>NC_044392.1:2253846-2865961 GCF_006542625.1 Nomascus leucogenys | reverse complement strand
GGGAGAAGACTAGAAAGAATAGACTTATATGTTCTCAATGTTGTTGAATCTGCTGCATGCTGGCCCACTCAGCCCCCTCCTGCCCACCTGCCAGGCCCCAGGGAAGGTATCTAGTTGTCCATGATGACGTGCTGCCAGTGCTGCTGCCTCCAAATCCTCACTTCTCAGGAAGCAGGAGGTCCTTCTCTATCTGGAATATGGAAGGAAGCTCTAACCAAGGACATGGATCATGCCCTCCCACCTTTCTAGCTACTTCCTCTATTTGTGGAACCAGTCAAGCCTTCTCCCCACAATTGTAGTCCGTCCTCTCACCAGCACCCTACTCCCTGCCATGGGCCCATTCAGCCTGGCATCTTTCAATCAGGTTGGCACCTCCCACCCCAACAGCCCCTTGGACAGAAGAGTGAAGCTTGAGCAGAGGGTCTGGTAGAGGGCCTCTCCTGCAACCCTTCCTTAGTGGTCCTGTGTGAAACCAAGGGGTTGATGAAATGTTTGATAGGTCTTTTATAGCAACAGGTAGGGGTCAGTCTTCCATCTGTAACCCTGATCCCTTCTTCTCCTATTTCTAGCATCTTGCCTAACCAACTATTCCTTTTCCTAAATAGCTCTGCAATGAATATCCTCCTCTTCATTTGTACTCATTCTCCCTTGATTCAGACGCTTATAGTAATTTGCATGGAAAGCAATAATCTGCTTCCATTCATTTGATCATCCAGCCATCCATTAATTCAATAAACGTTAAGTATCTATAATGTGCCAAACAGTATACTAGGTACTTGATGTGCAGATATAAGACAAGGTCCCTGTTGCCAAGGAGCTCATAGTCTTGTGGAGGAAATAGACATGATTTTAATAACACGTTACACATGCTACAATAGAAATCTATTCACATTGTAATGGAGACACAACGGAGGGCAGTGTCAGTTCTACCTGGAGAGGGGAGGTATGTTACAAAAGATGTCATAGCGAGGATGTTTATTGAGGTCCTCCATTCAAATAGAGCTTGTGGACTTCATCAGGCTGGACCAAAGAATTCAGGGAGGCCAAAGGGAGCCACTCTGGTGGGCTCAGTGGGCTCTACTGAAAAGTTTAGACTTCATTTGGAGAGTAAATGCAAGCAGTGACTTGTTTGCATTTGATAAAGATCTGTTGATGGCACTGCCTAGAGCGTGGTCAACTGTGCCAGCCTAGAGATTGCGAGGGCCTGAGTCAAGACTCTAGCAATGTGGGCAAAGTAGAGTCAAACATGAATAATATCACACAGGTTTAGCGACTGGGTCTCAGAGGCAGATTAGATGTCGGGAAGGAAGGAGGAGAAGACCAGCAGCAACCCCCAACTTCTGACTTCAGTGACTGCTGCGATGGGGAATGTAGACCTCTTCACCTGCCTCCCTGCCTCCAGTTTCACCCCTGCCGTACCCCTCATACTGCCACCACAGTGACTCCTCCTAACATTCAAAGTTCACTGACGGGTCATGCCGTCAATTAACTCACGTGTATAAACACTGAAGTTCTTTCCTGGAACAGTGAATATGTGACAGCCTGGTATCCAAGGTCCTTCAACCTGTGATGCTTCCTCACCTTTCCAGTCCCATCTCCCCCATCTCCCTATCTCATACCCTGGCCTCCAGCCTGCCATGCTGTTCCTCACCTCCAGGAACTTTGCAGTTACTCCTCTCTCTCTCTCTGCAGTGCCCTCCTTCCCATCCTACCCTTGCCACCCAACTGACCTGGTCAACGCTCGCTTCTTCTTCAAGGTTCATTTGAGACCAGCACCCTCCCTGGCCCTCGCTGTCCTTTGCTCAGGGAGATTGGTCACTTCTGCTGCTACTTGCTGTTAGGACACATAGCACACAGTGTGGCTGTCTTCTCTACTAGATGGTGAACTCTTCCAGGGGAGTGCAGTATCCTGTTGATCTCTGCTGTCCTGGAAGCTAGCAGAGGTCCTGTTGCTATCAAGAAGCAGGTTGAAGTACTTGCATGTTCCTCCCCAGGAGGCTTTGAGGAGGTTGGTCACAGAATAGGCAATCAGCCCTACACTCAGGGACTGTTTTTATTTACCAGTGTACAATTCAGTTGTTTGTAGTTATATTAGTCTGTTCTCACACTGCTATAAAGATACTACCTGAGACTAGGTAATTTGTAAAGAAAAGAGGTTTAATTGACTCACAGTTCCTCATGGCTGGGGAAGCCTCAGGAAACATACAATGATGGCGGAAGGGGAAGCAGGCACCTTCTTCACAAGGCAGCAGGAGAGAGAAAAGAGAGAAGGAGGAACTTGTCAAACACTTATAAAACCATCAGATCTCGTGAGAGCTCACTCACTATCATGAAAACAGTATGGGGGAAACTGGCCCCATGATCCAGTCACCTCCCACCAGGTTCCTCCCTCAATATCTGGGGATTACAATTCAAGGTGAAATTTGGGTAGGGACACAAAGCCTAACCATGTGACTAGTATACTCACAGGGTTGTACAGCCATCACCACAATCTAATTTTTGAACATTTTGTCCCCCACAAAAGAAAACCCATGCCCATTAACAGCCACTCCCCGTTGTCCCCTTCCCCAGGCCCTAGCAACCACTAATGTACCTCCTGTCTCTAAGACTTGCCTATTCTAGGTATTTCATATAAGTGGAATTGCACAATGTGTCTGACTTCTTTCACTTAACTAATGTTTTCAGAGTTCATCTATATTGTAGCATGTAGCAAGCCTTGATTCCTTGTTGTTGTTGTTGTTGTTGTTGCTGTTGTTGTTGTTGTTGTTTTGAGATGGAGTTTCGCATTTGTTGCCCAGGCTGGAGTGCAATGGTGCGATCTTGGCTCACCACAGCCTCCACCTCCTGGGTTCAAGCGATTCTCCTACCTCAGCCTCCTGAGTAGCTGGGATTACAGGCATGCGCCACCACACCTGGCTAATTTTTTGCATTTTTAGTAGAGATGGGGTTTCTCCATGTTGGTCAGGCTGGTCTGAAACTCCCGACCGCAGGTAAGCCACCCACCTCAGCCCCACAAAACGCTGGGATTACAGGCATGAGCCACCATGCCCAGCCACCTTGATTCCTTTTTATGGTTGAATACTATTCCATTGTATGGCTATGCCACATTTTGTGTATTCATTCATCACTTGATAGACATTTGGGTTGTTTCCACTTTTTGATAACTATGAATAACGTTGCTATGAACATTCATGTTCAAGTTTTTATGTGAAAACATTTTCATTTATCTTGGGTATATGCCTAAGAGCAGAATTGCTATGGTGACTATGTTTAACATTTTGAGGAACCACCAACTTGTTTTTGAAAGCGGCTGCACCATTTTACATTTCCATCAGTAATGATGAGAGTTCCAGTTTCTCCACATCCCCACCTACGCTTGTGGAGTCTTTTTGCCTATAACATCCCAGTGGGTGTGAAGTGATACCTCATTGTGGGTTTGATTTGTATTGCCCTAATGACTAACAATGTTAAACATCTTTTCATGTATGTATTGGCTATTTATATATCCTCTTTGGAGAAATGTTTATTCAAATCCTTTGCCTTTTTAAAATTGGGCTATTTGTCTTTTTATTGTTGATTTGTAGGGGTTCTTTATAGGTTCTGGATAGAAGTCTCATCCAAGGACCTTTTAATATGCTGTGCTCAATCACTTGGAATGAATGAGAGGGAAGGGACTCAGGAGCAAACAGGCAAAAGGAGCCGCTGAATGACTGCTGGCAGCTCAGGCCACCCCATGAAGCTCACTCTTTTGGGATTTCTTTCAGCTGAGTGTGGAGGGACAGTGAGAGGAGAGGTGTCGGGGCAGGTGCTGTCACCCGGGTATCCAGCTCCCTATGAACATAATCTCAACTGCATCTGGACCATCGAAGCAGAGGCCGGCTGCACCATTGGGTAAGTGTCAGGGCTGGCAAAGTAACCATCGCCAGTTGTTCAGGGGAGCCATCATCGGCATCATCACCAGGCCTTCCAGCCAGTGCCTGGCCCGCCTGCCTCACCTGGAGAACCTTGTGATCAGTAGTGGTTGCTATGCTGGATGCCTTAGAAAATCTAGAAAGTTCTGTCTCAGCCTCTCAGGGCTCCATGCCAAGTCCATACACCTCACTGGCCCAGATAGCACAGTTACAGCAGAGTAGCTGAGGGCATGGATTGAAGGCACGCAGACCCCCATTTGAATCCAACCCTTCCGTGTACTGTTTGCAGGACTTTGGGGAAGTTCCTTATCGTCTCTGCATCTCATTGTCCTCTTCTGTCGAGTATGGATCTCAGGATAAAGCACTTGAATGAGATATTGCATATAACATGCTCAGTATAGTACTTGGAACATAGTGAATATTTAATAACAGTTGCTGTGGTTATTTCTGACAGTTAGCATGTGCTAACTCAGCTTTAGCTATATGGCCCCTGGCAGATTGCTTCCCTTTTTTAGGCTGTTTCCTCATCTTTAGAATGAGGACAGAAATGCTTGTATTTTAGAGTTGTGGAGGAAGTAAACAGCAAAAGACAAGCAGTGGTATGTACTTCTTCAAAAGATAAATTCCTTCAAAATAGGTATGCCATCAAAATGTAACTTCCTTCCAGGAATTCCTTATTGGAATTTCAAGGAGTCAGAGGAGAAAGAACCATCACCATTTACTGAGCACAGAGCCTACCTTATTAACTCCCTGCAATAGCCCTACTGATAATAATAAGAATAAGCCCTAATAACAAATAGGCATTATTGTGATTCCCATTTTATAGATGAGAAAACTCAGATTCCAAGAGGATGCATAGCATTTCTAAGTTTGCACAGGGAATCAAAACTCTGAGATCCGAACCCAGGTCTTTCTGAATCTTCGCACTATTGCCCTGCTGGCAAAATGGGGCCTTGAGCCGTGGCTCAGGTGAGTTAGGAGGAAAAGGGCAGGTTGGGGTAGCAGTATGAGCGGAGGTGTGAAAGGAGGATAGAACAAGGGAATTGGGGAGGAAACAGTCTGGCTGGAGTAGGGGAAACACATAGATAAGGAATGGGAGATAGATAGGGTTAAAGTATAGCCTGGTTATGGACCATCTTAAATGCCAATAACTAAGAGGGAGCCATGGAAGGTTCTTGAGCAGGGTCAGTCCACCAGGGTTATTTGCAGTGTAGAGAGCTCATGGGGAGGCACCATCAGGAGTCTGTTACAATGATCCAGGAAGTAAGTGCTAAGGATTTGGAATAGTGAGGAGCCAAGAAAAGGAACAGAAGTGTAGCTAGGAGAAGATTCCTGCATGTAAGAGTTTCCAATTAAGGAGAACTGGCTGAATGGGTGTTTTGCTGCAAGAAATACAGATATTCACTGATGTACACAGTTCAATTAATGTTAAAGAAATGTATTAAGTATTTAATATGTACAAATTTTTTAGCTACACTCTGAGCAAAATAAGGTCAGCAGTGTACACAGGGACTTTGCATTGTTAGGGGGACAGGTTAAATATGCACATTCATCCCGCACAGCACTGCTGGTATAACCTTCTGAAAGCATACCTGATCAATTCACCCGCTGATTAGAAACCTTCCATGGCCACCCCACGCTCACAGAATAAAAGATAAACATTTTATTCTGGCCTTTGAGGCTACAGCAACTTCAACCTCCCTCCTCAACCTTATTTTCCACTTCTCTTCAATGACATTCTGGCAAAGCAGAATTACTGGTGACCCCTGTACATGGCCTAGCTGAGGGCCTTTGTTTCTACTCTGCCCTTCCTCTGGAACGCCCTCTTCCCTCTAAAGGCTTACATCTAAAATTATCCATCCCTCAAAGTCAAGTGCAAATGTCAGCTCACCCAGGAGGTCATCCCTCACCCCCTCTCTTGCGGGGCTCCTCGGAGTCCTTTCTGCCTCTTCTGAACTTCCATTGCCTGTTGCATATATTTTCCTGATGACACTGACCACTTTTCTCCCTTATTTATGCTCATGCCTTACCTCCCCTCCTGGAGCTGTGGTCTCTGCCTGATTCATCTTTGCAAGTCTCCCAGCTCTTAGCACAGTGCCCCCGGCTCAACAAGTGTCAAGTGTTTGACGAATGAAAGAATGAATGAAGCAAGACCCAAGTATAAAGGTAGTTATATGCCTAGTGGATCTATGATAGTTCCTTAGTGACTAGTGGTTGAACAATGAGTGGATCAAGAACATAATGACTATTTGACTTTAGTATACACATGTGCAAATCAAGAGGTTTTCTCACTTTCTTCACTGGGAACATCATTCATGGATGCATTCATTCCCTCATATTCACAAATATCTGTTGGTTTACTACCTGGCTGTGCCTGTGCCAGGTGCTGGCATTACATAAATGAACGAGATGTGGCCATGGTTCACAAAGAGCAGACATACATGTCTGTCCAGAACCAGGTGGTGGCACAATGAGGAAGGGGAATGAAAAAGCAGGACAGGAGGAGATGGGAGAAGTTATTCTGGAAAAGGTGACCCTTGAGCTGAGTCCTGAAGGAAGGAGAGGAGGTTGCCAGGTAGCCAAGGAGGAAGGTGGGTGGGAGGGTAATGGGCTTCTAGGCAGAGTGAAGCAGCGTGGTCAGCCTCAAGGAGCTGGAAATGGTTCCTGCAGCTGGATGATCACCTGCGATTTGGTGGGTGGCGGCTTTCATGGGAGATGAAGCTGGTGGTGGAGGCTGTGGGGAGCAGAGAGGGCCTTGGGGCTATGAGGCTGCGTTTTGACAGCTCCTGGCAGTTTTTGGAGAATGGGCGGAGTGGGACGGGCTGCGCCTGGAAGCCCAGTAAGGAAGCTGTCTCCAGAGTGTGGCTGGGGACAAGGAGGCCAGAAGCCAGGCAGTGGCAGTGGAGATGGAGAAAAAGAAAATTCAGGGGACATTCAAGCGATCACACCAACTTTTCTCAACTACCGTTTATGACAACAGTACACCAAGTACCTACGCACCTACCGCCTACACCCAAATGGCGTTACCATTTTGCCATATATGCTTATGTGCTTTCTTTGTTCTTCTCTTTCCATCCTTTTGTTTTCCTTTTTGCTGAGCCGCTGGAAAGTACACTGTCAACATCATGATACTTCATTTCTAGATGCTTTGGCACACATCCGCTAAAGAGAAGGATGTGTTCATCCATGGCATAGCGGCCGTAACGTACCTAAAAGGCACAGCATTAATTCTCTGGGAATTAAGGAGAGCAGAGCAGGTCTAGGTGTGGCTGGCACAAGGAAATTACAAGAAGTTGATGAATGGATTTCTGGGCAGTAGTGAGGACCGTTTTCACTGATGAGAATGGTGGCTATGGGGGTGGAGGGGAGACAGGAGATGCCCTTTCTAGCCCTCAGGAAGACGAGATCAAAACCAATACAGGAAACGTCCTCTCCAGAGTAACATAGCAAGAAATATGAAGTCATGGGGGGCATGCTGAGGACCCCAAAATAGGAAATAGTCCGAAGAAGGTAAAGATTACATCAGTCCTTAGTCTGGATGGCTTCGTGGCGCCACAGCAACCTCAAAGGAGCTAATGTGAAGTAAGAAGAGGTCTTCCCAGTTTTGTTGAGAGCTGCAGAAAGATGGAGATAGAGTGGCAAGACACTGTCCCTTCCTCATTCTCCCACCCCAGCCTGCCATCCCAGCCAGTATGCATAGCATGCACACGTACAGCTGTACTTATGTGTGCTCACTCGGTCCTCCCCCTTTCCCTCCCCTTCCCTCCTTCTTTCCCACTCCCTCTCTCCCTCTCCTTCCCTCCTTCTTTCCCACTCCCTCTCTCCCTCTCCTTCCCTCCTTCTTTCCCACTCCCTCTCTCCCTCTCCCCTCCCCTTCCCTCCTTCTTTCCCACTCCCTCTCTCCCTCCCCTTCCCTCCTTCTTTCCCACTCCCTCTCTCCCTCTCCTTCCCTCCTTCCTTCCCACTCCCTCTCTCCCTCCCCCTTCCCCTTCCCTCCTTCTTTCCCACTCCCTCTCTCCCTCTCTCCCTCCCCTTCCCTCCTTCTTTCCCACTCCCTCTCTCCCTCCCTCCCTCCCCTTCCCTCCTTCTTTCCCACTCCCTCTCTCCCTCCCTCCCTCCCCTTCCCTCCTTCTTTCCCACTCCCTCTCTCCCTCTCTCCCTCTCCTTCCCTCCTTCTTTCCCACTCCCTCTCTCCCTCTCTCCCTCCCCTTCCCTCCTTCTTTCCCACTCCCTCTCTCCCTCCCTCCCTCCCCTTCCCTCCTTCTTTCCCACTCCCTCTCTCCCTCTCTCCCTCTCCTTCCCTCCTTCTTTCCCACTCCCTCTCTCCCTCTCTCCCTCCCCTTCCCTCCTTATTTCCCACTCCCTCTCTCCCTCTCTCCCTCTCCTTCCCTCCTTCTTTCCCACTCCCTCTCTTCCTCTCCTTCCCTCCCTCTCTCCCTTTTTCTCCTCTCCCTCCCTCTCCCTCAACCCCCAACACACACACACACCTGTCTTGAATAACCAGCAGCAAAGGTAGGATAACTCACACTCATAATTAGACAAACACAAAAAGTCCCTTTGTGTTCGAGTCCTTATTTAGTTATTATCTTTTTTATTAGAAATATCTTTATAGAATTTTTCTATATACAAATTAGGTACTCTCTTTTTTTTGGAGGAGGGTTGGACAGTCTTGTTCTGTTGCCCAGGCTGGAATACAGTGGCACTGTCTCAGCTCACTGCAACCCCTACCTTCCAGGTTCAAGCAATTCTCATGCCTCAGCCTCCCAAGTAGCTGGGATTACAGGCGAGCGCCATCACACCTGGCTAATTTTTGTAGAGACAGGGTTTCACCACGTTGGCCAGGCTGGTCTCGAACTCCTGGCCTCAAGTGATTCTCCTGCCTCAGCCTCCCAAAGTGCTGGGATTACAGGTGTGAGCTACTGCACCCAGCCAGTTAATCATTTTTTTAAATTCAAAATTTAAACAAATTTATAAACTCGAAACTTTTCCACAATCTTACTCTGTAATCTTACCCCTCCTCACACCACATAAAATAACTATTAATGTCTGTTCGTTCTACTTATTCTTTTGGATATTTTGTGTGCCAATGTGTACATAAAGCAAATGTAATGCACATGTTTCTAAACCAAGTTCATCCACATGCATGGCTTAGTAACTTGTTTTTGTTTTACTACTTAATTATATGTCACCATCTCATCATGTCAATGTCTATAGATCTGCCTCATCCTGTTTGATGGGTACAGAGAATTCTATTGTATGCACCACCATAATTTATTTAACTATTCCCCCGTTGAATAAGTGAATCTTTTCAGCTTTTCACTCCAACATTCTTATTCCTGAATCTTCCAACAGTTGTCCATTTATTTCCTTAGGATATATTTTCAGGAGGCAAATTTTGATACGTGACCTCAAATTTTCCTCTAGATATTATAGCAATTTACAAGTCCACCAGAAGTCTATGGGAAGGCCTGCTACCCCACGCAGTATCACTAGACATTGTCAATACTTTCAGTCTTCACCACTTAGATGGACAATAGGATATTTAATTGTCTTTGCTGTTTCTGGTTCTTTGTGTGTTTTTTGTTTAGACAATTTGTCTTTTTCATATAGAGCGTTCAACTGGGCTCATTTCTAGTCTATAACTCATTTAGGTTTCTCTTAAATCCAATAATATTTAAGAATTTTTTCAGTTACTAAGTGGTTTATAGATTTCTGTATGCTTTTCATTATTTTTATTTTGACTGCATTGTGCCTTTTTTTACTTTTCAAATTTTTTTGTTTTATTTATGTTCCATGGGCATTGAAGAATAGGAAACGAGTACAAGGGGCTATATTTCTTTTACATAAAATGTATTATGCTTTCTTTCAAACAAAATACATTATGCTTCTGTATTGCTTTTTTTTATTGTTAACTCTTCCTGTTGTTAGCTGATCTGCTTTAATTGGCTTTTTGTTCTAGTGATTTCAGAGTTCTATATCCTGTTTTTATTTTGCCAGTGATCTTGTGTTTTCATTAATTCAGTTCTCAACAGTAATTATCCTGTTCTTTACCTTTTTATTTTGGAAATCTTGCTTTTGTTTTTATTTCAAGGAAACTACTTTTTCTGTTTCTAGACTGCTCTTGACAGCCTACTTTTGTTTTTATCAATATGTTATCATCTTGTATCTCTGAGAATACTATTTGTGTTTTGTTTTACAATGTTGTCGGTTTTTCCCTGTGTCAACTGCATTTTGCACTTGGGCCATTTGGTTTGATTATTCAGCTGGATTCTTTATGTCCCATGAGTTTTATTGTTTATTCACTATCAAGTCATAGCTAAGAGCTGGTCTCTGGTACCAGCCTACCTGAACTCTTATTTGCTGTGTTGCTCAGGGAGCTCTTTAAGCCCTCTGTGCCTCAGTTCTCTTATCTTTAAGATGGTAATTAAAGAGGGTGCCCTCCTTAAGTTTGCTGTGAAGATTGAGTGATCATATATAAAGCACCTAGAACGTGGCTGGCTCATAATTCCCAAATGATGAGAACTCCCACCTGGGGCTAGGTGGATAGTTGTTCATTTTACCCAAACAGAGTATTCCTAAGCACAGCAGGCTGTAAGTCACCCCTAAAGGATCTCAGGTGGTGGGTGCTGTACTGTGGGTGGGAGTAGATGTGCTAGGTGGGAAGGGACATGGGCTAGGCAGCAGGCTAGCCCATGAGGCTATTTCCAGGGGCACAGACAGGAGAAGGCGTTCAGATGCATCTCCCTACCCTGCTTCAGCCCTGATCCAGCACTGAGGGTGACCAGAGGGATCTGTAGCCAGGTTTGCTCCAGCAAGCTGGGCAAGGATGGTCCCTTCCCAGGAGTGCCCAAGAGGCGAAGTGGTTGGCTGCAGGAATCTACAGGCAGGCTTACCCTTGGGTATGGTCCGAGCTGGAAAATGGGTCCTGCCTGGATGTGTGTGACGAGAGTGGAATGGAAGGCAGCCCCTTTCCTTGAACCCTGGTGATACCTACAGCATCTGGCAAGTGCTTCTTCCTAAGTGTCAAGAATGGGGTGGATGGGCTAATGCACTCCATCCAGGCCTGGCAGCTGACAGTAGGAGGGCAGACCCATGAGCTTCTCCCTCCCTGTCACCCTTGCCTGTGTCATCAGTACATAGAACACAGAAGTTTCATCCTATAAGAGTGGAACCTCTTCTCAGCTTCTGGTGTTGAGCTGGAGGGTTTTGTTTTGTTTTGTTTTGTTTTGTTTTGTTTTTGTTTTTGTTTTGTTTTTAATAATCAGTGGGCCAGCTCAGATGAAAACTGGATAAGAAAGGGAAGGAAAGCCCTTTGCTCTTGGTTCTGCCCCTCTATCTAACATTTATCAAATACCTATAGCACACCAGGTTCTGAATCAGTTATTACTGTCCCCATTTTATAGATGAGATCATCGAGGCCCAGAAAGGATAAATGACCTTCCTTGAGATCTGACAATTACCCAGTAATGTGGACTTGGAACATGTTCTGTCTAATGTCAGTCTTTGCTCTTTCCCGTCTGCCATTCAGGCTGTAGTCTGATTCCATCTAACAAAATATGCAATGAATACCTGCTCTGTGCCAGAGACTGTGTGATGCTGTGCAGTCGGAAACACAAAGTCCAGACGAAGGCCAGGCCTTGTCTGCCAAGAGTTCACATTCTAATGGGGAAATAGTCAAACAGACAGGTACCTCCAAGATAAAATAGATGCTATAAGTGCAAGCCAAGTGATGGAGTTCAGTAACAGAGAAGAGAGAGAGGAGTTCTGCCTGGGACTGTAGAGGCAATCTTTCCAGCTAGGGGTAAGAGAGCAAAGGTATGAACATAGGGGAAAATATAGGATCTGGCCACGAAAGGGCACCCACTTGACGTGGCTGGAGCTGCATGCATGTGGGCAAATAAGGCCGTGTGGGTAAGGAGGAGTCTTTACACACTGAAGGCCAAGACAAGAACTCTGAATGGATTTCTCAGTATAATAAGGAGCTATTGGAACATTTTAAAGGCAGTAACAACATTCAGTCCAGTTTAAAAACTTGGAGCATTTACTAGTGCTGGGCATTCTGCCAGGCACGGGGGTATAAATATAAATAAGAAACAGCTTTTCCCCTTGAAGTTCTCAGTATTATAGATAGAAATTATATCAGTTAGGAATGAAAATAGAAAAACAGACTAAAGCTGGCTTCAACAGATGGGGGTTCATTTTTCTCCTGGAGCAAGAATCTGAAGGTCCCATCCAGACTTGGTACCACTGCTCAGGAAGCCATAACCTTCCTTCTTGGTCTGCCATCCTGAGGCTTTCATCCTCATGGCTACCTAATTGGCTGCCACAGCTCCAGACATTACGTCTGTATTCCAGTCTAAAAGAAGAGGGAAGAGGAAAGGGCACGGAGCTCTCTCCTAATGAAAGTTTGCTTGTGTATTTGGGAAGAACCACTATCCTTAGAGACATTGCCCTACATCTCATTGGTCAGAACTTGCCACGCCTGGCAGGGAAAAAGTGGGAAATCAATTTTGCTTTGCTTTTAGAGCCTCAATAGTAGAGAGAAATGAGAGGTTTGGAAATGAAGCACAGATCATCCAACCCACAGTTTCTGCTGTAGATTCTAAGATAATGTGATGAATGCTACAGTAGAAGTATGCACAAAACACAATAGCAAAGTGTCTGCAAGGACAGATCATAATTCTGTATGGCAGTTGGGGGTGGGCTACAGAGAGGAAGCACCTTTCCAGCTGCACTTTAAAGAACGGTAGGAGCTCACCATGCAGGGTGGAGGTGAGACCCTCCCAGGCATGTGAAAAGGAGGAAGATATGAATGTACACAGCTGCTTCTGGAAGAGCTCATTGTCTAGGGGGGATATGAGCACTTCAGGAAGATCTGTGGCAGCAGTGCAGAGGATAAATTGGCTGGGAAGCCAGGGAGGAGCCTAGGAGCACTGTTGAGGGATCCTGGTTATATTCAAAAGAACTGAGTCATTTCTTATGCGCAAATGTGATTCAGTTTGAAGCTACAGTTGTCTGGCTTCGTGGAGGGGGAAGGAGGAAGGGAGAGGAGACAGTCCTCTGCTGATGTGCTTTCCCTGCAGAGATCTGGGACCCATGGAAGGTAGAGAACTTCTCACTGTGGACACTCGGATTTCTTCTCCTAATGCCCATAAAGTTCATATTTGGCTAATAGTCCTTGTTTTTTAACTTCAGGGATACTTCTTAATGATTAACTTACAGGGAAAACTGAAAACTCCATTCTTGGATTTTGGTCACCATGCAGCAGGCATTGGGGGGCATGGTTTTGATTAACCAGGACCCCTGCCCAGTGGAGCTTGTCTTCCTGGGAGGATGCTGGGCTAGAAAAACATCTGGCTGTGCCTGAAGCCTGGATTCCCTTGCTGTCGTTTCAGATCAGTCACAGGGCAGCAATTCCCCACTGTGGTCAGTGTTGCCTCCCTCCAGCCAGCAAGTGGGTAGCTGGCTCAGAGGAGGCAGAAGGCACCAGAAGTGAAGCTTACATTCACAGCTCTTGCCAGGAATTATGGCCGCAGGTTCAGCAGCTTCCAGAGGGTTTATTTCTGAGCAACTACAGCAAGTTAAACCTTAAACAGAGAAGGTCCATGTACTTACACTGCAAGAGCTGACCTCCTAAAGGAACTGAACAGAGAAGCACACACACAGTGGGGTACTCCTTTGTCAGATTTAAGGCTTCAACAAATCGGAGAGTAGCCAAAAGGAATGTACACATTTTTTGAAGGAGAGGATGTGGATAGCCTGGTAGCTATAAATGTAGCTTTGAGAATGGTGGCACTTTCTGGTCATTCAGTTTTTCATAGAACACATCTAGAAAAAGAAACACAAACTACTTCAAATTATCCTCATACAATAATCCAACCGAGCTACACTGAGTAGTTGAATTGGCCAGAATACATCAACTTGACTGCCAGTTTAAGATCCCAAAACTGAATTCCAACATCTCTTAGCAGGAAAATAAACTATTCAACCAAAGAAATGCACATTCCCTGTGGGTTGACCACACTGAACCAGTATAGATCTCTCCCTTTCCAAAAATAAGTAAAGAAATAAGCAAAAAATACATAAAATAAACTTGTGTGATGCCACTTAAAACATACCATTCATTAAAAGAGAACCATTTCCGTAAAAAAACACAAAAATTTTTGTCTAAACATGTTTTACTATAATAGACAAGAAAATTTAAATGAGTATAGACATAATAATCTCATTTAAATATAAGCAATATGGATGATCAATAGAAGATGGATGATGAAATGCGGGAGGAGAGATTCTGAGATAGACAGACATTGATGAAGGTAAGAAAGGAATGCGAAGAAATTAAACACACAGTAACAACTAAAATCCACCATAGCAGCATTTGCCTTGTAAGAAATAAAAGCATTGAAGTAGTAGACAAGCTAGACTCTAAGTAATGAAAAGTAGACAAACATGGAAGACAGAGTGCCAATCCAGGAAGCACAAATGCAGAAGAGCAATGAAACGGAGCAGAAGGAATAATAAAATACAAAAGGCCATCACCTCCCCTGGGGAAAAGGTGGGGAGTGGGGTGACCAGGGCTAAAATGTCCTCAGTGAAGTGAAAGGATTCATTGAATTTCCAGGCAAAAAATAAATTAGATACAACGTGATGAAAAATGAAATCATTCCAAGGGGTGGGAGTGCTTACTCCACAAAGCAACTCAGGGCTCTAGACCTTGGGTGAGGTAGAAGGGAAAGGGGGAGGCAGAGGCCACCTCTGGAGCAGACCAAGGGCATAGGAGCTCAGGATGAATCATAAAAAATCCCTACAAGCATTTGGCAACACCAACTCACACAAGCAAGTACACAGTCATCCCTCATTCTATAAAATATTCATTTACAAAACCACCACAACTAATCCAACCCTCCTAAGACTCCTTTTCCGTAATACCAAAGTCCAAAGTCAGTGGTGTTATTGGTCTCAAGATTCAGCCAGGAAATATGATTCACTGACAAAGGTAACATATTATCCTCAGATATGCACAAAAGCCACATAAAATTGGCTCTGATCGGCTTCCTTAGGAACTTACAAAAACATTGTAGTAGGCTGAATGGTGGCCCCCAAAAATGTGAGGTTCTAATGTGTGGAACCTGTAAATATTGCCTTATTTGGATAAAGGGTCTCTGCAGGTGTGATTAAATTAAGGATTTTGAAATGATGGGGTTATCCTGGATTATCTGGGTGAGCCCTAGATGCAACCATGTGCAACTTTGTAAGAAGACGACAGAGGGAGATTTTATGCACGTAGAGGAGAAGGTGATTCAAAGACAGAGGTAGAGGTTAGAGTGATATAGCCATAAGCCAAGGAATGCCAACAGCATCAGAAATTGGAAGAGGCAGGAACAGAGTCTATTCTGGAGCTTCCAGAGGGAGCATGGCCCTACTGACACATTGATTGAAGCACAGCAATACTGATTTCAGACGTCTGGCCTCCAGAACTATGAAAGAATAAATTTCTGGTTTTGTTTATGTTCCTTTGTTTGTTTGATTTGGAGTCTTGCTCTGTTGCCCAGGCTGGAGTGCAGTGGCGCGATCTCAGCTCACTGCAACCTCCACCTCCTGGGTTCAAGTGATTCTCCTTCCTCAGCCTCCCGAGTACCCGGGGTTAAAGGCACCTGCCACCACACCCGGCTAATTTTTGTACTTTTAGTAGAGACGGGGTTTCACCATGTTTGCCAGGTTGGTCTAGAACTCCTGACCTCAGGTGATCTACCTGCCTCCGCCTCCCAAAGTGCTGGGATTACAGTCATGAGCCACCATGCCTGGCCAAATTTCTAGTGTTTTAAGCCACCAAGTTTGTTGTAATATGTTACAGCATCCACAGGAAGCTAATACAGACATATAATTTTTAGCCTACTGAGATGTTTAGAAAAACTACACGGTACTAAGAATTGGTGACCATGAAAGATTGTGCGTAACTTGGGCCTCTAAGTCCCTACTTGGATTGTCAATGGTTTGATGGCTGGGAGAGGGCATAGGGAGAGGTAAAACCTTTTTAAGATTTACTGTCTTACATAAGAAGAAGTAAAATGGTATAATATGTTATTTTTCTTAAATTTGATGATTAGAGAAAATACAAGTTTAGGAGTACTTTTGAAAATGCTTAAAGACAATCACCCATAGAATTTAAAATAAAATGTGTACTTTGCAAATCACTAAAGAAAACTTACAAACTAAGAAATATTACCCAAAAAAGCAAGAAAATATAATAAAAGCATAAAACACAGCCAGGCATGGTGTCTCATGCCTGTAATCCCAGCACTTTGGGAGGCTGAGGGAGGTGAATCACTTGAGGCCAGGAGTTCGAGACCAGCATGGTCAACCCGGCTAAACCCCATCTCTACTAAAAATAGAAAAATTAGCCAGGCATGGTGGCATGCACCTGTAGTCCCAGCTACTCAGGAGGCTGAGGCATGAGAATCACTTGAACATGGGAGGCGGAGCTTATAGTGGGCTTAGATCATGCCACTGCACTCTCGCCTGGGTGCCAGAGTGAGACTCTGTCTCAAAAAAAAACGTAAAACAGGATGATGGAAATAAGCTTGTATTATTAGTCAACAGTAATGGCTAACTGATATAACAGATAACCCCCAAATCTCAGTGGTTTAACACAATAAAGGTTAATTTTTCACATGCTTCACAGTCCAGTGCTGGTCTGCAGTGGGGAGCAGGGTCCTGGGTGGGGATGGAGGTGTCTGTTCCACAAAGTAATTCAAGGCTCCAGGCCTCATGTAGGGAAAAGCGAATGGGGGGAGAGGAGGCAGCCTCTGGAGCAGATCCAGGTTACAGGAGCTCAGGATGGGCAGGAGACTGAGAGGGTGACCGGTTATAAGGCCCAGAGCACAGAAGTGCTGTTGTCTGAGGCTTCTCTGAAGGATTGGCAAAGAGCTAAGGTCAGGTGCCTGAGCGGAGTGCAAGACTCAGATGCTGAGCAAAGGGTCTGCAAAGGGTCTGCGAAGGGAGCAAACACAGGCTCCCAGAGAGAGGCCCCAAGATGGTGCACGGGGAAAGGAAGCCTCTACCGTGATGTGCAGAGCAACTACTGACTGACCTGTGGCAGGGAAGGCAGGAGCCATAAGGAGCTATGAGCTGGTGCCCACATGGGAAGCATTCATACTGCAAGGCAAAGATTCTTGGGTTGGATAACATTTAAAAGAATGCTGCTAAACAGAAGAATAACAAAATATTAAAAATAAAAGGTTGGGACAAAAGAATAGCATGAGAACACATGGAAGTAAAAAGCAGGGATCGCAATATTGCTTTTCTGTTAAAAAAAAAAAAAAAAAAAAGCGAGACCATCTGGCTAACACAGTGAAACCCCGTCTCTACTAAAAATACAAAAAAAATTAGCCGGGCGTGGTGACGGGCACCTGTAGTCCCAGCTACTTGGGAGGCTGAGCAGGAGAATGGCTTGAACCCGGGAGGTGGAGCTTGCAGTGAGCCGAGATTGCACCACTGCACTCCAGCCTGGGAGACACAGCAGGACTCCACCTCAAAAAAAAAAAAAAAAAAAAAGGTAAAATTCAAGGTTAAATAACATTAAAAGAGACACAGGGAATGCTTTCATATGATAAAATGCATAGTCCACAGTAATGCTAACAGTCATGAGTCTTTCTGCACTAAGTAACCTAATGAGAAAACATAAAGCAAAATCTGTCAGAAATATGAGGAGAAATTGACAATCCTTATAGGAGACTTTAGCACATCTCTTAGTCAAGTAAAAAATAAATTGAACAAAAATGGAATTATTTTAGGTGATTTTACCATTTGATGATTATTTAATACTATGTGCTAGATGCTTTATATGTGATTTCATTTATGATAATACTCTTAGCAACGCTGCTTGATTGAAATTACAGCCATTTTACACGGGGTAAACTGAGGCTCTGCAAGGTCACCAAATTAGCTCTCTCAGAACTAGTATTTGAGGCCGGGCGCAGTGGCTCACGCCTGTAATCCCAACACTTTGGGAGGCCGAGGCGGGTGGATCACGAGGTCAGGAGATCGAGACCATCCTGGCCAACATGGTGAAACCCCGTCTCTACTAAAAATACAAAAATTAGCTGGATGTGGTGGCTTGCGCCTGTAATCCCAGCTACTCAGAAGGCTGAGGCAGGAGAATCGCTTGAACCCAGGAGGTGGAGATTGCAGTGAGCCGAGATGGCACCACTGCACTCCAGCCTGGTGACAGAGCAAGACTCCATCTCAAAAAAAAAAAAAAAAAAAAACAAGAACTACAATTTGAACCCAGGTCTTTGGCTCCACAGCCAGTGTTTTTACTTTATGGAAACATTTCTTCCAAGGACAAAGATACATTGGCCCCTCACAGAATCCCTGACACCTACAGGGCAGACTCTGGACTCTGTCTAGTGATAGGCAGTCTCAGAGCCTCTGGTTACAGGCTGATGAGGAAGAGAGGGCAGCTGGCCGGAGGTCGCCCAGCACGTTAAAGTGAAGCACAAGGTCACTACCCTGGGACATTCTGCAACGTTTTCAGTGACCTGAAGCCCAGTTTTATTTTTCCACTTTAGTAAATAACCAAAGAATCTTTTATTTCTTTTGAATGCCAGCTGGTCTCTGAAGAGAAGAGTCTTTTATTTTGCTCTAGACACCAATGCTGGATTTGGGCTTTGGACTGTCTTCTCAGTTTTTGCTCTTTGGATAGCATGATACTTAATTATTGTCTGCTATTATGGTCATGGTTTAATTGTTGGTTTGCAGCTCGGGCAGCTTAGAGGGGGGCATTTGATAAAACAAGTATTATTTTCTTATTGCCCTTTCCAGTGTCACCAAGGGTAATTTCAGCTGCATTCTCACGTGGGGACAGGAGTGATTTCTGACCCCCTTCCCCCTGCAGCAGCTGTTCGTTCACATGCCATTTTCCCCTAATGTAAAGATCCACCATCATGACTCACATCAGCGATGGGTTTATTGTGTTCCCGCAGTGGTGACTGTTGGTTGGGCACATCCAAAGCCCTTTCATATTCTGGGGCCCAGTCAGAAGGCAAGTGAAATCAACATGTCAAGGTGCCATGAATTTTTTTTCTTTTCTCATTTTTGCCTGTCTTTTTTCTTTTTTAATTTATAAAGAAAAGAGGTTTATTTGGCTCATGGTTCTGCAAGCTATACAAGAAGCATGGCGCCAGCATCTCCTTTTGGTGAGGGCCTCAGTAAGCTTCTACTCATGGTGGATAGAGAAGGGGAAGCCAGCATGTCACATGGCAAGAGAATGAGCAAGAGAAGTGGGGGAGGAGCCACGCTCTTTTTTTTTAAATTTTATTATTATTTAAGTTTTAGGGTACATGTGCACAACGTGCAGGTTTGTTACATATGTATACATGTGCCATGTTGGTGTGCTGCACCCATTAACTCGTCATTTAGCATTAGGTATATCTCCTAATGCTATCCCTCCCCCCTTCCCCCACCCCACAACAGTCCCCGGTGTGTGATGTTCCCCTTCCTGTGTCCATGTGTTCTCATTGTTCAATTCCCACCTATGAGTGAGAACATGCGGTGTTTGGTTTTTTGTCCTTGCGATAGTTTGCTGAGAATGATGGTTTCCAGCTTCATCCATGTCCCTACAAAGGACATGAACTCATTTTTTATGGCTGCATAGTATTCCATGGTGTATATGTGCCACATTTTCTTAATCCAGTCTATCATTGTTGGACATCTGGGTTGGTTCCAAGTCTTTGCTATTGTAAATAATGCCGCCATAAACATATGTGTGCATGTGTCTTTATAGCAACATGATTTATAATCCTTTGGGTATATACCCAGTAATGGGATGGCTGGGTCAAATGGCATTTCTAGTTCTAGATCCCTGAGGAATCGCCACACTGACTTCCACAATGGTTGAACTAGTTTACAGTCCCACCAACAGGGTAAAAGTGTTCCTATTTCTCCACATCCTCTCCAGCACCTGCTGTTTCCTGACTTTTTAATGATAGCCATTCTAACTGGTGTGAGATGGTATCTCATTGTAGTTTTGTTTTGCATTTCTCTGATGGCCAGTGATGACGAGCATTTTTTCATGTGTCTTCGCTGCATAAATGTCTTCTTTTGAGAAGTGTCTGTTCATATCCTTCACCCACTTGTTGATGGGGTTGTTTGTTTTTTTCTTGTAAATTTGTTTGAGTTCATTGTAGACTCTGGATATTACCCTTTGTCAGATGAGTAGATTGCAAAAATTTTCTCCCATTCTGTAGGTTGCCTGTTCACTCTGCTGGTAGTTTCTTTTGCTGTGCAGAAGCTCTTTAGTTTAATGAGATCTCATGTGTCAATTTTGGCTTTTGTTGCCATTGCTTTTGGTGTTTTAGACATGAAGTCCTTGCCCATGCCTATGTCCTGAATGGTATTGCCTAGGTTTTCTTCTAGGGTTCTTATGGTTTTAGGTCTAACATTTAAGTCTTTAATCCATCTTGAATTAAGTTTTGTATAAGGTGTAAGGAAGGGATCCAGTTTCAGCTTTCTACACATGGCTAGCCAGTTTTCCCAGCACCATTTATTAAATAGGGAATCCTTTCCCCATTTCTTGTTTTTGTCAGGTTTGTCAAAGATCAGATAGTTGTAGATGTGTGGCATTATTTCTGAGGGCTCTGTTCTGTTCCATTGGTCTATATCTCCGTTTTGGTACCAGTACCATGCTGTCTTGGTTACTGTAGCCTTGTAGTATAGTTTGAAGTCAGGTAGCATGATGCCTCCAGCTTTGTTCTTTTGGCTTAGGATTGACTTGGCGATGCGGGCTCTTTTTTGGTTCCATATGAACTTTAAAGTAGTTTTTTCCAATTCTGTGAAGAAAGTCATTGGTAGCTTGATGGGGATGGCATTGAATCTATAAATTACCTTGGGCAGTATGGCCATTTTCATGATATTGATTCTTCCTACCCATGAGCATGGAATATTCTTCCATTTGTTTGTATCCTCTTTTATTTCATTGAGCAGTGGTTTGTAGTTCTCCTTGAAGACTTCCTTCACATCCCTTGTAAGTTGGATTCCTAGGTATTTTATTCTCTTTGAAGCAATTGTGAATGGGAGTTCACTCATGATTTGGCTCTCTGTTTGTCTGTTATTGATGTATAGGAATGCTTCTGATTTTTGCACATTGATTTTGTATCCTGAGACTTTGCTGAAGTTGCTTATCAGCTTAAGGAGATTTTGGGCTGAGATGATGGGGTTTTCTAGATATACAATCATGTCATCTGCAAACAGGGACAATTTGACTTCCTTTTTTCCTAATCGAATACCCTTTCTTTCCTTCTCCTGCCTGATTGCCCTGGCCAGAACTTCCAACACTATGTTGAATAGGAGTGGTGAGAGAGGACATCCCTGTCTTGTGCCAGTTTTCAAAGGGAATGCTTCCAGTTTTTGTCCATTCAGTATGATATTGGGTGTGGGTTTGTCATAAATAGCTCTTATTATTTTGAGATACGTCCCATCAATACCTAATTTATTGAGAGTTTTTAGCATGAAGTGTTGAATTTTGTCAAAGGCCTTTTCTGCATCTATTGAGATAATCATGTGGTTTTTGTCTTTGGTTCTGTTTATATGCTGGATTACATTTATTGATTTGTGTATGTTGAACCAGCCTTGCATCCCAGGGATGAAGCCCAGTTGATCATGGTGGATAAGCTTTTTGAAGTGCTGCTGGATTCGGTTTGCCAGTATTTTATTGAGGATTTTTGCATCAATGTTCATCAAGGATATTGGTCTAAAATTCTCTTTTTTGGTTATGTCTCTGCCAGGCTTTGGTATCAGGATGATGCTGGCCTCATAAAATGAGTTAGGAAGGATTCCCTCTTTTTCTATCGATTGGAATAGTTCCAGAAGGAATGGTACCAGCTCCTCCTTGTACCTCTGGTAGAATTCAGCTGTGAATCCATCTGGTCCTGGACTTTTTTTTTGGTTGGTAAGCTATTAATTATTGCCTCAATTTCACAGCCTGTTATTGGTCTATTCAGAGATTCAACTTCTTCCTGGTCTAGTCTTGGGAAGGTGTATGTGTCGAGGAATTTATCCATTTCTTCCAGATTTTCTAGTTTATTTGCATAGAGGTGTTTATGGTATTCTCTGATGGTAGTTTGTATTTCTGTGGGATCAGTGGTGATATCCCCTTTTTCATTTTTTATTGCATCTATTTGATTCTTCCCTCTTTTCTCCTTTATTAGTCTTGCTAGCAGTCTATCAATTTTGTTGATCTTTTCAAAAAACCATTTCCTGGATTCATTGATTTTTTGAAGGGTTTTTGTGTCTCTATTTCCTTCAGTTCTGCTCTGATCTTAGTCATTTCTTGCCTTCTGCTAGCTTTTGAATGTGTTTGCTCTTGCTTCTCTAGTTCTTTTAATTGTGATGTTAGGATGTCAATTTTGGATCTTTCCTGCTTTCTCTTGTGGGCATTTAGTGCTATAAATTTCCCTCTACACACTGCTTTGAATGCATCCCAGAGATTCTGGTATGTTGTGTCTTTGTTCTCGTTGGTTTCAAAGAACATCTTTTTTTCTGCCTTCATTTCCTTATGTACCCAGTAGTCATTCAGGAGCAGGTTGTTCAGTTTCCATGTAGTTGAGTGGTTTTGAATGAGTTTCTTAACCCTGAGTTCTAGTTTGATTGCACTGTGGTCTGAAAGACAGTTTGTTATAATTTCTGTTCTTTTACATTTGCTGAGGAGTGCTTTACTTCCAACTATGTGGTCAATTTTGGAATAGCTGTGGTGTGGTGCTGAAAAGAATGTATATTCTGTTGATTTGGGGTGGAGAGTTCTGTAGATGTCTATTAGGTCTGCTTGGTGCAGAGCTGAGTTCAATTCCTGGATATCCCTGTTAACTTTCTGTCTCATTGATCTGTCTGATGTTGACAGTGGAGTGTTAAAGTCTCCCATTATTATTGTGTGGGAGTCTAAGTCTCTTTGTAGGTCACTGAGGACTTGCTTTATGAATCTGGGTGCTCCTGTATTGGATGCATATATATTTAGGATAGTTAGCTCTTCTTGTTGAATTGATCCCTTTACCATTATGTAATGACCTTCTTCGTCTCTTTTGTTCTTTGTTGGTTTAAAGTCTGTTTTATCAGAGACTAGGATTGCAAACCCTGCCTTTTTTTGTTCTCCATTTGCTTGGTAGATCTTCCTTCATCCCTTTATTTTGAGCTTATGTGTGTCTGTGCACGTGAGGTGGGTTTCCTGAATACAGCACACTGAAGGGTCTTGACTCTTTATCCAATTTGCCAATTTGTGTCTTAATTGGAGCATTTAGCCCATTTACATTTCAGGTTAATATTGTTATGTGTGAATTTGATCCTGTCATTATGATGTTAGCTGGTTATTTTGCTCATTAGTTGATGCAGTTTCTTCCTAGCCTCAATGGTCTTTACCATTTGGCATGTTTTTGCAGTGGCTGGTACTGGTTGTTCCTTTCCATGTTTAGTGCTTCCTTCAGGAGCTCTTTTAGGGCAGGCCTGGTGGTGACAAAATCTCTCAGCATTTGCTTGTCTGTAAAGGATTTTATTTCTCCTTCACTTATGAAGCTTAGTTTGGCTGGATATGAAATTCTGGGTTGAAAATTCTTTTCTTTAAGAATGTTGAATATTGGCCCCCACTCTCTTCTGCCTTGTAGAGTTTCTGCTGAGAGATCAGCTGTTAGTCTGATGGGCTTCCCTTTGTGGGTAACCCGACCTCTCTCTCTGGCTGCCCGTAACATTTTTTCCTTCATTTCAACTTTGGTGAGTCTGAATTATGTGTCTTGGAGTTGCTCTTCTCGAGGAGTATCTTTGTGGCGTTCTCTGTATTTCCTGAATTTGAATGTTGGCCTGCCTTGCTAGATTGGGGAAGTTCTCCTGGATAATATCCTGCAGAGTGTTTTCCAACTTGGTTCCATTCTTCCCATCACTTTCAGGTACACCAATCAGACGTAGATTTGGTCTTTTCACATAGTCCCATATTTCTTGGAGGCTTTCTTCATTTCTTTTTATTTTTTTTTCTCTAAACTTCTCTTCTCGCTTCATTTCATTCATTTCATCTTCCATCACTGATACCCTTTCTTCCAGTTGATCGCATCGGCTACTGAGGCTTGTGCATTCGTCACATAGTTCTCATGCCATGGTTTTCAGCTCCATCAGGTCCTTTAAGGACTTCTCTGCATTGGTTATTCTAGTCAGCCATTCATCTAATTTTTTTTCAAGGTTTTTAACTTCTTTGCCATTGGTTCAGACTTCCTCCTTTAGCTCGGAGTAGTTTGATCTTGTGAAGCCTTCTTCTCTCAACTCGTCAAAGTCATTCTCCGTCCTGCTTTGTTCCATTGCTGGTGAGGAGCTGCATTCCTTTGGAGGAGGAGAGGCACTCTGATTTTTAGAGTTTCTGGTTTTTCTGCTCTGTTTTTTCCCCATCGTTGTGGTTTTATCTACCTTTGGTCTTTGATGATGGTGACATACAGATGGGTTTTTGGTGTGGATGTCCTTTCTGTTTGTTAGTTTTCCTTCTAACAGTCAGGACCCTCAGCTGCAGGTCTGTTGGAGGTTGCTGGAGGTCCACTCCAGACCCTGTTTGCCTGGGTATCAGCAGCGGTGGCTGCAGAACAGCAGATATTAGTGAACCGCAAATGCTGCTGCCTGATCATTCCTCTGGAAGTTTTGTCTCAGAGGAGTAACCAGCCGTGTGAGGTGTCAGTCCGCCCCTGCTGGGGGGTGCCTCCCAGTTAGGCTACTCGGGGGTCAGGGACCCACTTGAGGCGGCAGTCTGCTGGTTCTCAGATCTCAAGCTGCATGCTGGGAGAATCACTACTCTCTTCAAAGCTGTCAGACAGGGACATTTAAGTCTGCAGAGGTTTTTGCTGCCTTTTGTTTGTCTGTGCCCTGCCCCCAGAGGTGGATCCTACAGAGGCAGGCAGGCCTCCTTGAGCTATGGTGGGCTCCACCCAGTTCGAGCTTCCTGGCCACTTTGTTTACCTACTCAAGCCTCGGCAATGGTGGGTGCCCCTCCCCCAGTCTTGCTGCCGCCTTGCAGTTTGATCTCAGACTGCTGTGCTATCAAGGCTCCGTGGGCACAGGACCCTCCGAGCCACGTGCAGGATATAATCTCCTAGTGTGCCGTTTGTTAAGCCCATTGGAAAAGCACAGTATTAGGGTGGGAGTGACCCGATTTTCCAGATGCTGTCTGTCACCCCTTTCTTTGACTAGGAAAGGGAATTCCCTGACCCCTTGTGCTTCCCAGGTGAGGCAATGCCTCGCCCTGCTTCGGTTCATGCACAGTGCGCTGCACCCACTGTCCTGCACCCACTGTCCGGTACTCCCCAGTGAGATGAACCCGGTACCTCAGTTGGAAATGCAGAAATCACCCGTCTTCTGCGTTGCTCACACTGGGAGCTGCAGACTGGAGCTGTTCCTATTCGGCCATCTTGACTCCACCTCCCTTTGCATGTCTTTCCAATTTGCAATGGGATAGAGATAAACTGCCTATAAGCAGGGAGCTGGGAATCGTTTGTTTGTTTTTTTGTTTTTGTTTTTAAAAAATACCTAGTGTGTCCAAGTTTCCTTCAGACTAAAAGAACTGAGGACCATAATCCCAGAAGCAAGTTTTTCCTGTGGACAGCACTTGAGAGGGACAGGCCCCTGCAGTGAAAATCCACTGTCCTCCCAGCTTCTTAGATTTAGGCTCTGGTAGAAAATCTTCTGTTGCTGAAGCTGAGTGTCGTGAACCTTACACTAGTCTTAGCAAAGCACAGTGGAGTCTCAGAGGAGGCTGGTGGGAAGAGGTAAGGGAGTGAGGGCCAGGTGGTTCCACCCTTGCCTAGGGCCTGCTATTGGTTGGTGGGGGCGTGGGTGTGGCAGTGGGAGGTGGAACTCTGAAAATACCATGAGGAAAGGCATGTGGAGATCTCAGACTTGAACAGGGATATCTGCACATCCCAGGGTGTCCCTGCAGCCAGCAATCAAGTCAAGATCCAGCCCCCACAGGGCAAGCAGAATTTCAGGGCAACCCCACCGAGGAATGGGAGAGAGAACCAGGGGCCAGTGAGACCCAGTTACCTGAGCTGGCATACTTGCTGGAGTTAGACTGCAGATTATCATGAGTGCCCAAGATGCAACCCAGGCAAACCAGATACCAGATTTAGGATGATGAGACCAACTCAAAAGCCCTCCTTTGGTGGAACCCCTCCCTCACTGCCCTCAGCCCTGCCCCAGGACCAGGGAAACTGCTCTCAGTAGGAGAATGGGGACCATGAATTCCTCACTCCTCTGCAGCTGGGACATTGTCACCGTTTCCTGAGCCACGGCTTCAGGTCTCAGCCACCTGCATTTCATGCTTTGTCTTCCTGAAGAGCTTGTCATTTCCTGGGTGGGCCAGCCTCTACATCCCCTCTGTGTCTTGGCATACCGTATTTTCTCTGCCTGCATTCTGTCCCCTTCTCACCCTCCTCACCCACCCCCTTCATCCGGACTCATCCTGTTAATCTCTCATCTCTCTTTTCTCTGATAAAGATATCAAGACTCAGCTCAGTAGTTACCTCTCCCAGGAGGCCTGGTCTCATAACTTTGGCCTAAGTTAGGGGGCTTCTCTGTACATACCTTTACTGTAGACTGTACCACATGCAGGGGTGGAAGCATGCCATATTCCTATCTGAATCACCAGTGCCTAGTGTGCTATCTGAACCTAGTACTTACTATTTATAGATTTAAAGTATGACTATCAGTATCACTGTAGGCTCAGGGAACCTAAAGGGCTGGATTTAAAAAGTGTGAGACCATGGTTGCCGTATCCCAGTTTCTCCCAGATTTAGATTCAGCAGTGAGCTCTGGCCCAGGTTCTGTGTGGCTAGATTCTGTGTCTTTGGTAGTGTAGAGCACCAAAGATACAGCTGTAAGATCCAAGGGGCTGGATGTGGATGGTAAAGGAAGAGCTCAGAACTTCCAGAGAAATAGGATGTATCCTCCTTAGTATGTAGGATTTGTTTAAGTTGCCTCTTGTCAAGTGACAGATGCTTGGCAAGGACAGTGGGTGAGTTTGGATGAACCACAGGGGTCCCTGAAAGCTGGTGAGCCATTTGTTCATTCGTCAATTCAATCAGACGACATTCAGAAAGGGGCTAGTACAGGTCAGGCCTCATGCTGGGTACCAGAGATATAGAAGTGAATGAGACACTGGCACAAGAGTTGAGGGATTCAGCAAGACAGGGAAGTCAACGGATGACTCTGATAGAGCAGGAGCCTGTAGAGGGAGCATCTCACCAGACTGAGGGGATGGGGAGGACAAGGAGAAGCCTGTGGCAAAGCTCCCCACTGGATGTGAGGCACCTACCAATACACATCAGTCAGGGGGTAGAAGAATTTACTAGGGCTGCTGTTACAAACTGAATAGCTTAAAATAACAGAAATGTGTTTTGTTCACAGTTCTAGAGGCTAGAAGTCCAAAATCATGTTCTCAATGGGCCAAGATCCCTCTGGAAATGCTGGGGAAGAATCTGTCTCATGTGTCTTGTAGCTTCTGGTGGTTGCCAGGAACCCTTGGCATTCCTTGTCTTGCAGACACATTACTTCTATCTGTGCCTCCATCACATGGTCTCCTTCCCTGTGTCTCCCCTTCGTCTCTGTATCCAAATCTCCCTCTCTTTTCTCTTATCATGATATCAGTCATTAGATTTAGGGCCCACCCTAACCCAGTATGCCCTTCTTGTCATAACTTGATTACATCTGATTCTGTTTCCAAATAAGGTCACAGTCACACAGGTACCAGGGGTAAGGACTTGAGCATATCCTTTTGGGACTCAAGTCAACCCGCTACAGGTGGCATGGGGGCATGTGCAGGGGGATCTTCCAGGCAGAGAGAAGGCTCTGAAGCAAGAGAATAAGAAGGAAATCAGTAAAGGGTTAGAATAATGGGAGAAGGTAACTGGGGCAGCCCAGGGGGGACTTGGTGCGTCCCCTCAGAAGTCTGACTTTATCCTGTAGAGAAGGAGGAGAGACTGGGTCAGAGGAGTGGTTCAGAAAGATAGACCTCGTCCTGATGGAAAAGGTGGATTGAAAGGATGGGAGGAGAACTGGATCCAGGAAGGCCAGTTACTCTTTCGATTCCTCTGAATTTGCTTTTCCCTCTTTTGCCATCTTCCTCTCCCTCAATTTCTCCACACTTTCCTTCCTTCAAAACTGTTTCAAAGACACTGCCTCCTTGAAGCTTTCCTTGCCTCTTCAAATTAAAAGAAGAAGAAGATGGTGTAAAAGAAAGGCCTTTGGTACCAGACAGACATGGTTTGAATACCGGCTCTGACCCTTGCTAGTTGCCTCTGTTAATCCCTTGGAACTTCAGTTCCTCCACAGCAAAATAGTGAGAATACACTCTCAACTGCAGGGTTTTATGAGGATATTCGGCAATGCACATAAAGCAGTTGGCACATAGGAGATTTTCTACAAACATTTAGCTCTTTTTCTCCTCCGGTTATTTTGATAGCATCTTATTTATCCCACTCTTTAGCACCTATTGCACATATTATTATGTTTTGGGTGTCTCCTTCAGTAAGCTTCCTCCAGGGCAAACACAGAGCCTTACACATTTCTGCAGCTCTCAACACAGAGCTTGACATGCAACATGCTTCATTCCTCTTCCCTGGAAATGGCCTGTCTTGTGTTTGTGGTCCAAAGAAACGCACACACAGACAAGCAAGTCATCAGTAGGAAGGAAGATCTTTTCACCTCTTTCCTCCACTTCAGTTTCTCCTACCTGGGGGCACAGTGCAATGGGGAGGGGGCTGCAAACTGTTTTCAGGATATCAAAAGCCAGAAGACCCAGTGTTCACCTACAGGAGAGCTGCTCACGCAAACCCCAATGTCTGTTTTGGCCTGGAATTATCTCTATCGATCAGAACTGCTCGTTAGCATTTATAGACTCTGACTTCTATAAGATAAGTATTCAGTAAGAGTCTTAATAAATGTTGTTGGGTTGGCAAACCAAGTCTTTACTGGCCATCATCAAAGGTTTATAATAAAAGGGGTCACTGGCCCCCTGTGGCAGCCCCTAGCTAATTTCCCTGCATCCATTCTTGCCCTTGTCAATCTTTTCTTACCGAGGCATCAAGAGTGATCTTAAAATGTAAACCGGAACCTGTCAGATCTCA
Organism: Nomascus leucogenys; assembly: GCF_006542625.1. Classification (NCBI taxonomy): domain Eukaryota; kingdom Metazoa; phylum Chordata; class Mammalia; order Primates; family Hylobatidae; genus Nomascus; species Nomascus leucogenys. The sequence continues at coordinate 2,836,914 of NC_044392.1, read as the reverse complement.
GCTTAAAATATACCAATGACTTCCCTCAGCTCCTATAGTACACACCAAACATCTTCTCCCACCCACGGAGTCCCACCAGCCCTGCCCCTGCCTGCCTCTCCTGGCCCAGTGTCAGCCTGCATGGCCTTTCCATTGGGACCTTTGCACTTGCTGTCCTTTATTCACTGCAGGCTTCCTCCCACCTCGCACCCCGCCTGCTTTCCACGTGGCTTGGCATCTTGCTTAAATGCCACCTGCCTAGAAGGTCTTCTCCGGCCACTCTGTCTAAAGTGGATGCTCTGCCTCAGCACTCTGCCATGTCCTGCCCTGTGCTAGACACAGCTGATAATTTTTTAGTGAGTTTGTGTCTGGGGGGTTATTGCCCATCTCCAGAAGCCCCCGGAGAATGGCACCCTGTCTGTCATCTTCACTGTCACACTGCAGCACCCCGCATATGGGAGGGGCTTAAGTGAATGAGTGCCAAAAGGGGCTTGAACTTGAGCCTCTGTCCTTTCCGTTGCCATCTTGTATTGTTCGTGCACACAGAGAACCCCGCCACCTCCTCCCCTCTTCTGCACTCTTCTCCGCAACATGAATGCCAAGCCTTTGACTTTGTCTGTTTATCAGATCAGCTAAGCCGAATGCAATCAACTGGCATTTTTAATTCATATCAGCTTATGTATGACTCACATGTAAACTGTTGATGATTGATAGAGCCTCTCCAGCCCCTGCCTAGCTCTCAACCACAGCCTCTTCCTCCTAGAGATGTGGGCAGCATTGTTAGGAGAGAGTAGAAGCACTAAGGTCTGACCTGGATTAGTATTAAATAATAGCAATTCCAGCTTACTGTCTAACCAGCCCATGACCTTGTGCAAGTTACCTACCCTCTTAGAGCCTCAGTATTCTCATTGTTAAAGATGAGACTAGTCCTACCTACAAAATAAAGATGCTTGCACGGACTCCATGGGCTAATGTGAAAGTGCCTTATACACAGTGGTTGTTATGGAAACACATTTTCTTTCATGTCTATTTAGTCCCCATATTCTTGCTTTTCTCAGCTTCCTGTCAGACTGGGGTTTCATTCGTTCATTCATTGATTCACTCACTCATTCATTCAGTTGTTCACCCTCAGGATTTCACATGGCCTCTAGAGTCAGTCTCTAACTAGAATACGATAAAGCCCAAACTCTCATAGCTAATTTTGAGACTCTCATTCTCTTCCCTCTCTCAATCAGCTGTATTCTCTATGGCATCCTAATACCACCTGAACTCAAGTATGGAGTTGCCTTTCTTCCCGGACAGCTTCACCTCCTCTCTGCCTCCAGGTCTTATCTCATGTTATTAAATCCAAAGAAAGCACTCTCCTTTCACGCCACCCAAACTTCAGGTCTCATCTCCTTTTGCATTCCCTGATGAGTGTGGCCCACACCAACCTCTTTTCTGAGAGCACGTACAGCCACACCACACGGCTGGCACTTGGTCTCCTCTTGGCTGCTGATTTCACAGTGCATTGATCACCACAGAGAAAGCAGAGAAGGCAGGGGGCAGCCTGGCACAGCAGTGAGTATGAGTGTTTGTGCTCTGTCCTAGGGATCTCCTTCCCCCTCTTTTCAAATCAAATGTGGGGCCCCAGCCTCACACAGGTCCTGGTTTTGAGGAATCCCCTCCTATATCTATAAAAGATTCTACCTAGGAGATCCAAGAGATTCTCTTGGTTTCTAATAGTACTAACTAATGACTGAAAGTAAGAAACACACACACGCGTATATATATACACACACACACATATATACACACATACACACATATATACACACACACACATATATATATCTGACAATAAATAACTAGAAAATGTGACTAAACATTAAATCTCATTCACAATAGAACCAAAACCGTAAACTTACGGACTGCCAAAGAGGAAATTTAACAAGAGGTGTGCAAAGAAGAAAACCGTAACAAAGATGAAAAATATAAAACTTTGCAAAGTTCATAAACTAAGTTATTTACAATGTTCCTGGCTGGGGAAAATTAGTAACATAAAGATATCAATTATCTCCAAATTAATCAATGTGTGTATAATTCCAATCAAAATCTCAATCACATTTTTTTGGGACTTGGTAACCATAAAGTTCATCTAAAAGAGTAAATTTGGGAAATTAGTAAGTTTTAGGGAAAAAAATCAAACTTTGAGAATATAGAAACCCAAGTAAGGTGAGTAGCTATGTTCCTGGTACCACAAGTAGATTCTAGTATAGGGAAAGGAGAGACCACTGGACTTGAGAGAAGAGTCCAGAAACAGCCCGCAACTGAGGGGACATTTCAAATCAGTAGGGAGAATCAGGATTCTTCAGCTATGAGAATGTCATCATCCATGGCTATCATGAGCACCATCCAAAATGTCAGACACATCCTAGGCAAAAAAGGCCTGGTTCCACACTCATGAAAATTATGATCTAGTTAGGGAGAAGCATAGTCTACAAATAAGTACACTAAAGATAGACTGGTAGATGCTACAGAGGGAGTAAACAGATGTTTGGTAGGCAAAGTGTGGAAGAGGCTACTTTAGATAGGTGTTGGGACAATTGAGTTTCAATCTGGAAGAATAATGAACTTATTTAGCCTCAAGAAATGAAACTAGCCAGGCACAGTGGCTCACACCTGTAATCCCACGACTTTTGGAGGCGGAGGCAGGAGGATTGCTTGAATCCCAGCATTCAAGACCAGCCTGAACAACACAGAAAAACCCCATCTCTACAAAAAATAAAATTAATCAAACATGGTGGCATGTACCTGTGGTCCCAGCTACTCAGGAGGTTGTAGTGAGTTATGATTGCACCACTGAACTCCAACCTGGGCAACCAGATAGGCCCTGTCTCAAAAAGAAAAGAAAAGAATGAAACTGTACAAGTCCCAGGAAAGTATTAAAGTTTTGATTAAAGTTTTGTTTTGTTTTTGAATCATTGGGTCAGGGAGAGGTCTGCCCAAGCATAACATGACATCCAGTATCCTTAAAGGAAAATGTTAACGTATTTGGTTACATAAAATGAATCACTTCTTACCAAAATGGATACCACAAACCAAAGTTAAATGAGAAAAAGTCACCAGACACTAGTAGCAACAAATATATCATATAAAAGAGAAATCAAAATATAGAAGATAAATAAAAGTCATAATATGTAAGTAGAATTTTAAAAGTTTGCATCCATCAATTAAGATGGATAAAGAATTTGAAAGCTACAAATGTCCAGTAAATATGTGCAAAGATACCCAACCTTGCTAAATCATCTAAACTCAAAACTGCCGGAGAGATTCCATTGTGGTCTAGCAGATGGGGGAGCATTTTCATAAAGAATATATTTACAGCATTATAATATCTAATGCTGATGAGGTGAACTTTAGAGAGAATAGTAACATCAATGCTGATTAGTGCGAATGTAAATTGAAACAATCACTTGAGAGGATAATTTAGCAAGATTTATTTTAAATTTTTTATTTATTTTATTTTTATTTATTGATTTAGTGTTTTGAGATGCAGTCTCGCTCTGTCGCCCAGGCTGGAGAGCAGTGGTGAGATCTCAACTCACTGCAACCTCCGCCTTCCAGGTTCACGCCATTCTCTTGCCTCAGCCTCCTGAGTAGCTGGGACTACAGGTGCCCACCACCTTGCCCAGCTAATTTTTTTGTATTTTTAGTAAAGACAAGGTTTCACTGTGTTAGCCAGGATGATCTTGATCCCCTGACCTCGTGATCTGCCCGCCTCAGCCTCCCAAAGTGCTGGGATTACAGGTGTGAGCCACCGCCCCCGGCCTAAAATTTTTAAATAGATGCCCTTCTCCTCCTAGAATTACTTCGGCAAGTCAACTGAAATATTAGCAGAAATGCACAAAGCTACATAAAGATGCAAATGTTCCTTGCAATTTCATGTGAAATTGTGTTATATAACAATGTCCATTTCTGCAGAAAAATGAGGGTGATGTTTTTGTCCATGATATAGTATTAAATGAAGAAAGAAAGTTATAGAAAACTACATAAAATATGTCTCATTTTGAGGGAAGAATATATATGTGTGCTCATTGAAAAAAACTCTGGAAGCATATGTACCAAACCTACTATTAATTGAATAGCTCTGGAGAACAGGTTGGCTGTGTGAAAGAGAGACTTTTTTAAAATTCAGTACATCTGTATATTGTTTGCCTTTTCTCTGCCTCGAGTATGTCTTATTTTTAAAATTTAAAAAGATATTTTTAAAAAGAGATAGTGATAAATGGATTGGATCTGGAACACACAAAAAAAGGCATCAGTGGAGAAACTGGTGAAATTCAAATAAAGTCTGGAGTGTAGTTCATAGTAAGTATGCCAAAAATTGCTTTCTTAGTCGTGACAAATGCACTGTGGAAATGTAAGATGTTAGCAATAGAAGAAATGGTGAAGGGTCTATGGGAACACTGTATTATCTTTGCAACTTTTCTGTAAGTCCAAAATTATTCCACGATAATAAAAAAAATTGATTAACAGAGAGAGTCTTACAGGCTTGTAGCCAAGGTATCTTTGGCTGTTAGAATCTTTGGTTCCAGAAAATTTCAGGTTACTACTTGAGCTCCGTTGCTCTGAGAGCTCTGTCTCTGTCCTGCAGACTCCTACACAGAGAGACCCCTACCTGGCCTCCTGAGGTCTGCAGAGATTATCTAAGCCAGGCCTATATATAGCTAATATCCCCAGAATTCTGCTCTGGGAAACCAAGGTATGAGGTCACCCCTACCTGCACCATGGCTGGGCCAGCTTCTCAGAGACTCCACAGTTCCCCCTGCCCTCTAGCCCCAATTATATATATATTTATATATGTATATATATAAATATATATATATATATATTTTTATATGTATATATATAAATATATATATATATATATTTTACTGATATCCTTTGTCCAAGCAAGATCCTGCCTTCTCAGTATTCCCCTTCCAACCTAGAATGGTAACAATATGGGCTCAGGGAGAGGTCTGCAGGCTATGTAAGGTTGAGGAGAAGGATGCAGTCTGACAATGGCAACATGGAGCTCATAATAAGAAAAGGATGCACAAAAGCTACACCTCGAACTCTTGTGTCCATTGCTGGAGGCCCCAGGGAGGAGCTGGCCTAGTGAAATGAGGATGCTGCCAGATGCTGCCTTCTCTCCCCTGCTGGGCTTCGGAGGTTTAGGGCTTTGTAGGTTTAGGGCCAGGCTTCGTAGGTTTAGGACCTTCTGACCAGAAGCCCCTGGAAAGAAGGGGTTGAGCCCAGATGACCACTGCCTCTTCTCTCCGTGCAGGCTACACTTCCTGGTGTTTGACACAGAGGAGGTTCACGACGTGCTGCGCATCTGGGATGGGCCTGTGGAGAGTGGGGTTCTGCTGAAGGAGCTGAGTGGCCCAGCCCTGCCCAAGGACCTGCACAGCACCTTCAACTCGGTCGTCCTGCAGTTCAGCACTGACTTCTTCACCAGCAAGCAGGGCTTTGCCATTCAATTCTCAGGTCTGTGCGTGCCCTCTGCCAGCTCCACTCCACGTGTCCTGACACATGGCACCCACCTCCCTCTGGCCCTCACTTTCCTTCATCCCTCAGTCCATGTAAAGATAGTTCTTGAGCATCTGCTATGTGCCTGGTACATGGTTAGCACCTATTCAAATGTCTGTGCTGAGCTCACTCTGGTAGGGAAGGCAGGTGGGTTAATAGACACATACGAATTGGTAAGCATCTGGATGGAGACATATGGGTTATAATGGTCACCTTGGAGCGTCAAGGAAGGTGTTCCAGAAAAGATGATGTCCAAGCTCAGACCCAAAGGACAAGTAGAAGTTACCCAGGAAAAGAAAGTTTTTCAAGGAGCAAGTAGTCATCTATGACAAGGAAAGGTGCCACTGAAATGGACTTTGGAGGACTTGTGCACCCCTATTAGATGGAAAAGAGAGAAAAGGGCATCCTAGGTGCAAAGAACACAGAACAAGTGTAGATGCAGGAATGTGGGTTCTGGAAGTGGAGGGCTACCCCATGTGGCTGAGGCACAGGGAGCAAGGAGGGATGTGGGAGGTATAAGTAGACGGTGGCTTGGGGCATGGTTATGAATGAGCTGATGGGACATGCTGCACGCTCGGGTTCTTAGTTGAGTGCAGATCTCGGCAAAGACTGGAAGTCAACATGAGTCATCTAAATTTAATTAATTAGGCACTGCAATAGCCAATTATGGAGGAGCATGACAAAGAGCTACCCAAAATGGCCAATGCTCAAACATCCAAATCCCAGTATGAGATAATTTATATGATTGGTCCTGCCTCTCCCTGGAATGCATCATCTCATCTCCTCTGAAGTGCCTCTTCCATCATTCCTCTCCCTGAACAAGTGACTCTGCCTCGTGTTTATTATACAGCAGCTGTCTTCATTACCATCTCCTTACTCCACTGCGTGTGTGGTGGGAGGGAGGGGGGAGTTTCCATGGTGATTCCAGAGCAATTTCTTGTGGCACCTGTGTGGTGGCTTTGCCCCCGAGCTCTTTCCCAGTTGGTGTATCAGCTAAGGGTGGCTGGGGTGTATCCCTGGCACCACTGAGATTGTTATAGAGTTGCAAATCCTGCTTCTAGCTCTTTTCTGCTACGTCTGTCATCTCCGTGGAAATGAGCATTTAGCAGCGTGGGGAGCAGATGAGCATCTCCAGGATCACACTGCTTTATACTTATTAATTTGTCCATTTAACACTCATGCATGCTTCCAGTCTAACATTTGCCGTCTATTCCTAAGAGTTCCATGAAATACTAATTGATATTGCAAGAAAAAAGAAGTTTGCATGATCAAATGATGCTAGGGAGGTGCTCAGGCTGATGCAGACCTAAGGAAACGATCGGCAATGTGGGGCCTCTGAAAACGTTTGCTATGCTAATGCACTTACATTCAAAAGATGTCTGGTAGGTCACAATTTCCAAACATATTCCATCATGGATGACTTTTTTCAAGGCCATCTCAAGAGACTAACGTTTCATGGAACCAACTTGGGAAATTGCTGGAATAAGCAATGGAAGGATCTCCCAGCAGTAAGGAGGGTAGAATGCTAAAGAGATGGCTCAATCCACTCTCTGGGGAAAGGAGTATTATGAATAATTAAAGCCAGACATATTTTCTCCAACTGCGCCCAAGCTGATGGGTACGGCTTAAAAAAAAAAAAAAAAGCCCATAATTGTACTGACAAATTCCCCCACAGATTTGCATTATCTGACCTCGACTGCATACTCAGTGTAGCCACGCGGGACAGAGTCCCTGCGTGCTCTCCTATGCTGTATGCAGGCTGCTTTATCATGCATTGCCCAGCTCATGGAAGTCCTATTCGTCCTTCAAGGTTCATCTCAGATGCCACTGCCTCCTAATTTCCCCACTCAGAGTAAAACTGCTATAGCCCACGGCACTCCGGCACTTTACTTCTATTTATTCGGCACATTGTCAATACCAGGCATTCTGTCTCGTCTTGAAGCTGGGCACCTACTTGACATCCCACTAAAAGCTCTTAGAAGACAGGGTCATACCATGCCTCCCGACTCTCTCATAGTGTATGTATGCAGCAGGTGCTCACTCACTACTTAGTGAGCAAATGGTCACATGAAGATATGAACACATGAATGGATGGTTTTCTCTAACAGAAGGTTTTCCTTGGGCAAGCTGCCCTTAGCATTGCTTAGGCAGAGTAGCATGGTCAAAGCTACCTAGCCTGAGCTCCAGAAAGGTCATGACAGCTTGGCCCAATGTTATGGGCATAACCAAGGTTTGGGAAAGGTCACCTTCCCTGTTGCTGTCATCATTTAGCAAATACCAGGACTACTCTAGGGAAGAGAGAACGGCTCACCCCATGTTAACTTTATAGTGTGTATTTGACAGGGGATTGTACAGAAATGCCAGAGACGATTAGTGCAGGCTTGGCTTTATTAAGTAAACATGACTGTGTAACATCTAACATCCTGTCTGTACCACGTGGATCCAGCCTTTCCCCGGGTGCTTTGCCAAGCAGCTCCAATTCAGGAGCATTAAAGAGAGAAAGTGAGAACAAAAAAGAAGGTGAGCGGGAAGCATAATCACAGCCATCTATTGAGTGGCTGCCACACTAAGCTCTCCACTACATCAGCTCTTACGATTTTCACAAAACCCTTACGGTATAGGCACCGTTACTACTCCATGTTGCAGACGTGGGCTCTGAGGCTTCTCATACAAGGTCATCTAGTTAATAGCAAAAGCCGTGTGTCTGAGTCTTAAACCTAAGCTGTTAATCATTGTACTCTATTGCCTCCCATATAAATAATCCTTCCAAATATGGCCAGAACAATGAGCTATTTTCTTCTAGGGGAATATTTACATGTGTACAGTGCACTATAAAGCTAGAGATGAAAGCTAAGTCTGATTTTAACTGGGAAGGAAAAAGATTGATGCATATTTGACTTTATAAATGAGTTCAGTAGCTGTCAGATGTTGATATGTAAACAAGTGAGTGTGCCTGTGTTCCAGTAAAACTTTATTTACAAAAATAGGCATAGGCCCAGATATGGCTGTGGGCCGTAATTTGCTGTATGCTTCCTTAGGTGTTATTGAGTAGAAGGCATCAGATCGTGTAACTCAGGACTCGTATACAATCCTAGAGGTTATAATTAGTGACATCAGTGTATACAGTTGCCCTAGGCTGCCACTTCTCAAACTTTTCCGCTGATGTCCTCCTGATAGCAGAAGAGAATGGGTGTGTATCCCCAGGAGGTCTGGTGGCTATAGCAAGCACAAAATATCTTTAAGGCTTCACATTTTTGCTTAAAAACTAATGTGAATTTTACCTTGTAATCCAGACTAAATTATTTTGTTTTAGTATAAAAGTAGTTTTTCCTTAAATTGTTGAGAAAACTGACATTCCAATCAAATCAGTATTATTTATCCTGTAGTTTCAAGAACCTCCTTGCCCTAGAGTCTGCTGAGCACAGGCTATGAGGGATGACATAGCTGGGGACTGGGACCGGGCCCTGCTGTCAGCTCTGGGCCGTGGAGGCAGCCAGGGTTGTTCCAGCTCTTGAGATTCCTTTCTCTGGACTAACTCTTGCACCTGTTCCTCTGGTGCGTTTTCTCATGCTGCATTTGTTCATTCATTCACCCACTCATTCTTCTATTTATGTATTCCTTCCATCTAGCATTCATTCAGCATTCGCTTATAAAACACCTGCTCTATGTTAAACTAGGTTAGGTACTAGACACGAAGATCTCCCAAATTCCTGAGTATTTTGAATTTTTAATATATTTATCAGCTATTTTTGAACTCTTCTCTGCCCACTTGCTACAAATATCTGACTTTTCTTCAAATATGGTTTCAGTCTGATGGGTCCTTGGTTGTCTGCCATTGCAAGAGAGAACATGATCTTGACCTAACTTCGGTAGCTCCCGGTAACCTCACAACCGCTGCTTAGCATTTAGGCAGGCCAACTCGCAAAGTCCTTTGCAAACCCTTCCAATTGAATACATGGAGTTTATTTGTTTGTTTGTTTGTTTTAGAGACGAGCTGTTACTCTGTCACCTACACTCGAGTTCAGTGACACGATCATGGCTCACTGCAGCCTTAACCTCCTGGGCTTAAAGGATCCTCCCACCTCAGCCTCCAGAGTAGCTAGGATAACAGGCAACTACCACCACACCCAGCTAATCTTTTTTATTTTTTTGTAGAGTCAGGGTCTTGCTGTGTTGCTCAGGCTGGTCTCGAGCTCCTGACCTCAAGTGACCTTCCTGCCTTGACCTCCCAAAGTGCTGGAATTACAGGCGTGAGCCACCATACCTGGCAACATGGAGTTTAGACTTGATTATCTTGTCACTTCCTCCTTCTGATCATGTTAGTTACATTATACAAAATTGCAATGCTTTGTTTATGTAACAATGCTTGTATTCTTAAGCTGAATTCACTTCTATAGTACAATCATGCTTAACTCATAGCATCTCATGACAGGCAGATGACAGTAATGGTGAAGGTACTGGAAGAATGGTAGTGGTGATATCAGTGAGAGTGACAAGTGTGATCACAATTGGTGGTGGAGGCAGTGATAGTAATGGGAGTGAGAATAGTGGCACTGTGGCTACAGCCGATGATGATGATGGGGAGGTTCTGGTGGTTGTGGCAATGCACGGATGATGGCAGTCTGAGGGTGATGAGCTGGGAGCCTCCTCAGTGGCAGACACCCAGAAAACCTTACCCTCTCTTCTATTTCCTCGCCCCAGTGTCCACAGCAACGTCCTGCAATGACCCTGGGATCCCGCAGAATGGGAGCCGGAGTGGTGACAGTTGGGAAGCCGGCGACTCCACAGTGTTCCAGTGTGACCCTGGCTACGCGCTGCAGGGAAGTGCAGAGATCAGCTGTGTGAAGATCGAGAACAGGTTCTTCTGGCAGCCCAGCCCGCCGACATGCATCGGTACAAAGCAGCTGCAGGGTGCACTCTGCCCTTGGGGCTCACAGTTGTGTGCTCCAGAACCTTCCATGCACAGCAGCTGCATCTTGGGCCTGAGGCCAAGAGAATTGAAACAGACAAAAGTTGCAGAAAACCCATTGTTTACCCTGCTTTGCATGCATAAGTCCCCACACGCACTCACTCATGTTCACACTCTACACGCACAGCACTGCAAACTCCTCACTTGCTAAAATTGTCCCAGAGATTTCCGAGTCAGACAGGTCTGTTTCTTTCTCTCTGGCCCAGGCTGTACAGGTCAGAAGGAGGACAATGGGTCATGTTGGGTAGTAAAGGCTAACAGGTTCCGAAATGACCCTTCTATTACCTGAAGCCATAGAAGGGCACCCACAGGCTCAGAATGTAAAGAAAAGAACCTTGCTTTTGCTGTTGTCAAGGAAATTATTGGTTACCTGCGTTTTGGTTCTTTTAGGTCTTAGAGATAGGGTCTCACTCTGTCGCTCAGACTGGACTGCAGTGGCACCATCACAACTCACTGCAGCCTTGACCTCCTGGGCTCAAGTGATACTCCTACCTCAGCCTCCCAAGTAGCTGGGCTTGCAGGCCTGTGCCACCACACCCAGCAAATTTTTGTATTTTTTTTGTTGTTGAGATGGAGTCTCACTATGTTGCCCAGGCTGATCTGGGACTCCTGGGCTCAAGTGATCCTCCTGCCTTAACCTCCCAAAATGCTGGGATTACAGATTTTGTTTCTTTAGATCTGTCCTCAGTCTTAAAACCTTCCTGTATGAGAGATGAAGACCTGAAGGACCTGAGACTTGTCTAAGGTCCCATCACTTAAAAAGGGTGGGGCCTGAAAAATCCTGCCTCTAGCTACTTGAGACTGAGAGGAGGAGGGAACTTGAAGGGAGGCTGGGATGGGAAAGAAAGGTAAATTGATAGAGACAAATACTCCAGGTGCCCACTTCCACATGGCTATTTTGCTCAGGTGAAATATTGAGTATTTATCTCCCCTGTCAATGCTGGCTGTTAGAAGAGAGCCCATGGTCACTGAGTCGTTACTGTGTCCTTGCCCCATACTGGACATTTACTGAGATAACCTCATTTAACTTTCCCAACAGTTCTCTGAAATTAGCACCGTCTCCTCATTTACACTTGAAACTGAAACTTAGACAAATTTGGATATCTTGTCCCAAATCACAGAGCTAGGATATGGCAGAGCCAAGATTTACACCCACGCCAGTCTGAATGCAAAGCCTCTCATTTTCCTACCTCCCATACCGCCTCCCCTGCCGGAGATGGGTGCAAGGGGCTTCCTGAGACAGCTCCTGCAGGAGCGTCTGCCCTGGCCGGCACCTCTCTCACGCAGGCTCAATGGGAGGCAGTATGCTGCCCGGGCCTCTGAAGACTGGCCTATGCCAGTCATGGCTCTGAGGCCTGGCCCTGAAGGTGAGACACGAAATCCTGCTCCTCAGTGGGAATTAGGAGCCTCACAGCTGTGTGGGGCAGGAGGTTGAGACCTGGGTTTCAGATCCAGCTGACTTCTTCACTACGTATTCTGCTGTGTAGGGAACAGTATGGGATACTGAAGTAGACACATCCAGATTTAGCTTCTAGCTCTGCCATTTACTACTTTGGTGACCTTGGGAAATTGCTTCAACTCTCTGAGCCTGAGTTTCCTCATCTGTGAGGGTAAATACACTTCCCTTATGGCATTGTGGGGTGAGGCCACGCCTATCCCCAATCTCAAGAAATACTAATTTCCTTCCTTTCTATCTTCCTTCCTTCCTCCTTTTCATCCTTCCCTTCTTTGGTTCCTTCTTTCCAGTCTTCAGACTCACTCCCCTTCCCTAAGCCAGAATTCCATCTGCTCAAGGGAGTTCTGTTGAGGCCCAGGAGAGAATCTGGGAAACTCTGAGGCTCCTTCCAAATGCAGCCTTCTACAAGGCTGTGATTCCTTAGATTTATTTTACAGAAAAGCAGGTCCTGAGATGAGATTGTCCCAAGTGGAGAAGGAGGATTGTGCTAAGCTGAGGAGAGCAATAAATGTGCAGTGGGCAGGGTGGAGAGGTTAATTCAGTTTTCATCACCCGTTCTTCTACACTCGGCTTTGGGGAATGTTCCTCAGGCAACAGAATAAATGCCTTTGCCTCTTCTCTCAAACGAACTGGCAATCCCAGTGACACGCTTCTGATTTCCAGCTCCCTGGGCGTTCTGCCATGAGCGGGTCTAGCTGGCCCTGATAACCCTTCATTACAGGGAGGAAGCAAAGGAAGAAAACAAATACTCATTGGATGCTATCCCCGTGATAGGCACCGGGCTAAATATTTTAGCTACATTATTGCAGCTGAAATCACTCTGTGGTGAGGTTAGAGCTCAGGATTCCACTCCCTGGCTCAGGTCTGGCTTCACCACAGCAAGCTGTGTGGCCTTAGACAAATTGCCCAACTTCCCTGTGCCTTAATTTCCTCACCAGTAAAATAGTGAAAATGATAGTACTTACCATCTAGCATTGTTCTGAGGATTAAAAAAGAAAATACTGTAAAGCCATAAGAACTGTGCCTGGCTCATAGTTAGCACTGTGTATGTTAGAAGCCGTTATCATCATTATTCTTTTACTTTCGAGATGAGGAAGTAGAGGCTCAGAGGGGTGGACAGCCGGCCCAAACTCACACAGCCAATGAGTGGCATTGTCAGAATTTGGGCTCAGGATTGTATGACTTCCAAATCAATGCCCTTTCCACAACTCTCGCCCTCAGTCCAACCTGCCCACTTCTTGGCTGTCTAGAAGGATCTGCAGCTTGCACCCACTCCCATCTGGGCAACTATGGTTTAGTAAGCTCAGTAGGACCCCTCAACTAACCCTGAGCAGTGGGAGCCTTCCTGCTGGCGAGGCAGCCCAGGGATCCAAGCAAGGCCTCGGGGCACAACTGGCAGCAGCCAGTGAAGCCTATGCTGGGGTTCTGAGTAGGAAGCACATGCCCGATGCCATGGAAACATCCAGAAGAGATCTGTGTCCAGACAGCAGCCTAGAACCCAGAGACGCTGATAGTACTTTGGGGGTTGGTGGGAGAGTAACAGGGGCAGTTTCAGAAACAGAGACTCACCCCATCTGTGGCAAACTTAAGGGAAGAAGCCCCTGAGCTGGCAGAGGGACGTGGAGGCTGGGAACCAGAATGGAGGCCTCGTTGTGCCCCCTTGGGAAGATCTCCCCAGAGTTGGGACTTCTGATATGACACTGGCTTTCCACTCTCACTGGCCACATCAGACTCTGTTTCTAGGCTGGTCTGGGCAAGGCCACGCTCCATGGACTGGACATTGCAGTCTGGCTTTGTTAAGCTCAAGGGTCTAGCCTGATTGTACCAGCCTCTGGTTGGCCCCACTTATCTAGCCCTCTGCTCCTGAAGGATTCAGTGGTGGAGACACAAGTGAGACATAAGCAGACCCAACTTAAGGCACCATCCTCGCTCAGAAGCTCCTGCAACAACTGTGCTCTCCCTGCTGGCCTGCGGGGAGAAACACGCCTCCTCTACTCTGGCTACTGCTACCGACTGTATGGAAGTAGAAAGGGGGAAAACAACAGACTTTGGAGCCAGTCCCGTGTGAGTTTGAGTCTCAGAGTGACTCTGGGCAAGTTACTTAGGCTTTCTGAGACTCACTTCCCTCCTTTATAAATCAGGAAGAATAATCCATTGCTCATTGAGTTGTTAATGAGACATAAATGAGATAGTGTATCTAAAATGTGATTTGTTAAGTCTGATACGTAATAGATGCCTATTTCAGTGTTTCTGATACTCAGGATGGTTCTTGGGATATATTTTCCCATGGAACAAAAAGCAGACTACTCATGACCACTCGGATTTTATGTTCAGCCACATCAGGGCTCTTATGGCCTGACCTGAAGACCTACCATTTGTTCGAGACCCTGTTAGGGATTGACCCAGCCCTTTAAGCCTCACCCTGAGTAAAAGCCACAGCCGGAGGTGGCTCCATGACACAGCTAAAGTAGCAGTGCTCAGCTCTATGACAAGCCAATGGCTGCTCCTGACTTTGGAGTCAGGTATACCCTTTTGCTCTCCCCACAATGACTCGTCTTGGATTTTCTAACCAGCCCTTAAATGGCTCTCTGTGTTCCTGTGGGCTCAGTGTTTACAACCTCTGATGGTGCCCTGTGGTTTCCAGACCAATCATACCTATAGTCTTGGCCATCCTGCTAACGACCCCACATGCTTCCCAGCTTTTACTCTATCCAGTCCTCATGCCACGGTACAGCAGCCCCAGCCATGGAGGAAGAGACCTGATCCAGGCTCTGGGGAAGCTGCCCAGAAGGTCCCTAGGTAAATAGGTTGCTGTGTCACCTGGCCACTTTCTCCCTCCCCACCTGCTTGAGAGACCTGTCATGTCAGGAGAGGGCAACCATGTAGACTGATTGGGGATTAATAATAGCTCCATACAACTGAGGTACACACATACTCTTGGACAAGGCCTTTTGGAAAGTTGGAAGCTATCTGCAGCCACGAGCAGGAGCACTGGCAGCGTAGGAGACCAGCTGCGCTTGGCAGGCTAATGTGAGCCTGTTTCCCACTCCTCCTGACATCGAGTGCACGGGAACTCACAGTCAGTACCCACAAAGCTCGCCTGGAAGCCGATGTGAGGCAGTGAAGGAAGGCCATGTACTTCATAGGTGTACAGACAGTGCCGGCTCCGTCTATCAACCGTTCACTGTCTACCAAATGCTTCAGCAGACATCTCCAATAATCTTTAAAAACCACCCCACAAAGAAGATATTGTCTCTTTTTATGATACAGGAAAGACATCGAGGGCTAGAGAGGCTAGATAAGTTCCCTAAGTTCACACAACTAGGAAGTAGCAGGGTCAGGTATTTTTTAAAATAATTCATTAGGCTGGGCACGGTGGCTCATGCCTGTAATCCCGTGACTTTGGGAGGCCGAGACGGGTGGATCACAAGGTCAGGAGATGAAGACCATCCTGGCTAATACGGTGAAACCCCGTATCTACTAAAAATACAAAAATTAGCCGGGCGTGGTGGCGGGCGCCTGTAGTCCCAGCTACTCGGGAGGCTGAGGCAGGAGAATGGTGTGAACCCGGGGGGCGGAGCTTGCAGTGAGCCGAGATCGCACCACTGCACTCCAGCCTGGGCGACAGAGAGAGACTCCGTCTCAAAAAATAATAATTTATTGAGGCGAAATGCACCTAACATAAAATTACCCGTTTTTCAATGAAAGTTCAGTGGCATCTGGTACTTTCGAAATGTTGTGCAACCACCACCACTATCTCCGAAACATTCCCACCACTCCAAAGTAGAAGTCCATCATTTCACCTTCTCCTGAGTCCCTAAGCCAGGTTCAACTTCAGCCTGTCAGCCTCAGCCCCTCCTCTCTCAACAGTGCATTAGCGACGCCCACGAAAATGAGCCCAGGGTGAAGAGGCAGCCTAACCCTCATCTTCTTCTCTCCTCAGCTCCCTGCGGGGGAGACCTGACAGGACCATCTGGAGTCATCCTGTCACCAAATTACCCAGAACCCTACCCGCCAGGCAAGGAGTGTGACTGGAAAGTGACCGTCTCGCCAGACTACGTCATCGCCCTGGTGTTTAACATGTATGTACCTTTCCCCTGGGTGGGAGACGAAGGGTTCAGAGCGGCCAGGGGTTCTGGGACCTGGGTCTCCAAGTGAGTATTCACAGGTCTGTAGCAGAGTTCTCAGCTCCAGGGAGGTGAAGAAGCCAAGAAAGAGAAACTAGCGTTTATTGAACATCTACGTGCCAAGCACCGTGCTCAGTGGTCTCATGCATATCATCACATCTAATCCTTGTAGTAATTTGTGAGGAAGCAATTATTATTTCCTCTCTACCTCTGAAGATACTGGGACCTGGAAAGGAGGCCTTTGTTGGACGCCCTTGCCCTGCCCTCTGCATTCCCAGTCTGCTTCCCCGGCCCCTTCCACCCCACTCCAGAGGTATAAATGGGCGGGCTTGGGTACCAGGCACCCCCCCCACCATCCAGCTCCTGCACTTGCTCTTCCATTCCTGCTACAGGAAAGCTCTTCAAAAGAACTGCCTCTGCCTTTCTCTACTTCGTCACCTCCCATTCACTCTCAACCCACTGGAACCTGGTTTCTGCCTCCACAGTTCTACTGGAAACTCCTCTGATAAAAGCCACCCATGAACTCCTGGTTCCAAACAAAATGGGCCTTTCCATGTTTTATCCCACTCCACCTCTTGATCACCCTTTCCATCCTTGGGCTGCTTTTTCCCTTGGTTTGTGTGAAGTTACTCTTCCCAGTTCTCCAGGCTCTTCTGTGACTTCACATGGACCTCTTGTTAACCCATCTTCCTTTGCCGGGCTTTGTCAAAACCTCCTCTTCTTCCCCTACACCCCTTTCCTGGACAAGTTCAGTCATTCCTGTGTCTCCACTCTCCTCTTATAAGTGGAAGACTCCATTCTGCCGCCCACCCTGGCTTTATTCTGAGCATCAGCCTCGCTATCCAGCTGTTGGACATCTCTGTCTGGGGCCTGCAGACACTGCGAATGAGCATGTACAAAATCAAGCATATTTTTTCTCCCCCAGAAGAGCTCTGTCTGAGCCTTGGGGCTGGCATTGACACCTGCTCTCATGGCTTCTTCCACTAGCAGCAACCAAGGCGTGCAGCCTCTACTGCCTTCACTCTCCTCATGTATTTTCCTCTTCTCCATCCTCCTAGCTCCTGTCCTGGTTTAAGTCCTATCATTTCCCATCTAAATTACTGCCCTCATCTCCTAGCTGGTTCCTCTGCCCCATCTTGCCTCCCATGCCGATCTCCCTTAGCTAGCTGTCAGAGTGATTGTGTCACTCAAAAATGCTGAAATAACCACCCTACTTTCCATTTTAACATCCTCTAATGACAGTGCTCAGCAATAAAAAAGAATGAACTACTGATACATGCAACAACGGGGATGAGTCCCAAAAATATTATGCTGAGTGAAAGAAGACAGACATAAAAAAAGTACATAATGTATGATTCAACTCCTATAAAATTGTAGGATCAGCAAAACTAATCCCTGGTGAAGAATTCTAATCAGTGTTGGCATCTGAGGGTAGTGAAGGTTGAATGGGACGGGCATTTGGAACTCTCTGGAGTGGTGGGACAGTTCTGGGTCTTGATATGCATGTGTCAAAACTGATAGAGTGGCACACCTTAGGGCTGATCATTTCACACGGTGTAAATCATACCTCAATTCAGAAACAAAGAAACAAACAAATAGATCCTTTATTTTTAAATCCTATCATGGCCCTCTATTGCTTATAAATAAAGGCCCAAACTTTGGAGTTTCATTCCAAACAATCTGGTGCCTGCCTACCTCTCCAGGCAGCCCCCGACCCCATCCTAAGCCCTAAGCTCCAGCCAGATGGAACTCCTTGCAGTTCCAGAGCCTCGTGGATTCTTTCATGCCCTTATGACTTTGCCTTCACAGCAACTTCCTGCTCCCTCCTTGTCCTATCTCTAAGGGTCTTCTCATCTCCCAAGACTCAGTTCAGGCTTGATTTCCTCCATAAATGTTTGATTTTTCATCCTCCCCAAGGAACCTTGCTTTGTGTTTCTGCTCTGCCTTGGGCTGACTTTATACATTATTTTGTTGTTGACCTATCTGTCACTTCCTACGGCAGCATCAATTTTTGAAGGCAGAAGTGGTGTCTGACACGTCCCCATGTCCTTGGCACCTTGCACAGTGCCTGGAATATCGAGGGTGCTCAAAATTTGATGATAGAAGGAAGGGAGGGACAGAAAGAAGGCAGTTAGTTAGGAAGTGGTGATGCCATCATTTGTGACCAAGATTCACTCCCTCCGAAACCCTTCGCTGGTGACTTTCAAAAGAGCAGATGTCAAGAAGCTGAATTACAGGGGCAAGAAGACCGTGTCACCCAGCCATGGTGTGGTGACCCCGCAACTGACACCAGTGTGACAGGGTGCCAGGTGGGAAGGAGGCCAGTGCGCATCTGGCTCTGTGCCCCCTGCCTCCCAGTCCCCCATCCTGTCTCTTAGCCAGCCTTATCTCCTTTGTCCTAGAGATGCATGGCCTCCTCCCCCTGCTATATATCTTAGCCAGAGGGTAGAGCAGTCATTTTACTCTGTCTCAAATAGAGTACAGTAAGTCCTCAGTGTCATGAACAGGTTCGTGGAGACTGTGACTTTAAGTAAAACAAAGTATAGCAGGTCCTCAAATGTTTCCATCAATGTCATTTCATTGTATTGTTTTGTTTGTTTTGTTTTGTTTCTGAGACAGAGTTTCATTCTGTCACCCAGGCTGGAGTACAGCGGCACAATCTTGGCTCACTGCAACATCTCCCTCCCTAGTTCAAGCAATTCTCATGCCTCAGCCTCCCAAGTAGCTGGGATTACAGGTGCATGCCACCACACCTAGCTAATTTTTGTATTTTTAGCAGAGACGGGGTTTCGCCATTTTGGCCAGGCTGGTCTCAAACTCCTGGCCTCAAGTGATCTGCCCACCTTGGCCTCCCAAAAGGCTGGGATTACAGATGTGAGCCACCGTGCCCAGCCTGTATGTTGATGAGAAACAAACAATTGGTTTTGTTATATGTCATTTCACTTAAAGTCATGGTTTCTGAGGGCCTGTGGACAATGCTGAGGACTTGCTGTATCTGAGTATCCCAGCCCATGGCTGGGCATGAGCAAATTTGCATCTGAAATCTATTCTCTGCAAGCTCATCTACTTTTCTGTTGTTTTCATCTTTGCACACTTGATTGGTATCAATTGCCTTTGTTAGATAAATACTTAAGAGTGGAATTGCTGCACCAGAGCGCAAGCATACAGGGGGGACTTCAAAAAGTTTGTGGAAAAATTGAATTTAAGATAAAAATAAAAAATATAAACTTCATTACTCAACATAAACTCCATCAAGTACCAGACACTTTTGTAAACAACTATACCAGTCATTTCGTCCATCCCTAAAGAACTGACATGTCAATGTAGTCTTTTTTACTTTATTAACTGAAGAAAAATTAGGTGCCCTTTAAAGACTTTTTTAAGATTAGGAAACAAAAAACAATAAAAAGGAGCCAAATCAGGACTGTAAAGTGGATGCCTAATGATTTCCCATTGAAACTCTTGAAAAATTACCCTTGTTTGATGAGAGAAATGATCAGGAGCATTGTTGTCGGGCAGAAGGACTCTCTCCCAAAGCTTTCCAGGCATTTTTCTGCTAAAGCTTTAGCTAACTTTCTCAAAACAAACTCCTAAGAAGCAGATGTTATCATTCTTTGGCCCTTCAGAAAATCAACCACAAAATGTCTGGAGCATCCAAAAAAAAGAAAAAAACCCATGACCTTGACCTTTGCTCCAGTTTTGCTTCGACTGTACACTTCCATTCCCTGGTAGCCATTGCTTTGATTGTGCTTTGTCTTCAGGATTGTACTGGTAAATCCATGGTCCATCTCCTGTTCTTGGGAGAAATGTTTCAGGATCTTGATCCCACATTTTTAAAATTTCCATTGAAAGCTCTGCTGTTTGTTTGTTTGTTTGTTTGTTTGTTTTGAGACAGACTCTCACTCTGTCACCCAGGCTGGAGTACAGTAGCGCAATCTCTGCTTACTGCAAGCTCCACCTCCCGGGTTCACGCCATTCTCCTGCCTCAGCCTCCTGAGTAGCTGGGACTACAGGCACCCACCACCACACCCGGCTAATTTTTTGTATTTTTAGTAGAGACGGGGTTTCACCGTGTTAGTCAGGATGGTCTTGATCTCCTGACCTCGTGATCCACCCACCTCGGCCTCCCAAAGTGCTGGGATTACAGGAGTGAGCCACCGCACCCAGCCAAAAGCTCTGCTTTTGTCTGCAGCTGGTCTAGTAGGCACAATGGTTTTGACACCCATCAAGTAGAAAGTTTGGTCAACCTTAACTTTTTAGTCAAAACTGTGTAATCTGAACCAGTTGAGATGTCTATGGTGTTGGCTCTCGTTAGTGCTATTAATCATTGGTCCTATTCAGTTAGGACACAAACAAGATTAATTTTTTTCCTCTCCAATTGATGTGGAGGTCCGCCTTGGCAGGCTTCATCTTCATTACCATCCTCTCCCTTCTTGAAACAAGTTATCCATTTGTAAACTGCTGATTTCTTTGGGGCATTGTCCCCATAAACTTTTTGTAAAGCATCAGCGATGTCACCATTCTTCTACCCAAGCTTCACCATAAATTTGATGTTTTTTCTTGCTTCAATTTTAGCAGAATTTATGTTGCTCTGATAGAGGCTTTTTTCAAGCTGATGTCTTGTCCTTCTTAATGCCTCACATTAGATCCTGTGCAGACATGTTATAACGAGTTAGTGTGAATTGATTTTGGTGCAAAAAACTTTTGAACTCCATGCATAATTTTTTCATAATAAGCATTTTCCATCATTTTCACTTGAGCCATTCCAGTGGGATAAATTACATTCATGAACTCTAATGTTCAATTTGCTCAACTAAGTTTTTAAAATGGATTTTTCCCTCATACCAGGGTCAGAATAGCTAAGGGTTAGGACATTTGTGGGTGCTAGGAGTGGGGCAATAGCAGACCCTGAGGAGAGCTGGAGCACTGTCTTGGGATGAAAGCACGAAGCTAGGGTCCTTCATGGTAACAGGCCCCTTCCTCTCTGAGAATGGCAACATAGTTGGCTCATTCTCTCAGAAAATGAGGTTCAGAACAGCACAGTATAAGGACATTAGTGTCAGGTAAGAGACCTGGGTTTTGGACCTACTTTGGTTGACAGCTTGGTGTCCAGAGTTGGCAACTCATTTTCCCTTCCGTATAAGGAGGACGTTAGGTTTTCAGCTCCAGATTTTTGGACACTGACTGGAATCTGGCTCCCCTGCCCCTGAGCCTGCCTCTTCCATCTTCACACCTGACTGAGGTCATCAGGGCCTCATCTTCTCCCTTCCCACCAGCCAGTCTTCAGGGGTTGGGTACCAGTGGGATGGTGGGCTTGCTCCCTGGGAGTCCCCATGCTTTGGTTGAGCCTAAGACCCCGGCAAAAGCCTTTATTTGACCTTAGTGGGGTGGGGGTGGGATGTTTTTGTTTCCCAGCTTTAACTTGGAGCCTGGCTATGACTTCCTCCATATCTACGACGGACGGGACTCTCTCAGCCCTCTCATAGGAAGCTTCTATGGCTCCCAGCTCCCAGGCCGCATTGAAAGCAGCAGCAACAGCCTCTTCCTCGCCTTCCGCAGTGATGCATCTGTGAGCAATGCTGGCTTCGTCATTGACTATACAGGTAAGGGCCCTGGTGCCAGAGAGTACTGAGGACAGGTCCAGCTAACATGGCAGAGGGCAAGTAGTGTAGCGTAGTGAGGAGAGCCCTGGGCTGGACCACAGCAAGCCCACGCCAACCCTAGCACTGCTGCTGCCTGCAGAAACCTGCCTTTCCTGCGGCCCCCCCTGATGGCTTAGTCTTTCACCCCTGTATTCTCCAGGGGTGGGAAAAAAGGAGACTAGCATTCTTTTTGCACCCCATCTATTTCTAACCACTACTCCTCTTCTCTTTTTCTATGAGGGTCATTCCTAACTCTACTTCAACCTTATAGCTATCAGCTGATATCCTCCTTCACTCCACTTCACTAAAGAGGATTCTGATGTGAGGCTCAATCTTCCTCTCCACCCAGAGCTTCTCACCATCCTGGGTAACTTCAACATCCCTATGGACAGCCTGTCTAATCCTAGGGTCACGGTGCTTAGACCTCTGTCCCAAGGACACTCCTTGGCCACACTCTGACACCTCGTCATAGACTGGTCACTTTCTGATACCTCCTGATCACATTTGCTCATCCTTCCAGCTCTGCTAATTAAGGCGCATCTGTGCTTAATTAAGGCAAGTTCAATAGCGTTGTGGTCGAAAGCAAGAGTCAACAATTTTTCTCTTAAAAATAGTAAATACTGTAGGTTTACCTATCACAACTACTCAGCCCTACTACTGTAGTGCTAAAGCAGCCACAGACAAAACATAAAGAAATGGGCGTGGCTGCATTCAAAGAAAAATTCACTTACAAAAACAGGCTGTCCCTGCCCAGTTAAGAGCTCTGACTGTCAAATTAATTGGATTGAAAGTTCACGTTTATGACTTAACATTTGCGTGACCTTGGATAAAGCATTGAACCTCTTGAAGCCTCCATTTCTTCCTTTATAAAACGAGGGTAGGAAAATTCCTGCTTCATAGTAATGTAAAGATCAGTGAGTCCATGCAAGAAAGTCCTTGGTACAGTGCCTGGCACATATCATGCATTCTGTAATGTTCAAGTATTAGCAGTAGTAAGAGGAGTTCCAGGCTCTCGAGCACTCCACTGTCTTCTACTCTATTATCTCTTTTTGACCTTTTAGTCTTCCCTAATTATCCCACATCCCATTATCTAAATCCCAGCTCCCTTCCTTGCTTGATTTGTGAGCTTAGCAAGTATTATCTCCTGGAACATCATCTACAAATTGTTGCTAGTAATAATTATGTTGCAGGAGGTTAAGATTAAAAGATATTTTATACATGCATATTTATACGTATAATGCTCCATATGTACTAAACACTCTACAGATGCTCTGGGAATGATAGATTTTGTTATTGTTACTATAACCCAGGTTCACCCAGGCCTCATCAGCCTGAGCATACAAATGGGGTCACATTACCAGTTAAAATTAAAAATTTTCTGGCTCATGTTCCCCACTTGCATAACATAGGACCTCAGATACCTTTTAAAGTGTCCCCTAATTAAATATTTCTGGCCACCCCTGGGAATATCTCACATGAGCTCACACATAACACTAATTAGAACAATGGCAAACTTAGTGTTTGCCCACTGCCAGCACCATCCTAAGTGCTCTATAGCCATCAACTCATTGAACTCCTCATAGTTCTCGATTATCTCCTGTTTGTCAGGTACAGTTCTAGAAGACTGGTGTGCAAAATGGAGAATGTTTTACTTGTAGCCTTCTTGCCTCACGGGGCTGGCCTAGGGAATGGATATTCTGCCATCCTTTCTTCCTCCAGGCACCTGCCATTTGGTAAACCTCCTGGGCCCAAACCCTCTTCCACACACTGATATCAGCACAGTCAGACACTTTGGAATTCTAACAGAAGCCACAACTTAGACCCAGTCTGGGACCTCCATTGCTCCCACCACCACCATCCCCACTGCCATATCATCACCATTTCTTATTATTCATCTCTTCCTTCATATTCTCATCAGTACCCTCAATTGCCCTGCCCGCTAGTCCTCCAAGTGCATACACCTTGCAAAACTGTACCCTTTGTTGAACCCACACCCACACGGCTGAGGACACCCAGACAAAGCTGCACAAACATGATACTTAGAGTCACTACAAGTGATGTCCTTTCCCCCAGCCAAGCCTTAGCAACCACCAGAGCTGCCTCTGACTTGACCCAGCTGAGTTCTTCTTGGCAGAGATTCCAAAATTCACCCCAAATGTCACCCTGTCAGCCTCATTTTTTATAAGATGATTTCATTTCAGCTTCCCTGGATACAGTAAGCTGCTGGGTAGAAACCCCTTCAGCTTCCTCTCCAGTCACCTTGTTCATGGCTACCTGCCTGTGGCCATCTCTCCCCCAGGTCTTCTCCAAGGAAATTCATGGTCTGAGAGCCATACTTTCAAATCCTCTTTCCCAGTGAAGTTCTTTCCACTTTTGCCTATTGACCCAAGGTGGTATCTAGAGGGGTCTTTAGGTCTAAACAATAACCCAGGGAATAAGACCTCCCCAGCTGCCATCTGAGCCAGCCAAGCAGCAAATTACTGGAGAGAGGGGAGAAGAGAGGCACAGCCTGCAGACGCATCCCCCATCACCCTATTAGGATCTGTAGTGCAAGTACCAAGATAAAGATAACTATGTGTGTTTGAGGGATGGGGGGCGCCTGTTGGAAGCCTCAAGCATCCTTCATTAGTTTGTTCGTTCGTTCCTTCCTTCCTTCCTTCCTTTCTTCCCAGACTACACACCTCCTAATATTAGTCACTCTCTACTATCTCCCTGGGCCTCTGGTCTAGTAGCCCATTTGGTGGAACCCAGGGACCCCTGACTTACCCTCTGGTCTGCTTCTGCCTTTGCCAGGATCCCTGGATTCCTGGAATGGGTCTACTTTGCTATCAGGTCCCATGGCTTTGAGGATATTCTCCCATGTACAGTATCTTTCTTTATAGCGTAGGCTCCATCACTTAGCAACTGTATGGCCTGGAACAAGTTGCCTAACTCCTCTGAGCATTGCTTCCATGCTCATCCATGAAAAAGGGACAGTGACACTAAACGAAGGAGTTGTTGTGAGGGTTAGCACATAGGCACAGCATCAAGCAGAGTGCCCAGTGCCAATATGTACTTGACATGTACTTTGATCCACCCACTTTCATCCCACCTCCTTTTTCCTATGTCACTGGTATTGCATTTGCCGTGCCTTTGTTTGGAAGGGAGAATGGGGCTAACCCAGGGGAACACAGTACGTGTTCTTTTCTGTTTACTGAAGATATAAAGTGTGAGCATAATGTTTTGCACATGTAATAAGTGTGGGATATTTATAACATGAATATTTGTGATAGACGTATGTGTCCCATATGCTTTGCCAGCCCGTGGCAAAGAACTTAGACATTCCACACCCTGTAAGTCTGGAGAGAACCATAGTTGGAGAGGCAGCCCACCGAGGACCTCCACAGGGAGGCAGGGCTGGGTCCTCAGGAAAAGCAGAATTGGCCTCTGCATCCAGGAGGCATCTGTGTCCATGTCTTTTAGAGAGATCCAGGGCTCTGTTAAAGCTGAGAGTATGGGTATCCTGGGAGCTGTGGCTTCAGGGGTCTTGCTTAGGGAGGTGAAAGGGGCCTATGAGAGCCCCACATAGAGAGATGTTGCTGGACTCAGTTGGGCTTAGCACAGGGGAAATTACTCTCTGAGATTAACCCTTCCTCTGACCCAAGGCAGAGAGACCAGGAGCCTTTCTCCACACACAGTTTCCCAAGTGAGAAGCAGAAACAGTTTGGTAGAATCTTAGGAAATATCAAAAAACCACTCAGAGCAACTTAAGCAAACAAAGGGGTAACTTATTATAAAAACACAAGAAACAGAAACCCACTCAAAACAATCTGACACAAAAAGGAGACATGATTATAAGAAAACAACTAACAACCTAAGTAACTTAAGCTAAAAGGTTTCTATATTTTAACAATACAGATAACAACAACTCTGACACAAAAAAGCAAAATATTTTTAGAATACAAGAGCCCAAGGGCAGAAAGCATAAACTCCCAAAGGACGGGAATCAGGATGGCAGAGGTACAGACTGAGACCATCTTCCACACTCCAGGATCGTTCTCTCTCCTCCCTGCCTCCTTCTGAGCACTTGCTACGTTCTCCCCTCCCTGCAGATCAATTTTCCTTGCTTTTCCGTTATCCTGGGATAAATGTGGCTGTCTCACTCTTGACTTTTGTTTGTTTGTTTGTTTGTTGTTTTCTTCTTTTCTTTTTTTTTTTTTTTGAGACAGAGTGTCACTCTGTCACCCAGGCTGGAGTGCAGTGGTGCAATCTCAGCTCACTGCAGCCTCCACCTCCTAGGTTCAAGTGATTCGTCTGCCTTAGCCTCCTGAGTAGCTGGGATTACAGGCGTGCATTGCCACACCCAGCTAGTTTTTGTATTTTTAGTAGAGATGGGGTTTCGCCATGTTGGCCAAGCTGGTTTTGAACTCCTGACCTCCAGTGATCCACCCACCTTGGCCTCCTAAAGTGCTGGGAATACAGGTGTGAGCCACCGGGCCCAGATCAGTCTTGGCTTTGAATCACTTCCCAGTTTATATTCTAGTTTCAGATCCCAAAGGATCATCTGAGGGACCAGGCTTAATTCAAGTATCCACTGAGCAGCATCATGGGATTAGGCTTTTGCAGAAGGGGCAAGAGCAGATCAGGCATTTTTATTTATTTATTCATTCAGTAAATACGAATTGAGCAGCTACCATGTGCCAGATCTTCTTACAGGGGCTGAGAACAGACCAGGAAACCAAAGTCTCTGCCTCCGTGGAGTTCACGTCCTCATGACAACTAGACTGACGGACCCTTCTGTAGATGAGATGTTGGAAGCCCACCTGGTTCTAAGGCAAAGAGGGGTGGGTTTTTAGATGTCTCTGTTCAGTTGCTTCTGAAGGGTGACTGTAGTGTCTTAGTCATCTCTGGGCAGACTTTCTAGGAGATGATTCTGAATGCAGTCATGTCATCTGTGGATTTCTATTAGACCATTGATCAGAGGCACTTCTGTTCTGAATTCATCCTCCTGGGTGGCTTTACCCTTTGCTAAAAGGACACAGAGAACAGCAGGGTTCCTGTGTTTTGGATACAGTTACTAAAATGGAGTCACAGGGAGGTTTATGTCTTTCTCCAGGCCACGGATATCAACAGAACCAGTGGGGTGGAAGGACCTTTATTCTCATATACCAGCATGTGTGGCAGCCTTTTCCTAGGCAGGAACCTGCTGAAACATCCACGCACATGCGAGACATATTCATTCATTCAACAAATGCTTGATGACTCCTACTTCATGCCATGCCCTTTGCTGGGTGTTGAGAATACAGCAGGGAGCAAAGTAATCATGGTGCCTACCCTAATGTAACTTACAGGTGAGTGAGGGAAACAGCAAGAAGTAAGAAGCATAAGAAGTTAGGGAAGAAAACAACAGGCTCCTCTGAGAAGGAAATCAGAAGGGTCATTGTGAAGGCCTCTCTGAGCAGGAGCCATTTAGACAGAGCCCTAAAGGTTAAGTAGAAGCCCTCTGTGCCAGAGTGGGGGCGAGGGGTGTTTCAGAGGGAAGAGTTTGAAGTGTGTGTTAGAGAATCTGAAAGAACAAAGGAAAGACCAAAGTGAATCGATTTTTAATGGAAGGTCCTAAAAAGCATGTATTTTCTCTTTCAAGCCCTTGGAAGTAACACTGTGGGCCTGGAAGCTATGGCCACACCTGCTACCACCCCTATTCCCACCACCTGCTGCTGTTATGGGTCATTCTTCTTAAATGCAAATTAGAACTATCTTCCATTCTGCCTCCTTTTAAAGGAATGCATGTTTGTTGGAAAAATTCAAACAATATATAAGCATATAAGATATACTCTTAAAGACTTAGCATGCCCCCAAATGCCATCATCCCGTGCAATACCATTATTAACAGCTTGGTATCTCATTTCGGATACTTTCTATAAATATAAAGTAATGTAAAGTCTGCACCAGGAGTTGGCAAACTTTCTCTGGAAAGGGCCAGAGAGTATTTTTACTCCAGATGGTCTCCTTTGCCACTGCTCAGCTCTGCTTCGTAATGCTAAAGGCAGCCACAGACAATATGTAAACAAATGGCTGTGTTCCAGTAAAACTTTATTTACAAAACCAGGCAGCCACCGACCTGTGGGCTGTAGTTTGCTGATCCCTGTTCTATATGAATGAGACTGCACCATATGTACTCATCTGTAATCTGATTTTTTCGTATGTAAGCCCAAGAATAGATCTTGGACTCTTTCCCATATCAGTATTCAAAGAATAGTGCTATTCTTTGAAAAGGCTGCTAGTGTTTCAGTAGATGGCCCTAATCCACCCTTTGCAACCAGTTCCTTACTGGTTGAATGTTTGGGTTGTTTTCAGATTTTTGCAGTTACAGGTTTGGAAGTAAGCCTCATCTATTAGGACCAGAGAGAAGCTGGCTCTTCTCATTCTCCCATTTTGAGGGGCTTGGGTTTTATTTATTATAATCACCATGATGTTTTAGTCATTTAGTGTTATCATTCACAGCTGAGCTTTGGTTTGGCTGACTAAAGACCTGATTTTGGTCTTAATTCTACCTCTAAATAGCTGAAAGGCTTGGAAGACTCATTTAGC
The DNA here is from genome assembly GCF_006542625.1 of Nomascus leucogenys. Taxonomy (NCBI): domain Eukaryota; kingdom Metazoa; phylum Chordata; class Mammalia; order Primates; family Hylobatidae; genus Nomascus; species Nomascus leucogenys. Next base: position 2,808,615 of record NC_044392.1, on the reverse strand, counting down.
CTCTCTGATCACCATATTCCTCATCTATAAACTGAACATGAGCATAACTGGCCCTGCCTTCTGCAGAGGGTATTGTGAGACACAAATGAGATAACGGCTTGGAAAGTGCCTTGAAAGTTATGAAGTGGTATTCCTAGGTAAGGGGCTATCATCACTATCATTATCCTTCTCATTATTATTAATGTGGTAATGCTTGGGATGATGAGCTCATCTTTCTCTTACGTTTGAGTAAATATAGAATAGAGTCTGTAGTTGGAATCGTTGATGTGGTTGTTGATTTTCCAAGCCTCAAAGTATTCAGCCAAACAATCCAGAGGCCATTTATTAAGCCCTTATTATGTGCCAAATAGGGCCAGCCTTGGTGCCAAGTTCTGTGCTAGTTGCCAGGGTTATGAGAAGATTAGGTAATGAACCCTCTCCTCTAGGAGTTCAGAACCTACTGGAAAGAAATATCCTTACCCAAGCTACCAAAATAGTGTGATACATGTTATAACCAGGGGAAGAAAAACAGAATTCTGTCAGAGAGAAGGTGGTGTTAAAAGTGTAGGATTTTGCCACACAAATAAGGAAAGAAAGGACATTCTGACATCTGTAAAGTTCTGGGCCAGTCATACCCAGCTAGGGTCCAATGCTGGTGCAGTAGTGACCCAAAAACACAGTTGCCTGAACACGGTAGACGTTTGTCGGCCTTCCTATAAAAGAAATCTGGAGGACAGCACCCCGGGTTGACGAGGGAGCTCCATCTTGGCTCCTTTTTCTCCCTACTCTACATGCTAGTCCATGGATCCCATTTCAAGGTTATCTCAGATCCAAGATGGCAACTGAGGTTCCAGCCGTCATGTCTGAGTTCCAGACTCAGAGAAGGAGGAAAGATACAAGGAAGGAAAGGCCAATAAGCATTTCCCTCCGCTGAGTCAACTTCCCTTAAGCAGCCTTTTTAGAAGTTCCACAACAATCCACTGAAGATATTTATTCAGTGCCACCATGTGACAGACACTGGAATACAGCCGTGAACAAAACTGAACAGCTGCCCATCTGAAATCTATATTCTAGTGGAGGAAGACAGAAAAAAAATAAGGTCAATATAGAGTCGATGAGAAAGTATTAACTGCAGTGGAGAGAAATATAGCAGAGGAGGGTATTGGGGGCACTGGGGAGAGGAGTATTGCAATTTTAAGTAGCTGCTCAAAGAGTGTCACGAAAGGAGAAATTGAGCTAAGTCCTGAAAGAGGTAAGAGAGGGATGCACAAAGACCAGCGGCCGGTGTGGTTGGAGCAAAACTAGCATAGAGACGACAGGAGCTGAGGTCACAGAGGGGACTGTTGGAGCCTCATGTGCAGGGCCTTGAAGGCCTGTGAGGATTTCGGTTTTACCCCGAGTGAGACAGGAGGCTGTTGGATTGTTTTCAGCAGACATGATCTAACTTGTGTTTACACAAGGAGGCTGGGAAATGTAGAATTTAGCTGATGCCTTGAAGCTCTGGATAAAATTGGAGTTCTGTTACTGAAGGATGAAGGTGGGGAAAGTGGTTATTGGGGACTACAGCTAGTTTTGCCTCTTATGAGCTGTGTGAACTTTGATTCCAAGTTACTTAATTTTTCTGAACTTTAAGATTTAACCCACTTTGAATTTATAAAAAGGACAGATGAAACAAAAGACATGATGACAGGTCCCTGGATCTCCATGACTCACATATGGGTCACCCAGTGGCCAGTTCTATTCTGGCCAGAGATACTAGGCATATGGAGAAGACAGATTTGATAAAGGAGGTCAAGGCAATGCATCACGGGGCACATGAGGAAACCACTGAGGAGTCCCCTGTGATGAGTGGCCATGTTCTCGGTCCCACTTGGGTTTAAATGAAGTAGTGCATCCAGAGCTGCTGCACTCTTAGCTGCAGGCAACTACTTAAGGTGCAGGGTGTTCTCACATGCTCCTGTGCAAGAGTGAGACCCTCAGAGTCCCATCCCGTCAGTCAACCAGATGATTGGCAGCTGAGTGACAGCCTCAAGCAGCAGCCGCCTCCTGTGTAGGTAATCTAAAAGGTACCCAGGTGACAAGGACCACCCTTAGCAAAATTCCTCCTGAGCCATTCATCTCTGATGAATGAACTCTGATCCCTTCTATTCTGGTTCTTCCCTCCTTAGCTCCACTCTTTGAATTTCTGAGTCCTTCTGCAAGGACTGTCGGCACCCTTTTGTGAGTCCCCATCTCTAGACCTCTCTGTTGCCCCCCAATGATGTATCCTCCAAATGCTCATCAGTCAACCTGATACTCAGTTGCATCTCCCTGGTACTGACTGGCCTCAGCTGTATCCTGTTACTGCCCAGCCCTGGTGACAACCCTCTTGACCATCAGTTATCTTAGAACAAGGAGGACTGAGGAAAGGTAATCATGCATGAAGCGTGAGCGTGGGCTCCCAGGAGCTGCTCAGGATTTCCAGCTGATGGTGAGGGATGCTGGAGAGTGTCCTACTCCAGAGATTTGGGACCTGGACTAGTACTCTCAAGCCACAGGCAATGTCAAGAGTGGTCTTGTTTGGTGCAGAGGGACAGAGTAGATGACTGTTTATTCATATCACTGTATGACTGATAGGGAAGACATATAAGGGTCAATACCCACATGAAAAAAATACTGTGGTTTTCATAAACTGGCAAGCACCCAATACCCAATGCAAAGCCCTGGAAAACTGCACTGGAGACATCAACTTATCCCGCCGGTCGGGTAACCCAACCCAGAGGTGGAAGTGAGTTTTGTACTTCCTCCCTGAACCTAAGTATTGGTACCCATGCACTCAGAAGTACCTGCAGCAGATGGGTATGACTGGACCTGCAGAACAGATGCCAGCTCCACTCCCCAGCCAGTGGTACAGATGGGGCAGAAGAGAGAGGAAGAGAAAGAGCATCTCCAAAAGCAGACTGTCTGCCCTGCTTCTCAGGGGAACACAAAAGACCAGGAGGCTGCTGAGTGTGGGGGGATCAAAGATGAGCAAAGTGGTGGGCTGTGCCTAAGCACTGACCTTTACCACAATTACCCTGCCGGCAGCTGAGATGTGGGCCAGGGACCGTCAGCCCCCACCAGCCAGAGAAACACATGCTTCCCTTGGGGAGGAGCGAGCAGGGGATGAGAGAGGGCCTCAGGCATTTTGCTGGGGCTCCTTCCTCTGTGGGTCAAGGCAAGAACGTGGGAGGAGGAGGGGAAATTGCCCTCTTCAATGCGATTTCCATCCTTCAATTTCTACCCAAATTGAGAGACGTTTCTAGACCTGAGGGGAGTAGGAGCCACAGTCACGCATCCCTGTGTGCTCTGTGACTAATTAAACTCGGGTTCTCCTCATGGGCACTGGAGCCCAAGAACAGCCTCCTCATGGGCCCTCTGTGTGTGTGCACGTGTTTGTGTTTCTTTTTCCCAGAAAACCCTCGGGAGTCGTGTTTTGATCCTGGTTCCATCAAGAACGGCACGCGGGTGGGGTCCGACCTGAAGCTGGGCTCCTCCGTCACGTACTACTGCCACGGGGGCTACGAAGTTGAGGGCGCCTCGACCCTGAGCTGCATCCTGGGGCCTGATGGGAAGCCCGTGTGGAACAATCCCCGGCCAGCCTGCACAGGTGGTGGAAGCCCAGGGATGGCAGGGGTCTGAGGAACTGAGGGCATGCCAGGGGCAGAAGGCGCCATGGGCTAGGAAAGGGAGGGGGGCAAGGTCCTCAAGCCCGGCTCCTCCAAGCCTGGCAAACCTGGGTTTGCTGTGGATGTGTATAGAAGTGGCTTATAATTCACTAGGTGTGCAGTTCTGTCAAGGTGTCGTCTCAGAACACGTGGTGTCCCCACCCCCATTCACATAGATGCTCATGCCCTCAACGGAGGCCCCCAGACATGCCACATCAGGGGGCTCACACCAGGGAGAAGTCATTTAAAGGTGGCTCTTGGACTAGTTCCTAGGCCTAGGGAAAATCACTGAGAGATCAGAGATGTTAAAGTAAGGCCCGCAGAATGCGCTGATTCCAGGTGGGTCTGGGTGAGCCATGGGGGTCCTGACAAGAGGGATAGGAATGAGTATCAGGGCTTTAAGAGCTTGGTGACCACCCGTTGAAAAGCCAAGGGTACCCCTTCGTCATGGTAAGAGAGGCAGGCTGAGACCCGCCCCTTGTGGAAATTGGGCACGGTGGAGAGCAACAGAAGGTGGCTGGGTCACGTGGGCTGGCCGCTCCCCATGGGGTTAGTCCGGGGAAGCTTCAGCTCCCTACTCACGCTGACACTCACTGTCCAGGTGAGATGTCAGCCAGGGCAGCAGATCATTTCTAGGCCCCACGTGTAAGCAGAAGAGGTTCCTAATGTGCTCCCTAAGGCTGTGACTTCAGGGACCAATGGCAGGGTTTATAGGTAGAGGGCAAGAACTGACACCTGCCCAAGAGGGCCCTCGGTAGCTTCAGGGCAAGTTTCAGGCCACTTGCCAGGCCAGGGCTGCATGTCCTTGGGCAGGGCAGGGTCCGCAGGACTTCCCTTCTCCAAGCCAGGGGCCGCCCACCTCAGGGCAGCCCTACTGGGGCCAGAAACTCAGGCTGGGGCAGAACAGAGGATGGTCACTGGTAAGAGGCCCACAAGGTCACCTGACTCTCTACCTGGTTTCTCTTTCAGCCCCCTGTGGGGGACAGTATGTGGGTTCGGACGGAGTGGTCTTGTCCCCCAACTACCCCCAGAACTACACCAGTGGACAGATCTGCTTGTATTTTGTTACTGTGCCCAAGGACTATGGTATGGGTTTTGGTTGTTGTTGTTGTTCTTATGTTTTCTGACTCCTCACCCTCATTCCAAAATGGGCAATTCCTCAGACTCCTCCCAATTATACAGCCCCATTGTGGGAATTGCACAACAGTCTCCCAGAAAGGACGGCCGAGTGCTGACGTTTCTCAAACGGGCTGCAGAATACATTCCGGACACAAGAGGGCAGAAGGGCACAAGTGAGCCCCGCCAGAACCAAGGGGACAGAGGGAAGGCAAGGTGCCCCAGGGGACTACCCAGTATGGCCCAAGTCCTAAGGGAGGTGCCGCAGATCTAGACCTGTTAGGAACCCAGGGTGAGTGGCCAAGGAGCAGGAGGGAGGAAAGGAGTGAGATGGAGCTGGGCTTGAAAGTACAGGTGAGGGAGACCAGGAGCCACATCATTCTGGTGTCCCATCTGAGAACCAAAGCCTGGTCCAGAAGCTATAGGTAGGACAAGCAAGAAAAAAGTGAAAAGCAGGCCAGTGCCCTGGGAAGACAGAGAAACTTCCAGATTCCAAGAGACGTGGGCAGAAAAACCAACCCAGGCTCATTACCTGGTTGGCAGTGGGGACATTCAAGAGTCCTGCCAGCCCTGGAGGCATTCAGGAAGATGAAGGGCAGCCAGGTGACCAGGCTGGCTTCTTTTTTCCTGGATCTCCTCTTTGTAGGAGGACTAACAACCATATCTCAACACAATTGATGTTGGGTGTGGCAAAGGACATCAACGTATCCCGACCATCCAGGGGAGGAGGAGGAGGGAGGGAGCAGCCTGCAGAGAGCTAGCTCCTTATTCCCCAAGACAGGATGGGCAAGCACAGAGCAAGGCCTGATGCTTGAGGCGTTCACCAAACATTTAGTAAGCACCCATTGGGGGCCATGCACTCTCCTGGGTCCTGGAGTTGCAGAGATGAGAGAGACATGTTTTCTGTCCTCTATAAATTCCCAGTCTCATCTCTACCCATAGCTCCAGCCATCAGTACACCCACTCCTGCCCCAGAACCAGGACACCTATGTACATGTACACACACTCCCCAATATACTGAGGTGGGAGAGGCCTCAGACCTCCAGGATCGCAGTTAGAAAAGTCCTGAAAGGCTGTCCAGTCTGATCTGCTACCCAGAGCAGAATCCTTGATAGGTGGGCATGTAGTTTGTGCTTGGATCCCTTCCGTGATGAGGAGCTCACAGCACCCACTACAGATCTCGGTATACAGTTTTCAACTCAATGACACTGACTAACTGACCTTGGGACGCCTGAATGTGAGGTCCTGACATCGCATGGAGAATGAGGGATGGTACCCAAAGCCCTCTGATGGCCTCCAGTAGCTGCTGCGGCTGCTATCCGGGAAAGGAACAAAGTTGGCTCCGTTTCGCCTCCACCCGCCTGACCTTTGGGTGCAGCCCTCCGTGCTATCTTGACCCTTGTGAAGGCCAGCCCCGCCTTCCCAGGTCCCCGCCTCCCTGTGCCACTGTGTCACTGCCAGACTGTGCCACTGTGTCACTGCCAGACTGTGCCACTGCACTAACCAGTGCAGCAAGCCACAGCCCAGGAACCAACAGCTTCCCCAGGGCTGCCCTCCTCCTGGCTTGGGCCCCTGGACCCCTAGATCCCCTCTCCTGCCCCCAGCGTGCCTGCCCAGTCCCCACACCGTGTCTCCTCCGCAGTGGTGTTTGGCCAGTTCGCCTTCTTTCACACGGCCCTCAACGACGTGGTGGAGGTTCACGATGGCCACAGCCAGCACTCGCGGCTCCTCAGCTCCCTCTCGGGCTCCCATACAGGTACCCGGGGCTCGGCCAGGGTGGGGATGGTTGTGGGCCGGGGGCATCACGGCCGGCTAAAGGAAGGAGGCTGTAGAAGCACCCCATGGCCGCAGGTGGCACCCTACGGCCCTGCGTGCCTGTCGTGCTCTGGTGCTCGCCTGCAACGCTGCAGCCAGCTCCTGAGAGCTCCAGCTCGCGGGGCCTTCAGCAGCGGCCCTCACCCAGGCTGTGTCTACACCGCCCCCTTGTGGTGTAGCCTTCTCCTGTTGGTTCGTATTCAGATGCAACTTTTATTCTTATTCTAAATGTATTGCATTTTCATTATAGAAAACTTAGCGATAAAACAAAATAATTGCATACAGAATCAAAATAAAGACTACCCCGAAAGAGCCACTGACAAGATGTAGTGGATTTCCTTCCAGTCTTTGTATCTACTTCGACGTTTACATATTTTATTCAACAAACCAATATACATATTTTATTGAAATATTCGCTGCGAGCTTTTCTCTGTCATTTTTTTCTTCTAGGCTAGGATTTTTAAGTGCCACATAGTAGTCTCTCATATAGTTAGTTAAAATTTATGTAACGAATTCCCTGGTATTGAACGTTTAGATTGTAATGTTTTGTGCTTATGAATAGTAATGCAATGTATTGTACATACATCTTTATATACATTTCTGTTACTTTAGAATATCTAGAAGTGGAATTGCCAAGTTAAAGGATATGTGAGATCTTTAAGGCTTTTTATGCAGATTATCAAATATCCCTCTAGAAAGGTCTTGTCAGTTTGATCACCAACAATAAGAAAGAGGGCATGTTTTATTCTCACAAAACCAGGTAATCAAAAAAACAAAAGCGTCATCAGTTTGAAAAGTGAAAATGGTATCTCATTTTCTAATTTGCCTTGTTTTATTACTAGTTAAGTTAAATTTTTATAATGTGTTTATTGGCCTGTGCATTTTTTATTTGTGAATTTGTGTCGATTCTTCTATAAGCACTTATTTTCTTATTGATTGAGTAGAGCTCCATATTTTATAAGCTATATAAATATATATAATATGCTATAAAAAGCCCTCCTCTCCAGCTTGTCTTCTGCTATATAATTTTCTTCAGGGTGCTTTAATGTCAGAATATGTAAATTTCCAATGCTATCAAATCTATCGATGTTTTCTTATATAGTTTTCTCCTTTGCTTTTATGCTGGTCAAATAAATATTCCTCTGTGTTTCCTTTCACTTCTTAGTTTCATCACACTGCTTTAATACCTTTGGAATTTATTTTATTATTTGATATGGGGAATCTAACTGAGTTCTTTCAAATATAGTTAATCAGTTGTCCTAGCAGAATTTTCAAAATGCCAAATTTACATATACTAAATTTTTATGAAGTGTCTGTTCTTAGACTTTTTATCCATTTCTTCTAAGTGTCTATTCCTTTTTCAGTTTTAATTATTATAACACTATAATAGTGTTTACTATATAATAATTTTAAATACATGGTACCATAAGTCCCCAAAGCCATTCTTTGTTTGGAATTTTTATTGGCTGTTGTTGCTTACTTTTGCCTCCAAATTATATTTAGAAATATTTTGTTAAGTTTAAAACATTGCATCAAAATCTTGACCGGGATTTAATAAAACTTACACGTTAAATTAGGGTGAACTCACGTGTTTATAATATTAACTCTTCTTCCCATCCAGGAATACAATATGTCTCTCCATTTGTTTATCTTCTGTAGCCCTTGGGAGGGTGCTATAATTTTTATTTAGGCAGTATTCATTTTTTGTTAACTTTATTCCTAGATATTTCATGGAGATTTTTGTTGCTGCTGTAAATGGGCCTTTTTTCCCCCGTTATGTTTTCTAGCTGGTCATTACTAGTATATTCAAAGACTGTTGTTTTTGGCATATTTGCTTTGTAAAGTCATTGGACTCTTCATAATACTGCTTACACTGCCAACTAATTCTCCTGGCTCCTCTAGGCAAGGAGTAATATCATCTGCAAATAAATTTGTCTCATTATTTTATCTCCTCCTTTTCAGTGGCTTTTCTTTTATTTTCTTCCATGGTTATTGGTCTATTCAGGTATATTACTGTAATATCAATGTTGATATTTTAGCTTTTAGTAAAAAATCCATTTCATAATTTTGTTTACATTTAGTACAATGTATATAGTGTACTATGATGATGTTTACCCTGCTTTGTATTAGTGGTGATATTCCTGCCTTTGTTATGCTACATCGTGCATTCATCATCCCCTTTTTACTCGGCTCTAGCAGGTGTTTTGTGTTTTTGGTTTTGTTTTTTTTTTTAATTTTTATTGCTGCAATTTATCAATTATTCTGCAGAGTTTGTTGTTGCTATTTTTTATGAATCTCTGACTTTATTTCATCATTTCCTTCCTCATATCTTCTTCTGATTATTTTGTTCTCGTTCTAACTTCTTGAATTGAGAGCTCTGTTCATTATTTTCTCTGTGTAATAAAGAACATGTTTACAGCGATGTATTCACCTCGAAGCATAGTTCTGGCTTCATGCCGTAAATTTTGATCTGTGCTGTGTTCATCATCGTTACTTTTTAATAGCTCATCATGGTGTTGTTTACTCGTTTTGCCCAAGTGTTGGCTAAGAATGTCTTTTCTTTTCCCCTAAGAATATGGATTTTGTTCTTGTTGCATTAAACTTTTGTGTTAATTTATATTTTTATTTCCATGTAGTGAAAGAATGTGGCCTGTATCATTTCTTCTTCGCGGATTAATTGAGGTCCTTTCAGTAGCCGAGGACCTTTTTTTAGTTTCCTAAATATTTAAGAAAGATGTGTATTCTCTGTAAGGTAGAGAAGCAGGACGAATGAGCTCAGGCTCTACAATCACACTCTTTTCTTAGCTCTCCTGTTTGTTTTCCAGGTGTCTTAGGGCACAATACTTGAACTCGCTGAGCTTCAGTTTTCTCCTCTGTAAAATGCAAAGAAAAAGAGTCCTACCTCCTAAAGTTAGTGTTAGGAGTAAATGAGTTTTGTAATTGCCATTAAATCAATCTTACTCAATTTTGTTATTCAAATCTATTGTATCCGTGATTCTCAACCAAATGAATTTTTTGTAACCACCACCTCACACATACACACCTAACCAAGAGTATAAATCAGGAACTCATGGAGTAGGATGCCTTTTCGAAACAGATAGTTAGATAGATAGATACATGGATGTATAGCTATAGATTTAGAGTTATAGTAAGGATTTCCAAGTAAAGAGATATAGAGAGGTCTAAACTTAAGACCTATAGATATAAATATGGATGTAGATATAGGTGTATAGGACCAATAGAAACAGGAAAGGAAAGGAAAGGAAAGGAAAGGAAAAGAAAGGAAGAAGATGGGAGAGGAAGATGGGAGAGGGAGAGAGAAAGAGAGAAAGATGTATAAGACCTGTAGATATCAAACTCCTGACCTCAAGTGATCCACCTGCCTCAGCCTCCCAAAGTACTGGGATTACAGTGAAACCCCATCTCTACTAAAAACAAAAATTCACTGGGCATGGTGGTGGGTGCCTGTAATCCCAGCCACTCGGGAGGCCGAGGCAGGAGAATCACTTGAACCCGGGAGGCGGAGGTAGCAGTGAGCCAAGATCGCGCCATTGCACTCCAGCCTGGGCGACAGAGCAAGACTCCGTCTCAAAAGAAAAAAAAAAAAAAAAAAACCTGTAGATATCAATATCAGTATATTCAGGGAGTCCCTTATTCCTCATTTGGAGAAACACTGATAACGAGCCATTGGTACTGATGGGAGTGCGCTAGTCCCTGTCCCTGAGTGGTGTTGGGGGAGAAAAAGCTTAAGGACCGCTACTCAACAGTCTTCATTTTGTTTTTCTATTTGATGTATCAATGATTGTGAATGTTGCATGAAAGTATTTCCCATTACAATTATGATATTTTGTTGTCTTCTTGTATTTCTAGCAATTTTTGCCTCTGTTTTCCTGACATATCTTCTCTCATTTTCTCCAAGTCTTTTTCTTTTAAGAGAAAGTTGACTCATTTATTTTACAAGTGAATTATTTGGTCTGATATCTGTCATCTTGTATTGTTCTTCCTGCGCTTTTGTTTGTGTTGTTTTGATTTTGCTTCCTCGCTTTTCCATACATACCTGACCCATCTCTAATTTTCAAGTTTTTCTTGATATATTTGGACTTTTATATTAATGTTATAGTAGTTATTTTTTTAAATTGTGGACTTCTTCCCCAAGAGCAAATTTTTGCATTTGCATTTTGTTTTGTTAGCCCATTGACAATAGTTATTACACTTTTCTGGTTGTATTTATCTCTGCTGGTTCCTGAATTCCCTACTTTAGTTTTGGGTTGTTTTTTTTTTTCAGTGGGGCTTATAACTGCAGTACTTTCTGTACCATGCATATATGAGAATGCTTTCCTTTTGACATGGGATATAAATGACAACTTGATTGTAAATCAAATTATGGATCAAACTTTATCTTTCAAAACTGCAGTAATTATTCCTCTCTATTCCAACATTTACTGTTACAGACAAATTGGGGTCCAACGTGATTCTTTGTCCTCGTAAGTAACCTGTGCTCTTCTGTCTATATGATTTTCTTTTTTTTGTTGTTAATTAAAAATCCCACTAGGATATCTTGTGGTAGAGGTCTCTTCTCACTGATTGTATCTTGCACTTGGCAAATACTTCAGTCTGAACCTCACATCTTAGGAAAAGTGTCTTCTTTCTTAAATGATTTTTTTTTTTCTTTTTGAGACAGACTCTCACTCTGTCACCCAGGCTGGAGTGTAGTGGTGCGATCTCAGCCCACTGCAACCTCTGCCTCCCAGGCTCAAGAGATTCTCCTGCCTCAGCCTTCCGAGTAGCTGAGACTCCAGGTGTGCTCCACCACACCCGGCTAATTTTTGTATGTTTAGTAGAGATGGATTTTCACCATGTTGGTCAGGCTGGTCACAAACTCCTGACCTCAGGTGACCCGCCCGCCTCAGCCTCCCAAAGTGTTGGGATTACAGGTGTGAGCTACCTCACCCTGCCTTCAATGATATTTTTTCTCCTTCAATTTCTCTGTCTTCTCTTTCTGGAATTCCTGATATATGCATATGGATTTTTTTTTTCATCTTTCATGTCACTTGTCATTTCTCTCATTATTTGAATCTCTTTATCCTTTTTCTGTGGATTCTGAGAGAATTTCCCAAATTTCATCTCCACTTCACTGTTCAGTTTCTGTGGAATCCAGCTGCTTGCACTAGCATTTCTCATCTCTTTGCAGCCTTTGTTGATCTCAGATCCTTCTTCCTCTGACTTCACAGGTGCAATGCTAGATTGAATCGCATGACAACCATGACTGAACATCTGCTGAGAGTTTTGCCTGTTCTTTGTTGTGGTTCACAAAAGTATTTGCTTTGACTTCTCAAAGTGATCTCCTTCCTCAAAACTTTAACATTTTTTCTTATGTCCAGTGATTTTACTATTTGCTTTCCCTTGTAGATGGGGCCCATGTGCCTTCAGGGCTGAAGTTGACATGGGTTCTGTGAGAGCTCACTAGGGTCCTTACCCACATCTGTCAGGCCAAATAGAAAAGCTGAGTTTCACTCTACTCACATCCATCTGGAGGAGGAGTTGGAGATGGCAGTGATAACAAAGGGAGGCTTTGTCTTCATGAGTTTCTTTCTGCTTTGGCAGCTACACATTAGCTGGGGGCAATAACTGTTAGCTGGGGCAATGACTCCTAGCCAGGTTCAGCCCTCTGGGTCACACGTACATCTAAGCCTGCTTTGTAGAAGGCTCTCTGCTCCCATGTTGGTGGCATCACATGAGCTTCCTGGAAGTACAGGTGGACCTCCCAGTAGCTCCTTGGTGGGTCCCAACTCTAGCCCTCACTGTAGTGGAGATATAGCCTGGTTCTCTGTAATCCCTGCTTTCCTCCTGAGAATGGGGTCTGGGGTCAGCAGCCCTTCTCAGGGGTCCCTGAGGCTGCAGGGGGGCAGCAGGCAGAGTGGACATGCCGCTGCCTCCACTCATGTTCTCCCTGGGCTTCCCCAGGATGGCGACTACACTAATTGGCTGCAGGTCTAGTTGGTGCTGTCTCTCCCCTGGCCCAACTGTACTGCACCAAGCAGAAGATGTACCTTTGTCTTCTGCTACAAAGGCTGTCAGCCTCCCCTGGTTTACTGTGCTCATGCAGGTTCCCCCCGGTTTGTGTGTTATTGGCCAGCAATAGTACGACCTGGTTTGCCTGGGACAGTCCCACCATAACTATTGATAGCACTTTCTTTGACTCTCAAAAGTGTTCTAGTATGAGCAATAAATTATACCGTCACTCTGGTTATCGATCATTTCATAGGATGGTGAGAGAGTGTATGGAAAAGACCAGTTGCTCCTAGATGATCACATCATCCTCCTTCCTAGAAGCCAATGCTATTTTTAAAAACTCAGCTTGATGTCAGTTTTCCAAGTAAACCACCAGTCAGTCGGCTTGGTAACAGCTGCTCTTTCCATCCCTGTCGCTCCACACATCCCTAGCAGCCTTCTCCTTTCTGGCACAGGTCATTTAATCTTTCTGGGCCTCTCTTTCCTTCTTTATTAAATGAGGGTACTGAACTCTGTCATGCCAACCTCGCGGTGACCACAGGTCAAGTTAAGACCGTGGATGAAAAAGCTTTCTATAAACTTTAAATTGTAAAGTGCAGTAAAAAATGTGAGATTTTATTTCAGGAAGGCCTGGAATGTGGAAGAAATTGCTGCATGGGGTACTGGCAGCCCCTCCTTCCTGGCCAGGATTTTATCTTCTGGGCCCACCTGCTGGACTCACTGTTCTCTCCTCCTTGCCCCTTATCTCGGCAGGAGAATCATTGCCCTTGGCCACCTCCAATCAAGTTCTCATTAAGTTCAGCGCCAAAGGCCTCGCACCAGCCAGAGGTTTCCACTTTGTCTACCAAGGTATGGAGGACACGGACACCGGAGGTAGGAAGGTGATCTCGGTTCGTAAGGGACTCGTGATCGAAGGAAGAGGGATCTTTGACCTCTAGTCTGAGTCCCTTTCTCAGGGTGTTTGGGGGCAGTTACTAGTTAGTAGGGCAATTCCCTGAAATTCAGTTAATTTTATGCATTCACTTACTCAGCAGACATTTCTTAGACAAGTTCTGTGTTTAATGAGGACGGAAATCAGAAAAGGGCAGCTAATTTTTTCCCCTTCCCCACTCCACCCATTGTCTGGCATGGTCCAGATGGCACTAAAGAGACCAGCCCAGGCATCTTACCTAGACTCCCCTGGAGCTTGGTTTTGTCTGCCAGGCACAGTAAAGGTGCGGGGAAAACATAGGCTCTGAAGTGCCGTGGACGTCGATTTGAATCCCACCTCTCCACCTTCGAGCTAGGCTCCAGCTACGCCAGGCCTCAGAGCCTGTTTGCTCACCTGTAAGGAGAGGGCAATCGCAATGCCTCACTGATAGGATGCAAAGAGGCTTCGGGAAGTAGCTGGTACCAACCAGCCAGTCGGTGTTAGTTCCCTTCCTTACTGGCCCAGAAAGGCAGTTTGGAGCATCCTGGCTTTCACCCCCAGGCCCCAACCTCCACTTGCCCAGGAGAACATCCACTTTTGTAAGGCCCAGGTTCTAAGCATGGTCCTGTTCATTCGACTCTGCCCAAGATGAGCTGTGTTTCTCTATGCAGGAGTGATCCTGCCATAGGGGAGGCCATCCCCGGCCCATCAGCCATTCTGGGCGGCAGGAGGGAGAGAAGACTGGGGTCATGGAGGGCAGGGTCCCAGGCAGGATCTTAAGGCACATAGGGAACACAGGACAGAGGCAGGGAGAAGGCCTCGAAGGTGGAGGAGGAAGGCCCATTCTCCTTGCTGGGGAACGTGGGACCCTCTTGAGTGAAGGGCGTCATTGGGAAGGCAAAGAACAAACCTGGGCCTGAGGTCTGTGGGAGGTCCACGGCTCTACCTCCCTGCTTTCCAGGCACTGTGCTATGGCACTGTGTGTCCAGCTATGCTTCAGTATAACAGGCATCCTCCTAGTTAGCCCTCAAGCCCTTCCCTCCAGGAGAGCATCCAGAGCCTCTCAGGGTTTCATCCGGACGATCTTTGTTCCAGACCTGTTGTATGTCCGTCCCTGGGCCAGTTTCTGGGGGGTGAGGCCTCCCCTCAGTGCCCTTGTCCCCCACAGCGGTTCCCCGAACCAGCGCCACGCAGTGCAGCTCTGTGCCAGAACCCCGCTACGGCAAGAGGCTGGGCAGTGACTTCTCGGTGGGGGCCATCGTCCGCTTCGAATGCAACTCCGGCTATGCCCTGCAGGGGTCGCCAGAGATCGAGTGCCTCCCTGTGCCTGGGGCCTTGGCCCAGTGGAATGTCTCAGCGCCCACGTGTGTGGGTGAGTAACCAGCACCCGGGCGTTGGGGGTGCGGGGGGCGGCACGTAGTCCTTTCTCTCTAGGGGAGGCAGTCAGCCCCAGCGATGCCCCACGACACACAGCGACCGCTTCCCACCGCATGGCTGAGGTGGAGTGTCCCAGTCACCCCAGTCCCTGGCGCTGTGGGCTGTGTGAAGACAGCCGGGGTACTGGGAATGGGGCACTCGTGGAGAGGGGAGCCGGGCCCAGGGCCCCGAAGAGAGTTGCATGGGGAGAGGCCATGGAGAAGGCAGGACTGGGGACATTAGGGAGACACCCCCACGGGGAGGAGGACAAACAGAGGCTGGGGGCCCTGAGGGAGGAGTCAGCTTGGGGAGGCTCCCACGGGAGGCCACAAAGCCTCTCACCCGACGGCCTCTCCTCCCAGTGCCGTGTGGAGGCAACCTCACGGAGCGCAGGGGCACCATCCTGTCCCCGGGCTTCCCAGAGCCGTACCTCAACAGCCTCAACTGTGTGTGGAAGATTGTGGTCCCCGAAGGCGCTGGCATCCAGGTAGGGGCAAGGAGGCTCTTCGGTCAGGCAGGTGGCCGTCTGCTCACAGGTGACAACCACAGGTGCTGGCTGGTGCCAAGGCCTGAGTCAGGGTGAGCCAGGAAGAGACATACCAGCCCTGTACCTGCCCCTGCGGCTAAGGAGGTTCAGTCCCAGTGTGGAGATGTGCCTCCCAAGCAGAAAACACAGCAGGTTCCAGGCCCTAAGAGCTTCAGGGGCATGCGGTGGGGGTCAGGTAATCCAGGAAGGGGGAGAGGTGGGCATTGATTGGCCCTGGCCAGGAGGGGAGGCTAAAAGAAGGAATGGGCCTGGAGCTGGAATCTGAAGTGCGGGAAGGATTCACAGAAGTTGTTTCTCAAATGGCTAAAGATTTTCTCAAGATTCTGAGGGTTAGAAGGGGAGGCAGTGCTGATGAGAAGAAAGAGCAAAGCACCCAGCACAGCTGAAGCACAGAGAACGCCCAGGCACACACCTAGGGAACCACGCACAGCCTGAGCTGTAGAAGCTGAACTGGGGGCAGAAGCTGAACTGGGGGCATAACTGGTACCCACGGGTAAGAGCCAGGCAGAGGGAGGCCCCAGCATTGGTGCCAAGGCAGGGAAGAGGGTCAGGAGCCTGCAAGGCCAACAGAGAGGCAGCAAACTGGGACTCCAGCAGACAGATCCGGGCAGGAGTGGGTTACGGGCTCATTGCTGCAGGACATCTGAAGCAATCAAGGCAGGAAAGTGGGGAAACCCAAAGAACGTTCCAGAGATGAGGAGACAGTCAGTGAGACTGTCTTCCCACTTCCTGGAATTTCTTTTCCCCATGCTCTGCCTTGCAGAATATCCCACTGTCTTCTAATCATTTTTTTTCCACATCTGTCTTCCCCACTGGACAATGAGCTCCTTGGAGTCGGGGTTGCATCTTACTTTTACTGGAAGGGACTAGCACAGTGTTAGGCCCAGAGTAGATTCTCAACAAATTGAATTAACTATGGGAAGGGCAGAAAGGGAAAGCAGAGAAGGAGGGAGGGATGCAGGCTGCCTAACCAACAATTCAATCTTCTGCCTTCCCAGATCCAAGTCATCAGTTTTGTCACAGAGCAGAACTGGGACTCCCTGGAAGTATTTGATGGTGCAGATAACACGGTAACCATGCTGGGGAGTTTCTCAGGTAAGCAGGGTTTCCAGGGGCTTCAATCTGGAGGGTAGTGCTGGAACTCATTATCATGAACATTGTTACTATCATTATTATTATTGAGATGTAATTTATTTTCCATGAAATTCACCATTTTCAAGCGGACACATCAGTGGTTTTCAGTAGATTCGAAAGGTCCTACAACCATCACTACTATCTAATCCCAGAACATTTTGACCACCCCAAAATAAACCAGGTACCCATTTGCACCCCCCTCCCCAGCCCACACCGAGCCTCTAGTAACCAGTAATCTACTTTCTATCTCTATGGATTTGCCTATTCCGGGCATTTCATATAAATGGAAGCCTTCTGTGTTTGGCTTCTTTCACTTAACATGACGTTTTCAGAGTTCACCAAGTCACAGTATGGTTCAGCACTTCATTGTAAGGACAGAGCATATTTTATGTGTCCGTTCATCAGTCAATGGCTTGCTTCCACTTTTGTGCTGTTATGAATAATGCTCACGCACAAGTCTTGGTGTGAACACACATTGTCACTTCTCTTGAGTATATACCTAGGAATGGAATTGCTGGGTCATGTGGGAACTCTCTGTTTAACTTTTGGAGGAACTTCCTGTTTTCCAAAGTGGCAACACCATTTTGCCATTCTAGTGATGGACTTCTGACTGAGTGTGGTGTATAGCTGTGCCCAGTGGCCAGGGCAATTATCTGAATCTTTTAGGCCCAGAACTCTAGGTGGCCAAGACATAAAGAGGAGTCACATGCTTCAGATAAACTGTCCACACTGCAGGACTTCCCAGAGAATAACACAGGTCAGAGTTATCCTGAAGATGGCCAGGAGGAGACCCAGCTCATACCTCACCCTCCTGCGGGCACATGGCTCTGCCACTGCTCATCTTACAGGAAGCAGATTGGAGTCCCCCTCCCTCAGCCATTGGAGACCTAGCCCTCTGAGGAGTGCTAATTTGTCATTTAGTGAGTTTCATAACTGGGGACATCTGGGGGCCTTGGGAGCAGAATGTCAGCAGGTAGCAAAATCCAGAGGAATGGGGAGGAATGCAAGGACCTGGAGGAGCCGAACTTAAATGACCCCTGGTATCCTTGCCCTAGGAACAACCGTGCCTGCTCTTCTGAACAGCACCTCCAACCAGCTCTACCTTCATTTCTACTCAGATATCAGCGTATCTGCAGCTGGCTTCCACTTGGAGTACAAAAGTGAGAATCCGGGGTCTTGGCTGGTACAGGTTCAGGGTGGGACCTAACAGTTACTGAGCCCCTTCTGAGCAAGGATTATACTGGAGCTGCATATTGTCCATCCCACTTAAGCCTTCCCACAAACCTAGGTGAGGATGCTAAAGCCCAGAGAAGGTCGAAACCTCCTCAAGGCTGAGTTCTCCTCCAAGTGTCCGTTACTCGAAAACCTGTGTGCCTGCTCAGTATCCACACCAGGAATGGGAAGGGGACTTGCATTGGCCAAGGTCCCAGCATATAATTGGGATGTAAGAAAATTGTGCTTTCCTCCCCCAGGTCTAAAACCTGGCCTCTCTAACCCCTAGTTCTGTGATGCGATTATTTTTGAAGTTCCTCCTCTCATTGGATACCTCACTCATCTTCTACCAGATTTCTCACTGCAGGCTCAAACCCTTATATCCTGGCTTCTGGCATCCCTAAGTGGTCACTACTAAATACTCTTCACAGAAAAAGATTTGTGGATGTGCCTTCTGGGGAACAAAGAAAGAGGTTTCTAGGGAAACTGCTTGCATACTGGGACTGCCTGCCCCACCCCCTTTCTCCACTGGGTACAGGAAAGAATAGGTAGGCAGCAGCATTTTTTACACTTTTATTCAGCAAATACTTATTGAGCATTTACAACATGCCAGGCGCTGTGCTGGGTTTTGCCAGGATTGGGAAAGATTAAAATGGGTCAGTCAAAGTCCACTAGAGAGAGGTAGATACATAGACAGAGAGGTGCATGACAGCATTACAGGTGCTCTCATGGATGGCTCCAGATGGTAGATAAATGGTTCAAGGGTGAGAATGGTTGTGGGCGGGTGGAGATGCAAACGTCCTGAAGACACATTGAGCACCTGCAATGTGCCACGCACTGTGTTAGGCCCCCATAGTACAAAGGTCAATAAGACAAGGCCCCTGCCTTCAAAAGCACAAAATCTAGAGGAAGAGATGGACATGGACACAGTCATTTTAGTGAAACCTAAGAAAGTGCAGAGGAAAGGAGAGATGCTAAGAAAGCACAAAGGAAAGGAGCTAAAGCTAGCCATGGAAGGACTTGCAGAAGGGGATGCCTGAGTTAGGTTTGCAATGAGAAGTGAAAAATGCAGGAAGGCATGGTTGGCTTGACCATCTGTGACAGCATGGGCCTGTGCAGAAAGAAGGCCCACTTGGTGCTAGATGCCTAATTGGGTCAGAACTATATGTTACACACATGCCCATCTGGGTCTGTGAAACAAATGAACTTCATCCAGCTGCTTCAGAAAGAATTAAACAGAGCCCAGGATGCTCATCACCTGAAAGAACTGAAGCATGCACCTGGAAAAAAAAAAAAAAAGACCCAAGACAGCTAGAAGCAGACCCTGCAGGGTAAAGTGTAGGACAGGGACCTCTAAGACTCCTTCCAGCAGATGTGTAAGGCTTCACTCCCCTGGTGAAGTGAAATATCCTGGGTTTCTTGACTAAATCACATTTTTTCCTTTTATCCCTTCTTCTCTGTTCTCTCCAGTTTTGTTTCTCTATCCAATATTTTGAGCTCTTAAATGTTCCTTAGAATCTTCTCTGTTCTTTCTTCTCCCAAAGATACATTTTCTTTCTAAATCACTTTGCCATTCTACTGCCTCATTCCCAGGAAAAAGTCCACCTCTTCTCAATTTTCTTTGTCCAAGGGGACTGGCAGTTTTCTCAGTAGCTGACATTTCATGTGTTGTCCCCTCATGATGGGAAGAGCTAGGGAGAAACAGAGCTTCCCACTGGTATTTGGAGACTGGAATTCCTAGGAGCCAGGGCCCTGTAGTTATATTTTATTTTGTAGGATAATCTACAAAGAGCTCACAGACAATAGAGAATTAACTGCTATTGTAGAGGCAAATGGTTTTGAAGGGTACTGAAAAGTCACATCCACTGCTATGATTCATAATTAATGTTTATTTAATTTAAGTGGAAATGGAGCAATATGCTTTCAAAAGTAATAAATTACATATGATAAAAAATAATTTTTCCTTTGTTGTAAGCATGGCTTAAATAAAATCAATCTGTGTAGCATAAGTTAAGTTAGAACGGACTTTTCTATATCTCCCTCCATTTTTCTCTTCAGCCTCATCTTTCTCCCATTCCATTTTTCTTCCTACCGTGCTTTTTTGTTCTCATTCTGCTCTTCTATCCATCACTGGACAGTAAGTAGGTCTTTCCAATAAGTAGGTCTACTTAGTTGCGACCACTGCACTAAATAGTGAGTTTTGTTCTACTTGGAGTGTGAAGAGGAAGGGGGAGAAATAGACAAGATGACAAATGAAGCACTTGAAACTCAGTTTGATGGTTTTTTTAATGCTTGTCCTTGGGGTCTTTTGTCTCAGCTGCTGAGAGTTTTGGACAAGGCTCAAAGAGTTTTCATTTCCAAATATCACACTCACATCTTAAAAGCACATGTGGGACAGGAATTGCCTGGGAAAAGTGTGAAGGAATTTGCAGAGTGATAGCAACATTCTATGGTTTTGACAGGTAAAGTTTGGGTTCCAAAGTACAGGCATTTGTCAAAACTCAGCACATGTACAGTCAAGATCATGATGTTTACTTGATTATTACCATGTTCATGCACAATTTGTGCATTTTGTTATATGTGAGTTTCCCTCAGAAGGAAAAAAAGCACATGTAGTTATCAGAGTCTCATCTCTGAATGTGGCATGAGGACTCATTAGCTGTTGCCTGGGAAGATGGGTTGGTGGCTGATGGTCTAGGCTGATTGGTCCTTCCCTGTTTCTTTTCCATGAGCCCCTAGCCGCCTGTGGGCACTGGATACACGTGGGCTCCTCAGGGAGCCTGTATCCCCCAAAGGAGCCTGTATCCCCCAAGGGAGCCTCCAGAAGGGCCAAGGCTGCCATCTCCCACACTCTCTGGGCCATGCCACCCAGATACACAGTCTGCCATCTTCCCCTTTCTGCCGCCTTGGTGAGGAAGACCACTTTAGAGTTCACAGCTACCTCTCCGCCTCCTCGTGAGTCTTCTGGCCCTTGCCCCTGGAGAAGTGCCCTCCAAGTCCAGTCCAGCAAGACACAGAAACTTTTTAGTGCATCTGAAGTGCCTGCACCTGTACGTGGACTCCTGCAGAGCACAGGAGAGGCAGGAAGCCCCCTGTCTGGAAACGCTACTCTCCCATTTGCTGTATGGGAGGCAGCCAGGGAGGGATTCAAAGCAGGATGAGGACCGTTTTAGGAGGGGAGGCAGGGAGAGCAGGGGACAAGGTCAGACATGGGCTCATGTGGCCTCAGGGCTTGGCTTCTGCTTGGCCGACCTGGGGTCAGACTGGGCTTGGTCTGAATCCTGGGTCTGTGACTTACTAAGGGAATGTTTCAGCGCCTCCTATGGCCTGTGTCCTCATCTGTGAAATGGGATGTGAAGACCTGATTGAAGGGTATGAGGGGATGCCCACACCAATGGGCCCCAGCCTTGCTCATGGGAAGTGCTCAGTGAGCACTTCTCTTGGGATGATGGTATGGACAGGCAGAAAGGAGGAGGAGGAAGATTAAGCTAGGTGCTCTAGCAAAACATTGTGTGCAATACCAGGCATGTAATGAGGAATAAATGAGTGCAGGTTGAATTTGAAAAGTCAAGAAAGGAGAGTGAAGGAGGAGCATTTGAGATCCCGTGGAGGTGATCTTGAAAGGGGACTAGGCCAAGATCACGAAAGGCCTGAGAAGATCAGGATGAGAAAGTTGGATTCCATATGATAGGCCATGAGGACCTGCTTCAAATCACTGAGCAAGGAGGTCCCATGATTCAAGGAGAGATTTTAAGCAACACAAGTTGCCTGTGAGTTCAGGGTGGACTGGACTAGCAGTGGCTTGGGGTAGGGGATGAAGGAGGGCTTTAGCGGGGCCAGTGCTCAGTGAGGCCAGAGCTGAACATGGGAGGCGAAGTGTGAGAGGCCACCAGTGCTGCTCCCAGAAAGGGGCTGGCCTGACCTTGAAAACACAACAGGAGAAATAAGGCAGTGGAGAGTCTTATCTGCTAGCACACTTTTCTCAGAGTCTTGGAAAGTCAGACTCAAACTGAGCCCCTAAGCATTGCTGATATGTCCCTCCCTGCTCTCCTTCCTTCTCTTCTTGACTTTCTTCTCTCTCTCTCTCTCTCTCCCTCCCCCACCCCCCACCTGTGTCTTAGACCACAGGATCTGTCTTCTTAGGATAAGGAAGACAGAGGGAAGTTAAGAGTAAGAAGCACGAGGGATGTGGGAGCAGAGCATGCAGAGAAGTCTCCCTAGCTAAGCCCCCTAGCTAAGAGCTCAGTGGGTGGACAGAACAGCCAGCATCCCCTGGGATCACACCCACCTTCCCCAGGGAACTTTGGTCTGTTGAGCCTCCATGCCATGTAAATATTCTGTTTTTCTCTGTGTGCTGCAAGGTGAAGACAGTTGGGAAGAACTAGCCTACAGGACGAGAGAAAGCACAAATTAGAGGCACCCCTTCTCCCTGCCACCAGCATCACCCCAGCCTACCGCCATGTGGACCTGCTGGGCTAGTCCATTCTCCTTTCCTTCTGTCTCTGTCTTGTCTAGCGGTGGGCCTGAGCAGTTGTCCGGAACCTGCTGTGCCCAGTAATGGGGTGAAGACTGGCGAGCGCTACTTGGTGAATGATGTGGTGTCTTTCCAATGTGAGCCGGGATATGCCCTCCAGGTACCTCCCCTGACACCCTAGAGCAGGAAACAGGTGTCCCCTGAGATGTGGTTGGCCAGCCTTACACCAGCAGAGCTACAGTCACCAAAGAACAGGGAGCAGCCCCCAGGTCCCCCAGGTACCATTATCCTCTCCTGGAGCTGTTCATGCGAAAGATAAACTCTGCTGACTTTAACAATTTGGCACAAGCCAACCTCCAATGTGTTCCTGCAAAGTTGGGATTGATTCGGCTTTAGGAAAATTTAATTTCCCTTTGAAGGCCATCAGGGAATTTAGTAATTAAAGGAATCTCACAAGGAAACCTCTAATAATGAGAATTCTTTAGTAATGGTTGTTAATAATTGTCCTTCCCCAAATTCTCTCTCCCTCTACCTCACTCCCATCCCACAGTGGATCTGTGTGTCTTTGTGTATCTTGTTCCTTAACATGAGGCCCCCGAACCAGACCCCTGTACAGCCCCTGGTTGTACCTACAATTGTGCCCACGGGGACAGCTAGCCCATCCCTGTTCCTGATTCCTCCAGGGCCACGCCCACATCTCCTGCATGCCCGGAACCGTGCGGCGATGGAACTACCCTCCTCCACTCTGTATTGGTAAGAGAGCCCAGACTTTACAATTCATTCCAACCCATTTTCTCTCAGGGATCTTAGCTCAGTAGTGTATCACTGAGTTCAAGTTCAAATCAGAAGAAAGTTTGATATTCTGGATTTGTTCCAAGTCAGTCGTTTTAAACTGATGTTGTTATAATCTCTAACTCCCATTTAACGCAGTCATCACTTTTGGAAACCTCTGCCCCACCAAATGAAAAGTTACAGGAGGTGTGCCCATTTGAAAACATGATGATGACTGTTCTGGCTCTAGTTAATCAACCAGATCCCAGATGGAATTTCTAGGCACTTTGGGCTTCCCCCTGTGCCTTCTTGTGGGACAGACAGATAAATCTAATAAAGAAATGATGAGGGTGGCCGGGCGCAGTGGCTCATGCCTGTAATCCCAGCACTTTGGGAGGCCGAGTCGGGCGGATCACTTGAGGTCAGGGGTTCGAGACCAGCCTGGCCAACATGGTGAAACCCCCATCTCTACTAAAAATACAAAAATTAGGCAGATGTGGTGGCACACACTTGTAATCTCAACTACTCAGGAGGCTGAGGCAGGAGAATCACTTGAACCCAGGAGGCGGAGGTTGCAGTGAGCCGAGATTGCACCACTGTACTCCAGCCTGGGTGACAGAGCAAAACTCCGTCTCAAAAAAAAAAAAAAAAACAAAAGAAAAGAAAAAAGAAGAAATGCTGAGGGTTATATGCAAAACAAAGACTTGGCTTCGTCCCTTACCCTGTGCTACAGCAGTGATGAGCAGATCAGCAGACACAAGAAAAGACAGCGTCTCCCCTTCAGAAGCTTCTGGTCCAGTTAGGCAAGGAAGAAAGGCACGTTTATTTAAATATCTACTGTATGCTAGACATGGAGCTTCATATTTCCTCAGATCAGCCCTTCAGGGGAGGTACCATTAACCTCAATTTGCAAACAGGAAATCTCAGTCTTTTAGGATTGAAAAGGAAGTGGCAGAGTCAGGAACGGAAACCTAAGGTTCTCTGGTGCCCAGTCGATTGTGAGGTGCCCCTCAAGGCTGACCTTGGGGTAGGAAGTGCAGGGAGGTAAGGAAGTGACACTCAAGCACAATGGCATTTCTCTTCTGTGGTTTCACCATGGCGTAGGGCATAGGCACCTGTGGAACAGGTCAGAAATGTGAATGGTCAGCCCAAGGCACTTTCCCCCATTAGCGACTACGAAGACCTTGCCATGGAAACCATTCATTTAACGGCAGCTGCTGGTCATTGGGGGTTTACAACATGTGCCAGCCTTGTCCCAAGTAAAACGCAGTCCTTTCTGATGTGACCTCACAACAACCCGGTTAGATGGGGGCTGTCACTAGTTCCGTTTTACAGTTGTGGGAAACCGAGTTCTGGAGGATTTTGAACTTGCCCATGGTCCCATCGGAAGTGAAGGTGGGATTGTGACACAGGCAGTCGAGGCTGGTACTCTGCACTGTTTTCGGGTCTGTTTGCCAAGCTGCCCTCTCCCCAGAAAGCACTTGCCTGGACCTGCCAATACCTGTTCTACTATCCTTTCCCTGGGTCTCTGAGACTGGCTAGCCCCTTTCTGTTCACACGACCGTTTCCTAATAAGATGCAAAAGAAAAGAACTGATGTCAACTGACCAGACTGCAGGGGCGCCCCAGCCCTGCATCCTCAGATGACTCTGAACTCACCTTGATTGGCATATCAGATGTCCCTAAGCCCCTGGGTCACTCACACAGCCTGGTGGTTGGCTCCTGTGGAATGCTGATCACAGTCGCTTTTCTGAGGATGGGCTCATGGTGAGCCTCCCCTGCCGGCCACCCTGCCCCCTGAAATATATATTTGAGAAGAGACTGGCATGGTGCCGGGCACAGAGTGGGGACTTGATGCATGCCAGTCCCCTTCCTTCATCCTTTTTCTGCAGTCTTGGAAGAGAGGATTGGGCAGTGAGGAGAGGGAGATTTGGGGGATGCAGTGAGAAATGGTCAGACTTCTTTTGGCACAGAACTTCCTCACTTTTCCTGCACATCCTCACCAGGGAACTGACCTGTGAAGGGCATGTTCAAGGTTAAGAGTCCATAACTTGGGCTTGTGAACTTTTAGGCTGCCCTAGAATGCACCTCCCTTCCTGAATGTACATACTGAATGTCGCCCATGGGCATAGTCTTTTAAGAAGATTCCTTTGGATTCTCAAGGGGCTATATGACTCATGAAAGCTTAAAAACTGCTGCTTGAAGGGAGCTTCCAAACGTTGGCAGGGCCCTGTACACCCCTTGATGTTGTCCTGACCCTCTGTCTCATCTCATTGTCACAGCACAGTGTGGGGGAGCAGTAGAGGAGATGGAGGGGGTGATCCTGAGCCCCGGCTTCCCAGGCAACTACCCCAGTAACGTGGACTGCTCCTGGAAAATAGCACTGCCCGTGGGCTTTGGTAAGTCTCTGCAGCCCCCAGAGGAGACAGGCTTCATGCCCAGACCCCTGAGCTTAAAACCACTGTCCGCCAAAATCTCTTAGCGCAGCCTTGGGCCAAGTCTGTTCAGTACTCTGCCTCTCTGTTTTCTCATCTGTTGACCTCTTGTACAATTGTGAAGACTAATGAAGAACGGCAGAGATTAACATATAGGGGGAGAAAAGTCTTAGGGGTTGCCATTATTATTATTTGAGCCATAAACTAAAATCCAGGAATGTGGAATGGGAAATTACTCGGATTATACCTAACACTGTATCACTTGATATTAAAAAATAAAAACAAATTACTCAGGGACTTAAAAAAAAAGGTGGGGGGGGGGGGCGGAAATCTGTCGTACAGAGACTGGACCTCAAGTTGTACTTTTAACTCCAATGTCTCTTTATCATCCTAATTAAATTGAGCCAAATCAATGTGAAATCAAGTTTGCATTCTTCTTTGTGTGCACATTCTAGCTGGCCTAGAGACTGGGAAGGTTGTTTTTTTGGTTTTGGGGGGTTATTTTTGTTTTGTTTTGTTTTTGGAGCTGGAGTATGCCAGGCATGGGAGGTTGTCAGGGTGTGGAGGACATCAGTGTGGGTACAAAATTTAATTGCTGGTGATCCACGTATTATGCACTGGGAATATCATTTAACCCAAATGTCTCTGTTGAAGGGATGAGGGCTTTATGCTGACATGGAACTGATGGGCCGTACACACGGGTCATCTTGCCCAAGCCATTGCACTGCTTCTAGGAATGAAATGTCCCAAAGGGATTATGCCTGCACAGCCCCGAATGCCAGTCCGTGAGCCTCAGAAATGAAGATCTCCCATTTTATCCTTCATTATTCAGCCTGGAGTGTGACTAGAGATTAGGGAAGGGGCTTTTGGGAGAAAGCAGTCTAACTGGCCTTCTCTAAATCCGGTTGGAGGGGAGGAGAGAGCTTGGTGGCCCTCTGAAAGATGTTATTTTCTGTTCAGTACCATCTTCTGAAGGAAACTGGGTGTTCAGTACCATCTTCTGAAGGAAACTGGCAGCAAAGCGATGACACCCTCGGCAGTCTTAGGAGACTCCAGACTTTGAGACATTAAAAGAATCTGGGAGACTCTGTACCTCTGCATCCAGTCTTGAGGCAAAACCAAGATGATAGAAGGTGGGGAGGGCAACATCCAAAGGCAAACAGAAGTTTGAATGAGGTGGCTTTCCCCGTAAGTCCTTATGTTCAGCCACCATTTTCATCTCTAAATTCTGGGTGCTAATTCAGGTTTCAGGGAAGAAGCTACTGCTGGGTCCAGTTGCAGAGGCCCTGGATCCCTTGCTTTCAAGTTAATGTTGGATTCTGCCGAGGTCCCTAACTTGGAACCTGGTCTCAGCGTGTAAAGAGCTGCTGCAGCTACATGCTGCTCCACTAGATGGCGGTCACAGTCCAGTTCTTTCCGTGGAGTTCAAGTCGGAAATTCCGCCATCCTTAAAAGAGCCCTGCATGCAGCCCGCAGTGCGCCTGTATGAGGGGACGATACCTGGGCAGTGGAATGGACAGCACAGGCTCCTCAGATAATGTGTACAAAGATGTCATCACAGGCTAACACGGTGAAACCCCGTCTCTACTAAAAATACAAAAAATTAGCCGGGCGTGGTGGCGGGCGCCTGTAGTCCCAGCTACTCGGAGAGGCTGAGGCAGGAGAATGGCGTGAACCCGGGAGGCGGAGCTTGCAGTGAGCCGAGATCGCGCCACTGCGCTCCACCCCGGGCGACAGAGCAAGACTCTGCCTCAAAAAAAAAAAAAAAAAAAGAATCACAAAATTATCTGCAACTTGGAAACAGTCCACATGTTCATGGGTTGGGGAGTGAACTGTATGGTTGGATAATTCATAAAATGGAATTAACATGCAGTTAAAATGAATGAACTCTATTTTTGTATATTAACATGGATAGACCTTGAAAAACACAATATTATGTAAAAAACTGTATGTACAGTATAATATCATTTATGTAAATCTTGAAAACACGTAAACCCAGATACATATTTAAGAATCCAAAACCATGAACTGGAAGGATATCTTCCAAATTCATGTGATTGCTTCTGTGGAGGGCAGGAAGGGAATGCAACAGGGCAGGAGATGAAAGGTCTTCAACATTAAGTGTCAAGTCTTTATTTTATTCTTTAAATTATCAGATGCAAAAAAAATTACACTCATGCTTATTCTGAGCTCATTCGATAGTACAGATAAGCCAGTTTTAAAAATGAAAATCCGCCTATAATCTCATCGTGCAACGATAATCACTAATGGCTTAGTCTCCCACCGTTACCATGTAAGTCTCATGAAGACAAGGACCTTCTTGATCTTGCTCATCCTGTACAATGCCTAGCACAGCCCTGATGTACAGCAAATGCCCAGCAAATATTCTTAGTAGATGAATTAATATTCTTCCATGTTTTATAATACGAAAATTAGAATTGTATACAGCATACTATTTGTCATCCGATTTTTACAATTATCAATGCAATATGGGCTTTTTCCTATGCTCAGTAAATATATTTCTTCAATAACATTTTCCACAGTGATCTAATTTTGAAAAATCTTATCAGTAAACAAGCATAAATGTTCCCACCTTCATTCTTGAAAGAGTATATTAATATGTACATTAAGAACTTAATTAGATTTATATAACCTGTCAGGTTGCTAGAAGGTCTTGATTAACTCACTAAGATCCCAAAGTATAAACTTTATTTGGCTTCTTTATGGAAGGGAGGGGACAATGTATACTTCTAAGCCCTACGTTTCTGAATTATCATAAGGGTTCTAGAAAACAGCAGTATTGAAAGTCATGTCTTTTGATTAAGTATTGGGGGTGTTATTTTTAAATGAAAAGTTTATTCTAGCAAAACTATCTTTATGCTGATATTGGACATATGAATCATAAATTAAAACAAGTGTTGACCCTGAACTCTGTTTTCAACAAAATAAAATGAACTCCAGTGGAGCTCTGAAATGACTGAGGCCTTTAATTTGGATGAATAATACACTTTTAAGTTCAGCCGTGTCAAAGACAAGAGACTTGGCTGGACGAGGAATTCCCAAAGCCTGTTCTAGGAGCCTTGGCTGGGTGGGAAATCAGTAGCAGGGACTCATGGCTCTGGCGGGAGCTGCTTGCATGAGGCAGCACACTTGAGGCAGGACTGTGTTGCTTTGGGCACTGTCTGCCTCTGTCTTGCTCCCAGGAGCTCACATCCAGTTCCTGAACTTCTCCACCGAGCCCAACCATGACTACATAG
Source organism: Nomascus leucogenys (assembly GCF_006542625.1). Lineage (NCBI taxonomy): Eukaryota > Metazoa > Chordata > Mammalia > Primates > Hylobatidae > Nomascus > Nomascus leucogenys. Next base: position 2,779,852 of record NC_044392.1, on the reverse strand, counting down.
AAATCCGGAATGGCCCCTACGAGACCAGCCGCATGATGGGAAGATTCAGTGGAAGCGAGCTTCCGAGCTCCCTCCTCTCCACGTCCCACGAGACCACCGTGTATTTCCACAGTGACCACTCCCAGAATCGGCCAGGATTCAAGCTGGAGTATCAGGGTAAGGACAAGGAGCACTGCCTTTGCTTCTCTGTCTATCTCCATCTCTTGCCCCAGTCACCCACCTTCCCAGCCTTCTATGTGGGGGAAGACAGAACACCATAAGGGGTGGGTTGCGGTGGCAGGCCCGGTCAGGGAAGCTTCCTTTTAGTGGCAGATCTCTCAGGACCCCAGGGCCATCTAACCCCATTTGTCAGCTTAAGTTCTCCCACAGCCTTTTCTAGAGTGGCAGGCCCAACAGCACCCTCTGAGGCTCCCGCTCTGTAGAGCTGTCCCTGGGCAAGTGGCCCATCTGTGCCTTCTCAGGTATCCCAAACTGTCCAGCCGGTCACTCCCCCTCGGGCTTGATAAACTGAATTACTTCCCCAGGGTTCTTCCCTGCACATCAAGCCCAATTACTCTCAGCAAAGCTCTTCCTACGGCAGGATGGAGGATTCTAGTAACAGTCCCAAGGGTACCTCTAAGCCTTGCACAAGGACCAGGTTTTCCTGTGAGGCCCAGCCACACTCACCACAGCTCTACCTCCCTGAGGTGGGATCCCATGACAGGCCCCACTCCTTCTGGAACGTTCCCTGGAAAGAGCCCCATCTACACTCAGGTTCCCCTGTGTTGTAGACCATCCATCACCTGTGGATGTGGAGATTGTGCCCAACCTGTGCAGCTGTACATGGCGGTCCTGAGTGAGGCCAACCTCTCCCTTGGATGCTTCCCTTATTGTGACTGACTGAAGCATTTGTTCTAATCCCTTTCCCAGATTCTTCCACTGAATTTTTAAAAATATTTTTAGATTTTTTTTCCAATACGAATTCATGTTTGTAAAAAAAAAAAAAAAAATCTAAACACTGTAGATAATTTTGTGAGCACATTGTGTTAGCTCAGGCTACTGTAACAAAATACCATAAGCCAAGTGGCTTACAAACAACAGAAATGTATTTCTCACAGTTCTGAGGGCTGGGAATTCCAAGATCACAGTGCCAGCAGATGCCATGTCTGGTGAAGACCCACCTTCTAGTTTATAGAGAGTATCTTCTCACTGCGTCCTCACATGGTAGAAGGGGCAAAAGAGCTCTCTCAGGCCTCTTTTATAAGGGAACTAATCCCATTTATGAGGGTGGGCCACCAAATGCCCTGCCTCCAAATACCCTCACATGGGGGATTCGGTTTCAACATAGGGATTTGAGGGGACAGAAATATTCAGGCCCTAACACCCATCACAGAAAGTCAAAATCCTCCCATAATCCCACCCTATCACTACCCTATGCAGAGATACACACTTTCAACAATTCAATATATATTCCCCCTTTTTCTCGGTATATATATTGCTATAGCTATATTTTTAGCTGAAATTGGATCATACTATAGTTTTGCAATTTTGTTTTTTAAAGTTAATTTTTAATTATACAAACAATTTACAAACATATTTATCGTGTTTTAAAAAAGAAAAATACAAGAAAGAAATTAAAACCTTACAAGTAAGGCCAAAGCTCTCTTTGTCTATAGCCTCCAAACCCAGGGTTATTCTCCAGAAATAGCTACTATTGTTTAGGTGTGACCTTTCCAGGCCTGGATATATGTATGCTACATGTACCTGTGAAAAATATGTAACATTTTATAAAAATTTTTTGACCATATTTTCTATGTAAATAGTACCGTCCTATATGCAGCTTTCTGAGAGTTGACTTCTTTATTCTGGAAGTAAGATGGCGGGGATGGAGCTCCTCCCTTGCCAGAGAAGAATACTGAGGGGGGACTGGGCTTGTCATTTAGGGAAAGCCTCAAAGGGCATCCCACGAGGTGGGTGCAACTGAATCAGTTCTGCAGGAGACTTCGGGGTTCCAGGGTCCATCTCAGGGACAGCTTTGGTAAGTGCAGCTGGGCTTGTCACCTAGAGGGAGCCTCAGGAGAAGCTGGGCCTTGCACCCAGCCAGAGCCACTTCACTGGTGTTAGTACAGCTGCCACACCCAGGGAAGGTGTGTGCAGGCTCATGACAGAGGCCAGCCTTGCCCAAGAATGTCTGTGCCTGTTATCTGGGAGGTGTGTACCTGTCAAACAGGTCAAGATGCGTTAGATGGCCGTGATGTCACAGGAGGGACTTGGTCCCAAATATGTCCTCTCAAAGACAGATGCAACGCCTTCCCCCAAGGCTTTCCCTGTGTCTTAGTTTATTAGGGCTGCCATAAGAAAGTACCACAAACTGGGTGGCTTAAACAACGGAAACTTACTGTCCAGTGGCTCTGGGGCTGGATGTTCAAGATCAAGGTGTCAGCAGAGTTGGTTCCTTCTGAGGCCCGTGAGGGAGACTCTGTCCAGGCCCCTCCCCTGGCTTCTGGTAGTTCATGACAATCTTGGCATTCTCAGTTCTTAGAAGTATCACCCCGACCTCTGGCTTCATCTTCACATGGTGCTCTTCATGTGCCTCTGTCTCCAAATCCCCACCTTATCTAAAGACACCAGTCATATTGGATCAGAGCCCACCCTAGTGACCTCATTTTAATTTCCATAAGTTTGGTAAAGATCCTATCTATTTCCCATAAGGTCATATTCACAAGGAGTGAAGTCTTCAGCATATGAATTTTGAGAGACATATTTCAGCCCCTTGCACCCCTCCCAGGCCCAAGTGCTCTCTCCCTGAGACCTTCCCTCTCGGATAAATATAAGGAATGACAGTGCCACCATTGTGCCAGGGACAGCTGCCCCAGGCCCACCCCTTGCACTGTGCCTTCACCCTAGACAATAGGCACGGTCCTGCCACTGAATCCCTGTGATGGGACCAGCCACTCGCTGTGCTCCCCGTGTGATGAGCCCACTTGGCCTTGTAAAGGTTGTCCCTGTGTGACCGCCTCAGATTCTCCATTGACTCCCCCAAAAGAAGAGGCCTAACTACGCCCACAGAGCCCTGGCCTTAGGCTCACTCGCCCCCACTCCCCCAGCCCCCATCTTTGGAAATGCTCCCACCATGGCCACCCTGCACAAGGGGCCCCGCTGTCCCCCTGAGGTTTCCTGGACGACAAGCCAACATTCGGGGCTCGCATCCCTCCCTGGGATGGGCCTGTCTCTCCCACTGAGGTTTGCAGCCTCCAGAGTTCCAGTCCTCCTCTGATGACTTTCCCTGTGTGGGGAGGCCAGGGGGCAGCGAGTTGCCTTCAGACACCCAGCTCCTCCACCAGGAGTTGGCCCAACATGTGAGACGCACAGTGATGTCCTAATGGGGCTTCCACCCTATAATGGGCCCCCTCCTCCCACAAGCATGTGACCTTCAGGACTTGCCTGGATGTTCCCCTTCAGTCCCAGGTGCAGCCACTCCCTCAGCATTCACCTGTCTGCCACAGTCCCAAGGACTCCTGTGGAGCCACACATGGTGCCGGGGCACCTGCTCCCCTCAGACTTGGGCTCCACCCCTATTAAGGCTTCTCGTTTGGGGTGATCCCAACCTCCTGGGCTAGGTTGCCTCTGGGGCCAGAGGCCTAAGTACTCCCACAGAGGCCTCATCATTTGTGATAGGCCCAAATAATTCTCCCTGACCATAAGCCCACACTCTGTTTACACCTTCCTCTGCCATATGGAGCTGCACCTCATAAGCAAGCTCTGACCACTCTCCCCAGGTTTTTCCTCTGGGGAAAGACCCAGCTTCAATGAATGAGCCATTTGTCCCCACTGAGGCTGTTTCTGTCAGACAGACCCAGCTCTCTATGGCCCCTCGACTTTCCTTAGAAGTCCAACTCTTTTCTCTTTCTCCAAATTCCTCCAACTGATACTCTACACTTCCCGTGCTAGGCTCTTCTTTTCTCTTCTTCGAGTAAAGATTCCCATCAAGTCCTTAGTAGCAGCATAAAGAACTCCTGGCCAGGCCTCCCGGCTCAACATGCTTTAATGTGTTCCATGACAATTTCTCAGGAGGGTTCTGTTTATAAAGAACTTAGCAAAATGGCTAAGATGTACAATTGTCCCCATATGCTAGGCATCATCATTATTAATGACTTAAAATAATGGCATTTTGGTTGAAATTGTGTCTACCTGATTATGGCACTTTGTTTGGAAGTGTGTTCCCACTGTCACCAGGTGTGTCCCTTTAGAACAAACCCACCTGCTCCCCTGAGGAGTCCTCCTCTGGATAAGTTCATGCTTCCTCCTCTTAGGGTTTATTTCTGCCTTATATGGCCAACCTCTCCCTTTGAACCTTCTTGCAGGGGAAGAGGCTCTGAGGTTTCTCTCAGTGTCGAGGTACTCTCAATGAAGTTTCTGTCTTTTTGAAGAGCCTAGATCCTTCCACTGGAGGTGATTCCTGTAGGAGAGGCCCAGCTGCTCTCATCAAGACTGCTCCTGGCTTCTCACACACAGCCACTCCTTTCCTTCTCTCCCCATCTCTGAGTCCACGTGGCTACCCTGAGCCTTTCTGTAAAGACCCAACCCATCTCACTGGGTTGCCTCCCTGGGCAAAAGGCCCCCTGCTTCCGCTAAGACTTTCATTGCCAAATGGCCCAAACCCCCGTGCCGCAGGGCCAGGCCCATCCTGGGGCTGAGCAGCCACCCCACCCATGTGGCTGCTCGGTTTTTGGCACACCCAATTACCTCGATGATTTCCTAGGGAAACCTGCCCAGTTCCTCCCCCGAGACTTCCCTGTGAGGTACTGAATGGAAACATAACACAGCCACCATGACCACGTGAGCGCTCAGGAAATGTTAGCTTCAAGATCTGCGTTATTGATGTTGTCATTACGTATGAGAAACACATCTACTTCCAAAGAGCATCCATCTGGTCCCAACTACTTCCATTGAGGATTCCCACTGCAGGAACATTCTGTCTCCTCCCACTGCCAATTTCCTGAGTGGAGTGGGCCCAATTATTGCCACGAAGGCTGTTCTGTGTCCTGTGGACCCGATTCATCAAAGGCCTTGCTCAGGAATCCCTCAGCGGCCTCTCCCTGATGGACTGGCCTCAGCTGTTTCCATGGAGGCATCTCCTGTAGAGTCAGGCCACCTGCTCTCATGGAAGCAGCTTCTCTGCCCTTTGGAGGGACTTGCTTTATGACAGCCACACGTCCCTTAGCCCAGCTACTCCCTCTGAAAAGCTGCTCTCCTTGCCACAGATTTGACTTACTCCCACCAGATTTCCTCCTTCCTGAGAGGTTTTGGTCTCTCAGAGTTGGAAGGAACCAACTCAACTCCTCCCGTCGCCGCTTCCTGTGTCTGGGATCTTGATCCTGGTTGTGAAGGTTCAATGAGATAAGCAACATGAAAGGAGTTAGGCTGGTGCCTGGCCCCCAGTGGTGCTCAGTGAATAGAGGTTCAATTGAGCAATGTCTTCCTTGAGCTTCCTTTTCCTATGGAATTACTAATAGTAGATACTATTTGCTGAGCTTTCACCATGTGCCAGTACTGTGGAAAGAGCTGTGTATGTGTTATCCTACTTAGTCCTCAAAATAATCATTCTATACACAGGAAAACTGAGGCGTACACAAGTTAAATTACTTACCCAAAGCCAACAACTTGTACATGACAAAGGTACATCTGAGTCCAAGTCTTGAGGCTTCACCACTATACTCTCTGCCGCTCCTATTTTCTGGTCAGAGAGAATAAAGTGACCTTTTCTCCCGATCTTTTCCAGCCTATGAACTTCAAGAGTGCCCAGACCCAGAGCCCTTTGCCAATGGCATTGTGAGGGGAGCTGGCTACAATGTGGGACAATCAGTGACCTTCGAGTGCCTCCCGGGGTATCAATTGACTGGCCACCCTGTCCTCACATGTCAACATGGCACCAACCGGAACTGGGACCACCCCCTGCCCAAGTGTGAAGGTATGCCCCTCCCTCATCCCCAGCAGTTCTTCCTGGGGTACTCATGGGGACTGGTCCAGAGCAATCCCATGTTCCACCTACCTGCTCTGTGGGATCTCCAGGGCTGGAGGTCCAGGCAAACCGTGGTCCATCCTGTTTTCACATGGTGTGGCCCAGGGTCTCCAGGGAGAGGGTCCTGGTGACAGGGCTCCGGGCCAGCACTAGGGAGGACCTGGAGGAGATGTGGGCCGCAGCCAAGAGGGAGACACACCCAGCCCTTGGGAAGATCCACCCTGACAGGCTGGAGGACTCCCATTGGAAGGGAAGGCTCCATGTGAGGGAGGGGGAGCCCAGTGGTATGCTGAGAGCTAGAGAGGTAGAGTTAATCCAGGCACCTGCCCAAAGGGAGAAGAGAATGAAGCCTCTTTATAAGAACTCTCTTGCTCCCCTCTTCATCTTCCCCCTCCCTGCTCCATTATACTCTCCTCGTTCTACACAGGGCTGGAGAGACCTGAGTTGATCTATCAGGGAGCCGGAGGTGGCACTTTCTTGGGTCTTCTTCCTTACCCAGAACCGGGATGGAAGGTGACCAAAAGCTTGTGCTGCCTCCACCCTCATCTGCACACTTCAATTCCATTTGCCTTCCCTCTTCATTCTGGCATCCCATCATTTTCCTGGAGGAGTGGCAGGAATTTGTCTTGAAAAAGGAAGCCTTAGCAAGGGCAATAACCCAGGAAAGAGTGCCCCAGCTCTAGGATCAGATCACCCCAGGCTCCAACTCAAACCCCTTTGCCTCTCTAAGCTTCAGGTTCTTCCTCAGTAAAATGGGACTTCTCATCTTTATTTCACAAGCGCTGGAGGACTTCACAGATGGCTCCCTCTCAGACTCAAACTCTCAGTTTAACTCTCGATGGAAACAGGGACCTTGTTTGCGAAACTGAGCCGTTCTGGTGTTGGAATGTAAAACCGTGATTTCTAAAACTTATAGCCTCAGTTCATTTTTCAGGTTTTCAGAGCTCTGCTCTGCGTAACCAGTTGGTCATTCCGCAATTGTTGGCCCATCACGTGCTGTGCAACAAGCCTCATCGTGGGCTTTCTTCGCTTCTCACACCTTGTTTGTCTTTTTGTGGCATCACGGGAGAGAGAAAAGAGCAGCGCTTTCTCAGTCTGCTGACTTGAGCCAGAAGCTCTTCTTCCTCCTCAGAAGCCTTCTTCCCTTGGCTTCTCTGACACCATACTCTCTTTCTTTCTCCCATGTCCCTAATGGCAAATTTTAAGCCCCTTAATATAGCACACATGACCCTTAGGTTAGGGCCTAGTCCCTGCTGACCTCCCATATTCTCCACTCTTGCAGATTTTATGTCCCAGCTAAGCTGAAATACTTTGTTTTCCAATGTGCCATGTTTTCTTGCCTCTGGGTCTTAGCATATGTTGTTCCTTTCCCATACAGCATTCCTCTCTCTTACCTTGCCTCCTTAGCCCTAGTCATCCCTTAGGTCTGCGTATAAATAAGAATTCTAGAAGGAATCCTTTCTTACTCTCAACCAGATGCAGGGCTCCCCCAAACACCCCTGTGGCATTCACGCTGATGACATGGTCCAGCCTGTGCTACAGATGCTGGTGTGTTTGGCTGTGTCCCAGTGGTGTGCGTGCCTGGGACAGAACTAGAGTACCTTGCTCCCTACTGTCTCCCAGGCCGTGCCTGGCACCCAGGAGATGTTCAGCTTATGTAGCAGGGATGGCGTGTACCTGCGCACCACTTTCAGGGTGTACGTGCATTCACAGGACCCCTGGCCTCTGCTTGGAGTCTGTTGGGATTCTCTCTCCTCAGTCTGGTCTGCCCCAACCAGATGTCTGCTTGATGCCCCATGTCACCTACAACCCTCACTATTCTGGACCATGGTGTTTGGGGATTTTTGTCCACCATCCCCATCTGTTTTCCTCCGTGGGGACTGATTCTGAATACCATGAAGATGTCAAAGTCTTTTCATCCTCCTGCCTGAGGCCTAAATCAGTGAGACTAAAATTGAGTATTGCTTTTGGGGAACAGGAAGATAAGGAGAGAGGATCTTATCTACATAGCAAACGCCTCCTCTTCCGGGGCCTGGGCTGAACGTTTTGCCCGCATTGTTTCACCTCATCACCACCCCAATCCTATGGGGGAGATATTCTTAGTCCCATTTTACAGGTGAGGAAATGGAGACTCAGAGAGGCTAAACTACTTATCTAAGAGTATCTGCTCAATAAATGGTTCACCTATGATTTGAACCCAACCTTAGCCTCACCCCAGGAACCCTCAACTCGAAGTCTAGACCACAAGTACCACTCTAGAAAGAGCGGATCAAAGAGAAAGAAAGAAAGATTTTCCCAATTTCTTAGCTCTTCCCAGCAAAAGCACTGCAGCTCTGACCCTAACATCTGCTCCCTCCCATTCCTGGGAAGGGAGAGGGGACAGCTTCAGGGCATCCTTTCTCTTCATAAGAAAGAGAAAGAGGGAGGCTGAGGCAGACCCACAGAGGGGCCTGCAGTGACGATTGAGAGCCAGCCAGGGTGTTCTGTGTGGGGACTGGTGGGTAGAACCAGGTGCAGCCATCCTCAGCTTGGCCTCCCCTTCCGCATCCCACCCAACCTCCCTGACAGGATGAGTAGTTCTGGGAGCTGGGAGTTCCTCAGGAAGGCATCTGAATTCTCGGGTGGGTACCGAGGCCCTGCACTTATGTTTGTGTTCCCTCCCTGGCAGTCCCTTGTGGCGGGAACATCACTTCTTCCAACGGCACTGTGTACTCCCCGGGGTTCCCTAGCCCGTACTCCAGCTCCCAGGACTGTGTCTGGCTGATCACCGTGCCCATTGGCCATGGCGTCCGCCTCAACCTCAGCCTGCTGCAGACAGAGCCCTCTGGAGATTTCATCACCATCTGGTAGGCCAGGTGCCATGTCAACAGCCAATTAGAAAAGAGCGTTAGTGGGGTTCTACACTGGGTTACCAGTCAGTTACCTATTGGTTTAGAAAAAACAAGAGGCGAGTGGTTTTTAAAGGCTGTCAGCCTCCTGGGTTTCAAATAAACATAGTGGAATGGGACTCAGCTGCAACTGGCCATTATGGCTCCTTGAAGGGAGAGGAATGGGAGGGCAGCGGCTCCCAGCCTGCAGCCCTGCCAGAGCCAGGGAAAGTACCAGTGGGTGTGTTAATGGGAGTAGGCGTGGGTACACAGACTTGCCTCAGTATTTCCAGAGTTCAAACCAACATTCTACACGTACCTGGGCTAAGCCACCCAGACTAATGGAAGAGATTTGAGGTGGAATTTTGTGATGTCCCGTTGGTCATCTGGTGCTGAGCCAGCACTTTCCAGCAGAACTTTCTGCAGTGATGGAAATGTTCTATGTCTGTGCTGCCCAATATGGTAGCCACTGGCTACAGAGTACTTGGATATGACTGAGGATCTGATTTTTAAATGTTATTTAATCTTGATAATTTAAACGTAAATAGCCATGTGTGGCTGGCAGTGGCTGAATTGGACAGCTCAGCTCTGAGTTATGTAGTTATATACAACAAGAGTTAATTTTAAATTGGGAATGCAAATTGGCATTTGATATGTGCAGTTTCCTGGACAGTTTCTTCCCAAACCACTGGATCTTTGGAAGAGCACATAATTTTAAAATTCCTTTGTTTGGTGGTTACTGCCATTCTGGGAATCATCAGGGATTAGGGGAATTCTCTTCCAAAATTCCCAGGGCTTGGATAACTGTAACCAGACTGCCCTGGGTTAATTTCCAACATGATTCCCAAGCAATGTCTAGGAACAGATAGGAGGGGCTAGATAAGGTTTCAGGGAAGAAATCCTTTGCCCCAGAAGGCATTGTGGATATACTCTTTGCTTGGAAGACAAGGAAATGGAGCCGGTATGCATAGCAGCAGGTTTTTACACCAGCTCCTCAGCCCTGTCCTAGTGCTGCCCCAGACTGAGAGGACCTGTGGTAAGACCCACACCCCTGCTCCATGGAGCCTGAATTTGCCCAGGAGCCCACTGGGCTGGTGAAGAATCAGGTGAATGAGGAATCAGTGTGAGCTTCACCGATTCTATCAACTATGTTGGGAGACCAAGTTGGGAATGGTTGGGAGAGGTGTTTAGGGCATGGTGTGGGGAAGTGTTGGTACAAAAAGAATCATAGCCTCCCACTCCAGGTCTGTCTTAAGGCCACCGATGGCACCAAGTGGAACAGGCAGCCATGGTGACTAGTGACATGCCAGGACCTTGTTTCCTGTGTACAGGGATGGGCCACAGCAAACAGCACCACGGCTCGGCGTCTTCACCCGGAACATGGCCAAAAAAACAGTGCACAGTTCATCCAACCAGGTCCTGCTCAAGTTCCACCGTGATGCAGCCGCAGGGGGGATCTTCGCCATAGCTTTCTCCGGTTAGTATGGAAGCCTGGCCTGGTGGGAAGGGCCAGGCTTTCAAGTCAAGGCTGAGCTTGACTCCCAGCTCCACCATTTGCAGATCATGTGACCTTGAGTGAGTTGTATAACCTCTTGGAGCCTCAGTGTCTTCAGAGTTATGAGAATTAAATGTATTAGCCTATGTGAGAGCTCTCAGCACAGGGTTCTGTAAATGTAAGTTTTCCTCCTATTCCACACTGCCAGGGCAGAGAGGCACAGAAGCCCAATCCTCGGTGCCAAGTCCACTTATTCACATCAACTCCCTGGCTGGGTCATCCCTATACCTGTGCCCCAGCTTATCCCTTAGCACTTTCTAGCAGGTTCTCCTTCTCCAAAGGGATCTAGGGCCTCTGCTGACCTCTCAAGGAGCACTGTGTTTTTGTGCACAAATGAAGGCATTGTGCAAGTGTGTAGTTGCCCAGCTACTTGGGAGGGTGAGGCAGGAGAACTGCTTGCAACCAGGAGGTGGAGGTTGCCGTGATCCAAGATCACACCATTGCGATCCAGCCTGGGCAACAAGAGCAAAACTCCATCTCAAAAAAAAAAAAAAAGATAAATAAAAGCTTCAAATGAAAGGCCAATCCAGCACACCCAGCAGCTCGAGGAATAACGTTCCCAGGAAGACGACAGGGACCATTGCTCACAATGGCTGCTGCTGAGCCAACTGCTGCTTAACATTAATAAAGCAATTGCCCCCACCGCTCACGAGTTAACATGTTCACACACACCAGAATCTGGCTGTGCTCTCTCAACACCTCACCCTCTTCCCCTCAGGGGAAGAAGGAGGGTATTCATAAAATGAAATGGAGGAGTCAGCCTTGAATGGCCCCTGCCCTAGCGTTCTGTAGCAATAACATGGTGGAAACAGTGGGATACCATCAATGTGGTAAGAGTGTGTGTGTGGTGGTGTGTGTGTGTGTGTGGTGTGAGAGAGATGGGAAACAGGGAGGCCGTGTCTGTAAAAGACCCAAGATCCTACAGCAAAATCTTCACAATGCTTATGCCTAGATGGTGAGATTTGGGAAATTTTTGTTTTGTTGCTTTTTAGTATCCCATGAACTTCCCGCATTAAACAGAAATTTGTAATTTTATGGCCAGGCACAGTGACTCACACCTGTAATCCCAGCACTTTGGAGGCCAAGGTGGGAGGATCACTTGAGCCCAGGAGTTTGAGACCAGCCTGAGCAATATCTTGAAACCCGATCTCTACAAAAAAAAAAAAAATTGTAATTAGCCAGGTGTGGTGGCATGAGCCTGTAGTCCCAGCTACTTGGGAGGCAGAGGTGAGAGGATAGCTTAAGCCCAGGAGGTCAAGGCTGCAGTGAACCATGATTGTGCCACTGTACTCCAGTCTGGGTGACAGAGCAAGACCCTGAAAAAAAAAAAAAAACTAGTTTTAAAATGTAATGGAAAACCACGCCAATCAAAACAGTAATCACAAAATATAAAGTACCCAGGCTGTATTTAAGTGGGGATTTGTTTTTATTCATTTTTTTTTCCTGGAAAAATTTAGTATGCCTTAGAAGTTTTGAAGATAAGTATGACACTGAGAATGGAAGGCACCCCATTTTTTTAACTTATTAAGAAAAATTATAATTGGCTACATAAAAACTTAATACTTCTACAAATCAAAAGTGCCATAAATAAAACTAAGCAAATGATAAACTGGGAAAATATAATTAACTGGCTAAGGTCAACCTTGAATATTCAGAGTTCTTCAAATTTAAAAGAAAAATAGGGACAAAGAAAGTCTTTCATAGCTAGACCTTCTTTCTGCCTAGAGTTTTATAATGTCTCAAGCTGTAGGGTTTCACGGTGCACTGGATGTGCATGGTACAGTATGCAATGCACAGAGGCACTGTTTTGTCACGCCATATTGCTGGGTGATCATGAAGTGATGTTTTAAGTATTTAAACTTCTAACATATTGGTTTGTCGCAACTCTTTTAATAGACAGTTAAAAAGAGAAATGCAAATAGGCCATTAACGTGAAAAATGCTTAGCCTAATTAGTTATCAAATGCCAATTAAAATAAAATAAATGCTGCTTTTCTGTTTAGCAAGTTAACAAAGATTAAAACAGACGACTATCTCTCCCAGTGGGGCCTAAGTTCTGTGAGGGCAAAGGGATGTATTTGTTTTGGTTGTTCTTGTAACCTCATCACCTGACACAGTGCCTGACCCAGGGTGAGTCCTCCATAGACAATCATTACATGAACTGGGTGAAAGAAGAATGATGGCGCCCAGTGCTGGAGGAACAGTCGCTCTGTTGACAGTATCAGTGGGAACCATTTTCCTGGAGGGCAAAGTGGAAGCATGCAGCGAGTGCGGACATGGCCTTCCCTGGCTTATGTTAAATCAAAGGTAAACCCACTTGGTTACCTCAAGAGTGCCTCTTAGTTTTAACACCCACATTTCATAGAGCTTACATATCTCTCAGTACGATACATTTCAGCGAGTGCGTCTAGAGAAAACATTTACAGTTAGATCCCCCAAAACATAATACACCATTTTAAATAAATCTATGTACAGGGAAAGTCTCAAGTTGCATTCCAACTACAGTTGGTAACATTTCAGAATCCCATGCGGACTTTTGGAAAGGGCTCCAATTCCATGGCGGGGATGTGTCTCAGAGGCTGATGGCTCTGAGGTGTCACTCCATGCTGTTCGTTGTAAACTGTACTCTACCACCTGGTGCCAGTCCTGAATGCATTCCCACTGAGCCTTTCATAGCTAGACCTTCTTTCTGCCTAGGGTTTTATAATGTCTCAAGCTGCAAGAGTTCACGGTGCACTGGATGTGGATGGTACAGTATGCAATGCACAGAGGCACTGTTTTGTCACACCATGTTGTTGGGTGATCGTGATGTTTTAAGTATTTAACTTCTCTAACATAATGGTTTGTTGCATATATTTAGGTATTTTATTTTGTCTTAATTACTCTTTGGATTTGGGGTTGAAGTACAACACAGTATAATTTTTTCCCACTTAAAATAATGGGATAGAGGCTCCTAGTTAATATATTTACACAGAACATTTGATTTCCAGGAAAGGATTACTGACATTCAGCAGGAGATAGCTCTACTTTCAAAAGGGTCATGTACTTGAATCCTTCCTAGTTAAAAAAGAAAAAGAAAAAAAAAACATAAAAGATGCATATATGAAAAAAAGATTTCATTGCAGCTTTATTTTAAATTGCAAAACTTTGGAAACCTAAATGGTCAACAGAGTATCTGTTAAATACATTCTAGTAAATCTATATGATTAAATCCTATGAAGTTATTTCAATCATATTTTCTAAGAAATGTAATTATATGGGAAATTCTTGCAATATGATAGTAAGTGTGCAAGGATCAACACAAGCTATATAACATATAATGCAAGTTGTGTAAAACAAAAATATTTATATATGCAGAGAATGAACACTCCAGGAACGTACTGTAATTGGTTAACAGTCGTTATCTCTGAGAGGGCAATGGATAAGTTTGATTTCTTCCTAGTGTTCCATAGAATACCTCAAATTTTCTTTAATGATAACGTATGTGTATTTATCAAAGAACACTTTTTTAATATAGCACGGATTGGGGTGATTGGAAATAGTAACGATAACAGCAGCAGTGGCAGCAAGAGCAGATAACACTTGTATAGCACTTGACTCTGTGCCAGTAATAAAAGCCAGGTTGTGAGGCCACACTGAACTTAGTCTCAGTAAATAGCATCCTGCCTCTGTCATCATCCAGTCTCTGCCCATAGGGATGAATTCCAGTCTAGAAAATCTGTGAAGCCAGAAGTATCCGGTCAAAGATCAGAAGGGTCAGCTTGTTAGCTGACTTCAGTGGGTACTCGCAGAAGCCACATGCAGCATGTAGATGCTCAGTGGTGCGAAGAATACAGGGTTTGGGAGCAGCCAGACCTGGATTCAAATCCTGCCTGTGCCACCTGATTCCTGTGTGACCTTGAGGAACTTACTTCACCTTTCTGAATCTCACTTGCTCACGAGTAGAGTAAGAGCACCTCACAGCGTGGTCAGATGTTGTGAGGGTTAGAATGGCGGCCTATAAAATGCCTAATATCTACGAGGCACTCAGAAAACGCTCCTCTCCCACCCTTCAGTGCCGGGGATGGTGTCACTGACTTCTCAGATCTCCCCTCTTTTGTTATTATTAATTTCAATAAGGATGACAGAAGGTAAGCAAAAAGGACTTCGCTAAACTTGCCCTGTTTACAGATTAGTACTCATGAATATCTGCGTGTGAATAAATGAGGAATGAGAAAGTGAAGAATGGAACAAATGAATGACAGCGTACCTGGAGAATGATGATCTTACCCTGACTTGCCTGCTTTTATCTTTTCAGCTTATCCACTCACGAAATGCCCTCCTCCCACCATCCTCCCCAACGCCGAAGTCGTCACAGAGAATGAAGAATTCAACATAGGTACCATCTCCCAAGCCAGCAAGGACTGTGAGCCCAGGACTGGGGAAGGAAGGGAAGGTGGCGGGGGGAGCTGTCGGGCCAGTGGACCTTGTCTCCTGCTTCTGTCTGTGGAGAGAGAAACAGTAGGCCCTGTGCCAGAGGGTTCTTTCCACTGAGTTTACACCCAAAATAAAACCAAAGGGGAGGCAGGAAAACAGTTTTCTTCTGTGATTCAAGTCAGCATCTTTTTGAGAAATAAATCCATGCAAGACAGTATAAAATGTCCTGGAATATGAAATATTCCGAGGCTCAGGCAAGGCTGAGTTGTGAGAGGGGAGCAGTTGCCTGGGCCGTTTGATGGGAGCCGAGCTAGTTATTTAAGTCTGAACAGAACATGACCCGCCTCTGATTATCTCACCTGGAAGTGGGTTTAAGGTACTAATGACCGGACTTCTTAAGAGAGTCTATATGTTGGTCTTTCTTTGACAGGTGACATCGTACGCTACAGATGCCTCCCTGGCTTTACCTTAGTGGGGAATGAAATTCTGACCTGCAAACTTGGAACCTACCTGCAGTTTGAAGGCCCACCCCCAATATGTGAAGGTAATTGCATGTAGCCGCATCTGTATGGGGCCTAGAAGTTCCTCCTGAACAAAGCCCTTGTTTTGCTCCTCTTTCTATTCCCAGTTCTCAGCTCAGTCACTGCCCCATAACTTGAAAGGTCTCTTGGTAAATGTTGTCTGATGGATGAATAAGTGCATGAGGAATGACTGAGTGATCACTAGATAGGTTCTCTGCCCTGTTCTGGTGTCTGAACCTATGAATTGGCCACAGTGGCCACATTTATTTCCATCTGCCTTTTTTTCTTTCCCTGGAATTTCTTGGAATTGCATACTGAGTACTGGAAGGACGAAGTCCCTCCCTGGGCCGTCAGGGAAGAGTGGGTTCACACACCATCCCTGCTTTACTGGTGCGCGGATGCACTCAAGGTGCTGTATGCCAAACCAGGCAACTGAGAGACCACAGCAGTCTTTATTCCAGTGTACTATGCCTTGACAGAAATGAATTCGCTTCAGCGAGTCACCCCAACTAAGATCAAAAAATAGTCTGCACTCATCAGGCATCTGACCTAAGGCAAGGTACCTGATTGTCCCGCCCTCAGTCTTCCCTTCTATAAACTGAGGATAAGGATAGTACTTATGCCATGGGGGTATTAAATGGGTTAATAACATAAACCAGTTTAGAATGATGCCTGGCATGCAGTAATTGTTCCATGTTTGCTGTTAATATTATCGCTAGTGCGCCTACTGTTTCTAGAACTACTGCTACCTGCAAATATTCAGTAGCCTATGGGGAAACAGGTCAGCCTTTCCACCACTTCTGGGAAAGCAAGAGTAGGAAGAACCTGCAATATGGACTGTCAGTGAGGAATAGCAGACCTGGTAGAGGCAGGAGGGGACCACGAGGCCTAAGAGAACTTAAGTATCACCACATCTCAGTGCCCTGTGCGGGTCATCGGATTAGTGAAATCAGAAGCATGTCAAAGCAAAGCAGGTTTCCTCTTAGAAGACATTTGTTTTCCTTCTCCTCTTAAAATTAAAAAGGAAGGTCTGTTGGGGAAAGTCAGTGAGTCCCTTTCAAAGCTAGTCAGGCAGAATCCTGGATGAGTCCTGTGAAATTCTGGGCCACAGCAAGATTCTGTCTAGGAGCCCAGCCCCAGCGCTGATTACCAACCCCCACTTCTCTGAAGGCAGAGGTGAGATGCGTGGACAGCCCATGGCAAAGTCTTCTACCCAAAATAGCATTACCTGAGATTGTAATCCAGGGGTTAATTTTTGGCCTTGCAGTTCCAGAACCTCCCTTTTACTGGTGTCCCAGAATCCAGCATACCCAGGAAGCCTGTCTAAAGGCACATCTACTGCAAAATACTGATTTCTCCGTGTGCAGTGATCGGAATACTTACAACTGTTGTCAATGCACACCTTTGTACTGAAAGAACACTGTACTGAAGAAGTTGATTTAGTCCTCGGAACTTTGCTTTGGTGTCCACAACCCAAGCAAATGGAGGTAGATGGGCCTGGAATTGCTTTCATGCTGCGAAGCTTGCCTGTGCGCCAGGACAGAGCCCTTCCTCAGTGCTGGAGAAGGCCCTCTCTGAACCAGCAGCTTCCCTCCCATTCATGATGATGACAAAATAACCAACCCTGCTACTCCAGCTTCTCCTTTTCTAAGTGCCAAGCTCAATGTCTTCCTTAGAATGACATTTTTTTCTTCAGCTATATTAATAGTACTAATCAGGCCACAGCCAAGTTCTGAGACCTTTCCGTTCAAGCTGCAGTTATCATCATTCCCTCTACAATTTATTGAAGCACTATGTTGCATGCTTTACACATATTATTTGATATTATATATATATATATATATATATATATATATATATTTTTTTTTTTTTTTTTTTTTGAGATGGAGTCTCACTGTGTTGCCAGGCTGGAGGGCAGTGGTGCAATCTCAGCTCACTGCAACCTCCCAGGAAGCAATTCTCCTGCCTCAGCCTCCTGAGTAGCTGGGACTACAGGCACGTGCCACCACACCCAGCTAATTTTTGTATTTTTAGTAGAAATGGGGTTTCACCATGTTGGCCAGGATGGCCTCGAGTTCTTGACCTCATGATTCACCTGCTCCGCCCTCCCAAAGTGCTGGGATTATAGGCGTGAGCCTCCGCACCCAGCATATAATATTTTATATAATGCTCACAACAGCCCTGTAAGGTCTGTGTTATCTCTGTGTTGGAGATAGAGAAGCCATCACACACAGAGGAGATAACTTTTTCGAGACCACACCAGTAGTAAGTGGCAGAGGTGGGCTATGAATCCAGGTGTATTTGACTCAAAATCCCGTGTACTTACCCCTGCCCTATACAGTACAATCTTTGTTCAAACAAAACCCATTTTATAGATTATCTCCTTTGGATCTGGGGAAGCCTTACTGTTGTCTGTATGTATGTTCCATCCTCCCCTACTCAAAGCCAGGTAGTGGAACCCACAACTTATCTAGGAAGTGATTCCAACCAACTGGCGAAGCCCAAGTCCCAGAAATACTGCAGTATCGACACAGGATCTAAGGCCACCTCATGTCCTGGAGCAGCACAATGATGGATGTGGGATCTTATCTGAACGTGCTCAAATACTGATTTTCTAGTGGTTGTCTTCAGTATTGGGAAAAGCAAATGTGCTGGCCGTAGTTCCATCTCCACCCCTATGTACTTGGTGTTTCTCTTTCTTTCTCCAAGTGCACTGTCCGACAAATGAGCTTCTGACAGGCTCCACAGGCGTGATCCTGAGCCAGAGCTACCCTGGAAGCTATCCCCAGTTCCAGACCTGCTCTTGGCTGGTGAGAGTGGAGCCCAACTATAACATCTCCCTCACGGTGGAGTACTTCCTCAGCGAGAAGCAGTATGATGAGTTTGAGATTTTTGATGGTAAGTCGGTCAAATGCCACACAGTTCTCTGCTGCAGAAGACACGCACTTGCTCCTGAACCCGAGGAGTCTGTGCTGCAGTTTTCCTGTCAGGGCTCGCCAGAAGCTCCACAGGATGTCCTGCCCTACCACAGCCACCCCAAGGCCATGGGACCTGAGGGGTGGCATGGCCCAAGCAGCAGAGCTGCTTGTGCTGCAACTTGAACCTGTTACCGAACCTTTTCTTACTCTAGCTCCCACTCAAAGCCATTCCTGTTAATGTCAACAGGTAAGCGGGTCATAACAGTATTCCCAAGTGAAGAGTGTGCTTCCTCCAAAATCCAGAGATCTACCAAACATCGTGCTGCCTCTTTGGCTTGAAGAGGGAAAAGGTGCAATAATTTGCTCTTTAATTTGGAGGGCATGTCTCAGCATGCTTCAGACCACTGGACCCTAAACATTTCACAGCAGAACTTTGTAGGATTTATCTGTTACCCTCTGGAGCACATGCATCTTGCAAAGGCATCTTGCCAGAACACTAATTGTCCCTTCTCACTCATCAGATCTGATTAATATGAGGTCCTCAATAGAGTGAACCAATATGTTATATTCTGCAAGATGTCCAGATGGTCCACATCCCGTTATACACTATTATGGCAGAGAGCAGGAGAAGTAACATAGCTCTGGGGGAACCATGAATGTATACTATTGTCTACCTCATGTGAACGCAAACTGCTTCTGATCCTCCTTTCTGAAGGGTATGGAAAAGACTACATGGCCAGATCAACAGCTACATTCTACATAATCAAGGCTGTGTTGATCTGTTCAAATAAAGATATGCGCCTCGCACAGCTGCTACCATTGAGGCTCCTATTTTGTTAAGTGTGTACTGTGAGACGGACCTGGGCCAGGGCTCCATTTATTCCCAAAACCAACCTTCACACACCGCTCCTCTGACAGAGTAGCTATGATAGTGCTTTGGACCCCCAGGCATCAGCATCAATTAACATCCTGTATCCAGAAGTCTTTGATACATCTGAACATTCCATTTGCTATAATATTCTGTTTTCTGAATAAACAGTAGCAGGTCTTTTGGGGGAAGAACTGTAGGAACAACTGCTATATACAATTATTGTCATTGTGCAGGGTCTTTTTTCATAGGGACCCAGCCTCTTGGGAAATGAAGCCTGGCTCAAGTCTGCAAACTGGGCAAGGGATTGCACCTTTCTGCTGGGGGCAGCTTTTCTCATCCTGCGGTTATCTACTCGTGATCTATTTTGTTCATATAGTCATACCTGTTTTGGCTGCTCTTCTTGGCTTCCTGTTTACTTTGCCCTTACGAACATCATGTTCCATGAGCCATCTTTGTAGATCCCGTAGGCCAGGCTCTCCCAGCTGCCATTCCAGCCTTGCTTCCCATTTTAATAATTATGCCAACTTTGCCTCTGACTGTTAAGTAGTTCCACCTGGCCTCTGTATTCTAGGACCTTCTCATCCCCATTACTGCTAGGGAGCCCAGTGTCTCTTCCCATCAGTTTTGACCCACAGAGGATAGCCATTAGTTACTCAGGTTTTCTGCAATGCTGGTGCTCATCCCCTCCAGGAAGGCTGGAGCTCCTCACCTCCTGGTTGCTTTAGTAAATGGAGTGTCCTCCAGGTCTTCCTGAGAATTATGGTCAGCTTTTACACAGCAGACCTAGCCCAGCATGCCACTTCTCCCCACCTTTCCCTTCACAGTTTGCATGGCAGTTCTGGTGGCTCTACTTTGTTTAATATGATCCATTAATTTTTCCAAGCTTCTAAGAGCTATCTCAGTGGCATAGTAGAGCCATCACTCAGGGCCTTTTCCAGAGTGATAAATCCTGTGTTATGGATGATCCAGCTTTATATTCTGTGCCCCTTCAACCAGCCCTCTCGGGATGCAATCTCAGGCACTTAAGGTAGGACAAAAGAAGAGGGAGGTCTTTCTCAAAGAGCTTTCAAAAGCAGTATTAGGGAGCTCTGTTACTTATGACCCCGAGACATGACATTTTCCTCTAGTTTTATTACTATGTATTCATTCCATAAATATTTTTTTCTATATGGCAGGCACGGAGGGTTTTTTTTTTTGTTTTTTTTTTTGAGACTGAGTCTTTCTCTGTCACCCAGGCTGGAGTGCAGTGGTGCGATCTTGGCTCACCACCTCCTGGGTTTAAGCGATTCTCGTGCCTTAGCCTCCCCAGTAGCTGGGACTACAGGCACGCACCACCATGACCAGATAATTTTTGTATCTTTTTTTTTAGTAGAGATGGGATCTTGCTATCTTTGCCCAAGCTGGTCTCAAACTCCTGGGCTCAAGTGATCCACCTGCCTCAGCTTCCCAAAATGCTGGGATTACAGGCGTGAGCTTAAATACACACAAGAGAAGTAGGGTGGCCAAGTGCAAGAAGTTCCCAGTTTGAAAACCAGCTCTTCCATTAACCAGCTACTTGACCTTGGTCAAGTCTCCAAATGCAAATCAATTTCATCTTACCTGCCAGCTCCTAGAGGTAGGCAGGGACTTCCTAGAGCACTGCTTTAGAGCTGGGCTTAGGAGAAAAGAGCACCTTGAGCCATGCCTGTGGATGCAGAGAGAGGAATGCGGGTGCAAATGATTTTGCTGACTCTGAACAAGTCACCCCACCCTCTGAGCCCTGAGGTCTTCCCTGGAGGCTCCCTGTGATGGCTCCCATGGTCTGTAATCCTGCGTCCTTCTCACCCCAGGTCCATCAGGACAGAGTCCTCTGCTGAAAGCACTCAGTGGGAATTACTCAGCTCCCCTGATTGTCACCAGCTCAAGCAACTCTGTGTACCTGCGCTGGTCATCTGATCACGCCTACAATCGGAAGGGCTTTAAGATCCGCTATTCAGGTGAGTGAAAAAAAACACAAATAAGCCACAGGCCCTCTCCTCATCAAAGCCGCAAGCTCCTCTGTGGAGACCGGGCAGCCATTCCCCTCCTCTAAATCTGCCTCACCTGAAGCTGAGTGGTCTTTGCCATTCCCCTACCTCCTATTTTTCTATTCCATTCCCCTCTTTGAACCTCTTCCCTCTCTTCTCATACTGCCAGCCTTTGTCTTCAGGATAAGTTTAACTATTTTATATGATCTGATAATGCCTAACAGTGATCCTGTCCCTTTAGGAAAGTTAGGAAATGTTAATAAAAGTTTCTTAAAACTAGTAAGCCCTAAGGTATGGATCTCTGACTGGCAGATGTTAAGCAGGCAGCAAAGGATGGGCTATATTTCAAGGCCAGGCACCTTTGTTCTGCTCTGCAAGCCATATCTTATAAACAGAGTCAGATCAAAAGGCCAAAGACTGACCCAGGCAGCAATCTATAAGGACCGAGAAAAGTATTCCTGGGAATATAATGAGATGGAGGAAATTGAATTTATCTGATCTCCCGTCATGGGGATTGCTGTCTGTGGTTGGAAGAAAACTTCACAAGCTGCTTGATGCCCACTTTGAAGGGAGGTGCGTTCAGTGAACTGCTGACTGGGCTCCGCAAGCTTGGAGGCAGAAATGAATTACTTAAGACCATGGGGGGTTCCATCACACACCAGTTCCCTTTCAGCACTCTTTCCCCTGGCTACCTTCAGCCTACATTCCAGGCAAACAATGGACAAATTTCTAAAGAATATTGGTTGGGGGCTAGGTGCGGTGGCTCACGCCTGTAATCTCAGCACTTTGGGATGCCAAGGCGGGCAGATCACCTGAGGTCAGGAGTTTGAGACCAGCCTGACCAACATGGTGAAACCCCATCTCTACTAAAAATACAAAAATTAGCCAGGCATGGTGGCGTGCACCTGTCATTTCAGCTACTCGGGAGGCTGAGGCAGGAGAATTGCTTGAACCCGGGAGGCGGAGGTTGCAGTGAGCTGAGATCACGCTACTGCACTCCAGCCTGGGCAACAAGAGTGAAACTCTGTCTCAAAAAAAAAAAGAAAGAATCTTGGTTGGAAGGAATGTCAAATTCAGTGCCTGAAGTCCCACTTGCCACAGTCCATCTCTTCTCATGGGTCTCCTACTTGCAAGACCAGCCCATACTCAGCGGGTGAACAGTCTTAAAGAATCCCTGGGTCTAGCTCTCAGGGAACAGCCAACCAGAGGAAGCTGAGGGCCCCTGGGAGGAGGTGGGTCTTGACTGTCTCAGAGCCCATATCCTCTGCAAAGTCCATCCAACCTCTCCTTTCCCTGGTGCACACAGAGGAGGGGTCTGGGTGGCTGCAATGACTGACTGCCCCAATGTCAGTGACCACCTCTCTCACCTACTAGCTGTGGGATCATTAGGCAAGGTACTTAACTACTTCAGGCCTCAGTGTCCGCATGATGGAAAAGAAACTTTAAGGTGCCTCTTGGGGTGACTCAGGCTGAGTTCCTGGTAGCTGCTCATTCAAACAGGAAATACAGCAGTTTGGTAGGATTTCACTGTGCTGGTTGCTAAATTAGGAACTGAACGTTATTAAGGAGTTACCCTTTCCTTGATGTTCTAACATGTTTGGGGATAATGAGTCAGTTGTAATTACAATACATATGCCACGTAGAAAGTGAATTAATTACATGGTGCAACAATTAGTACTTAATAATTCAGATAAAGTAGACGAGTGTAATTTGCACCTGCGTCTGTCACTGTGACTAAGTATATTTTACAACTGAGATTCTTGTTCCTGAGGGAGGTAACCATGTGGATACGGCATACATAGGACACAGGGGGCAAAGCAGGAGTAGGGAAACAAATCGGCTTGGAAGGCAGCTATTTAAAACAACAATTTCACTGGCAGAGGGATATGATCACCAAAAAAGAGGCCGGGGACCTCACCGGGGGCGGCTGTAAGGGCCCCACACCCGCATCCTGCCTTATCCATCTCTGCCTGGAAGACCCCACCAGGGACTCCTAGGGCAAACAAAGAGAATTATCTGCCTGCTCCTTTGGTCATGCCTCTTTCCAGGCCTCACAGAACTCCCCTGAGGATTACTGGCAGGCTTTATAATGTGAGTCCTTTCAGGCTGGGATTTTTTGTTTTGTTTTTTTTTGTTTGCTTGGTTTTTGAGACAGAGTCTCACTCTGTCACCCACGCTGGAGTGCAGTGGCATGAGCTCATCTCCCTGCAGCCTCCACCTCCTGGGTTCAACTGATTCTCCTGCCTTAGCCTCCCGAGTAGCTGGGACTACGGGCACGCACCACCACGCCTGGCCAATTTTTATATTGTTTGTAGAGACAAGGTTTCACCATTTTGGCCAGGTTGGTCTTGAACTCCTGGCCTCAAGTGATCCACCGGCCTCGGCCTCACAAAGTGCTGGGATTACTGGCGTAAGCCACTGCGCCCAGCCCAGTGTTTTCTTCATTGTTGTATTGCAAGCACTTAGAACAATATCTGGAAGATAATAGATACTTGATATCTATTTGTTGAATAAATGAATGAAACAAGTTGAAGCCATATGTGGAGGGGAAATGAGCACTGTAGGGAAATGTGTGTCCCGCGTTGCCACAGGTCCGTCTCAGCGCATTCCCCCACACAGCACAAAGAAGGACAATGACCATTTATTGAGCATTGAACAGTGAGTGCCCCATGCTGTGTTGGGGGCTTTATGTACACAATCTACATATACAGTTTAAATTGCCCAAAAATCTGTGAGGTGGGTATTACCAGTCCCAATTTACAGGCGAGGAAATTGGAGCTGAAGTGATTTGCCCCAAGTTACAGAAACTGGTCAGATCAGAAACGGGACTGGAGCCCAGGCCTGACTCCGGTCGAAGTCCACACCCCTGCAGTTGCAGCTTTCTGGAACCAACCCCATTGGGTTCTACTTTCTAAGTCTGGGAGCTGAAGGGATTTGAGAGCCTGAACTCAGCCATACAACCAGATCTGTCTTTGGACTGCAAAAGGGACCCAGTGCTTCATGAAGCTAGTTTTTTTTTATTATTATTATTTTCCGTTGTTTTGTTTCGGCTTTACCAACCTGACTGGGTGTTTTCCAGTATCCACCATTCAGACTTTCCTCAGTAGCAGAGGATGTGGCAGTGGCAAAGACAAGGGGATGCAGGGAGATAAAAGGGAAAGGGGCCTGCATGAAAGACCATGTCTGTCTTCCTGCTGGTACCCGTTCCCTGAACCTCATCTTGTTGTTTAGCCCCTTACTGCAGCCTGCCCAGGGCTCCACTCCATGGCTTCATCCTAGGCCAGACCAGCACCCAGCCCGGGGGCTCCATCCACTTTGGCTGCAACGCCGGCTACCGCCTGGTGGGACACAGCATGGCCATCTGTACCCGGCACCCCCAGGGCTACCACCTGTGGAGCGAAGCCATCCCTCTCTGTCAAGGTGAGAAGCAGGTGGAAAGGAGGTCACAAGGTAGCTCGAATCCAACTCACATCTTGGGTTTGTCCCAGGACTAGTCACTTCCAAATGTGGGTTTCCTCTTTGATAATGATTTCATTCTTTCCACAAGCATTTACAAGATCTGTAATGTGTAGCAATCTCAGTGTTTTGAGATCCATGGGGGAGATGGGTATGTGAGCACATCAATGCAAAGTGGCAGAGGAAGGAAGTGTTGTGTCAGGAGCATAATCAGTGTTGTGGGATCCCAGAGGTGAGAACGGATCTGCTTGCTGCTGGCCAGCTGGGGAGGGCTCCCAGCAGAGGGGATGCTTGGGCTCGGGCTCATAGAGCAAGTGGGTTGATCAAACACTTGAAATGTATCAGTCTCAGTTTGCATGCATTACCTTTTATGATTTATGACAGTTTTTTCCCTTAAAGTAATATACATTCAAACTAAAAATCTGAAGAAGAAAAAAAAGACGGTAGATAATGCAAAAGAAAAAAAGTGAAAATGAATGATAAACCTGAGATCACCACTGTTAACATTTCAGCACATTTCCTTTGGTCTTTTATGTATTGATTATAAAAATAGGATCATGTACAAAGCTCTTATAGATTTTGTTTCCCATAATGCTGTGCAACCATTGAAAATCATGGTGAGGAAGTATATTTAGCTATGTACTATTTTTTGAGACAGAGTCTCGCTCTGTCGCCCAGGCTGGAGTCCAGTGGCATGATCTCAGCTCACTGCAACCTCTGCCTCCTGGGTTCAAGCAATTCTCCTGTCTCAGCCTCCCGAGTAGCTGGGATTACAGGCATCCACCACTACGCCCAGCTAATTTTTGTACTTTTAGCAGAGACGGGGTTTCACCATGTTGGTCAGGCTGGTCTCAAACTCCTGACCTCAGGTCATCCACCCGCCTTGGTCTCCCAGAGTGCTGTCTCGGGCGAGCCACCGCGCCTGGTCTCTGTTGTTAATATGATACTTCCTCACCATTATTTTCAATAGTTGCACAACATTATGAGAAATCTGTCATTCATTTAAGTATCATTCTCTTGTTGGTCATTTGGATTTCTATATTCTTTGTGACTATAAACTTATAATTCCATTTTTATGAATATTACATATTTCCTTAAAGCAAATTCCCAGAAATTAGATTCTCACATCATAACGTATGTGATTGACAGCTGTCGATACTGATTGCCCCCCAGAAAGTTGCCCTCACGTACAGCAGCATGTGAGAGCTGTCTTTTCTCCCACAGTCTCAACGTTATGCACTGCATTTAAAAAAAGAAGAAAACATTGCCAACTACATAGACAAAAACAGGAAATCACATTGTTATTTGATTTTTCCTTTGGTTCCCAGTAGTGGTGAAGTACTTTTTAAAGACATCTCTCATCTCTAATCCTCACAACCTTCTTGCCTGTGCCTGTGCTTTCTCAAAGAACAAAAACAATGTGCTATTAATAATCTACTCTACCCCTAAGCAAAGGTCACAGTGAACTGGCTGTCCACAAATGGCAAATGGCCTTTGGCTTTGGTCTCTGCGTCTCTAATTGCATTAACAAGGACAGGTCTTTTTTCCAGAGCACCAGTTGGAACCTACTAAGCCTCTCGTATCTGTTACCCTACATCACTACCCAAGATTAAGCCTCCCCCAGGCTTCAGTTGACCCATCCCCATACTACTGTGCATGTCTTCTCCCCAATCCACCCCTTGCCTCCCACTGATGCCCTTCCTCTGAGCCTCCCACTGCATTCTCTGGAATCCTAGTTCCATGGCCAGGAAGCGTGCACCCTCAGTCCCTACCCAGCTGGCTGTCTTCACTTCCTCCCTCCATGGAGACCGTGGCTGTCCTCTGAGAGCACGTATGCTGTGGCCCTTTCAAGTGGAGTATTAATCCCCCTCCACCCACCTCCTACTTCCCACAGAATTCTGGGCCAGGAAGGGCCTGGAATTCTTCCACTTCTCTACTGCTGCTTCCAAACCATGACTTTTCCACTCTTCCTTTAGAGACTCTATGCCTCCTAATGCCTTCTCTCTCCTTCCCCAGCCCGTTCTTTCACTCTGTGTCTCTCTCCCTCACAGATCTCATTCCACCACAAGCCTCAAATACTTTGTGATTGTATCCCCTCCCCCTCCTACCCACAGGAAGTGTCCCTCTTACTGCCAGGTTTGGGGGACTGCATTTTGGCATGGAGATCATAAGACACAGGCTTTTAGTATCTCAGGCTGGAGTATTATCTTCTGTCCCCTTAGTTACCTACAAAAGCAAGGCCAGGTCAGGGCCCGTGAGAAGTGGCTGCCACCCACTTCCTTCACTGCCCTCCCTGGGTTGACTCTCCATGCAAGACACCAGTGGAGATCCAAGTATTTCTTCCCAAAGGATTCAAGGAAGCTGGGCAGGTAGTTGATCTAATATGACAGCTTGGCTAACCTAGATCCACTGAAGGAGCTCATAGCCTTTCTGTTTAGTCATTAAGAGTCTCATGTTTAAACACTCTCTTATTTCTCATTCCTTCTGTGTTCCTGATCCTCCTCTTCTGGAGAGTCCCACACCTAGATCCTTCTTCCATCTTGGTATTCCAACTTCTCTCCCTCTGAACAGTCTACCCTCCCCCATTCATAACAGAGCCCCAGCCTGATGCCTCTTATTGGTTCTGGAAATTCTTATAGCATCAAGCATCTTGTTAGGCAATCTCAGTGGGACTCTGCCCAAGCTTATTCTGGCTCTGAGCGAAAAAGTTCTGAGCTCTAGATTAGTTGCCAGAGGGGACAGTGGATGGAGGCAGTAGTGGGTACTTTGACAGATTAATCTTTCCATCTGTAATACCCCCTGAGCTATCAAAGGGCAAAGATGATTTACAAGTATTACTTTCTTTCAAAGACCAAACAGTCTACTCTTGCCTAAGTAATTCCTATTCCTCCTATAAACATAATGTCGACCCTACTCATTATAAAATAATAACCCTGGCCATGTTGCTACAAACATGTCTTTCCTGAGTTGTCCCTTTGACATTCCTTTTCTTTGTATTCCTGAGTTAGTTCTGTCATTTTTTATATCCCATATCTTGTCCTTTCTTGGTTTTCACCCTCTTTTTCATGGGGTATATCCTTAAGTAAATTCCTCAGAAAGGGTTCATGAGAGGTACATTTTCTGAGACTTTACATGTCTGAAAGTGTCTGTCTTTTTGCGCTCACACATGCTTGGTCAGTTGACTGGGTAAAATTCTAGTTTACAAATCATTTTCTTCAGAGATTTAAAGATTTGTTCCGTTATCTTTAAACACTCACTGATGATGGGAAGTCTTGTGCCAGTTTGATTCTCATTCCTTCACAGTTACGTCATTTTTTTCCCCCTTTCTAGGAACTTGGAGGAATGCCTGTGTGTCTCTGGACATCTTAGACACACAAAATTCCATGATGGTGAATCTAAGAGTGATTCCCTTTGCATTCCTTTGGCTCCCTTTCCATCTGAAGACTTGTGTCTGTCTTCAGCTCTGAGAAATTTTCATCTATGATAATTCCATCCCATCCACTTTTTGTGTTCTCTCTTTTTGGAGCTCTGATCAGTTGGATGCTGGACCTCCTGTGTTGAGGACTGATCTTCAGTGTTTTCAGTCCTTTTCTCTCATTTTCAGTCTCTTTTTTTTCAATATTCTGAGAAATTTACTTTTAATCTCTAATCCTTTCATGCTTATTTCAACAATCATATTTTTCATTTCAAAGAGTTTGTCCTTGTTTTTTTTGTTGTTTTCTTTTTCCTTCAGAGCACACTGATCTTATTTTATGAGTACCATATGTCACCTTGACTTTCTCAAGATACTACTGATCAGAAGTTTAAAGATTATGTATCTTCTGTTTCCTGAATTAGCTCTGTTTCCTGAGGGGACGTTTGGTTTAAACTTTATCTTGGCTTGTCTTGTTCACACTGCTGATTTTCTTCATATGTATAATGATCCTTGATCGTATTTTAAAAGTAAGGGCCAGGTTGATTTTTACAGGTATGAGACGTGGATTACCTTTGTTGTTTTTATATACAGATATCTTTGTCCACAAAGTCTCTCCTATCAATGAGAAGTTGAGATGAGTATGTGGCAGACCTGAGTAGGCAATGAGGCAGTCTTTAGGCCAATAGACCATAAATCCTAGAATTAAAAGAGCTTTCCTCTGGGATGCCAGCTCCCACCATAGCAGCCCTAATTCATCCTAAGAGAGTTCCCCTTCAGTGGAAAAGAAAATTCTGTGTTTGGAGAGTAGATACTTGAATGTGTCCACACCGTGTTTGTGGGAACAGATGGCGGAGAACTGGTTTCACCCTGAGGCTCCCTCCCATATATTTTGAGCTACAGCTTCTTTGCACTTCTATCTTTATTCCTTCTTCCAAACTTAAAAAAAAAAAAAAAAAGAAAAAGAAACTCCTCTGCTGATGATCCTCCCATTTTCTTTTTTGTTATGAGACTTTACCCTTTCATTAGTTTTTACTACAATTTTATTGGGACCTTGGGAGGGGAGGAAGGATAAAAATAGTTTCTCAGAATGCCATCTTAAACCAGAAATGCTCATGACTTGTTTTCCTTTTGCTAGCTCTTTCCTGTGGGCTTCCCGAGGCCCCCAAGAATGGAATGGTGTTTGGCAAGGAGTACACAGTGGGAACCAAGGCCGTGTACAGCTGCAGTGAAGGCTACCACCTCCAGGCAGGCGCTGAGGCCACTGCAGAGTGTCTGGACATAGGCCTATGGAGCAACCACAATGTCCCACCACAGTGTGTCCGTGAGTCCTCAGGCCATGGAGGCGGGTGTAAGGAAGGGCTAGGTAGGCAGTTGGAAAGAGTCCTACAAGGAGTGAGCTAAAAGCACAGAAATGAGTTAAAAAAAAATATGGACATGGAGGTTGGGGGATTTCAGAAGAGGAGGCAGGTGCTGCAACTGCTCTCAGCATTGATGACCATTGTGCCCTAAGACGTTTCCACAAACCACCATGGAACTTAGGAATGGCCTGGTCCACTCCCTTTTAGATGGAAAACCTGTCAGAAAGTCGGCATGAATGTCCCTTGATTCCAAAGCTCTAAAAACAACAACTTTTAGGCCAGATCACAAAATGGCAACCTCCTCGGCTATGTCCCGTCCAAAGACAGAGGTTTTTGTTTTGGTTTGGTTTTGGGCCTACGCGGTGCTTTATAACAAATTTTGAATTACTCCACAATCTTTTAAAATCAAGAAATTTTACATTAAAATCCAGACTTCTGTCTTCTCTTGAAAAATGAAAATCTAATCAAATGTAACTCGAACATTCAATAGTCAACCTTGACTGAGTACTATTTACTCGAACATTCAATGATCAACCTTGACTGAGTACTATTTCCCTTTTTTAATTTTTAATCTTTTGGCAGAACTGTGCTCCCCGGTTTACCACATCCGCCACCCAACCCACCTGTTCATTTACCAAACCTGCCTGAGAACTGAAGATTCCTGGGTTCTTCATTATTGCGTTAAGGTCTCCAGGTCCCTAGATCTGGGCTCTTACAAGGTCTTCCACAATTAATCAAGTAATTAATCCTCCTCTCTGTTCCTCATTTCCCCAGCTGTGACTTGTCCTGATGTCAGTAGCATCAGCGTGGAGCATGGCCGATGGAGGCTTATTTTTGAGACACAGTATCAGTTCCAGGCCCAGCTGATGCTCATCTGTGACCCTGGCTACTACTATACTGGCCAAAGGGTTATCCGCTGTCAGGCCAATGGCAAATGGAGCCTCGGGGACTCTACGCCCACCTGCCAAAGTAAGCCCAGGAAGGGAGGGTGGGCAAGTTTGGCAGAGTCCCTCCTACCTAAGCTGTCTCATTCATGGAGTGAACTGGGGTGGGGGAAAAAGGGGTATCACCAGGGATTGCAGTGTACCGCTTTTTAGACCCTTATCTAGTAGAATCAGGAGCTGGGAAAATGCCTACTCCTTTACTTCTTTAAGGAAGTGTTTCTTAGCATCTTCTCGTCTTATCAAAAGCTGCCTTTGTCCAGATGAGCATCCACTAATTCATTTCTTTAATATTCATTAGGCTTTTACTATATGCCAGACACTGTAGAGGCATGAAGATAAAAGATTTTGGTTCCTGCCCACAAGGACTTTATAGTCTACTGGAGAGGCAGACACATAAAGAAGTAATGATAATGTGGTGTGATAAGACCTGAAATGGGAGTGTATATAGGAGGAATGAGGGTAGCACAGGGGACAGGTCACCTAAACCTGCCTGCCTTCTCCATTGTCAGTTGTTTTTCTTTGGTTCTTTAATACAGTTTCAAAGGTCAGAATCTCTGGGAAGACACTCTGAGACAGAGGCTTATTAGGGGGTGCTCTTGAGAACACCACCTACAGAAGGGAAAGGAGGGAAGGAAGCAGGACTGGGCAGAAGGAGAATTGAGCTCTGATGCAGTATCCGTGAAAGCCTCAGCTCACCCCCCAGGGAGCTCTGGATGGCCCTTCAGAATTGTCACAAGTTGGAGCAAGGGAACTGTTATACTGCCACACTGACCAGCCACTGGATGCAGGCTGGCCTAGGAAAGGGACATGACCTTCCTAGGTGAAGGGACTCCTCAATCACAGCAATCTGAAAAGGGCTGCCAGCCAAGGGTTGTTTGCCAGCAGCTGGGGAAATAAGTCCCTCAGTCCTAAAAGGGGCTCTGAGTGGCTCATCGCAGCATGCACTACGATAGGGATATGCTCATAATATTTATGTGACCAATGCGGATGTCACAGAGGAAGCAAGTGATTGTAAAGAGGTAGAAGGACGTGGTCAGTGAGAAGTGGGAGTTTGAGACTGGGAAGGAGGAGGAATGAGGACTGGTGTCTTCCAATGCCTGTGATCCAGGTTGGGCATAGATCCCAGCATTTGAGAGGCTGAAGTGGGTGGATCACTTGAGGTCAGGAGTTCGAGACCAGGCTGACCGACATGGTGAAACCCTGTCTCTACTAAAAAAAAGCCAGCATGGTGGTGTTCATCTATAATCCCAGCTACTTGGGAGGCTGAGGCAAAAGAATTGTTTGAACCTAGGAGGCAGAGGTTGCAGGGAGCCAAGACTGTGCCACTGCATTCCAGCCTGGACGACAGTGCAAGACTCTGTCTCAAAAAAAAAAAAAAAAAAAGCCAATGTCCGTGATTCAAGACACTGCTGTCTTTGCACACTGTGGTGCAGACCGCACAGTGGGATGTAACCACATATGTGGCAGAGTAGTCCCAAGCGTTTGGCAGCCTCACTACAATGCAGCCACTCACATCTCAGTGCAGCCTTGGCGATTAGGCCTCACCTCATACATCAGCCAGAGGCTCTCAGCAGCGCTCTGTTGACAAAGAGTGTGAGGCTGCTGCTGGGCTCAGAAAAGAAGGCCAAGGAAATTGATTAGCAGTGTCTGCCCAGGGCACTAAGGATCATACCACAGAATCGCCATCTCTTCCTAACAACAGTGCACATCTCAGCCACCTGAGGAGGATTAAAAAAATACGCAGGCCAGGGCCCTATCTGCAAAGCTGGTGAGTCAGGCACCTGCAGTGGAGCTGGGCATTTTAAGCAACCTTCGGGGGCTTCTGGAGACACCTCCAGTTGAGGTGCCACATGACACAAGTCAGCATCACAACCCATATTCTGGTCAGGAGTTCCAGCAGAGTAAGGTTAAACAGGTCTTATTTTTGTCACAGTTCTTGCGAAGCAGAAGCAACCATGTCCCTCCTCTTGGGGCTGGCTTACTGAGCATCTTGTGATCATTTTAGTCATCTCCTGTGGAGAGCTCCCGATTCCCCCCAATGGCCACCGCATCGGAACGCTGTCTATCTACGGGGCAACAGCCATCTTCTCCTGCAATTCCGGATACACGCTGGTGGGCTCCAGGGTGCGTGAGTGCATGGCCAATGGGCTCTGGAGTGGCTCTGAAGTCCGCTGCCTTGGTAAGTGACCTCTCCAGGCCTATCCTGCCCAGTTTTTCTCCTTGAGATAGATGAGATCTTTCCAAAGCTGGGATCCAGTCTTTGAACAGTATCATTTCACCTATTGACATAAAATGCTTAATCCAAACACCAACTATTGGCCATCAGGCATGACTAAAACCCTGGAACACCTTCTCCTGGGCCACCCAAAAGAAGGAGAAGATCTTCAGATCTAAAGAGACAAGCTTTTGAGGGGTTCTCGTTCTGGTTAGAAAGACAATCGCTTCCTATTGGCCTTTGTATAATGAGTGAAGCCCCCGTCTCCATTTTTGGCAAATTTGCAGACACATCCCTGTAACACACCTAAAATACCTTTTATATTATCTATTAGCACATTTTACCACAACATATAGATCTATACATATATACTAAGCAAATTACAGAAACATAAAACAACCTGGCTTCCAAAGGACAAAGTTATCATTTCCTCCATGGCTAATCCACTCCCTGGTTCTATGGTTCTGTCTCCTGTCACGCCTTTCTTGGACCCCTGGAGTCTAAAAGAGGGCCCCAGCCACATAAACCTAATAGGATAGACTGGATGGCCTGTCCTGGGGTGAACAGTGCTGTCTTGCCACTGTCTCAGGCCCATTAAGGACACAGTCACAGGTTATTTCCACAGAGAGCCAAAGGAAGCTGGTGGAAATGCCAGGAATATACTTTACCCAAATCCCATATAATAAATAGAATTCACCTAGGTGCTAGTCAAGGAGAAGGAAGGAAAGATGAATTTAGCCAAACCATCTGTTTTTACGTAGTTGTTTCAACACAGCCAGGTTTTGACTGCCTTAATGTAGACGATGGTGCCCTCCATGCAGCAGATGCTCAGTGAAAAACAAGATGCCCGGGCTAGGCATGGTGGCTCACGCCTGTAATCCCAGCACTTTGGGAAGCAAAGGCGGGTGGATCACTTGAGGCCAGGAGTTCGAGACCAGCCTGGCCAACATGGTGAAACCCATCTCTACTAAAAATACAAAACTTAGCTGGGTATGGTGGTGCATGCCTGTAGTCCCAGCTACTTGGGAGGCTAAGGCAGGAGAATCCCTTGAACCTAGGAGGTGGACATTGCAATGAGCCAAGGTCGTGCCGCTGCAGTCCAGCCTGGCAGACAGAGCAAGATCTTGTCTCAAAAAAAAAAAAAAAGTGCTCCTGAGTTTGGGTTTTCGGGGGCATTTTTTGTTTGTTTGTTTGTTTTTTTGTAGAAGGCTTTTTTGTATGTGGTTGGTAAGAAAAAGGGGGGGGATGATCCTGGGGACAGTGAGGTAACAGTGATCATTTTGCACACATCTGTGTAGAGACACAGAAACTGAAGCTCAGAAGTGAGTGGCCATTTGGGGTACAACCTTGGGATTTGGGGTGCCAAGTCCTCAACACTATTTTTGTCATGTTGAGGGTTCCTGAAGTCACTCCTAGATTGCTACTCTCAGGGAGAGGTGGGAAAAATAATGAGTTGTGGGATAGTTGGTCCTTTTCCCCACCATCCCTGTCTCTCGCCACTCAGACCAAGCTCCACTCCATTTTCTATGAGCTCCTCTTTGATGTACTCCCTTCCCCATCCCTCACCAAAGCTGGACACTGTGGGACTCCTGAGCCCATTGTCAACGGACACATCAATGGGGAGAACTACAGCTACCGGGGCAGCGTGGTATACCAATGCAACGCTGGCTTCCGCCTGATCGGCATGTCTGTGCGCATCTGCCAGCAGGATCATCACTGGTCGGGCAAGACCCCTTTCTGTGTGCGTAAGTATGTCATCCACTCTCCCTAGTCATGGGGCTCAGATTCAACATGGACTTTCTCCCTCTCTCTTAATTAGATTAGCTAGAGGTTTGTTTTAAATATATATATGTATATATATATGATTTATATATATATTAAATATATATATGATTTATATATATTATTTTAAATATATATATGATTGCGAATTTTTTTTCAAAACTGAAAGCATTGTTGATCTAATGTTTTCAGTTCTCTGCATCATTAATCACTGTTTTCACCTTTATTATTTCCTTCCTTGTGATTTCTTTTGGTTTACGTTTTTGTTCATTTTCTAGCTTTTGAGTGGGAATTTAATTCATTTATTTTCATTCTTTCATTTCTATTGAGTTTTATTGCTATAAGTGCTCAAGACTATGAAATTTCCTGTGATCACTGCTTTAATTGTATCCTATAGAGTCTAATAATAAATGTTTATTATTTATTAGAAATTCTGTAATTTTGGTATTGATTTCCCCTTTTACATAGAAAATTTTTAATAGAAGGATTTGTTTCTAGGTGGAAGGCCCTTTTTTTCATTATGTTATTCATTTCTAATTTTATTGCATTGTATGTAATATTTCTACTTCATGGAATTGACCGAAGCTATCTTTGTGACCTAATAGTTCGTCAGTTGTTATGAATGTCCCATGTGCACTTGAGAAGGAAGGATATAGGATGTCATGTTTTATTTATATATTCATGAGATATAGCTGATTATGTTGTCTATGTCCTTTACATTCTTACTTTTCACCCACTCCATCTGTTTTATTCTGAGAGATGTGTTTAAAGTTTTCTATTATTAGTGTGTTTCTATTTTTCCTTGCACTTCCTGTAGTTTCTGTTCTATAAAGATGGTTGCTGTGTTATTTGGTGCATAGATATTCATAACTAGTTGCACATTGTGGTTTTTAGCCTTTAAAGATTACTTTTTTGCCACTTTTAACATTTTTTAGCTGGAATTGTACTTTGCTTGACATTAGGCTTACAAGCCCTGCTGTAATTATTTTGCCTGTTACACCTTTGACCATTTTATTTTAGCCTTCTGATTCTCTTAGGTGTGATTCTTGTATGCAGTATAAATTGCCTTATGAGCTAACTTAACCATCGTTTTCTTTTAGTTGGTTAGTTAAACTCATTCACATATATTAATATGACTGATAAGTTCGGTCTTAATTTTGCCGTCTCCCATTTCCCCCACTTCTCCACCCGTGGTAACCACCATTCTACTCTCTGTTTCTACGTATTTGACTTTTGGAATTATAATATTAGTTTAATTCTATTTTTCTTATAGGTTATTTGGTGATTTTTTTGAGGTTCCTGATTATTTTTCCCTTTATCCTAAAGTCTTATATTTTTACTAGGACGTGCTTCAGAGTTAACTCTTCCAAGACAATTTCCCTAGGTATTCTGTGGGTCTTTGAATATATAGATTCAGGTCTTTCTTTATTTCCAAAGACTTTTCTTGGATTATGGTTTTAAACACTGGTATTGCTTTGTTTCCCACTGTTTTTTTTTTCTTCTTCTTCATCAGCTCTGATTATGTATATGTTGAATCTTCTTTGCCTATCTTCTCTCTCAGCCTCTCTCTCATTATTTTCACCTCTTTATCTCATTTTAATTCCCTTGATTTTTTGCCTGACTTTCTTCAGTAACTCTTATTAAATTATCATTTGAGAATATTCTTTCTTGGGCCTCTTATAATTTAGTCTTCATTTCTCAGATGGTTTTGTCTTTTTCTTTTATCTCTTTAAAGCATACAATCAGTTATCTTTTATATTCTTCCACCTTTTGTCCATTTGCACTGTTTAGTTTTTGATTTTCTGATTTTCATGGTGGTTTTTAAAATATCTCCAGATGCTTATTTGAGAATATTTAGTTCAGTTTAGAATGCTGCTACATTTTTCTTATGCTTCACATGTTTTGTTTTTGGTGAGGAGGTTTTCATCAGATGAAATGCTTGAATTCTTTTCTATTTTTTTCTTAAAGTAGCTTCGTATACATTTAGGTTGATGTTTTCTATTCATTTTATGGCTTTAGTGTGGTTTAGTAGTACCCTCTTCTGTCAGTGTTACAAAGTCTTTCTCTCTGATCGTTTTTACTTCTTTATCTCATTTTGATTCTCTTGGATGTTTGCCTTTATTTTGTTATTTATTTTTTTAATATAAGGCTTTGTGTGTGGTAAGAAAGAGGTTGTGTGTCCTTCCTTTTTGTTTGTTTGCATGTTTTTCTTTTGTCTTGCAGAACCCCAGGTTTTCCCATCATTGCTTCTTATTCCCTTTATCACTTAGAGGATGTCACTTTGTTTTCTTCCAGAAGCAATGAGGGAGAATCACACACACTTTTATGTCCCTTTTCTGTGGTTGTATATTGACATACAAAGATTTGTTTTCAATATATTCGTATATGAGGTGGATTTTCTCCTTCTGGCAGTGATTTTAGATCAGTGTTAAGCCCTTCACCTGCTCCTCTCTTCTCTTTCTCATACAGTCTTTCTCTCCACAAAAGCTTGCAACAGAACCGTGAGAAGTAACTCTGCCTGGGCTTGGTGTATATTTCTCTTCTTACTTGTAATTTAAAGTCTGTAGCACTCTCTGTCTTCTAGTTAGGCTGCAGGCCTGGGTTTTCTATTATTTATTCTTCCAGTTAATCTGCATGTTTTTGATTTAGGCAACCACTGTTACGCTTAGCTGCCTGGAAGTAATTTGGATAATTCTTCACTTTTTAAATTTCCCTAAAGTGAGCCTTTATGTAAAGTGCAAGTTTGCCTTCTTAATTTTTGTAAGGCAGGTTTTTTATTTTAATTCTTCTTCTTTTGGCTTTTTATATATGGGATAGGGCCATAAAATAATGAGAACTTCTCAAAAAACAATGCATGAAATTAGTCTTAATAACTTATTAAGGTTTACAGAAAGCAAGACCCAAGCCGGATATGGTAGCTTGTGCTTGTAGTCCCAGCTATTCAGGAGGCTGAGGTCAGAGGATCAATTGAGCTTGCGAATTTGAAACAAGCCTGGGCAACATAATGAGACCCCATCTCAAAAATAATAAAAAAATAAAGATCCATCTATATTCAGTCACTCTTTCAGATGTGTCTAAATAAAACATGTTTAGTTTCACCCAGAAGAGCATGCAGATGCCCTCAGGAAATTGGTGCACGGTGTATACAAAGAGATTTAGGTAATAAATAATAGAGACTGTCGGGGTCTGGATGGAGAGTGTCTGCCTGGCCTAGACATTGAATGTTAGACTGGACCATATTCAAAGGCAGTGAGTGAAGTAGTTAGGCACTCAGGTGTGGACCCAGATTGCCTGGGTTTACGTCTCAGCTCTACCACCAGATCTGCTGTGGCTATGTAACTCTAGGTAGGTCGATTTACCTCATCAGGTCTCAGTCTTGTCACCTGTAAAAAAGCAGGCACCTCAAAGACTACTGGGAGCATTACATAAATTAATACACATAAGATAGTTAGACCGGTGCCTGATCCAGATGTTAAGCAGCAGTTGTTGTGTGATGATGATGATGATGATGATGATGATGATGATGATGATGATGGTAATGGTGGTAGTAATGATGCCACCATCACATTACAGAATCCAGGTTCTCTTACGCTAAGCCCCATTCTCTCTTGGAGCACAGAGGTTTGGGAATTATCTGGAGGAGGAAAGCAAGAATGAAAGAACAAATATTTGTAAGTGTTTACTCTATGCTAGGCACTGTGTTAGCTGCCAGTACATACAAAGTCAACGTGTCCAATGTCAACCAGACTCTCAACATTTCCCAGCTGTCCTCTTCATTTCCTCAGTCAGCTCCCTTGCCCTTTCTCCACACAGCTGTTTTACAATTCTGCCTCCTTTCTGAAGACTTATATTCCATCGCCCCTACCTACATTCTCAGCAAATACCTAAGTTAAACAGTTAAGATGGCCTGGAATCAGAGAAGCTGGGTTCAAAACTCAGATGAGCCATTTAGAAACTGTGACCCTTGAACAAATCTCTTGAGTCCGCTGAAATTCTGTTTTCTGTGGACATAATGGTGGTGCCTACCTCATAGGGTTGTGAGGATTAAGTGAAACAATGACTGCAAGCCCCAACAATTGTTAGCTAATCATATAATATCACTTTCTATGCTGCAGAGATGATAGAAGCCATCAGACAATAGCTTCTCCTACTTTCAGCTTCCCCACCTACACATCTACTCTGTGTACATCCATCCTTGCCCCTTCTCTCCCACCTCGGTAGAAGAATCTCTCTCCCAGCCCACGGCTGATCCCTCTACCAGTCTCTGGATCTCCTTCCCTCCTGCCCCCTTAGTGAGCTTAGTCTATTCTTAATCCTCTCCTATGTTACCATGGACCTTCCCTTTCTGTTTCCCTCAGCTTCTAAGACCATATTCAATAAAGATTCCCTTAGTATCTACTATATGCCAGACCCTGTGTTAGGTGTTGAGGATCAACATGAATTGAATATGTCATACATCATCTCTGCCCTTAGGAAACTAGGTCTAGTTGTCCTGAAATGTGCTCAAAAGCCTATTAAGTGCTCAAGCCTCATCAGGACCTCTGCTTTCCTCCTAATGATGCCTTATTCTTCTGCCCATGGCAGCCTGTATTAGTTCAGAGTCCTCCAGAGAAACAGAACCAATAGGAGGTGTGTATAGAGAGAGAGTGCAATTTATTTTAAGGAATTGGCTCACACAATTGTGGAGGCTGGCAAGTCCAAAATCAGCAGCATAGGCTGGCAGGCTGGAGACCCAGGAAAGAATCACAGTTCAAGTTTGAAGGCAGGCTGATAGCCGAATTCCCTCTTCTTCCAGGGATGGCAGGCTGCCTTTTCTCTTGAGGCCTTCAACTGATTGGATGAGGCCCACCCACATCATGGAGGGGCTCATAATCTATTTCACTCAAAGCCTCCTGATTGAAATGTTATCTCATCTAAAACATACCTTCACAGAAACATCTAGAATAATGTGGACTAATGTTTGGCCATATGTCTAGGTATCACGGCCTAACCAAGCTGACACGTGAAATTAACCATCTCATGGCCATGCTGCTTGAGAGAGTTGCCTACACTGATTGCCTCCACCTCTCCCCTCTCATTAGCAGCAAAGGCCACTTCTCTGCTCTAGCCAGAAAGAACTTCCATCCCAGTCAACAGGACCTCTGGTCCTAGGCCATGTTCTAGAATGTTCAGAGCCTCTGCTACCCAAGAGCTGCAGAGCAGGAATCTGAGAAGTGTCAGCCAAAGCTTCCAAGCAGCCAGAAAGCCTGGGACCTAAAGAGAGCATGAAGAACTTATACGGGGGCACCAGAGATGACACCTGGTCGCAGCAGCTTCTCCTCCTGCTGGTCCTGGTCCAGGGCCTGTGGCTTGGGAATATGTGGGAAGCAGTGGGTAAGAGCCTGAACCAGGCAGGGGACACTTGCAAGTCACCAATGGTCCTATTGATGAATCCGATGAACACCTTTTCATCTTTATCTTATTTGATCTATCAGGGATATCTGACAATTCTTGAGGCTCTTGGCTCTGTGACAACTACCCCCTCCTGTAGAGCTTTTTGCTTTACTGCTTTTTTGATCACTCCTCGGTTTCCTATAGGTTTTTTCTTTTTTAACATCTGCCCTTCAGAAAGTGGTATTCCCAAAGGTTTTAATCCTCAACACTCTTCTCTCTCTTTATATGAGTGATTTCTACCTTCAGGGAAGGGGCATCATGACCTTTTCCAAATCTGGTGAAAGTAATGGACCCTATCCCGAGCTGGCTGCCCAGTGCCTTGCATATAATTTCAGGGGTTTACAGATGCTGCGATGCTTATCCCTGCTTTCCCACTACCTTCTTGACCTGGCGAAGCCCTACTCGCCCTTGAGACCTAGATCAGACCTCATGCCACTCTCTGTGGGACCCTCTTTGACCCACTCTCTCCCCAAAGGAGGGTAAAAGCCACGGTCCTCTGCACTGGGCTCTATCTCAGCACCAGCCCGCTGGGTTTAACAGCCGCTTCCCTGCCTGCCCGCCTGCAAGTCTGTGAAATGAGCTTCCTGAGGTCAGAGAACATTTCATGTTCTTCTTTGTATATTCCACTCCATAGCAGAGTACCTAGCTCATAAAAGGCATTCAGTAGACATTTGATTATAAATAATTACATGAATTGAGTCTATTTTCAAAGCAACCCTGTGAAATGCTCATCAAAATTCTTACTTTGCAGCTATAGAAACCAAGTCTCAAAGTGAATTATCCTTAGACCCAAAGTCAGGAAGGGGCAGAGCTGAGCCAAAATCCTGATCTGCTGGCCTTCATAGTTCATTCTCATCTCACCATGCCAGGCTGCTTTAAACCCCTGTGGTCCACTAACGGCATGTCCCCTGCTCTCCCTGGCTCCCTCCGCTGGAGTCATGGTTGCTACTACTGAGGTTTACAAAAGAGAACTAGCCCAGAAAACACCAGATCTGGCCACAGTGAAGACTGGGTGCTTCCTCCTCTTACACCCCCATCCCCATTATCACCATTTGGGTCTTAGGTGGGATCCTCACGGATTTAAGTATTGGGCAAAGAGAAAATCCCTTATGGTTCCTCATCTTCCCACAAATTAAAACCCAGAACAAAGCGAGAGGCCTGGCAAAAGCATCAGGTGGGAGTTCAACCCCATGAGACCAGGGTGCCAGGCTGGGACGAAATAGAACTAAGGACTAAGGATCAAAGCAGAAGCCTAGGCATCCATCCATTCATGCACTTACTCATTTGCTGATTCACTCAGCAAATATTTATCACACTCCTGCTGAATGTCAGGCACTGGTACATACACCAAGGATATAGCAATAAGCAAAACCAAGTCCCTGACCTCAAGGAGCTTGCATTCAGCTGAAGGGTGATAAGCAATAAACAAATGCAGAAGTGCTGTGGTGTGTTGGTTGGTGACAGTGCTATGGAGAGAGGTTGAGCAGAGCAAGGGACCTGGCAATACTGGCAATGCTGGCCCACTAGGGACTAAGGGAAGGCCTCACTGACATGGTTAATTTGAGGAGAGACCTGAGAAGAAGAGGGCAGGAGTTAAGGGATATCTGCAGGAACAATGTCCTAGGTAGAGAAAAAAGCAAGTGCAAAGGCCCTGGGGCAGGAACTTGCTATGTATATTCATGAAACCTCCAAGAGGCCAGTGCAGCCAAATGGAGTGAGCTATACCACTGGGAGGAAGGGGGAATCAGAAGGATGCAGGGATAAGCATGGTGGCCTGCAAATACCACATCTCTTTTCTCTTCCCTGCTCATGTCTGAACAAAATAGTAAAACAGACTGGTAGGTGGAGGCCCAAATATTACCTCGCTTACTAATAAAGGCTAAGTTGGAAAATGGAGCTTAATGTGAGAGTCAGATGGAGGCTGCTACATGAACCCAGGATGAGATGGATTCACCCACCCACAGAGGCAACACTGCGGTGGGGCATGCAGCCCTGCAATGTCGGGGATAGCCTACCTCCTCAACACCTGACAGCAGTTGAGAACAGTGCTCCCTGCAGACAACCAGGTCCCTAGAAGAAGAAGGGATGCTGAGCCAAACGTGTCAGCTCATTCTTCCCAAGTTGCACAGATCGAAGTGCACTAACTGAACTCCCTTCCCATGGAAGGAATGGGAGGTAGTGGGTTCTCTCCAAACAGCAGCTCTGCTTCCCCAGTTTGCCTGGGCCATTGGTCTAGCAGGGTGACTGAACTCTGCACCAGTCTTGGTTAGTATTCACTCAGATTCTACAAGGTTGCCTCAGGAATGAGGATGGGCCTAAATCAGCTGACAGTTGGCCATCAGTATACCCAGCAATTAAGAATGGATGTGGGGAGCTGAGGGCATCAGAGGCAAGGAAAATAAGATAGCACTGACCGCTCAGACCACAGAGAACCACATCCAGCCCTAACACCCTATGGGAAGTCATGGAATGATTGATCTCAAGTTGTCCAAGCTACAGACATATCTTCAAGGAGGACAGAATGTTCCCCTGACAATTTCAGTTTATAAAGGTTTTATAGCAAAAGAGATTGAAGTTAGACTTAGGGCTGAACTTCACTGATGGCATAAAAGATGCCAGGTGAGAGGTGGATAAATTTTGAGGGGTGTGGAAAAGTAGGAGGGCTTACCTATCTTCTGTTTTGGTTACAGCAATTACCTGTGGACACCCGGGCAACCCTGTCAACGGCCTCACTCAGGGCAACCAGTTTAACCTCAACGATGTGGTCAAGTTTGTTTGCAACCCTGGGTATATGGCTGAGGGGGCTGCTAGGTCCCAATGCCTGGCCAGCGGGCAATGGAGTGACATGCTGCCCACCTGCAGAAGTGAGTCACCCTTTCTCTCCCACTCCAGTCCCCACCATCTCTGCCATATGCGGTTCTGTAGCTCAGAAAAAGAAGCCAGTGAAATCATTCTGGCATCATTCTGACCCAGATAGGGAAGATGGAGCAGAGAAGGGTCCCAAATGAGGACTTTCTCAACCCTTAGATAGAGCCACATAAAGTTTCATCATCATGGGTTATATAAGGAAAGCAAAACTTAGTTTTATCTTTCAAGTCTTCTTCTTCATCTTTCATTGAACAAATAATATATCATTATCTTATAAAGCGCCATTATTTTTTAACGAAAGTTTATTGTTCTCACATAAACAAGAAATCTAGAAGTAATATTATTTCTACAGCTGCTCCATGAGATCAGGAGCAATATCTTGGTCTTTCCTTGTGGTTGCAAAATGGCTGCCGCAGCTCCTTTGGAACCACACTGAAGAGATCCCCATTCTTGATGAAAAAGCAGAGGGTTAAAAAGCAGAGAGCCCAAGAGTTGAGATAAAGGGGGTGAGGGCTGGGGGGAAATACACAGAGAGGAAGCCAAAGACTCAAAAGGCAGAGAGAATACAGAATGTCCTGGCTCCATTTGGAGTATTTAGGAAATAGCTTCTAACGCTTTTAGAGGCTTTTGACAGCAGTGAAGCCTCAGAGAGCCTCATCAAAAGTAAAAATCCTTAAAGGCTTATCAAAGATTTTTTAAAAATACCTTCCTGCCCACTTCATATGATGAGTTTGAGACTCAGGTAAGATAATGGATTTGAAGATGTTTGGAAAGAAAAGTATAGTCATGGGTTATGAATAATATTGTCATTATTCTAAAATCTTATCCTGATTTTGAGTTAAGCTGCTTTGGAAACACTTTTAAGATTTTAAAGTCAAATGTATCCCCTAGGATATTAATGTGTCCCTGAAAT
The DNA here is from genome assembly GCF_006542625.1 of Nomascus leucogenys. Lineage (NCBI taxonomy): Eukaryota > Metazoa > Chordata > Mammalia > Primates > Hylobatidae > Nomascus > Nomascus leucogenys. The sequence goes on along the minus strand of NC_044392.1, from coordinate 2,736,314 downwards.
ACTCATAAAAGTGATTATAACCATTTTCAAAAGAGCCCAACCCTGTTCAAGTCAGTTCAAATGCATCAGTTTTACAATTGACAAGTTTTGCTGTGGGAGGCACATTGTGCTAGGATCAGACACATGGAGACTAGACATTCATGTCCCCAAGGGACTCGTGTGTTCAAACAAGTCACAGCACAGTCTGGTAAAGTCAGCAATAGCGATTTGTGCAAGGGAGTACCAGAAAGGGAGTAATCAATCTGGGAAGAGGTGGGAAGGGTTCTCTAAGGAGGTGATGTGTAGCTGGACGTGGAAGGATGACTCTTCTGACCAGGTAACCAAGGTGAGGGGAGAAGTCCAGCAACCTCGGGACCAGCTCACCCTCCAGACAGGGTCTGCTTCATTGCCTAGTTTTGCTCGGAAGATTTTGCTATACTGGGAATCCATGCCTGTTTGGACTTCTGTTCAATTGCAGTCATCAACTGTACAGATCCTGGACACCAAGAAAATAGTGTTCGTCAGGTCCACGCCAGCGGCCCGCACAGGTTCAACTTCGGCACCACTGTGTCTTACCAGTGCAACCACGGCTTCTACCTCCTGGGCACCCCAGTGCTCAGCTGCCAGGGAGATGGCACATGGGACCGTCCCCGCCCCCAGTGTCTCTGTAAGTAGATGTCACCTGCTCAAAATGACTGATGGGGTGGCCGCTGTCAAAGAACAGTCCTCCCATCTGTGCATGCGCTCGCGTGTGTGTGTGTGTGTGTGTGTGTGTGTGTGTGTCTGCACATGTATGTGTTGCCTTATGGTGACAGTCACTCTGGCTACTCCTGGGATTTCAGATTCCTTCTTGAGCCCCTGTTGGGTGACTTGCCATACCAATTTTTGTGTTCTCACTTTCCTAGCTAGAGGCCTGGTCCCTTTCCTCTCTAGAGTTACCACCCTCTTCAGCTTAGAGTTCCCTTTTTTCAGAACTGGCTGCCTAGCAGGACATCATCTCCCAACTTTACCCATTCCTTGCCCTTCCAGAAAGACAGCACATGAACCCCTTCCCTTTAAAGGACTGAAGCAGAAAGGCCACAGACTCTGGAGGCAGACCAACTTGGACTGGAATTCTGGCTTTGCTACTGAACAAGTAGTGTGGTTTGGGAAAAATTCAGTAACCTCTCAGAGCCTCAGTTTCTTCATCTATAAAAATGATGCCAGCACCTATTCCATGGGGTTATTAGAGGATTAAAGAAAAAAAGTCTATTAAAAGTGCCAGCATAGTGTCTGGTACATAGTAGCTACTCAATAAACAATGACCACATTAATTATTGTTAGGAAAAGATATGGGGACAACATGTTTTTTAAAAGGAGTTGGGGAGGTGCTGAGAATCCTGATGTATTAGTCTGTTCTCCCACTGCTATAAAAAACTGCCCAAGACTGGGTAATTTATAAAGGAAAGAGGTTTAATTGACTCACAGTTCCACAGGGCTGGGGAGGCCTCAGGAAACTTACAAATCATGGTGGAAGAAGAAGCAAACATGTCCTTCTTCACATGGTGGCAGGGGAGAGAAGAATTGAGCAAAGTTGGGGGAGAGCCCCTTATAAAACCATCAGATCTCATGAAAACTCACTCACCATCATGAGAACAGCATGAAGATAACTGCCGCCATGATTCGATTGCCTCCCACCGGGTCTCTCCCACAACACGTGGAGATTATGGGAACTACAATTCAAGATGTGGTTTGGGTGGGGACACAGCCAAACCTTATCACCTGACATCTGGTCCCTGGCCTTACACGTCCTTATGAGAAGAGCAACCCCTTGGTTTCCTGCTCTCCCCTCTGTTTCCTAAAGGTGAATCCACATAGATTTCTCTCTCCCCCATCTTCTGAGAAGCAGAGGTGAAGATGCACTCAAGAGGGAGTATTAGATATGCAGTTAAGGCCATGCAGCAATCCACCTACCTTTGGCAGATTATATACATTTTGTAGGCCCTCCAGTCTGGACAACTGCATTTTTTTATGCCCTCGTGCCTGTAGGTCTAACAGGAGCCTGGTATAGCTTCTCACTGCTTATATTTTCCTTGCTTAAGAACTCTGGCCTGGCCATCCAATCCCATTTATGACCAGCAAATTGTTTGGGGTCAGAAATGGACACCACCTGTGTACAGTGGTGCCAGCTGAGAGTCAGAGCCCCTAGTGGGCTCAAATTGTTTTTTCTTCTAGTAAAATGCAGCTTTTATCATAATATAGTGTATTCCTCTGATGGATCTGGGCAGAGTATATTGAAAACCTTCTGAAAAGGATTAACCATTCTAGATGCCATTAAGTGATTTGTGTCCCTATGGATTTACCTATTCTGGACATTTCATATAAATGGAATTATATGTGTGTCTTTTGTGTCTGGCTACCTCCACTTAACATAAAATTTTCAAAGTTCATCCATGTTTTAGCATACATCAATACTTTATTCCTTTTGGCCAAATACTATTTCATGGTATGAATATACCACATCTTGTTTATCCATTCAACAATTGATAGATGAACTGGGACTATTATAAACATTTCCACTTTGGGACTATTGTGTTTCCATTTTTTAGCTATTATGAATTATGCTGCTTTGAACATTTGTGTGTAAGTTTTTGTGTGAACACGTTGTCAATTCTGTTGGGCATATACCTTGGAGAGAAATTGCCAAGTCACGTAGGAACTCTATATTTAACTTTTTGAGGAAATGCCAAACTGTTTTCCAAAGTGGTTGCACCATTTTCCATTTCTGCCAGCAGTGTATGAGGATTACAATTTCTCCATATTCTTTCCTATGTTTGTTATTGTTCATCATTTTTATTATAACCATCCTAGTGGATGCGAAGTGCTATCTCATTGTAGTTTACATCTGCATTTCTCTAATGATGAATCATGTTAAGTATCTTTTTATGTGTTTACTGTGTAACAAATCATAGTGACTTAACGCAACAGCCATTTTCTTGCTTATGATTGGCAATTCTGGCAGGGTTTAGTGGAGACAGCTCATCTCTGCCCCACATGTTATTGGCTGTTGTGGCTCAGGTGGGCCTAGAAGATCCGAGATGGCCTCACTCACATCTTGGCACTGGCTGTCAGCTGGGCATTGTGATGGTCCATGGTCCCTCCCCTCATATGGTTCCTGTCATTCGGTAGTCTCTGCCAAACTTCCTTACATGGTGGTATAGTACTCCAAACAGCGAAGGCAGAAGCTGCCAAGCCTCTTAGGATGTAACCTGGCTCAACATCACTTCCACCATATTTTGTTATTCAAAGCAAGTCACGAGGCCAGCCTGATTCAAGGGGAGGGGAAAGGGGAAACAGACTCCACTCCTTGATGGGAGGAATTGTTAGTAGCAGCAGTCTTTGCAGATAATCTACCATAAGCATTTAGAACAATGTTTGACCCATATGAAGACCACATTGAGCAGTGAAGATGCCTAAGACCCATTCTTACCATCCCAGTGCCTACCAAAATTCATCATCAGGGTCAGCACTGGCCCAACCCGGGTTTTACCACTTGGTCACCTGTTGTGGTCTCTGCCTCTGTGCTATGCCCTGTGGGCTGTCTGGATGTGATGTCTACAGGGATCTCCTACCAGACTCCAAGACATTATCATCTCTCCTTGAACTACTGCAACAGCTCCCTCTTTCTTGTACCACCTGGTCCTTTCTCTACACAGTAGCCAGTATCATCTTGTTAAGATATAAATCAGATCATATAACTCCAGTGGCTTCCCAAGATGCTCATAATAAAATCCAAATTTCATGCCACGATCTGGCTCATAGTGACCTCTCCACCCTTGTCTTCTTCCATTCTATCCTGGCTCATTCCAGTCCCAGCATCCTTGGCTTCCTTGCTGTCTCTCAAACACAGCAAACTCACTCTGGCCTCTGGCCCATTATACCTGATGTTCCATCCCCAACAATACTCTTCTCCAAAATTTTGCATGGCTGGCTTCTTCACATCATTCAAGTCACTTCTCAAAGTCACTTGATCTTCCCAAACACACGGAGTGTCTAGCACATGACAGGGACTCAATAAATGTGTGTTGAGTAAATGAGAGAATCTTAGGATCAACCTGTGATCCTGTGACAAGATCAATGGGAAGACCAGCCCCAGCAATGTTGAAAGCACTGCCCTCGCCTAAACATCTCAATTCTGGTGTTCTATCTTCTCACTTGTTTTCACAGCTATCCTTCAGTATTTTAGTAAAGGGAACTTGCATACTGAGAGGGAGAGGTTGGGAACAACTGATGAGGCAACTGTAAGATGCAGATGAAAAAGGGCTATAATTGGCTCTCATTCTGGAATCCGGGGCCAATGAAGACAGTCTGAGGGTGACAGAGCTCCCATTTTTGTCTTGTGTATACTCTGTGTACCACCTTCCTGCCCAGAGACATCGTGAGTATGAGGAAATAGGGAGAGGTAAGAATAAGAGGCAAGAAAGAAAACAATCTAATGTTATTGTATATCTGCTACCTGCTGAGAAGGTATTATTCCTCATTTCATAGATATGAAAACTGTCCCCTGAGTGGACATTGTCTGCCAGTACCAGGTGGGCATGCCAGCAGGAAGTTTGCTTCAACAGATACCCTTGGGTTTATTTTCTTCCCAGCCTCTTGCTTCAAGAAGCCTAGCATGGATTGTGTGATGGTGATCCATCCCTGTGCAGAGTCACTGAGATGTTTGCTCTTCCCCCACAGTGGTGTCCTGTGGCCATCCGGGCTCCCCGCCTCACTCCCAGATGTCTGGAGACAGTTTTACTGTGGGAGCAGTGGTGCGGTACAGCTGCACCGGCAAGCGTACTCTGATGGGAAACAGCACCCGTATGTGTGGGCTGGATGGACACTGGACTGGCTCCCTCCCTCACTGCTCAGGTATGGTGCATGGCATTGAGGAAAGAGCTCCAGTGGAATGCTTGACTGATGGGAGGTAGACGAGCCCCCAGGGTGTGAGTGTGATTGATGGATGGGAGGGAATCAGACCTCGGAACCCTTGTATCTTCCCTAACAGGTAGAAAGCACAGCGAGACAAGGTCCCAACGGAGCTTCGGCTTCTGGCAGGCTGAGCCCAGCCTTATCCCCTCAGTCAGCCCTGACCATGCCCAGGGATTGCAAAACTAGGAAAGGCACAACTTTTTAGGTCAACCTATGGCCAGAGTCCTGTCCAGACACTTGATTTTATGAGTTCCTGGGGACAGTTCAAGTCTTCCCGTTGATCAGCTCAGGTCCAAGCCCACTCCTGTGTTCTTTTCTTCTCTGTTTCAGACTCGTAGGCCCCAGCCTCCTTCCCTTTCTTATCACTGACCCTCAACTTGTCCTATGTCCTGGCTACCTAATGGGGTACAGTCTTCATCTCTACTGCCTTGAAACACCAGTCCCCAGACTTTTCCTATTAAGTTCATTTTACTGCTAATGAGGACACTGACAGATGCTATCAAAATAGCAAATGTAGAGAACTGCCAAAGGTCCTATGTCCATAGTATCCAAACCAGAAATGAATGTGTAATGTCATATAACAGAATAAAATTTTGCAAGTGAATTGTCCTGCCAGTAGCAGAAACCACCAAGCTAAAATATTAGCACCTTGCAGCTTTGTCTTCTTTGAGGGGGACCTGCCTGGCCCTAGGAAGGGATTCCATGTTGCCCACAAGAGGGAGCGGCTTGTGCAGCTTGATGTTCCTCAGAGGGCCCACCTTGGCATTGAAATTAACCCCTAGCCCTTCCCATGCCAGATCCATTCAGAGGAAAGGATCATGACCTCCTCCTGATACAGAAGCCTTCTCCTTGATGTGGGACCTTACCCATGAGATGTGCCACTGTTCTTGCAGTTTGACATTCCCAGATGAGCCTGCCTCCCAAAAGTTAGGTCACTGCCAGCATATTTAACGAGATATTCATTAGATCTCTCCAGAAAGAAGAGAGTCCCAAAGCCACTATTTCAAAGGGCTGTTGGTTGCCCAGGAAATCCCAAACACATCACTCTATACGACCACCCAGGACTTTGGCCTCTCACCCCTATTAATCTCATTAAATACCTAATTAAGGAACTGGGCAGGACTATGTAGAAGCCATGATGACTCATTTAGCTGGGCTAGGGGAAGGCCTGTTAACTGTGCCCTGGCTTCTTTCTGTTTGGACATCTGGTAGGCAATACAGCGTGAGAGGACAAGGGTCATGTACATTGCCTCTCCAGCCTCCCTGGAGCTCTCTGAAAACAGAATTAGAAGGGATTCAATCTACACGAAAGCTGGACAATGAGTGAACATTAAGTCCCTTGGATGAGAACATGAGGGATGAGAAGAATAGGCAATTAGGAAGTAACATTAGGTATATACCACAGATACAGAGATAGCTCCTCCTGAAACAGATGTCGTCTTTTGCAGTGGCATCTCCTGCCAGTCCCATGAAATACACATTCATGAATTCCAGGTCAAAGTTTTTAATCTCATTGTGTGCAAGCAGTGGACCCAACTGTTGCACAACAAAACCTCCTAAGTCCTTGAATCATACACCACTGGGCCACCAAGGCTATACGGAGAGATTTCTGGAGTTTGAGACCTACTTCAAGAAGTTCACCACCCACATCTCCACTGTCATTCTCTTTACCTCTTCGGTAAATAGTTGCCATCTATCTACTCTGCCCCCATGGTGCAATATCCTGTCCAGACTCCCTTCTATCACTGAACTAAAAGCCTCTAATACTATAGTGGGGGCCATTCTTTCAGAAAATGCCCCTAGGACTGAACACCATTGTACTAGCCTGTTCTCATACTGCCAAAAGACATACCTGAGACTGGTAATTTATAAACAAAAGAGGTTTAATCAGCTCACGGTTCTGCAGGCTGTACAGGCTTCTGCCTCTGGGAAGGTCTCAGGAAACTTACAGTCATGGCAGAAGGGGAAGCAGGCACATCTTCACACGGCTGGCAGGAGAGAGAGAGCAAAGTGCAACACACTTTCAAACAACCAGATCTCATGAGAACTCACCCACTATCACGAGAACAGCAGGGGGAAATCCGCCCCATGATCCAATCACCTCTCACCAGGTCTCTTCCCCAACTTGGGGATTACAATTCAACATGAGATTTAAGTGGGGACCCACAGCCAAACCATATTAACCATCTTGTGCCTATTTCACAATAGTGCTAGCTCCAGCTGAGGTCAGCTAGCCAGTGTGTGGGTTAGAGCTGCTCACCATCAAGATTGTTTCCAGGGAGACCCAGTTCTGCCTGTTGTGTGAATTACATCCTGGAAGCCTTCAAAAGATAAGAAAACCTAGCCAAATGCAATGAGCTCTCTTTTATTTTTATTTATTTATTTATTTATTTTTTGAGACGGAGTCTCGCTCTATCGCCCAGGCTGGAGTGCAGTGGCGCAATCTTGGCTCACTGCAAGCTCCGCCTCCCGGGTTCACGCCATTCTCCTGCCTCAGCCTCTCTGAGTAGCTGGGACTACAGGCGCCCGCCACCACGCCCGGCTAATTTTTTTTTGTATTTTTAGTAGAGACGGGGTTTCACCGTGGTCTCGATCTCCTGACCTCGTGATTCGCCCGCCTCGGCCTCCCAAAGTGCTGGGATTACAAGCGTGAGCCACCGCACCCGGCCGAGCTCTCTTTTATTAATGTTTACATTGAAGGTTGAAAATGAATCCCTCTTCCGTGGTGGGAAACAGAATGGAGAACGTATGGTTAGGTAGAGTCTCACAGCCCAAGTCTAGACCAGGAAAGGGAATAATGCCAAGGTTGAGAAGTGGAAAAGACATAAATGGCAAGTGGTGGGGTACATATGACTTAAACATTTATTGGCTCCAGCAAACTAGATGTGGTCACTCAGATGTTACCATTTGATGCCCACACATGGTTACATGAGGAGATATATTCCATGATAGTTGTAACTTTATCTTTTCAGGCAGTTGTCATTTATTCAGTAATCTTTCTCCTCTTTCCTCATGTTTACCATGGCCTGGTCCGATCTAAGGACATCTCCTACACATTGCCGTATCATGAAATGTGTTGGCCCTTCAGGGGACCATAGATCTTGTGGCTTTGTCTCCTGTTCTCTACCCTTCTTCACTCCTTGGGTCCTTGGAGGTCTCTTGAGTGGGTTTGCACAATACCAGAAGCCAGAGAAATGCAGGAATGTAGCAAGAGGAAGGGGGTGAAGCAAAAATGAAATGAGAGGGTCTGAGATGTTTATTCTAGAGCTCACCTGTATGGCATAATTTGTGAGTAGGGAATCCTTAATGAAAGGCCCAGCATCAATCACCTTGAATATTTATCATTTCTTTGTGGTGAGAACATTTAAAATTCTCTCTTACAGCTACTTGGAAATATACAATACATGCATCAAAACATCACCTCATACCCCATAAATATGTACAATGATTATTTGTCAATTAAAGATAAAATGAAACTTTTTAAAAAGTAATAAATAAATACATAAATAAATAAATAAAGGCCCAAGATCAAGATTCAAGCTAGGTGGTTGAGAAATGAAGCTATCCTAAGGAGTTCGGACTTTATCCTATGGGCATTGGGGAGCCAGTAAAGATGTTTCTGCAGGAAAAAATTTTTTGAAAAAAAAAAAAAGGTCAGATGGTTAGTGATTTTTAAGATTAGAGGACAAAGTAGAAGATGGATTAGAGGGAGAGTTTACAAGGAAGGGACATTAGTCGGGAGGCTCTTGCAAGAGTTCAGGCAAAAGAATGTTGAATGTCTAAGCTAAGACAGTGGCATGGGAGAGGAGATGGGACTACAGAATCAGCAGGTGTTTGTAGAGAAGAGGGGAAGAGGAGAAGGAGGACCTGTGGCCAGTTTGGATCACTGAAAGTCCAGACTGGCATGGGCCACGGAGTCTTTCCTCTGCCTTCTTGCTTCCCCTCCCTGTGTGGTTCCCAGGGACTTACCCATGGCCTCAGATCTTTGTGTTCTTCCACCATTGCATAGGGAGGCAGGAGCATGTGCAGGTAACTTTTGCTAGTCCTCATTCATGGGACCCACTGCTTCCCCTTAGTCACATCCCAGTATCTTTCTCCCCTGCTTCTCCACTCCCTTTTCTTCCCTGAAAAACAATGGGGTTTGTGTGGTTCTGGTCCATAGGAACCAGTGTGGGAGTTTGTGGTGACCCTGGGATCCCGGCTCATGGCATCCGTTTGGGGGACAGCTTTGATCCAGGCAGTGTGATGCGCTTCAGCTGTGAAGCTGGCCACGTGCTCCGGGGATCGTCAGAGCGCACCTGTCAAGCCAACGGCTTGTGGAGCGGCTCGCAGCCTGAGTGTGGAGGTAATGTATGTGACCATTCTGCTTCTCCCCTTTGCCCAGCCCCAGAGCTTGCCCCCGCTCCTGCTCTTATTCCCAGGAACCTGCCCTCACAGAAAAAACCATGGCCCCATTTGAACCCTCAGCCTGGCTGATAGGGACTGCAATAGATAATTCATGTGCATTTTCGTTAGTAATCAAAAGACAAACATTTTCCCACTCTCACCTCAAAAGGGAAGAAATCAAAAAAGACTGAATTTGACCCACTATTTCATTCATTTTCCATATAGTTTCATTTAGCATCTATGTGCCAAGTGCTGTGGACACAATGGTGACCAAGACGGACACTGCCATGGTCTGGATATTTGTGACCTCCCAAAATCATATGTTGAAACCTGGTCACCCAGTGATAGTATTAGGAAGTGGGGTCTTGGGAAGTTGTTAGGTCGTGGAATGGGATTAATGCTCTTATTGAGAAAAGAAAATACCTTAGAAAGCCTCTTTCCCTTGTGCCATGTGAGGACACAGCAAGAAGGCACCATGTCCAAGCCTGAACAGACGGAGACACACATCTTGATCTCCTGGGGCTTACAGTCTAAGGGAAGAGGCTACGTGAAACAAATATTCAATGTGCCAAAAGATATACAAATCCAATTTTAGAAAACTCTCGAAGTAATCTAGGCCCTCAGTGATGTTGCCTGAGGTTGCGCCAATGGGAGAAATTGTCATTTTTCCATATATTCCTAAGTTTCTGGGGAAAAAAATATATTTTTTAAACCTCTCTCTCCTCTTGCAGCTGGTCCCCAAATCGCTCTGTCTCTCTCTTTCTAAAGTACAGCCTGCATAGTACTCTCCTAAGCAGGAAGCAGGCTTCACAGCTGAGAGTAAGGTTGAGTGAGAAGATCTGGAAGAGGAAGGAGATGATATGAAATAATCATCTAGCAAGATACGAGTGGAATGGAATTGGGAAGTGTGTAATGGCCAGGCAGCACTGAGCGCTCACTTAAGGTGGGGGGATCATTAATTTAAAGTGAGAGCAGTCAGCATGGTACCATGTTTTTGTTCAAGCTCATTTTGCTATCTAGTTGTGGGCACAGAGCAGACAGTGCATTGGGTACAGAGCTGGAGATTTGCCAGGCGACTAAGACATTGGCAGAAGTGGCAAAGGGAAAAGAGGGTGAATGTGAGGCAGAGATTATGATGGATCTTGGCATTTAAGCTGGGTAAGGAGGGAGCAGATATTTGAGTGGAGTAAAAGGCAGTGAGAAAGTGGTAGGATCAGTGGATTATAGATCCCCATAGGACCAAATAATCACCAGAAAATGAGTCCCAGAGGGAGGGAGCTGAGGAGACAAGAGGCAATGGTTAGAGAGCAGGCTGCTGGAAACAGACTGTGGAGTAGCCCTGCAGAGCAAGGGGAGATGCTCTAGCCAGGGGAATCCAATCTTTTGGTTTCCCTGGGCCACACTGGAAGAAGAATTATCTTGGGCCGCACATAAAATATACTAACACTAACAATAGCTGATGCGCTGAAAACAAAATCACAAAAAGTCTCATAATCTTTTAAGAAAGTTTATGAATTTGTGTTGGGCCATATCCAAAGCCGTCCTGGGCCACGTGCGGCCTGTGGGCTGTGGGTTGGACAGGTTTGCTCTAGCCCATCACCATCAGGAGTCCCCTGCCTAGGAAATGAGACAGTGGAGTCGGAGCCCTCTCCCACCTGTCTCCCCAAAGTCCTGCCTTTTCTGAGGATGCTATTTGCAAAGTTAGTTTCTATAGAATTTTGCAGGCATAGCAAGAGAGGTTTGTGGCAATGGGAGAATGTAATGCAAGGGAGAATTTAGTATCTTCTTGCATATTCATGTGACCCACATCCACATCCATACCACTGAGATCCCAGGGTGCAGTCAGTTACCATGTCAGTTACCTGAGTGTTCAGGGATAGAAAGTGGATGGTTATGAGGTTGGACCGGGAAGTGAATATTTGTTAAATGAAAGAGAGAGAGAATACACATATGCACACGGCTCTGATGACCGCTCTTGACAAACTCTTACCTGTCCTTAAAGGTTCTACTCAAACTCCTATCTCCAGCCCCAATAAGCTGCTTCCTTCTTAGTGCTTTTTCTCTTCAACTATAACACTTAACATGTCGTATCTTAATTCATCTGTTGATAGAATAGGCTAAGCTCCTCAAGGGCAGGGGACATAGCCCGGTCATTATTGTATTCTGGGCACCTAGGCAGCACACGTATTTGTTGAATGAGTGAATGCCAAGGCCTATCTGTTGTGTTAATTATATAGGAATCATTTTGTAGATTTTATCTGGGGACCGCATAAATGACATACATACTTAGAAAATTAAATTAAATCAAAGATTAGAAGCATGCAATCTCTAAATATCAAAATCCTTATGGAAACAAATGAACCTAACTATGTATCAAGTTGGTGACTTAATAACCCCAATAATTATTTCAATTGACTTGAAAAAATGGAATTTGACTGTGGTGTATATCCTAAGGACAAAGAGAACTACAAAGGAATCTTAAACTGTTTTCAGCAATCATATTGTTAACAATAATATTGATATTACTATCCTGAAACTATTACATATGCAATACCATAACATATATGGATAAAACAAATAGAAGTTGTAAGTTATTTATTGTCATTAAGATTTTCAGAAGAGATAAAATATAAAAATTTAAAAGTTAAAGAAAAAACCTTAATCCTAAATTTGGATTGATAATATCAGTATAAATTCATAATATATTTTCTCTTTTTAATTATGTTTTATTTGTTCAAATTTATGGGGTACATGTGAAATTTTGTTATATATTTTATATATTATATATAATATAATATATATAATATATAAAATATATATAATATATATATATTATATAATATATATAATATATATAATATATATATAAAATATATATATTATATATATATATTATATATATTTTTATTTATTATATATTATATAATATATATTATATATTATATATTATATAATATATATTATATATTTTATATATTATATAATATATTATATATTATAAATATATATAATATATATAATATATATATTATATAAAATATATATTATATATTATATATATAAAATATATAATATATATTATATAATATATATTATATATAAAATATATATAATATATAATATATAGAAATATATATGTGTATATATATATATATATAATGCACAATGGTCAAGTCAGGGCATTTAGAGTGTCCATCACCCAAGTACAACACATTTTTGACTATAGTCTCCCTACTCTGCTATCAAGCACTGAACTTATTTTTTCTTTCTAACTGTATGCCCATGCCCTTCAACCCACTTCTCTTCATCCTCCCGCTCCCCTGACTCACCCTTCCCAGGTGCTATTATCTGTTTTTCCACTCTCTACCTCCACATGATCCCAATGCATTTTCAATTTAAGAAGTTATTTTCCCAGCTCTAACTCTAAAAGTCTAGAATCAATGACCAGATCAGTGGCAATGAGTACTCTTAGTGCCTGGATTGTGGTCCATTCTCCATTAAAAGAAACTAGACTCTTTGGAGAAATGGCTAATTTCTGGGCTGGCACAGGAAGTATACAAGACAAATATGGAACATCTTGTCACTCTAGCAAGGATTCCACCAAAAGATAACTGAGATCATGTTAACAGGACTCACGAGCCAACTAGAAGAGGCTCCTGTTGGCTAAAGGTGGAGAATCTGAGCATCAATAAGAATAATAATGGCAATGGATGGGAACATAAGAAATATCTTTAGATCCATGAGTTCAAAATGATTCTTAAATAAATACATTGGTCACCTTTGGAGTTTGCTAGGAAACCAACTCATCATTCTGACATTTGATTTAAAATAAAAACCACACACACAAAAAATCAAGCATTATCTGGCGTTCCTATATGAACAGTATTTCAGGGTAAGCAAATATTTGATGATAGAAAATGTCTTTCTTAAAGAACTCTAGCTAATGCAGAAAGAATGATAAAATTAGAATATCACCACTTTCCAATCCCTAATGAAATAATGAATCTGGTCAATGACTGCTAAAACTATTAAATGAAAAACTAATGGAAACTTCATAATGCCACATTAGGCAGGCATGCCCGAAATCACTGATGAGCCTCAACATCACGAACAAGAAAACACCCAGACATTCGGTGCTTCTTATCCAGTGCAATAGGAAGGGCCCAAAACCACCTATGAATACCATTGCCAAAAGGCAGAACTTGATTACAGGAAGGAACTACAGGGGATAGAGGAATATGTTAAACTATATCTCATTGTTGCAGTTAGCAAAATCCAGAAAGTGTGAAGTTCTGTAGGACAGATGTTGTGGTTTCTGTAACAAATAAATTACAGAAGCAGAAATAATCATCTCTGGGTTGAAAGTCTTAGAGACGTGTCAACCAAATGTCATGTGTGGACCCTATTTGGATCCTGATTCAAATAAATCAACCGTTAAAAAAAGAGAAAGACAACTGAGGAAAATCAAGCACTGATTGGATATTTGGTGATATTAAGCAATTGTGTTTAAAATTTTAAGGATGATAATAGAATAGATCATCCTTTTTCTTTGAAAAACGGGAATTTGTTCAGAAATTTCAAAAGATTCATAGGGGTCTCTCCTTCCTGTCTAGGGGTGAGATAAGTCGATACAAAAGCAGCATGAGAGGCATTTCTATCCACGGCGTCCTGAGGTAGCATGTGGCTTCCACTCTGGGCAGTTCTCAGTCCCCCAGGTGATACCCACCATTGTTCTGGTGAATAACGTGTATTTTTGTCTTCCTAGTGATCTCTTGTGGGAACCCTGGGACTCCAAGTAATGCCCGAGTCGTGTTCAGTGATGGCCTGGTTTTCTCCAGCTCTATCGTCTATGAGTGTCGGGAAGGATACTACGCCACAGGCCTGCTCAGCCGTCACTGCTCAGTCAATGGTACCTGGACAGGCAGTGACCCTGAGTGCCTTGGTGAGAGCTCAGGCCCTGTGGGCTCCATGGCCAACAGTGGCCCAGATCCTGCATGCCAGAGGAGAAGGCTATCCATGGAAGATGGTGCAGGATGGTTGGGATGGTGGGACTTGAGCCTGAACGAGAATCATATGAATAGCCTCTGTTGAGCGTATGCTGTGTGGCAGCCACTGAGCAAAGTGGCTCATATGCACATGTGATTTGATCTTCACCATAACTCCATGAAGTAGCTATTATTATCCCCACTTTGTATATGAGATGGCTGAGGCTCAGAGAGGCAGAGAATATATATTGGCCATTTCTCAGGCTCTAGCCAATTCCTTTGGCTTTCCCTTTTCTCTCTTAGAATCAAACCCCAACCTGATTTCTCTTTTCACTTCAAAGATGTGGCTATCCGCCATCTTTGTTGCTTCGTTCTCTCCTTGTACCCGACTCCACCCAGTACGGGTTCTTGAGCATGGTGTAGCCTCACAGCTCCCATTTCTTGCTTCTCTTAAGGGTAGTCCCAGTCCTTTTCCAGACAAAGCGAGTCACTGTGGGATCCAGATGGAGGGAAGAGACAGGATGAGGAAATGCGACAAGATTCTCCCTGTCAAAGCCCTAGTCTGTGATTTCAGCTCCCTCTGAAGTCCCGTGTCAAGTTCACTTTGGTTTTGAGACCAGAGCTCACCAAGCCCCACCCTCAATGATATGATGACATAGGCATGACCGTGTCATGGGCCATAAGACCCTGCTTCTGGGCTGTTTTCCCTAGGAGTCCTCTGTAGGTGCTGTTGGGCCTACAGAGGCCTCCTAGGTACAACAGCAGGTGATAAGATGTACCCCTCAGCAGACAAATCAATTGTCTTATGTGGTTCATTAATATACCTTAGGCTCTTCAAACAGAAAACTCTCCCTCCTTGGGCCCCAGCCTCATTTAGGAACTGAGCCCTCTGGATAATTCCTCTTAGAGGGGGCACTTTGAATAAGGTGAATCTTCATAGCCCAAGTTGCAGTGGTACATAAGGACAATGTGGGCAAGGACAGGACTAATGCCAGGGATTTGACCAAGCAAAATTTAAAATGGGCAAGCTGGGTGTAGTGGCTCATGCCTGTAGTCCCAGCTACTCAGAAGGCTGAGGTGGGAGGATTGCATGAGCCCAGGAGTTATAGGCTGCAGTGAGCCATGACCGTGCCTCTGCACTCCAGCCTGGGTGACGGAGTGAGACCCTGACTTAAAAAAAAAAAAAAGAAATTTAGAATGGGTAATGTCCAACTGGGATCCTGTGAGGAGACAGGGCAGCCCTGATCTGACAGTTTCCCTTCTTGGATGCTTACAGGGAGTGATAGGGATGGTATTGGAGGAGAAGTGGGGTCCCAGCCGGGAGTGAACAATGCTATATCTCTCTTATCCTAGTCATAAACTGTGGTGACCCTGGGATTCCAGCCAATGGCCTTCGGCTTGGCAATGACTTCAGGTACAACAAAACTGTGACATATCAGTGTGTCCCTGGCTATATGATGGAGTCACATAGAGTATCTGTGCTGAGCTGCACCAAGGACCGGACATGGAATGGAACCAAGCCTGTCTGCAAAGGTGTGTCTGGGGCTGCAGATGTGGACAGAGGGCCAAACAAGATACGAAAGTGAGATGTAGGCCCTGAGCATCTATCTAGAAGGGAGAGGGGTGAAAGTCCAGCCCTAACATCTTATCAGGGGATGTGCGAGGTGAGAAAACTGGCCCCTTAACATCTGCCAGGAGCGAATCAGAAGTATCAAGATAAGGCCTGGTCCATGAACATTGAGGGAAGGGTCAAACGGAGGACTGGGTTGTCACACTTGAGAGAGAGCATTGTAAGGTGCAAAAAGATCAGAACTCCCACAGTAAGAGGGCCCCATTCTGGTTCTTCCTGTTTAGCCCAGGCTCTAGGTGGGTGCAGGGTAGTTGGTGATATCAATGATGGTCACGGGGGCTCATTTCCCAGGACAGCATCAGAACTCAGCCTTCTTTGGTCTCCCTCCAGCTCTCATGTGCAAGCCTCCTCCACTCATCCCCAATGGAAAGGTGGTGGGGTCTGACTTCATGTGGGGCTCAAGTGTGACTTATGCCTGCCTGGAGGGGTACCAGCTCTCCCTGCCCGCCGTGCTCACCTGTGAGGGAAATGGGTCCTGGACCGGAGAGCTGCCTCAGTGTTTCCGTAAGTTGCTTACAAGGGCCTTTGGTGCGTCCTATTCAATAGCTCCTTCCCCTTGCCTCCTTGGAGCTTTGTGGCTGGAAGGCCCAGAATAGGTAGTCCCCCCAACAAAACCAGGGAGGAGCTTCATTGAAGACACTATTAAAGAGGGAAGGAAGTGGAAAGGAAGAAAATGAGGATCCCTTAACTGAGCCCTGGTGTCAGATACTGTCTAGAGTCACAGAAGAAAATTAAACTAGAGATATTGGGGGTGTTTTTTTTACCTGAAGCGTTGTTAACTATATGGAATAGTACTCAAAGATCTGGGGGTGCCCAGTGCTAGATACGTGTCTGTTTTCATGAAAAATGACCTGCACAGAAAAGTCTTCTGGGAAACCTGTGATTTTCTGCTGTGTTGCTTTATTTTTTATCCACCTGGCCCAGTTGTATCCTGAGGAGCCCCAAGTCTGTTCCAGGGCTTACTCCTTACTGAGATCCCCAGTAAGCAGGTTCCAGGTCACCTATTCTTATCACACCCCATGAGTGGGCTCTGGAAGGTTTTCTCCATGCCTGTGCTTTGGACAAACAGTAGGACATATTTTTCTAATTGCCATTTATCCAATTCTGCAGAAAACAATCCACATACTCATGATACTGTTTTGGGTTCCTCTGAAAATTTGCTTCCATCTGGGAATTTCCTCAGAGATTAGGGCCAGCAGCTCGAAACTGGACACAGGTGTTTGGTGCAATGTTACCCTCTCCAACCTTCACATACTACCAGGGTCAAGTCTGGACTCAGCGACCTTGCTTTTCCTCTGGAGAAATAGCTGAAGTGCCTTTTAACAATGAATTATGGTCATCATGAAAAAAATTTTACCCATTAGAAAATACAAAAAAGAAAGTAAAAGTCATCTGAACTCGCACTTTCCAATGATAACCGCAGTTCAGCTTTTGATGATGTCCCACATGAATCACTGTGCATTTTTGAATAGATAGTGATATGTATACATTTTCTAGAACTGGTATTGGCTCATGCTGTACGTACTGTTTCATAACTTGTATTCACTGATAGGCCACCGAAACCTTTCCATCAATACCTTTCTACCTTTCTTTATCAATATTTACTGATCCATGCATCATCATTTTTAATGGCTCTAAAGAATTTCCTTGTAGATACAAGTTATGTAATCTTTTCGCACTGGTGATGAATTTAGATTACCTCCAACTTAATCATGTTAGAAGCAGTTCTGCAATATGTATTCCTGAAAATTGCCTTTCTTGGCCGGGTGCAGTGGCTCATGCCTGTAATCTCAGCACTTTGGGAGGCCGAGGCGGGTGGATCACGAGGTCAGGAGATTGAGACCATCCTGGCTAACAAGGTGAAACCCCGTCTCTACTAAAAATACAAAAATTAGCCGGGCATGGTGGCAGGCGCCTGTAGTCCCAGCTACTCGGGAGGCTGAAGCGGGAGAATGGCGTGAACCCAGGAGGCAGAGTTTGCAGTGAGCCGAGATCGCACCACTGCACTCCAGCCTGGGCAACAGAGTGAGACTCCATCCCCCCCTCCAAAAAAAATGCCTTTCTTTACTCCTGCAGCAAAGCCCTAGGCATGAGAATGCTGGGCCGAGGGCAGTCATGCCTCCCTTCTTGACATATGTTGTCAAACTGTCTTCTAGAAACTGTCCCAATTTACATTCCCCAAAGCAATTTATGAGAATGTTTCTGGATGCACACCCTCATCAACAATGGATTGTGCCAGTATTTTTAAATATTTACCAGCCTGAGGAGCTTTAAAAGATAGCTCATTACTTTAATTGGCATCACATTGCTTATGAGAAAGGCCACGCCGGTTGCTCTTCACTTGTCAGCCATCTGTGTTTCTGGTTCTTTCAGCTGCCTCCTTTTGGATACAGTAACTTCCCATCAATCGACTTTTAAACTGACTTCTAATTGGTCAGCATAGACTCCCCAGCCTTCAGGGCAGAGGCTGCAGGTCCAGCTTCATTTTATTTTGCATGTGGTTATGTACTTCATGACTCCATGTACACACACACACACACACACACACACACACACTTGCATCATAGTATAAAGCAATGCTTGAAGTGATATCATGGTAAGCTTTGCCTTTGGTAATCAATTTTTAATGACACTCCCTGATGTTAACATGGCCTGAATGAAATGGGTATACCCATACACTACCCACCACAGTGTAAATGTGTACCCTTTGGGGAAAGACATTTGACACTACACGTCAAGAGCTGTGAACGTGTTCAACCCTTTAAAAATAATAAGTTCACTCCTAGAGAATTCTCCCAAGAAAGTAATACATATGAAAAGGAAAAACAAAAAAGAAAACAATACATGTGAAAGAAGAGTTATATATAACCGTATAATAGAAAATGCCCAATGCAAGGGTTATGATAAAATATAATTATGGTACAAGCACCTGTTGCTAATTGTGTAGCCAATAAGCGATGATGGTGTCATAAACATAGAAAATGTTTACAAGATAATGCTAAGTGAATGAAACAAGATTTATGGTCACATGGGCTTGGGTTTGCCGCTCCGCTCAAGTTTACCTACAACTGAACAAAGATTGGAAAAGAACGTGCGTGAAAATGGAAAAAAAGTTTTGGATAGTGGGATTGTCGTTTATTTTTCTTCCACGTTCTAAACTTCCTGTAATGTTACTCCATCACTTGGATCAGTATTAATAGGCACTTTGAATGTAGAAGGGAATAGAAGGGAGAGGAAGCCCCCATCAGCAGCAGCACCGCAGCAGGTGGAAGCACCTACCTGGGGCTGCCCCGGTTCCCAGAGTTCAAGCTCAACCAGGAAGGGAACAGTGCAAAGAACAAAGGTGGGGGTGTGGGACTGGAAGATTAGGTTCTAGAAAGCAACTTAGACCTGCCTTTCTCCCTTCGTCTTCCCAGCTGTGTTCTGCGGGGATCCTGGTGTCCCTCCCCGTGGGAGGAGAGAGGACCGAGGCTTCTCCTACAGGTCATCTGTCTCCTTCTCCTGCCATCCCCCTCTGGTGCTGGTGGGCTCTCCACGCAGGTTTTGCCAGTCAGATGGGACATGGAGTGGCACCCAGCCCAGCTGCATAGGTGAGAGGTCATCTGGGGCAGAGAGCATCCTGGCTGGGGTGGAGGGACCTTCTTTTGGGCCTGAGATGATTACTTTCCTTCCCTGTATTCAGTGGTCTCATCTGCAAAAGGGAACATCTCCTCTTCTGAGCTTCTGCAGCAGGATGTAAAATAGCCAGAGCTAATGTGCTTCGAGGAGTCAAATAGGCAGCCAGGGCCAAGGCTCAGGTGGGGATCTCAGTGGACAGAGAAGTCAGGATGTGGCCCTATTTTCTTTTCTACACCTATTTCCCAGAGTGAGATGAGGCCCTGAAGGCTTCCATGACCATGTGATCTGTGTCTTTGTTTTGGCCATCCAGATCCGACCCTGACCACGTGTGCAGACCCTGGTGTGCCACAGTTTGGGATACAAAACAATTCTCAGGGCTACCAGGTAAGGAGGTCAGCCAAGATAGGGCTTTCCTACATCCTATTCCTTCCTGTCACTGTCAACATAAGAGGACCCAGGGACCTTCCTCAGGACAGCACTCAGGGGGGACAAGAGCTTGGAAAGTGCAGAAAGAAAGCCCTCTGCCTCTTTGAATAGTGCTCCATCAGAGCACCCTACAGAGACCGAAGGACCCTAACATCCATCAGAGAAACTGATGAGGAAGGACAGATGGCGTGCAGTTCCACGAACACTTCCCGGCAACCCCGGGCAGGGTGGCTGTGGAAATACGGAAATGAGTGAGACAGACAGACCTCTGTCCTCAAGGTGCCCACCCCACCCACAGACACTGGGCTCATGCACAGTGGCAACGAGTATGTGCCACACAGGAGGCAGGCCCGTTGGCATGCCTGGCCCATCAGGACACAGGCCTTGTGGACACACCTCAGATGAGCTTTGGGAGGAGAGAACCTGGACAGTCTGGGTTGGGACACATTGAACAGAGAAAAGGATGGCTGGGCGCGGTGGCTCACCCCTGTAATCCTAGCACTTTGGGAGGCCGAGACAGATGGATCACAAGGTCAGGAGATTGAGACCATCCTGGCTAATACAGTGAAACCCCGTCTCTACTAAAAATATGAAACGTTAGCCGGACATGGTGGCAGGCGCCTGTAGTCCCAGCTACTCGGGAGGCTGAGGCAGGAGAATGGTGTGGACCCGGGAGGCGGAGCTTGCAGTGAGCCAAGCCACTGCACTCCAGCCTGGGCGACAGAACAAGACTCGGTCTCAAAAAAAAAAAAAAAAAGAGAAAAGGAAGAATGGGTGTGTTCAAGGCAGGACAATTAGCTGGAGTCCAAGACTTGCCCAGGAAAATATCGGACTAACCTGGACATGACAGGCTGGGATCTAGTCCAGTAATGTGACTTATTCACTCAGTCTGTACTCAGCACGTGCTTATGGCCCTGAACTGTTCTAAGTGCTAGGAATACAGTGGGAACGGGACAGGCTGGGTGCTTCTTTGAAGGGAGCTGCCTGGCTGAAGATGATAAACAAATAAATAAACGAGCTAGCTTCTGAGAGCACTAGACGCTACACAGTATGTTATAAAGGGGTGTGAACGGGGTGGGTTGCCATTCTAGGAAGGGTGGTTAGGGAAGGGTGACATTTGAACTGTGGCCTCCATGATGAGAAGGGCTAGCCCTGTGCAGAGCAGGGTGACATTCCTAGCTGAACAAAAAGCTGGTGCAAAGGAGTGCTGAGGGAAGTGCTCAGCAGCCTGGGGGCCTGGAAAACAGGCCAGCTAGCAGGTCTGCAGCCCCGTGAGAGAGGAGAAGGAAATGTAGTGAAGAGCGAGGCTAGGTTGGAAAACAGCTTGGTCCTGGTGTGAAAAGTTAAACATTCACACACTCTATGACCCAAAAGTTCCACCTCTGCAAACATATCCCAGAGACACTCTTGCACATGTCACCAAGAAACGGGAAAAGTTGTGGGTATAGTCACGTGATGGATTATTACGCAGCAAAGAAAATGAATGAACTACAGCTCTGCATGACATGGATGAATCTTAGAAACATACTATCAAGTGGCAAAGGTGGCATGACACTACTTTTATAAATATTAAAACCAGCAAAAACTTATTAAATTGTTTAGAGATATGTATGCACGTATGTGATAGGATTGTTTTTTAACAAGGCAAGGAAATTAACACAAATTTGAAGACAGCCATCACCACGGAGGGGTATTGAGGAACAGAGCAGGGAAAGAGCCCCTAGAACATTACAACCATGTCCATAACATCCTAGCTCTTAAGTTGCGTGGTGGATTCAATCTAAAGTGTCCATTTTATTATTATACTTTGTATGTGTTCCGTATATTATTTTGTGTATGTCAGATATCACGTAATTTTTGCAAAGGTGGCAGCATGGGACAGGTCATGCAGGGCCTTGAAGCCGTGATAAGTATTTTGGATTTTATCCGAAATGCCATTTGAAGGTGACACAATCTGATTCTTCATTTGAAATATTACTCGTGCTGCTGAGTAGAGAATGAATATCAGGGAATTGAGAATAGAAGCACTTAGACAAGGAGGGCACTGTTGTCATGACTCCTGGGAAAAAGAAGGTGAGAAGTGATCCTGAACGCTTGTTCAGGATGCATTTTGTAGGTAGAACCAAGAGGACTCATTGATGGAATGGATTGTGGGGTCGAAGGGATCAAAGATGACTTGAGGTTTTTTATTTGCACAACTACATGGATAAAGGTGCCATTTGCTAAGTCAAATGATGAAATCCAAGACAAAAAAGTGTTCAGCATGGAAGAAGGGAGTGGAAATTAAGAGTTACACATTGGGCCGGGCGCGGTGGCTCACGCCTGTAATCCCAGCACTTTGGGAGGCCAAGGCGGGCAGATCACGAGGTCAGGAGATCGAGACCATCCTGGCCAACACAGTGAAACCCCGTCTCTACTAAAAATACAAAAAAATTAGCCGGGCGAGGTGGCGGGTGCCTGTAGTCCCAGCTACTCGGGAGGCTGAGGCAGGAGAATGGCGTGAACCCCGGGGGGCGGAGCCTGCAGTGAGTCGAGATCGCGCCACTGCACTCCAGCCTGGGCGACAGCGAGACTCTGTCTCAAAAAAAAAAAAAAAAGAGTTACACATTGCATTTGCACATGCTCCAGTAGGTAATAGGGACACATAAGTGTTTGAGCTGGGAAGTGGTATAATCCGAGTTGCAGTGTAGGAAACAGATGTAGCCTCATTACACCAAGTGGATTGGGTAGGGAGAGATGGAGCCCGTGGTTGCGGGGTGTCGAGTTGTACAGTGAGGGGCTGGTGGAGGGTTAAGGTGGGGATCATAACTGAGCAGAGCAGGGAGAGAGGGTGGCAGTTCATTCAACAGATTCTATGGGGGCCATATCTGTAAAGACAAGTCTCCCATCCTTAAAGAATTTGCAATTTCATCGAGGAAAGGAACACATACACAATATTTAATTTGCACTCTTTTTCACATTTTGTAAAATGCTGTCAAATCCACCATCACATTTGAGTGTCACAACATTCCAGTGTGATTGTGGCAAGGATGGTCATCCCCACTGTATCCTCAGGAAGACTAAGGTTTACAGAGTTCCATGCAGCCTGTCCTGAGTAAATGCGGAAGCCAGAACTCGGATCCAGGGTCTTCTGACTCTGAAATAGGCACTGTGTCCACAACAGAGTGTAATATTATAACTTTGTTCGGGGTATTAGATGAGGCCTTATGGAGGAGGAGGCATCATATCAACTGCCTCAAAGGAGGAAGAAAATTTAACCAGGCAGAGAATCAGAAAAAGAGTTTTGCAGGCAACAGTGCGGGAGGAGTTGGGCCATGCGAAAGTGGTCAAGGGACAGACGTAGGAAGCACCGCTGAAAGGAAGGGGCTGAAGGGACTTTGTATCTTGCCGCAGGTTGGAAGCACAGTCCTCTTCCGTTGTCAAAAAGGCTACCTGCTTCAGGGCTCCACCACCAGGACCTGCCTCCCAAACCTGACCTGGAGTGGGACCCCACCTGACTGTGTCCGTGAGTGCAGACTTTACCCGCATCCCAAGAAAATTCCTCTTGCCCCAGCTGGGCATCTGGGTCATGCTTGAATGCTCTGAATGACAGGGAGTTCACAACTCCCCATGTGAACTGACGTCGGTCTCTTTGTAGTCCTTACACGTTGGGGCCTCACAGAAGACTTCCACACAAAAGCCTTTCTGATATTAGAAGGCAATCCCTATGCCTTAGCAAAGAAAAAGCTATCCAGTGGCAGCAGCAAAAACTAACAACTACAAGGCCAGGCCTCAGGATGAAGATATCAAGCTTTTGACCTTTACCCCTCAGGAAGTGCTGCAGGCTTAGATTCCCCCCACCCAGAGTCAACCAAGCCGATATCCACATGATCTCCATCTTGGCCATTACTCTAGACAGAGAGCTTGGGTTAGGGTGGAGGATTAGGGAGGGGGATGCTTGGCATGAAAGGGACTAGAAGGGAAAGGAAGAGGATATTCTATCTAGGAACAGGGGAGTGGTTGAAAGGGCCCCTGAAGCCCCTAATCTCCTCCAGCCCAGCAAGGTCTTTCCTCTCCTCCAGCCCACCACTGCAGGCAGCCAGAGACACCAACGCATGCCAACGTCGGGGCCCTGGACTTGCCCTCCATGGGCTACACGCTCATCTACTCCTGCCAGGAGGGCTTCTCCCTCAAGGGTGGCTCCGAGCACCGCACCTGCAAGGCGGATGGCAGCTGGACAGGCAAGCCGCCCATCTGCCTGGGTGAGTGTGCCTGCTCGGGGAAGCTCTCCAGGGCGGGAGGCTGAAGGTGCTGGCTGAACTCTAGCTGAAAGAGGGCCAAAGAGAAGGAAGGACTTGCGTTTCCAGGAGCTGGATCCTGCTTCTGATTTTCTGAGGTTTTGAGTCTAGAAGAGCAAACCAGAGCGGTCTAAAAAGGTGCATACTCAACCCACCCCAAGGGTTGCCCCTTTTGCCTGGGCTGAAACACTCACAGGATCACATTTCATCACTGGGCAGAGGCAAGTGCTTTCTGCCACCAAACTGGAGTGACACATTACACATATTGCACCCTTGATAAAACAGCACCCGCCTGTAGGTCCCTTGGGGTTACCAGGATGTCCCAGACCTCCCTTCCCCTCCTCTTCATTCACTCGTTCTCCATTTATTGAGAGTTCATGTGGCCCCATGCCTGCACTAGGCATGAGGGATTCAGAGGGGAAAGACACAACCCTGCCATGTGGAAGACAGACACATTATCAGATTTTATATTTGGAGTACTTGGAGGAACATGGAGATGTGTCAAATACTGTGGGAATGAGGAGGAAGGGCACTAAAGTGGGGGAGAGGAGAAGTCAGTGAGGACTTCCTGGAGAAGGTGGTATCTGAGTCCAGTCTTGAGGGAAAGGATTAAGGTTAAAGGATTAGTTCAGTGCTGGAACAGCATTAAACTCTCTAATAGGCACTCACCTCACCAGATACCAGCCATTGTGCTAAGTGCTTTGAATGTTTCAACTCATTTAATCTTCACAAGATCCTATGAGGCTATTTAATATATGAGGTAACTAGGGCACAGAGAAGTTAATTAATGTGTCCAAGGTCCCCAGCTGAAAAAGGGTAAGTGCTGAAGATCCATACCCTGACGGTCTAACTTTAGGATCTATGACTATTTTGCTATCCTGCCACTCAGAGGGAAGCCTTCAGGGTCAGAGACTGTATCAGAGCTAGAACTTACTAACGGTGTTTTATTTTCATGGTATCACTTGGAAATTTCTTTTGTTTTCCACATACAGTAGTGATATAAAGTACATTTATTAAAGTACGTTTATTTAGTTTTTACTGTGATAGAATATACATAATATACAATTTTAAGTGTACAATTCAGTGGCATCAGTTATGTTTATGATATTGCACAGCCATCATCAATATGCATTTCCAGAATTTTTTCATTATCTCGAACAGAAACTCCATACCCATTAAACAATAACTGCCCATTTCCCCCTTCTCTTAGCCCATAGTAACTGCTATCATACTTTCTGCTTCTGTAAATTTGCCTATTCTAAGTACCTCATGTTAGTGGAATCATACAATATTTGTTCTTTTGTGTCTGGCTTATTTCCCTTAGCATAATGTTTTCAAGATTTAACCATGTTGTGGCATCTGTCGGAATTTCTTTCCTTCTTATGCATGAATCATATTTCATCATATGGACATCACTTTTTGTTTATCCAGTCACCCGTTGATGGCTGTTCAGGCTGTTTCCACTTTTTGGCTATTACAAATAATACTTCTGTGAACATACACGTACATGTTTTGTTTTAATATGTTTTCAGTTCTCCTGGGGACATATCTAGGAAAACAGTAACTCTATGTGTAATATTTTGAGGAATTGCCAAAGTTTCCCAAAACTCCTGCACCATGTTATTCCCACCAGCAATGCATCAGGGTCCAATTTCTCGACATCCTTCCCAACACTTGTCTGTCCTGTTTTAGTGTATCCATCATCAGTGGGTATAAAGTGCTTTCTCACTGTGGTGTTTTTTATTGTTTGTTTGAATTTTCATCCAATTATTTTTTAATTGACAAAAGTTGTATATGTGTAGAGTGTACAGCATGATGTTTTGATATATGTGTGCATTGTGGAGTGGCAAAGTCATGTTAATTAACATATCAATTAACTTCATATACTTGCCATTTTTTGTGGTAAGAGCACAAAATCTACTCTCAGTAACTTTCCAGTACACAGTGCATTGTTATTAACTGTGGTCACCATGATGTACAAGAGATCTTGAACTTATTCCCCGTCTAACTGAAATTCTGTACCCTTTGGCCAACATCTGTCCAATTCCAACCCCCCAGTACCACCCCACCCTAGCCCCTGGTATCCACCATTCTACTCTCTACTTCTATTAATTAGTTCAATTATTTTAGATTCCACAGATATGTGAGATTGTGCAGTATTTGTCTTACCGTACCTGGCTTATTTCACTTAACATAATGTCTTCCAGGTTTATCCATATTTTCACAAATGGCAGAATTTGTTTCTTTTTTAAGACTGCATAGTATTCCATTGTGTATATATTCCACGTTTTCTTTATCCATTCATCCACTGATGGACACTTAGGTTGTTTCCATATCTTGGCTATTATGAATAATGCTTCAATAAACATGAGAGTGCAGATATCTCTTTGACTTACTGATTTTTGTTTCCTTTGGATATATACTCCATAATGGTATTGCTGGATCATATGGTAGTTCTATTTTTAATTTTTTGAGGAACCTCCATACTGTTTTCCATAATGGTTATATTAACTTAAATTCCCACTGACAGTGTGCAAGAGTTTCCTTTGCTCCACCTCCTCACCAACACTTGTTGTCCTTAATCTTATTTATAATCGTTCTTCTAACGGTAGGAGGTGATATCTCATTGTGGGTTTCACTTGCATTTCCCTGATGGTTAGCGATGTTGAGCATCTTTCATATACCTGTTGGCCATTTGTATGTCTTCTTTTCAGAAATGTCTATTCAGGTCCTTTGCCTGTTTTTAAATCAGGTTATTTATTTTCTTGCTATTGAGTTGTTTTAGTTCCTTCTATATGTTCCTTAGATGTTAATCTGTTACCAGATGTGTGGTTTGCAAACAATTTCTCCTGTTCCATAGGTTGCCTCTTCACTCTGTTGATTGTTTCCTTTGCTGTGCAGAAGCTTTTCAGTTTGATGTAATCTCATTTGTCTACTTTTGCTTTTGTTAACTGTATCGTTGTGCAAAAATGATTTATATTTCCTTAATGGCTAATGGTGCTCAGCACTTTTTTATGTGTATGTATTCCTTAGAGAAATGTCTGTTCAAATCCTTTGTCCATTTTTTACTGACTTATCTTTTTATTGTTGAGTTGAAAGAGTTCTTTCTCTATCTAAAATACAAGGCCTTTATAAGGTACATGATTTGCAAATTTTTTCCCATTTCATGGGGTGTCTTTTCACTCTCTTGTTGGTGTTCTCTGAAGCACCAGTGTTTTTAATTTTGATAAAATCTAACTTTTCTATTTGGGGGGTTGATTTTGACTCCTGTCAAAAATCATTTGACCATAAATGTATGAGTTTACATCTGGATTCTCTATTCTATTCCATTGATCTCTATGACTATCTTTATGCCATTACCACCCAGCCCTGATAACTTTAGCTTTGTAGTAAGTTTTCAAATGCTTTTGCTGTCATATCTAAGAAACTGTGACACATCCAAGGTCACAAAGATTTATGCCTATGTTTTATTCTTAGAGTTTTATAGTTTTACTTCTTGTATTTATGTCTTTGATCCATTTTGAATTAATTTTTTATGATATTAGGTTAGAATCCAAACTCATTCTTTTTTATGTGGCTATCCAGTTGTTCCAGCACCATTTGTTGGCAAGACTATTCTTTCCCTATTGAACTGTCTTGACACTCCTGTCAAAAATCATTTGACCATAAATGTATGAGTTTATATCTGGATTCTCTATTCTATTCCATTGATCTCTATGACTATCTTTATGCCATTACCACCCAGCCCTGATTACTTTAGCTTTGTAGTACGTTTTCAAATTGGCAAGTGTCCCAGTCTGGGCACCCTAGGGAGACTACATGTCTACAAAAAAATAAAAGTAAAGAAATTAGCCAGGGGTGGTGGTGTATGCCTGTAGTCTTAGCTATTCAGAAGGCTGAGGCGGGAGGATCACTTGAGCCCAGGATTTGGAGGTTACAGTGAGCTATGATTACACCACTGCCCTCCAGCCTGGATAACAGAGCAAGACTTTGTCTCTAAATAAAAATAAATTTTTTTTAATGAAAGAAAAGAAAAAAAATTGGGAAGTATCAATTATCCAACTTTGTTCTTTTTTAAGATTGTTTGCCTATTGTTTTGCCTTTTGTTTCTAAACAGATTTTAAGATTGGCTTGTCAATTTCTACAAACTAGAGAGCTGGAATTTTGGCAGGAATTGCATTGAACCTGTAGATCAATTTGGGAAGTATTGCCATCTGAACAATATTAAGGTTTCCAATCCATGAACATGTGATGTCTTTCCATTTATTTAGATAATTAATTTCTTTTAGTGATGCTTTATATTTTTCAGTGTACAAGTCTTGCATTTGTTTGGTTACATTTATTCTTAAATATTTTAATCTATTATTATAGCTACTTTTATTTAAAAATATATAGTGTTTTAGAGGCAGCTGAATTCGATCCCTTGCTGTATGATCTTGAGCAAGCCCTTTCATTTCTCTGCCTCTCAAAAAGTTCCTCTGCTGTAAAATGGGGACAATAATCTCTACTGCAGAGTTTCAGGAGCAGGAGTAAATGAAGAAGTGCCTGTCACAGTACCTCACACATAAGATGCTTTCTCCTTCTTTGCTCCATTCATCTTATGAAACCTAAGACGATAAAGCATTCTGTTCAGAAGTACACTTGCATTGAGTCACTGCAGAAACTTTCTCCACAGCATTCTGTATACTGAGGCATAGGCTGACCTCCAGTGTTGAAGGAGATTTGCTAAAGCTGTGCTGCCCGCCAAGGCAGACAGTGGGGAGTCTGCCCTTAATGGCGACAAGGCAGATTTTCTATTGTTTCTCTGCAAAAGAAGAAAAGACATTAATACTTACTGACCATGACTTTCCTGTTCATAACCTCATTTATTCAGCATAGACCTGTGAGGTATGTTTCAGTTTTTTCCATGTTTCAAGTGAGGAGGCAAAGACTGAGTGGTGAAGTTACTAGTCAAGGTCACGCAGTCATTCAGTGGCACTGCTGGGACCTGAACCTTGGCTGTCTGGCTCAGGCCCAAAGCTTTTGCCTTTGCTTTGCCTGTGAGGGCTTCTTGGTCTTAATCTCATCATTCCAAGGGAGGAAGGCACTCCTCTGCAACCCCCACCAGGGCTCACGGAGCTCACCGTTGATGGGTAGAAGTTCCTCCTTCATGCGAGGCATCTGGAAGGAAAGCACAGTCGAGGGCAGGACTTTTTTTTTTTTTTTTTTTGAGACAGAGTCTCACTCTGTCGCCCAGGCTGGAGTGCAGTGGCGTGATCTTGGCTCACTGCAAGCTCCGCCTCCCGGGTTCACATCATTCTCCTGCCTCAGCCTCCCCAAAGTTTTCAATGAGGGCATTCAGGGAGTCTGTGCACTTGAATGGGAAAATATACACCTTTTTTTCCTTTACTTCTTACTGAAATGTAGCATCTCCTTTAATTTGGAATGTAGACAACAACCCTTAGGAGTGTCAGCACCTGTGACTTTGTCACCAGTGGAAATTGAAAAGACTTTCATATATATTCCAGTTGCTACCAATATCATGAATATTGTTCATGTTCCTGACTACTTCAAGATTATGGTTATTTCTTGACTCACTGCTAGATCCCGTTATTTAATGCAGTAATAAAGAATCATATATACCACTATACCCTAATGTCTTGCCTAATATTGTAAGAACTCCAACTAATAAAATGGACTTCCTTTGTAATTCTTTGTATTTTTCATTCTGAGAGGGATCCATAGCATCGTTAGACCACCGAAGCAGTCCACCTCCTGGTCTAAAAAAAAATAAGTCGAAAGCAAGATCTCAAAGAACCCATTGACCTAAGGTCAGACAGGTGGCCATTATTTTTCCAACAGAGTATGAACCAGAAGCTGAACCTGTTTTCTCCCACTCTTTTTCCCCAGCAGAGGTCCGGCCCAGTGGGAAACCCATCAACCCTGCCCGGGAGCCACCGCTCACCCAAGCCTTGAGTATGTATGGTCCAGATCATTGGCTCAAGAAACTGGTGTTACGTTTTTCACACAGTTAGCCAGAAAACACGAGTTGCTGAGAGTTGCTGAGTGCCTAGAGGAAGGGCATAAAAACTATCTATAAATCTGGATGGCTTTCCCTACCCACCTCCCCAGCCCAGGCAGACTTCAGAAGAAAGTGAGCCTGAAGGAAGCAGAAACTTCATCTGGAAGAAAGAGCCAGCGCCTTCCAACTGGAAGCTCTGGAACTGTTGATTACCACAGCCCCTCCTGGCATAGGACTGGCCAGTGTGTGGTCATACAAACACATTGACCCAGGTCATGCCCAGGGAGCTTCCTGGAAATGGTTACAGTTTAAGATCGGTCTGGGGTCTTTCCAAGTATCACATCCAGAACTGAACACAGACTGCAGATGTGGCCTGACCAATGCCAAATTCTTAGAGACTATCACATCCTTTTATGAACCTTCTACTTTTATTTACCACATTAGCATGTGTATCATGCAGGACACGAGGCTAGATTTGGCATCAGAAACTCAATTTGAGTACCCTTTTGGTCACTGACCAGCTGTGTCCTTGGACAAATGAGCTTCACCTCTTAAGATTTAGTAAAATAAAGATCATAATAATTGCCAAAGAGAATGATTACAAGGATAAATGACAATTTTAGTAGCTATCACTGATTAGGTGCTTTTACACATGCAACATCATGTAACATACAATTTATAACATCAGTCATTTAACCGATAGAATAACCCTGATAAGGTAGATGGGATGCAGGCATAGCCTATACAGGGAGAAAGTTAAGGCTTTTGCACATGATCAGACAACTGCTAAGTGACAGAGCTAAGATTAGACTCTGGGTCTGTCTGACTTCGTTTGCCCATGTTCCGATTCACCATGCTATACTGACATGTCAGTTTTCTCTCTCTTCTCCCCTCTTCCGTTTCTCCATCTTTTAAACACCTTTCCTTTTCTCCTCCCTTCTTCTCTCACTCCTTTCTAGTTCTCTCTATATATCTTTTTAAATATTTTAATTTTAATTGACAAACATATATTTATAGGGTACAATGTGATGTTATTCTATATGTAAACATTATGGAATAAATAAATCAAGCTAATTAACATACCCATAATCTCACCTAGTTATCATTTTTTTGTGATGAGAACATTTAAAGTCTACTCTTTTGGCTGGGTGTGGTGGCTCACACCTGTAATCCCACCGCTTTGGGAGGCCGAGGTGGGCAGATCACCTGCGGTCAGGAGTTCGAGACCTGCGTGACCAACGTGGTGAAACCTCATCTCTACTAAAAATACAAAATTAGCCGGGCATGGTGGTGCATGCCTGTAATCCCAGCTACTTCGGAGGCTAAGGCAGGAGAATTGCTTGAACCCGGGAGGTGGAGGTTGCAGTGAGCCAAGATCACACTATTGCACTCCAGCCTGGGCAACAATAGCAAAACTCTATCTCAACAAAAAAACTACTCTTTCAGCAATTTTAAAATGTACAATACATTCTTATTAACTATAGTCACTATGCCATGCAGTAGATCACCAAAACTTATATCTCCAGTCTAATGGAAACTTTGTACCCTTTGACCATCTCCCCATTACCCTCCACTCTGCCCCAGCCTCTGTAAAC
The DNA here is from genome assembly GCF_006542625.1 of Nomascus leucogenys. Classification (NCBI taxonomy): domain Eukaryota; kingdom Metazoa; phylum Chordata; class Mammalia; order Primates; family Hylobatidae; genus Nomascus; species Nomascus leucogenys. The sequence goes on along the minus strand of NC_044392.1, from coordinate 2,704,464 downwards.
ATCATTCTACTCTCTACTCCAATGAGTTCACCCTTTTTGGATTCCATATGTAAGTGAGATCATATGATATTTGTCTTTGTGTGCCTGGCTTATTCCACTTAACATAATGTCCTCCAGTTCCTACCTGTTGCCACAAACTAAGAATTTCCTTCTTTTTAAAAGCTGTCTGGTATTCCATAGTGTATGTATGTATACCCTTTTCTTTATTTGTTCATTCATTCACGGACGCTTGGGTTGTTTCCCTATCTTGGCCATTGTGAATGATGCTGCGATGAACATGGGAGTGGATATTTATCAGTTCCCTCTATCCATCCACTCTGAGACACAAGAGGAGAAGAGGCCAGAGCATTCTACCGCCCTGCTCACATGGTAGACATTGGGGAAAGGAAACAATTCCAGTGAGTGGGCTGGGATCAGTCATCAGGTCACCCCAGTTCTGGCAGCACACACAAAGTCCCTCTCACATCTATTTCTCAATTCCTCTAGTTCCTGGGGATGTTTTTGCCAAGAATTCCCTGTGGAAAGGAGCCTATGAATACCAGGGGAAAAAGCAGCCAGCCATGCTCAGAGTGACTGGCTTCCAAGTTGCCAACAGCAAGGTCAATGCCACCATGATTGACCACAGTGGTGTGGAGCTGCACTTGGCTGGTAAGGAGCAGGACCCTCTATGGAAGCCGGGAGGATGGATGGGCACACACCCTTGGCAAGGATGAGCCTAATGGCATTGCATCATACTGTCATGCAAGGCTCAGACTTGTCTGTTGGTCAGGGAAGAGGAAGTGTCTATTCATCTTTACGTGATAAAGCACCATGGACCAAAGGGAAACATTTAAATGGCAAATATTAATAACTTGAATATATAAAGAACTCTTATAAGCAAAAAGAAAAGACTGATATCCCTAAACTGAACCAAAAATAGGGGCAGAGACTTCCCAGGATCCAAAGTACAATCAGTCAACAAACAAAAGAAAAAATATTTTTCAGCAATCATCAAAAAAAAAGTAAGCTCAAAATGTCATTTTCCACATACGCCATCAACTCAGAGTGTTTTTAAACGATAACCCTTAGTGCAGGTCAGGTTCAGCCATGAAGGCCAAATTCGAAAATGGTACCATTCTGGGAAAAAAATTGGCGATTTGTATCAAGATCCTTGAAAATGATTGGACCCATTAATTACATTTCTAACAATTTTTATCATAAGAAGATATGGAGGGAGTCAAACATTTATGAATAAAGGCTGTTTCCATTACACGGCCATTTGTAGTATATAAAAGCTGGAACTAGAAAATTTCCCTAAAATAGAGAAATGGGCATTTTAATGATAGTATATCTACTAGATGAAATATTATGCCAGTGTTGAGGGAAATGCATTCATTATAATGTATTTAAAATATGGCTCCAGTGTTTTAAAGGAAAACATTACATTCATAAGAAGGAAAACTGGAATTATTTACAGTAACGTGGTTATTCCTTAGTAAGATCAGGAGAGATCATTTTTTCTTCATGCATCTCAGCATTTTCTAAAATTTTCCCAATTTTCAATCTTTCTATAATCAGAAAAAGTAAGTACCTTAGAAAATAAGTGTTTATTGAATAGATGGATAGATAAGCAAATGTGAGTGAATGAACATATTAACACACAACCCCACATACAATCCTATCTACGCATTCATACGTGCACACGCCTACGCAACTGCAGGATGACATTTGCTCATTTCACACACGATAATAGACACGTTCACATGCTCGCATGCCCAGGCCCTCATGAACTATTGCACCCATTGAACTATCTATGCATTAGTGGACAGATTAAAAGACAAAATCGTATTCTCACACATGCCTGTGTCAATAGGATCACAACCTCAACCTGGTAATCCAATTATTAACATACATATGCATATATTAATCTTGCATATAACCACGTTCAGCCTACACAAACCCACACTCAACACTACACTTACGACTTAAAGGGATGTGGGGAATGTTTATATCAACATCTACACATGAAATTCCATCCAGAAACTTACACCCACAAACACACAAATTTGAGTTTTGAAATTTTCCCAGATCTTTCATGTGTAACCCCTGAACTTTATTTCCCAGGAACTTACAAGAAAGAAGATTTTCATCTCCTACTCCAGGTGTACCAGATTACAGGGCCTGTGGAGATCTTTGTGAATAAGTTCAAAGATGATCACTGGGCTTTAGATGGCCATGTAAGTTCAGCAAACTCACCTCCTCCCCTGATTCCCAGATCACTGGCAGGGAAGGGGAGGACAAAAGGGTGTGCAAACTCCTAGGATCAATCTGGAAACTTGGGAGGAGGTTTTCTGTGGGGCCCTGCCTAGGAGCAGCAAGAGGGTCCTCATCTGCTAATGAAATAGACAAAGGAAAAGATTTTAAAAGACAGAAGACCCAGAGTCCAGAGGTTCACCACATTCAGGAGAGTTGGAGTAAGTTCTGTTGTTTGAACAGAAAGCAAGGGATGGAGGTTGGGGGCAGGGGGAATTCAGACTAGTTGAAGGTATTGATGTGATGGGTGGGAGCTGGAAGAAGGCAGTGAGTCTGACATGACTACATTGAACTTCTGCTCACACTCGAGGATGCAGATTGTGAGTGATTTAGCACAACTTGAGAGACCAGGACGTGGCAGAGGGATGGGACTTTCTTGCATTCCCTTGTGGAAAAGACATTCTATTCTAGGGCTTTCTTGAGGTGGAAGCTGGGTCTCCAGTGACATTTCTCCGGCCATACCTTCCTCTTTCACACATAGTGGAGTTGAGCACAGCATCCCCTACCACGTCCTCCACGTCTCTGTGTTGGGTCTTGGATTGCTGGAGCTGGAAGAGAAAGGATAGAATGAAGCGAGAGGTCATGGTAGCAGAGAGCTAGGGAGTCACAGTGCATTCTCATGGACAGGACCAGCTGGCGGAGGACTGTGGCACAGTTGACTTTGCTTTATAAACACATCAGGAGAACCAAGTGGCTTCCCCAGGGGCTGGCACATACAGGTAGTTCCTTGATAGGCCCAAGGGTATCTGTAGGTCCCCTTCATAATCCAAGTATGGGCCAGCTTCAATCATCGTGGCCCAAAAGCTATGCAGGAACAATAGACTCCGCCATCCAGGAGGGTCAAAGTTGGGACATGGAGCTAGCAGTGCAAGCCAGGGGAAGATGAGGATGGGGATCCAGAGGGCCAGTAACAACTGGAGCTACTGCCTAGGACGCCAGACAAGCGTGCAGCCTTTCGATACCAGCGAGGTGTGTTTGGGGGGACAGCTGGGGAGGGCAGAGGCTGCTCCCAGTCATGGAGCGTAGGTTGGGAGTGCCCAGGAGCACAGACATCCTCACAGCATGCCCTCAGCTGCTGCGGCCCCAGACTGCACATTTGGGGGTCTGCATCTGTCACATGAGCATCAGTGGCAGGAGTTATGTCCCCAGCTACGCCCCCTAAAAAATTAGTAGCTCTTAGAACTGTGACGAACTCTCCAATACCTTTAATCTGCAAGAGACATTTTCACCATGGTTCTGTGTGTTCCATAATGCACCAAAAGGCGGTTTTTCATCACAGTAATAACAGCTACCACGCATCTAAGGCCTATAAATTAAGTGTTCTGAAGAGTTTCATCTTTATTAACTCAATCCTTACAGACACTGTATGACATAGGTACTGTTACTATTCTCATTTTGCACATGAGAAACTGAGGCACAGACAGATTAAGTGATTTGACCAGTAGAAAATAAAATCTTCCTCCTACCTCATACATGTAGCTGGTGCCCCTGCCCCACCCTGGGCTCCCCGGTCACACCCGCCCTTGCCTGGGTGTGGGCAGAGAACAAACCCTGTGTGTCAGAGCAGCAGGTCAGTGGGTGACTCTGACCTGCTGGGCAGCGTGTACGATGAGAGAGGAGTTCTAGATCCTTCCAGCAGCCTCCCACCTGCTCTCTGTGCTCCCCACCATCACAGGTCTCATCAGAATCCTCTGGAGGCACCTTCATCTACCAAGGCTCCGTCAAGGGCCAAGGCTTTGGGCAGTTCGGCTTTCAAAGACTGGGTAACTAGTGCTTGTCCCCCAGAAGTGTGGGCCCGGGTGGGTGGGAGAGAAACCGTGTGTGCCGTGGTCAGGTAGAGGACTGGGGAAGTTGAACAGTCTGAGGCGGGGGTGCTTTGGGGGTGCTTTGGGGGTCTCTTTGGGATCAGGGACGCCTTTTGAGATTCTGACAAAAGCCATGGAATATCTCTCCAAAAGCAAACACATGTGCATACCCACTCAACCTTTGACAAAGCTTCCTGCTCAGACCTGGAGAGGAGAGCCCCCAACTCCAGGGACATTGGCCCTTAGATACAGCCCTCAGCCACACCCTCCAGCCAGCCCTGGGTGTCACCCCTGCCTCAACGAACAACGACACTGTGGAGTGTCTTAGAGCTCTCAGGGTGCCTTGACCGTGATGTCGTTTCTGCCCTAGCCCAGCCCTAGAAGACTGGTTTTGTGCCCATTTTGCAGATGAGAAAACTGAGCGTCAAGGCCACTTCCCTCCCTGGTCCTTCCCTGGCCTCTACCTAGCATGCTTCCTGTCATCCATGCAAACATGCACACCTTGGAGCCTGGTCCTGGCCCAGAGCCTCAGGGTGCCCAGCCTCAGACTCTGATGGGGGGAAGGTCTGGTTTCTCAGAAGCAGGGGAGGGGGAAACAGGAGGCAGCCTCGGGTATGTGAGAGCCTCTCTGTACCCCAGGCACTGACACCTCCCGTCGCCAGGGCCCTTGCCTGCCAAGGCGGTCCACTGCACGTCCTCTGGCTCCGAGCTCCTGAAAGCTTCTCTGGACTGAGCCACGGTCTGCCCCCACCTTTCCCACCCACACTGCTCCTCCCCCGGAGTTGCCCCAGCTCTGCCCTCATGAGCTGCATGGACTGAGACCACTGTCTCGCACCTTTCACCTACTCCAAGACAGCCAGGCCCACTGCAAAGGCCTTAGAAAATCACAGTTTTTGTTCTTGGCTCCACAGCAGACATCCTGTCCCCTCTCAGAGCCCCAGCGCCTCAGTTAGCAGGGTAGCTACGGGGGCCACAGTGTCTACTTGTGTTCTTCTGAGCCTTCCCAGTCTGCAGGGGGAGGGCAAGGAAGGAGAAGAGGCAGCCTTCCAGAAGGAGGTGCTTCGGCTTCAACCAGAACAGTTTCGCCTTCATCTGTCTTACATTTTGGTGTCCCTGTAAGGTTTCATCTGATAAAAGGCTGCTACAGCCAAAAGAACTTTAGAGGTTTCTAAAGGGCTGCACCCTTGTAAGAGTTTCTGTTGAGCCATGGTTTCAGGCTCCTCTGCAGATGGTCCTCTGGGTGCCATCTGAGCAGCACAAGGCAGATGCATGCAGGACCCTGCCCCCGAGGACTGAGTGCACACGTAGAGGCAGGCAGGCAGCCCTGGGCACACCTGCCTCCCGTGCTGAGCAGGAGTGAGGAGCACCCTGAGTGGCAGCCCTGCTTCCCAAGAGTGTGTCTTCGGGGAGGGTAGCCAACAGAGCCTCAAACTGTGTCTCTGTGACTTGACTTTTCTGCTTTGGGACTTTACAGACCTCAGGCTGCTGGAGTCAGACCCCGAGTCCATTGGCCGCCACTTTGCTTCCAACAGCAGCTCGGTGGCAGCCGCGATCCTGGTGCCTTTCATCGCCCTCATCATTGCGGGCTTCGTGCTCTATCTGTACAAGCACAGGTACCGTGCAGGAAGGAGGCAGGGCGGGCATCAGGCGGGTCCTTCCTCTGTCCCTCCAGCGCCCCCCGCGCCAGACCCCTAAGCCTCTCTGTGTCGCTCTTTTCATGCCATGGTCACTTCCTCTTTTATCGCCAGGAGAAGACCCAAAGTTCCTTTCAATGGCTACGCTGGCCACGAGAACACCAATGTTCGGGCCACGTTTGAGAACCCGATGTACGACCGCAACATCCAGCCCACAGACATCATGGCCAGCGAGGCCGAGTTCACAGTGAGCACAGTGTGCACAGCGGTATAGCCACCTGGCCTGGCTGCCACCACCGCCACCGAGAGCCCCGCCTCCAGCAGCAGGTGAGCAGGGGTGTGGGAGGAAGACAGGCCGTGACAAGCACAGACAGGGACCTGTGGGTGCCGGGGGCTCCACCCAACGGAGTCGCACACGCCACACAGACACACCCAGTAAGAGGAGAGCTGTGAACTGAGCATCACTGTGTATCAGGCACTGAACCAGGCCCTTTGTGGATCTAATATATTGAATCCCTGCACCCTCTGTGAGGTAGAAGCTACTGGGAGCTCCATTACAGATGAGAAAACTGAGCTGCATACAAATTAACTTGAGCAAGGTCACACAGCTCAGAAGGGGTGGGGCCGAAATCCAATCCCAGGCTGACTGGCTCCAGAAACTGTGCTCCACACCCCTGGGCTTGGCAGAACGTCGGCATGTATTAGTCTTTCTCTCTAGAGAAACAGAACCAACTGTTTATATACGTGCTCTGGGTCGAAGTCAAGCCCTGGAGCTCTGTAGAGCTATACAGAGATGCACATGTGTCTGTGTATATAGGTATATTGTGTATATATATATATATATATACACATTCATACACTATAAATGCAATACATATACCCCTATATCAAGATATATCCATACCTATCCATCTATATATAGATATGCATCTCCGTAGAGCTATATATAAATGTTATATAGAGATAGAAATATAAATAATATATATTTAGAGAGAGAGACTCATCTAAGGAATTGGCTGGCAAGGTGGAAATCTACAGGGCAGGCCAGCAGGCTAGAAATTCCAGCTGGAGTTGATGCTGTCATCTTGAGTCCGAAAGCAGTCAGAGACGGAATTCTTTCCTCTTCGGAGCACCTCAGTCTTTTTCTTAAGGCCTTCAGCTGATTGAACGAGGCCCACACACATTATGGAGACTCAAAGTCTACTGATTTCAAAGTTAATTTTACCTGAAAAGATACCTTCACAGCAAAATCCAGATTGGTGTTTGACCCCTCAAATGAGCACCATGGCCTAGGCAGGTTAACTTACAAAATTCCCCATCACATTGGGCACAACAGAGGGGAGGAGCCCCCCAAGATATGGACAGAGGGGCAGACACACCCGCATGTGTACACTGTCACGCACACACGCATACATATGCACACACGCACACAGGCATGCATCTGACAGGCCCACTGGGAAGGAACTGATGAATCTAAAAGGCACTGCCTCTTCCTCACTGTGTCCTCCTTCGATGACACCCTCACCTCTGGGACCTGGGACCCTTCAGGAGTTGCCCCAACATGATGTCCAAGCTGCACCCCCCTGAGAACTGTCTTCTCCCACACATCCTGCTTTCTGGGGATAGGCAGGTGCCCCCTCTCAGGTCCTGTGCTGAAGGACTCTGGGGAGAAGAGTCACAGAGCCAGCCAGGTAGGATTCCCAGTGAGGGCAGTGGAAAATCCGCCAAGTGGGCCACCAGCCAAACCCAGGGCTAGTGTCACGCTCCCTTCCCACGCTCCTGTGCATGGCAGCTCACGTGGCAGATATTCCCAGCCACACACAAATGGCAGTGCAGCGAGGAAACAGGCTTTTATGAGGGGGCCTGCGAAGGCCACCAACGGGGATGGTGGGGACAGTTCCTGCCGAGGGGGTTACAAGAGCAGCCAATGTCATTATCACTGCCCAGCCCCTGACGTGCGTCACTCCCTTTCCGTCTCACAACTGCTGGAGGATTTCACAGTTTCAGCCTGAGTCCCACATGGTGAGCGAGTCAGGGATGCAGCAGATGCAGCTCCTGAATACAAACAATTTATGGAAAGAGCTTTTCCCCATCTTTTTACATCTCTCCAAAACAAACATTTAAATAAGGGATCCCCCTTATTCCAGTGGGATTGTTTTAGCATGCCAAAATTACTCCTCAAGTTTCATCTGTATGCCCAATCTTTACTTTTTCCTTCTCAGAACTCTTATCAATAGAAGGCAAAAGAGAAAAAGAAAAATCCCTTCTAATGATGTGAAGCGGGGCTTGGAGATGATCAGTGATGAATCTGATTCACTGCATGAATTATTGAACAGTGTAAGAAATAAGCAAGAATACCGCTGACCTCCACACACTCACTCTGGCTCCACACCTGAGTTCTGCTGGGTTCCAGGTGCTGGTGTGTGCCATGCTGTCACCTCCGGGTCGGCTGGGGTTGGTGGCTCCACATCTGGCCAGCCCTCAGCATTGGTCCCTTGCCAGCAGGCTCGGAACCCTCTGCCTAGCCCACAAGTCTCCAGCAGGGCCCCTCTGACCACTTCTGCCCACAGCCGGAGCACAAAGAAAGCAAGAGCCACCCTCAACAGACACACACACACTGCAAATGAGTGACTGGATGGTATTTTTTTTTTTAAATAATGCCAAGGAGAAAAGCTGAAATTAAAATAAACACCCTACTAGGGAAGTAGCGAGGCCTGTGCAGTCAGCGGGTAACAGGGCGGGGGAACAGGGCTGGGTGATGATGTTTGCCGACCCTTCCTCCATTAAAAAAAAGTATTAAAAATGAGATTTCACAACTGTGTCACTACAGAAATGAATATAATCCAGCCTGGGTTCTTTGTTACAGATCCATTATTATCCTAGTCATTTTTTTTTTCATCTGATTTTGAAAGAAACTAAAATTAGAATGTTTTCCTGGGTTCCTAAAAGTCTGGTGGCCCCCAAGCACTGGGCCTCCAGGTCTAATGGCGAAGTTGGCCCTGCAAGGGAAAAAGACAGAAAAATACATGTTCTGCTGCACGTATTCCCTACCTACCCCCATCCCCAACCTGGGAAGATTAAAAATCAAAGTGCAAATTGAGGTGATTCATCTCTTTCCCGCTTGTGCCTTCTTTTCTTTGCTGCTTTGCTTTTCCTCCTCTGCTCCCGGCCCCTCCCCTCCCACTGCCTCGTTTTTCTTTGCAAACTCAGGTGTGATCTGTTTGTTCCCAGTTCCCCAGGGGGCAGGAGGTAGGCTCCCCTGAGCACAGTGCCCGGTGCCCATCTTCGTTCGTCTCTCTGCCTGTGTCTGCTACTGCTGGGACTCAGGCCCTCGCCCTGCCACCATCTATGCCAGTCACCCTGGAGAGGACTCCCGCCGTGTCCTGAAACGGCAGAAAAGGAAGAGGGGCTGCAGACGGAGGAAGAAAGTTTATGGATTTAAAATAGCAAAGCAACTTGTGGATCTGTGTGTGTATGTGTGTGTGTGTGTGTATGGGCCTGATCACACACAAACACACACACCTCTCCTTCATTCACGTCCTACGGAAGAGACCATAAAGGCTTCAAACTAGAAGTGCACATGAAGGATGCTTCATGCCCTGTTCCCCACACACAGAGAAGAGATGAAGAGGGGGAGGTACGGTCAGCTTTCAAAACAATATGCCCCCGCCCATCCCATGTGTGAGGACACGGTGACTCGGTGACTGTAACAGTAGGACACATCCCATCGTGTGGTCAGCGTGCAGAAACCAGCTGTCCGCTGATGAATGGCCCCATCTGCACAGCGGCAGCAAGGATTACCCCAAGAGCAGGAAAAAAGTCTTTGGAAATAGATTGAAAATCAGTTTCTTTATTTTTTCAAACACTATTTTATTGTGGATTAAAAAGTCGTCTGGGTCCTGGGAAGCACTGGGAAAGAAGGGAGAGCCGGGGAGGGTAGGGCAGGAGTCTGGCCGGGAGCCCAAGGTCGAGTCTGGCTGTCAACTGACAAAGAGAAGAGAAGACAAGTCTGTGGCCCAGACAGGATGCCAAGTCTGGAGGCAGCAGCAGGGTCCTTGAGAGAACAGGGGAGCAAGCCTGCCCCGGTACCCAAAAAACAATGGCTATCGTGTACTGGCGTTATTCTCTGTGCCTGACACTTTACCTGTAGTATTTCTAGTCTGCACAATGACACCAAAACGTAGGATTTGTTATTCCCCTTTGACAGATGAGAAAACAGAAGCCTGGAAATGTAAAGACAGAGTTAGGAAGTGTGGAGGCAGAATGCAAACCCAGATCAGTCTGCCCCAAAGTCCACTATACCAGCTGCCAGAAACCCTCTTCTAGAAGGGGCAGCTACGAAGGGAGGAGCCGGTGAATCTCTACAGTAGCACTGTGGCCGGGTCTGGAGAGCCAGGCAAGACACCTGTGTGTCCTATCTGGGCTCTGCTGTCTCCGCGTAGGCAGCCTCGGGGCAAGAATTCCACTCCCCAGGCCTCCTGCGGTTGGTGCTGACTCCTTGGCTCCCAGCAGCCGCTGACCATAGCCAGCAAAAGACCTGGCAGGTCCTGAATCAAAACAACGGAGTGGCTGAAAGTCACACTCTCTCCAGCTCCTTGCAAGTGGGTTTGATTTATTTTGACAGCGATATTATGCTTGGGTCATTCATGAATTCCGTGAGCATTGTTGGGAAGTTCATGAGTTTAGGAATCAAAGTACAGCATTTAGGGCCACTTTCTCTGTCCTCGGGAAGGCCCCCACAAGCTTAAGCCCCCTGTACACGTGTGACATGCTGGCCTCAGAGATTCATGTCACATATTGAAATAACAAATAGAAACGTGCGGGAGCAGAGGGACAGCGACACCTGGTCCTTCAGCAGATTCTAGATTGGAACAATTAGAAGATCTGACTGATGTTAAGAGTGGCCGGAGTAAAGTGAGAGGCGCCCATTTCCAGCAGACACAGTGGAGGCTGACAGGGGCGGGAGCCTACCCCTGGCCACACCACCTCTGGGACACGGCAGCCCTGGGCCTGGAGGGAGAGGGCCAATCCAGACACACTCACACTCTCATCTCTTTCCTTGGCTGGAAACAAGTGCAGGAAGCTCCCCTCCCAATTTCTTATGCTCCCTTCCCCCTTACACTCCTCTCCTTCGACTGCTCCCTTCCCCCTTCTTATGCCCCTCTCAGACCACCCAGCGGACGCCTATTCCCGCCCCCCACCCCTCCCCTGCGTCTCCTTGTAAAGTTCCATGAGATGCTCGAGGAGCACCTGCTGGTGGGGCATCCAGCACTCTGCTGGGCATCACCCTCTGCACCCCTGGCATTTCTCTCCACCTCCAGAGGCTTGGAAGGGAACAGGGCAGATGAGCCCCTTCACCCACCATCTACGCCATATACCCATCACCATCCCATGAGGAAAAAAAAGAAAAGTAAAACAAAAACAAAAATCTTTTGTACAGAGATATATTTTTATTATACAAAGTTTGTACAGTACCAAAAAAGAAAAAAAAAGGTGTAAATTTTTTTTCATTATTGTAGGTAAACGGTAGTGGAAGCCTTTTTTGTAAATGTAATAAAATGTATAAATATGGTTTTCAGAAAACATCAAGTGCTGTAAATATGTAATCTACACACCTTCTTGGCTTGTCTGCAGTATATACATTTAATTTATCTGTCTCTGTATATGAGGCTTCCCCCTGGGGTCCCGCATTATGGTACTTTCCTGAATTTGAAAGCAATTTTAAATTTTTTGAATTCAAATAAAATATAAATTTTTGCATTGGTTTTCTTACATTTTTATGGCCTCTTTCATGACTGGGGCAAGTGTTTGTTGGGAAAGGGAACGAAAGACATATTTCCCCCTAAAATCCAAGGGTAGAAATATGGGACTCCGTTTCTTAACTGCATTGTGTTATCACTGCTACATGTTGGAAACTCCGAGCAAAAACGATAGTGCATACCCCACATAAAAAAGTGAACTCAAAATGGATCAAAGACCTAAACATAAGACCTAAAATTATAAAATGCTTACAAGAAAACATAGGTGGGGCCGGGCGCGGTGGCTCACGCCTGTAATCCCAGCACTTTGGGAAGCCGAGGCGGGCGGATCACGAGGTCAGGAGATCGAGACCATCCTGGCTAACACAGTGAAACCCCGTCTCTACTAAAAATACAAAAAATTAGCCAGGCGAGATGGCAGGCGCCTGTAGTCCCAGCTACCTGGGAGGCTGAGGCAGGAGAATGGCGTGAACCCCGGGGGGGCAGAGCCTGCAGTGAGCCGAGATCGCGCCACTGCACTCCAGCCTGGGTGACAGAGCGACTCCGTCTCAAAAAAAAAAAAAAAAAGAAAAAAAACATAGGTGGAAAGCTTCATGACATTAGATTTGGCAGTGATCTCCTGCATATGACATCAAACGTATAGGCAACAAAAGAAAAAACAGATAAACTGGACTACATCAAAATTCACAACTTCTGTATATCAAAAGATACAATCAACAGAGTGAAAAGGCAAGCTATAGAATGGGAGAAAATATTGCACATCATATATCTGATAAGGGGTTAATATTGAGAATCTATAAAGAACTCTTATGAAAGACTTGAACAGTCATTTCTCCAAAGAAAATATACAAATGGCCAACAAGCACATGAAAAAATGCTCAAAATTACTAATCATTAGGGAAATAATCAAAGCCACAATGAGATGCCACCTCACACCCATTAGAATGGCTACTATCAAAAAATAAAAAGTGTTGGTGAAGATGTGGAGAAATTGGAACCCTTGTGCCCCATTGGTGGGAATGTAAAATGGTGCAGTCACTATGGAAAACAGTATGGCGATTTCTCAAAACATCAGAAATAGAATTACCATATTGTCTAGCAGTTCCACTTCTGATTATATACCCAAAAGAGTTGAAAGCAGGGTCACAAAAAGATATGTTCATAGCAGCATTTATTAACAAATGCCAAAAAGTAGAAGGAACCCAAATGTCCATCAACAGATGAATGGATAAACAAAATGTGGTACATATGTACAATGGACTATTATTCAGCCTTAAAAAAGAAGGAAACTCTGACCCATACTGCAACATGGATGAACCTTGAGGATGTTATGCTAAGTGAAATAAGCCAGTCTCACACACACACACACACACACACACACACAAACAGATACTGTGTGATTCTATTTATACAAGCTACCTCAAGTCATCAAATTCATACAGAAAGTACAATGGTGGTTGCCAGGGACTAGGGGGAGGAAGGGATGGGGAGTTACTGTTTAATTAGTATAAAGTTTCAGTTTTATAAGATGAAAAGTTTCTGGAGGCCTGGAAGCCCTACGCATTCTACTGGTTTTAAAACAAAGAGCTCAGCTGACACCAGGTACGACTTGTCAGCCTCTACATTCTCTCCCGATGGAAGAGTGTTTTGAGTTGAATATGCTGTGAAGGCTGTGGAAAATAGTAGTACAGCCACTGGACTCAGAAGTAAAGATGGTGGTGGCTTTGGGGCAGAAAAGGGAGTCTTCCTAAACTTTATGAAGAAGGCTCCAGCAAAAGACTTTTTAATATTGATTGGCATGTTGGAATGGTGGTAGCAGGTTTGTTGACAGATGCCCCTTCTTTGGCAGATGTAACAAGACAAGAAGCTTCCAACTTTAGATCTAGCTTTGGCTATATACCATTCCACAAAAACATCTTGCAGACACAGTTGCCATGCATATACACCCTGCAGTGCTGTTAGACCTTTTGGCTGTAGTTTTACAGTAAGGTCTTACAGCGTGAACGACAGGGCACAATTCTGCAAGATGTTTCATATGGTTATTGGGGCTGTACCCTTGGCAAAGCCAGGGACGCTGCAAAGATAAAAAATAGAAAAGCTTCAGGTGAAAAAAATGACCTGCCATGTTATTGTTAAGAAGTTGCAAAAATATTTACATAGTATATGATGAAGTTAAGAATAAATCTTTTAAATTAGAACTCAGCAGGGTTGGTGAATTAACTAAAGGAAGAAGACGTGAAATTATTCCAAAAGATATAAGGGAAGAAGAAGAGAAACATGCCAAGGAATCTTTGAAGGAAGAAGATGAATCAGATGATGACAATATATAACATTTACTCCAGCATCTATTCTATTTTAAATTTCTGCTACAGTCCCAGGTAACATTTAGCCCCCTGTGGATTATACACACTCACTAACCAATTCTCATTAGATGTCTGTATTGTGAAAAGGGAGAAAAAAGTTCTGGAGGTTGCACAATTATGTGAATATACTTAATGTACTTGATGCCACTTAACAATGGTTAAGATGATCAATTTTATGTTATATATATTTTACCACAATAAATTTTTTTTAATTTATAGTGGAGGCCACATCAGCTCAGACCAAGAACCTGGGGACAAAGAAGTTGCTCCCCTCAAGGTTGGAGTTTGGCTTGGACCGAGGAGCTCAGGATCTGAGGACCGCCGTCTAAGGGCAGGTGGGCTTAGGCAGTAGAAACTCCATAGCAGAGAAAGGTCAAATGGAGGAGGGTCATGCTGGCAAGGCAGTCATGAGAGGAGTGGTGAGGAAGAAGAGGAGAGAACTAGCAAGAGCTAGGAGCCTATCCTTTCTTAAATGCACTATGCATTTGTTAGCAGTCATCATTTGAGGTGGAAAATTCATCCAGACTACCTTCAGTTTTCTGACTCCCACTACCCTTCACTTTTGCACTGTACCTTGGCTCCAACTGCCCCCCTTGTCACCTCAATAACCTGATTTAGACCAATATTCCCAGTTTTTTGTTTTTGTTTTTTTTGAGACACAGTCTCTCTCTGTCACCCAGGCTAGAGTGCAGTGGCACAATCTCGGCCCACTGCAGCCTCCGCCTCCCGGGTTCAAGCGATTCTCCTGCCTCAGCCACCAGAGTAGCTGGGATTACAGGCACACGCCACCATGCCTGGCTAATTTTTGTATTTTTTTGTAGAGACGGGGTTTCACCATGTTGGCCAGGCTGGTCTTGAACTCCTAACCTTAGGTGATCCGCCTGCCTCAGCCTCCCAAAGTGCTGGGATTACAGGCGTGAGCCACCCTGCCTGGCCCCCAGTTTTAATAAAGGCATTCCATCTTGGACATGCTGCCTGGTATTTCTCTCCTGGCCACAGGGAATTAGCAGGGTGGGTGCAGCCCTCCCACTGGAACCTCAGGTAGCTTGGCAGGGATTCAGGGTCAGGAATTGGACTGTTGTCCAACACAAGCTCCTGTTGGATTGGGAATCAAGAGAGCAAGGGAGCAAATATTAAGTCTAAGTTCAGAATACAAGTTCATACCAGCATGCAAATATGCAAACACTTTATAAGAAAATAGCAGACGGGCTGGGCACAGTGGCTCATGCCTGTAATCCCAGCACTTTGGGAAGCCAAGGCTGGCGGATCACTTGAGGCCAGGAGTTCGAGACCATCCTGGCCAACGTGGCAAAAACTCTGTCCCTACTAAAAATAAAGGAGAAAAAAGAAAGGAAGAAAAGAGCAGACAATTGCTGGACACCACATAGAGTGGGGAAAGACTTCCAAACATCAGGCCAGGACAAGTTTTCATAAGCCGAAGGGCATAGATAGAGGGGGAAGCCCAAACTACAATGCCTGTGAGACAAGGTGCACCCCCCAAGATCTACCTATACCAAGAGAACAGAGTGTCCCTGAACTAAGAGATCAAATAAACACTAACACCACTCCATTCCCTCACTCCAGTAGAAGCACCTGTTATTGCTGGTCTAGGAAAATCCTACACATTTATTTTCTCATGGACAAAAAAGGTTCATGGACATATCTTCAAAGTTTCTATAAGAATAAAACAAAATGAGTAGTAAAGACATTGTAACTTGGGTATATATCTAAGAGTGGGAAAGAGAAAAAAAGCAAAGAAAAGAAAACATTGTAACTAATTAGAATACTCCCTTAAAAAATAAAGGAAAGGAAAACTTTTTTTTTTCAACTGGGTAATTTATTATTTATTTTTTTTTTATTATACTTTAGGTTTTAGGGTACATGTGCACAATGTGCAGGTTTGTTACATATGTATCCATGTGCCATGTTGGTTTGCTGCACCCATTAACTCGTCATTTAGCATTAGGTATATCTCCTAATGCTGTCCCTCCCCCCTCCCCCAACCCCACAACAGTCCCCGGAGTGTGATGTTCCCCTTCCTGTGTCCATGAGTTCTCATTGTTCAATTCCCACCTATGAGTGAGAACATGCAGTGTTTGGTTTTTTGTCCTTGCGATAGTTTACTGAGAATGATGTTTTCCAGTTTCATCCATGCCCCTACAAAGGACATGAACTCATCATTTTTTATGGCTGCATAGTATTCCATGGTGTATATGTGCCACATTTTCTTAATCCAGTCTATTGTTGTTGGACATTTGGGTTGGTTCCAAGTCTTTGCTATTGTGAATAGTGCCACAATGAACATACGTATGCATGTGTCTTTATAGCAGCATGTTTTAAAATCCTTTGGGTATATACCCAGTAATGGGATGGCTGGGTCAAATGGTATTTCTAGTTCTAGATCCCTGAGGAATCGCCACACTGACTTCCACAATGGTTGAACTAGTTTACAGTCCCACCAACAGTGTAAAAGTGTTCCTATTTCTCCACATCCTCTCCAGCACCTGTTGTTTTCTGACTTTTTAATGATGGCCATTCTAACTGGTGTGAGATGGTATCTCACTGTGGTTTTGATTTGCATTTCTCTGATGGCCAGTGATGATGAGCATTTTTTCATGTGTTTTTTGGCTGCATAAATGTCTTCTTTTGAGAAGTGTCTGTTCATGTCCTTCGCCCACTTTTTGATGGGGTTGTTTGTTTTTTTCTTGTAAATTTGTTTGAGTTCATTGTAGATTCTGGATGTTAGCCCTTTGTCAGATGAGTAGGTTGCAAAAATTTTCTCCCATTGTGTAGGTTGCCTGTTCACTCTGCTGGTAGTTTCTTTTGCTGTGCAGAAGCTCTTTAGTTTAATTAGATCCCATTTGTCAATTTTGGCTTTTGTTGCCATTGCTTTTGGTGTTTTAGACATGAAGTCCTTGCCCACGCCTATGTCCTGAATGGTATTGCCTAGGTTTTCTTGTAGGATTTTAATGGTTTTAGGTCTAACATGTAAGTCTTTAATCCATCTTGAATTAATTTTTGTATAAGGTGTAAGGAAGGGATCCAGTTTCAGCTTTCTACATATGGCTAGCCAGTTTTCCCAGCACCATTTATTAAATAGGGAATCCTTCCCCATTTCTTGTTTTTGTCAGGTTTCTCAAAGATCAGATAGTTGTAGATATGTGGCATTATTTCTGAGGGCTCTGTTCTGTTCCATTGATCTATGTCTCTGTTGTGGTACCAGTACCATGCTGTTTTGGTTACTGTCGCCTTGTAGTATAGTTTGAAGTCAGGTAGCGTGATGCCTCCAGCTTTGTTCTTTTGGCTTAGGATTGACTTGGCGATGCGGGCTCTTTTTTGGTTCCATATGAACTTTAAAGTGGTTTTTTCCAATTCTGTGAAGAAAGTCATTGGTAGCTTGATGGGGATGGCATTGAATCTATAAATTACCTTGGGCAGTATGGCCATTTTCATGATATTGATTCTTCCAACCCATGAGCATGGAATGTTCTTCCGTTTGTTTGTATCTTCTTTTATTTCATTGAGCAGTGGTTTGTAGTTCTCCTTGAAGAGGTCCTTCACATCCCTTGTAACACAATTTATGAGGCCAGCATCGCCCTGATACCAAAGCCTGGCAGAGACATAACCAAAAAAGAGAATTTCAGACCAATATCCTTGATGAACATTGATGCAAAAATCCTCAATAAAATACTGGCAAACCGAATCCAGCAGCACATCAAAAAGCTTATCCACCATGATCAAGTGGGCTTCATCCCTGGGATGCAAGGCTGGTTCAACATATGCAAATCAATAAATGTAATCCAGCATATAAACAGAACCAAAGACAAAAACCACATGATTATCTCAATAGATGCAGAAAAGGCCTTTGGCAAAATTCAACAACCCTTCATGCTAAAAACTCTCAATAAATTAGGTATTGATGGGATGTATCTCAAAATAATAAGAGCTATCTATGACAAGCCCACAGCCAATATCATACTGAATGGGCAAAAACTGGAAGCATTCCCTTTGAAAACTGGCACAAGACAGGGAGGCCCTCTCTCACCACTCCTATTCAACATAGTGCCGGAAGTTCTGGCCAGGGCAATCAGGCAGGAGAAGGAAATAAAGGGTATTCAGTTAGGAAAAGAGGAAGTCAAATTGTTCCTGTTTGCAGATGACATGATTGTATATCTAGAAAACCCCATCGTCTCAGCCCAAAATCTCCTTAAGCTGATTAGCAACTTCAGCCAAGTCTCAGGATACAAAATCAATGTACAAAAATCACAGGCATTCTTGTACACCAATAACAGACAAACACAGAGCCAAATCACGAGTGAACTCCCATTCACAATTGCTTCAAAGAGAATAAAATACCTAAGAAAACTTTTTTTAAAGCATCCCAACATTAATTAAATATAATCAAGCAATTGTAAATATTAAAGTGTAATACAAACCAGAAACTTGAAAACTCAGGATACAAATAGACATAAAACAGGAAGAAATAAATGACGGCTTAGAGTAAAAGAACAAGCATATCTCAGAAATGAAGAGCAAACTGCCAAGTGTTCAATGGGTAACACACAGAAAGAAAGTATAATGAAGCACATATGGGAAGAAAACTTAAATATCTAAGAAAACAGAAATTATGTAAACAGCTAAAAAATATGAGACTGCAAGTGATAAAAGGGCACTTTGGGAGGCCAAGGCAGGCGGGCGGATCACTTGAGGCCAGGAGTTCAAGACCAGCCTGGCCAACATGGCGAAACCCCAGTTCTACCAAAAAATACACAAATTAGCCAAGCATGGTGGCACGTGCCTGTAGTCCCAGCTGCTGGGAGAGTGAGGCAGGAGAATCGCTTGAACTGGAGAGGTGGAGGTTGCACTGAGCTGAGATTGTGCCACTGCACTCCAGCCTGGGCAACAAAGTGAGACCCCCATCTCAAAAAAAAAGAAAAAGAAAAAGGAAGGAAGGAAGGAAGGGAAGGAAGGAAGGAGAAAGAGAAAAAGAGGAAAGAAAGAGAAAGAAAAGGAAAGAGAAAGAAAACAAAAGAAAGAAAGGAAAGAAAGAGAAAGAAAGAAGAAAGAAAGAGAAAGTAAAAGAAAGAAAGAAAAGAAAGAAAGAAAGATAAAAGACAGGCAAAGCAAGCCAATTTATGTACAATAGGAGTCCCTAAAGAAGAAAACCTAAATAAATTAGACATAATTAATATTTAAAATTATACTCTAGGAAAACTATTTAGAACTAAAAGAAAAACTTAACATATATATTGAAAGGTCCACCAGGTTCCTGGGAAAATTATCCTGCAATGCTCAGCTCCAAGACAAACCCCAGTAAAACCTGTCAGATTTTAAAGAAAAATAAAACATTCTCTGAGCCTCCAGATTAAATTAGGTTGTTATCAGATTTCTTAATAGCCACACACAAAGCAAAACTGAAGGAAAGAAAGTACAAACCAAGAATTTTATATGCAGTGATTTTTGTGCATCAAGACAATGAGAACACAGTAATGAATATTCAAGAATTCAGGAATATTTTCCTCAGGAGCCCTTCCTGAAGAATCTACTGGGAGGACAAGTTTTAACCAACCAAATGATAGCTAAGGAATTTCAGCAACAGGACTGGTGTTAAGAATTGAAAACTGCATATTGAAATCTACAATGAAGATGAAAATAAAGACCGAAGAATAGTATGTAAATGTCCTAGGTTCTGACGAAGTGGAGATAACATGATTTTTTAATGGGAACAGAAAGAAGAGAGAAAGGGGAAAGTAAAATGAGCCCACTGGTTGCCAGACAGATAACAGGTGGGAGTCAAAGACCATCTAAAGGTTTCCCAAACTTGGCACTATGGACATTTTGGGCCAGGTGATTTTTCTGTTGTAGGACCTGGCTGTCCTGTGCATTATAGGATGTTTAGCAGCATCCCTGACCTCTGCCCAACAGATGCACACCTCTCCCAGTTTGACAGCCAAAAATACTTCCAGACGTTGCCTAGTGTCTTCTGGGGAATAAAATGGATACACTCCCCCCACCTCTGTTGAAAGTCATTGATCAACAGATGCACTGGTTGAGAACCAGTTAATAAAACAGTAAGAACCTAAGTAGAAAAAAGAGGACTAAGGACATTTATAAATATATTAATATAAAAGTAATTACTAGAAGAAAATATAAATTTTGCCAAACACTAATACATATATTTTTAAGTACTCCAAAAAAACACACTGTGAAAGAACCAGTAAATATGACAAATGCACCAAGTAAATACAATACAAGATAATATGACAGACCTGAAAACAAACATGGCCACTATATCATTAAATATAAT
Source organism: Nomascus leucogenys (assembly GCF_006542625.1). Taxonomy (NCBI): domain Eukaryota; kingdom Metazoa; phylum Chordata; class Mammalia; order Primates; family Hylobatidae; genus Nomascus; species Nomascus leucogenys. Next base: position 2,684,304 of record NC_044392.1, on the reverse strand, counting down.
TAGGTTTAATTATAAAGATGTTCAGATTATCTCACAAAATAAAACTCGACTCTGTGCTATCACAAGAAGCATACCTAAACGAAGTGATTTAAAATGGCTTAAATACCATGTATTGAAATCTAAAGCAAAGCAAAGCAAAGGAATAACATGCATACGCAAACAAGATAACAGGAATCACCATCCTCACACCAGATAAGTTAGAATTCAGGGCCAAAAGCATGAAAAAGGACAAGGAAGGACACTTTACAGCACTAAAGGAGATTATTCACAATGAAGTTATAACAGATACCGATAACTATGCACCCAATAAGAAAGCGGATGTGTCATAAAGCAGAAACTAGGAGGTGCAAAGAGAAATTGGAGCATGCCAGTAACAGCAGTTTTAACTCACCACTCTCAGTCCATAACAAACCAAGGAAACAAAAGTAAGGCTGTAGAAGACCTAACCAAAATAATAATAAGGAAGTTTTTATGAATGTGAATATCTGTCAAACTCTGCAACCCAATGTTAGAGAATATGCTTTCTTTTGAAGCATACATGGAACATTCATGCAAATATCCCTTATACGTAAAGAACTCTTAAAAATTGAGAAAAATAAGTCTAAAAGTACCATAAGCAAACATTCAAAGACTACGAAAGGAAAGACATGCAAAAACCTTGAAATATATGAAAAGGCACTCAGTTTCTCTCCATTATTCCTTACCTATGAGATCAGCGAAAATCCAAAAGCTAGACAACACACTTTGACAAAAATGTGGGATAAACTGGCACTGTCACTGCTGGTCCCACTCACAGAGGAGAATTTGATGATATGCACCATTTGAACAATTAATACACGAAAAGCCCAGACTCTATCACCACACACTATATCCATGTAACATGACTGCACTTGCACCCCTAAATCTAGAAAAATAATAATAATAAAAGCGATGAATAAAACACAGTAACTGTGTTTGAATCTATGAGTTCATAATATTTTTAAAACAAACAATCCTATTTAATAGTGGGCAAAGGGCATGAATAGACATTTCTCAAAAGAAAATATACGGATGGCCAGCAAACATATGAAAAAATACTCAACATCACTATTCATCAGGGAAATGCAAATTAAAACCACAGTGAGGCCGGGCACGGTGGCTCACACCTGTAATCCCAGCACTTTGGGAGGCCGAGGCAGGTGGACACCTGAGGTCAGGAGTTTGAGACCAGCCTGACCAACATGGTGAAACCCCGTCTCTACCAAAATGAACAAAAATTAGCCAGGCATGAAGGGAGGCACCTATAATCCCAGCTACTCGGGAGGCTGAGGCAAGAGAATCGATTGAACCCAGGAGGCAGAGGTTGCAGTGAGCTGAGATGGTGCCACTGCACTCCAGTGTAGGTGACAGAGCAAGACTCTGCCTCAAAAAAAGAAAAAAAGAAAAAAAACACACACAATGAAATACCACCTTACTCCTGCGAGAATGGCCATTATGGATAAGTGAAAAAACAATAGATGTTGACATGGATGTGGGGAAATGAGAGCACTTAGACACTGCTGGAAGGAATGTAAATTCGTACAACCTCTATGGGAAGCAGTATGGAGATTCTTTAAAGAGCTTAAAGCAGAGCTGCCATTTGATCCAGCAGTCTCACTACTGGGTGTCTGCCCAAAGGAAAATAAGTCATTATATGAAAAAGACACTTGCACATGTATGTTTAGAGTAGCACAGTTCACAACTGCAAAGATGTGGAACCAACCTAAGTGTCCATCAGCTGATGAGTGGATAAAGAAAATGTGGTATACGTACACCATGAGACACTATTCAGCCATTAAAATCAATGAAATACTGTCTTTTGCAGCAACTTGGATGGAGCTGGAGGCCGTTATTCTAAGTGAAGTAACACAGGAGTAGAAAACCCAAAAACTGTATGATCTCACTTATAAGCGGGAGCTAAGCTATGAGTATCCAAGGGCATATAGAGTGACATAATGGACTTCAGAGATTCAGACAGCGGAGGCTGGGAGGAGGGATAGAGATAAAAACTATACAGTAGGTACAATGTACACTAACTCACACAGGTGCACTGAAATCTCAGAATTCGCCTCTACATAGTTCATCCATGTAACAAAAACCACTTGTACCCCAAAAGCTATTGAAATAATCATAAATAATAAATAACATTTTTTTAAAAACTCATTAGTCACTTATGGAAAACATTAAGAAACCAGCTATATTTTGATAACCAGTAAGTAAAAGGAGGGAAGAGCAAGCATTCATCCTGCTTTTTGTATGCAATGTATTTCAGGGTAACTAAATATTAAGAAGGGGAGTCTCTTTATAAAAGTCTTGCAGCCAGTAAATGAAGAATAGAATTTATCACCATTTTGAAACCTTTATTAAAATAAATTCTGGCAATCATCATCAATGACTGCTAATATCACAAAAAGTGAGGCAAGCAGACATTATAGGCCTTCTGACGGAAGTACACAACAACCACCTATGAAGTATTCTTGCCAAAAAAAAAAATAAAATTTGAATCTGTTTAAAACTTTGGATCTAAATACCAGTTACAGGAAATACAGATGACAAAGAAACAAGTTCAATGATACCATAAGGATGTAATTGACAAGATACAGATTCTGGAAAACTCCTCAGTGAAAATTACCTCATCTTTTTTTTTTTTCTTTTTTTTTATTATTATACTTTAGGATTTAGGGTACATGTGCACAATGTGCAGGTTTGTTACATATGTATCCATGTGCCATGTTGTTTTGCTGCACCCATTAACTCGTCATTTAGCATTAGGTATATCTCCTAATGCTGTCCCTCCCCACTCCCCCAACCCCACAACAGTCCCTGGAGTGTGATGTTCCCCTTCCTGTGTCCATGAGTTCTCATTGTTCAATTCCCACCTATCAGTGAGAACATGCGGTGTTTGGTTTTTGTCCTTGCGATAGTTTACTGAGAATGATGTTTTCCAGTTTCATCCATGTCCCTACAAAGGACATGAACTCATCATTTTTTATGGCTGCATAGTATTCCATGGTGTATATGTGCCACATTTTCTTAATCCAGTCTATTGTTGTTGGACATTTGGGTTGGTTCCAAGTCTTTGCTATTGTGAATAGTGCCACAATGAACATACGTATGCATGTGTCTTTATAGCAGCATGTTTTAAAATCCTTTGGGTATATACCCAGTAATGGGATGGCTGGGTCAAATGGTATTTCTAGTTCTAGATCCCTGAGGAATCGCCACACTGACTTCCACAATGGTTGAACTAGTTTACAGTCCCACCAACAGTGTAAAAGTGTTCCTATTTCTCCACATCCTCTCCAGCACCTGTTGTTTTCTGACTTTTTAATGATGGCCATTCTAACTGGTGTGAGATGGTATCTCACTGTGGTTTTGATTTGCATTTCTCTGATGGCCAGTGATGATGAGCATTTTTTCATGTGTTTTTTGGCTGCATAAATGTCTTCTTTTGAGAAGTGTCTGTTCATGTCCTTTGCCCACTTTTTGATGGGGTTGTTTGGTTTTTTCTTGTAAATTTGTTTGAGTTCATTGTAGATTCTGGATATTAGCCCTTTGTCAGATGAGTAGGTTGCAAAAATTTTCTCCCATTGTGTAGGTTGCCTGTTCACTCTGCTGGTAGTTTCTTTTGCTGTGCAGAAGCTCTTTAGTTTAATTAGATCCCATTTGTCAATTTTGGCTTTTGTTGCCATTGCTTTTGGTGTTTTAGACATGAAGTCCTTGCCCACGCCTATGTCCTGAATGGTATTGCCTAGGTTTTCTTGTAGGATTTTAATGGTTTTAAGTCTAACATGTAAGTCTTTAATCCATCTTGAATTAATTTTTGTATAAGGTGTAAGGAAGGGATCCGGTTTCAGCTTTCTACATATGGCTAGCCAGTTTTCCCAGCACCATTTATTAAATAGGGAATCCTTTCCCCATTTCTTGTTTTTGTCAGGTTTCTCAAAGATCAGATAGTTGTAGATATGTGGCATTATTTCTGAGGGCTCTGTTCTGTTCCATTGACCTATGTCTCTGTTGTGGTACCAGTACCATGCTGTTTTGTTTACTGTCGCCTTGTAGTATAGTTTGAAGTCAGGTAGCGTGATGCCTCCAGCTTTGTTCTTTTGGCTTAGGATTGACTTGGCGATGCAGGCTCTTTTTTGGTTCCATATGAACTTTAAAGTAGTTTTTTCCAATTCTGTGAAGAAAGTCATTGGTAGCTTGATGGGGATGGCATTGAATCTATAAATTACCTTGGGCAGTATGGCCACTTTCTCGATATTGATTCTTCCAACCCATGAGCATGGAATGTTCTTCCATTTGTTTGTATCCTCTTTTATTTCATTGAGCAGTGGTTTGTAGTTCTCCTTGAAGAGGTCCTTCACATCCCTTGTAAGTTGGATTCCTAGGTATTTTATTCTCTTTGAAGCAATTGTGAATGGGAGTTCACTCATGATTTGGCTCTCTGTTTGTCTGTGATTGGTGTACAAGAATGCTTGTGATTTTTGTACATTGATTTTGTATCCTGAGACTTTGCTGAAGTTGCTTATCAGCTTAAGGAGATTTTGGGCTGAGACGATGGGGTTTTCTAGATATACAATCATGTCATCTGCAAACAGGGACAATTTGACTTCCTCTTTTCCTAACTGAATACCCTTTATTTCCTTCTGCCTGATTGCCCTGGCCAGAACTTCCAGCACTATGTTGAATAGGAGTGGTGAGAGAGGGCATCCCTGTCTTGTGCCAGTTTTCAAAGGGAATGCTTCCAGTTTTTGCCCATTCAGTATATTGGCTGTGCGTTTGTAATAGATAGCTCTTATTATTTTGAGATACGTCCCATCAATACCTAATTTATTGAGAGTTTTTAGCATGAAGGTTGTTGAATTTTGTCAAAGGCCTTTTCTGCATCTATTGAGATAATCATGTGGTTTTTGTCATTGGTTCTGTTTATATGCTGGATTACATTTATTGATTTGCATATGTTGAACCAGCCTTGCATCCCAGGGATGAAGCCCACTTGATCATGGTGTATAAGCTTTTTGATGTGCTGCTGGATTCGGTTTGCCAGTATTTTATTGAGGATTTTTGCATCAATGTTCATCAAGGATATTGGTCTGAAATTCTCTTTTTTGGTTATGTCTCTGCCAGGCTTTGGTATCAGGACGATGCTGGCCTCATAAAATGTGTTAGGGAGGATTCCCTCTTTTTCTATCGATTGGAATAGTTTCAGAAGGAATGGTACCAGTTCCTCCTTGTACCTCTGGTAGAATTCGGCTGTGAATCCATCAGGTCCTGGACTCTTTTTAGTTGGTAAGCTATTGATTGTTGCCACAATTTCAGAACCTGTTATTGGGAAAATGACCTCATCTTAAATCCAGTTGTGATGTATAACATTAACTGAATTCAAATTCAAACAAGCTGTTCTTAAAAATTTTGAGACAATATATGAAGTAGGAACTTCATATATTGTTGGTTCCATTCATATATTTGAGACAATATATGAAGTGGCAAGTTATTAACCTGAGCCTCTGTGGCTCTGTGGTAAAATGGGGATAGCAACAACAATATTTCATTGAGTTGTGCTGAGGCTGAAATGATGTCATCCACCCAAGGTCCTTACCAGCATGCCTGGCCCCTAGGCTCTTTATAGCTATTGGCTGTCAATTACTGGTCAAATGAATAGGGAGGAAAGAAGCTATGATCTGGAGGCAGCCTCAAGGAGTGAGGAGAAAGAACAGCAACCCTGCCTCCCACCAGGAGGAACTTGGGCTGTATGCAAATAAACAGCCTCCATTTGAAAGGGCTGCAGGGAGGTGGGATCCTCTGCAGAAAGCCAGGTTTCTTATTTATTTATTTATTTATTTAGTAGAGATGAGGTCTCACTATGTTGCCCAGGCTGGTCTCCAACTCCTGGCTTCTAGTGATCCATCCACTTCAGCCTCCCGAAGTGCTGGGATTACAGGTGGGAGTCACTGCACCCAGCCCCAGCAGCTTCTTGACATGGGGCCAACAGATGGCCAGCCCCAGCCATAAGCCATCTCCCTCAGGTAGGGCTTTTTCCTAGTATTACATGCTCAGTTATACTGGCCTTGGCCAGCTCTCTGGCTACCTACGTTGGACCCCTTCAGATAACAGTTCTTGTTCCTGCCTGAATTGGCTGGCCAGCCTGAGACCCTGACATTTATAACTGACCTGAATGCCTTACTGCATTTGTGGTCAAACTACAGCTAACAGCAAGAGCATGGACTATAAGGAGGCTGTGATCTCTGTCCTGTCTTCCAGGAAGGTAAGCCCTGTGGGTCTGGTCAGTATTGGAGTAACTGCTAGAAAGAAGTTACATGAAAACATGTAAGCAAGACCCAGAGCTTGCTCCTCAGGGAGACCATGACTCATTTCCTCCAGATCTCATCTTTGTCCCAAGACATGCAGAATATTAGTACATGCCAACCACTAGTAACACCTATATTTGAGATCTGACCCCTACAAGAAAAAATAGGTTCTCAGTGGATTCTGAGCAAAACAAATTCACAATAAGCTGAGCTGTATTAGTCCGTTTCTGTAAAGAACTGCCAAAGACTGGGTAATTTATAAAGGAAAGAGGTTTAATTGACTCACAGTTCCACATGGCTGGGGAGGCCTCAGGAAACTTATAATCATGGCGGAAGGGCAAGCAAACACGTCCTTCACATAGTGGCAGGAGAAAGAAGTGCAGAGCAAAGCAGGGAAAAATCACTTACAAAACCATCAGATCTCAGGAGAACTCACTCACTATCACAAGATCAGCATTGGGGTAACCGCCCCCATGATTCAGGTGCCTTCCACCAGGTCCCTTCCACAACACAGGGGGATTATGCGAACTACAATTCAAGATGAGATTTGGGTGGAGACACAGCCAAACCATATCAACGGCCTAAAAGGCAAAGTTGCCTATATCTCATTCAATAAGGACAAAAGAGTGAGCGTGTATTAGGAAACTTCAACCTTGAGCTACAGTCTTTTGAATGTTGTCAGTAGGACAATGGGTGGAGGAAGGCAAGAAAAGAATATAAAGACCCTCCAGCTCTCCCCTCTTTCTCAAGTACGAAGTGTGACCAGTTCTGTTCCTGAACCAGGAAGCAAATGAGAGGAATCAAGTAAGTTTCAGCCCTCTGGGAACTCTTTCCTGTGTTTTCATCCATAATCATCTTCGTGTTATTTGGATTTCAGACACCTCTGGTTTCCTAGCACAGGGATCCTGAAGGATATATCAAAGTAGATGCATAGGGACCAGCAGACTGAGAGGCCACTGGTCTAGGCAAGAGGCCATGGCTCCTGAGGTTGTGGACATACCTGAAGAGCCACCCATTCTGAAGGACCACAGGGAACAATGAAAAGAAGACACCTGCCCAACACAAGGGGCTTGAGACCTTGGCCCCAATCTCCCTGACAACCTGTGTCTCAATGACTTCCCTTCCTTTTCTCCCCCATGCTTTTGGTGTAACCAGGAAGAAGCCAGAAGAATCGAAAACACATTCCTTTTTTGGCAGTTTAATATAATTTATTAACTTATCAGTCCACTCCATCCCAAAATACGATTTGACCAGCTTTAAGAGATGTACATAACAGCACAAAAATAAAATAAAATAACAGAAAATGGGGAAGTGAAAGCAAAGCCAAATAAAATGAAGCCAGGGATTGGTCCACAAATTGCAAAACAAAAGGGCCTGTTCAGGTTTTAGAATTGGACATTAAATCCCTGAGGCTCTTGATGGACAAAATTTAATCCATTTTAATTTCGCAGTCCCCAAGAGGGAATTAAAATCAATCGCAAATGTCTCATTTCCATAAGGATTTAATTGGTAGAGAAAGGTCCCTGGAGATGACACCTGTGCTTCCTGTTTCTCCAGGACACATCAGCTGGGTTGAGCGTGAGCTCCTGCCCCTACTCCTGATGCTGGCGCTCCAGCCTAGCTGGCCTTACCTCTCCGTCCATTTCTGGGAAACTTCAGGAACAGGGTTGGGTTGGCGGCCTCATAAGCGGTCATGAACAAGCCCTTTCCTCTCAAGTGCTGTCCACAGAGGGATTCTCTCCTGCCCTGGCCCCCTGGGTGACGTCTGCAGTGGAGGGTTTCAAAGTGTCTCACCATCACTTCCTGCTGGTCCCCAGTGCCTATAAATATGCGGAAGCTTCTCTGTGGTCCATGAATCCCCCCAAAGCACTGAAGCCAAGTGTGTTCTATGTGGAAGGAGAAGACTCCTTTCTCCTCTGTGCCACATTTGTCACCTGCCACCAAGTGAGGGCTCCCTGAGCCCCAGTGACTCAAGATTCTAGTGGTCACAGCTCTGCCAGCCTGGGCCTGTGGCTCCTCTCCTGCTTGGGCTCAGATACATCCGTCATGCTGCTCCAGGACCAGCTTAGAGAGTGATTCTTGTTTTCCTGATCCCCCTTCCCGTGGCCCTCACCCTCTAGGTGGCACAATTTTTATGGGATATTTTTCTACAATGAAAACGTAAAAAAAAAAAAAAAAAAAAAAAGTGACTTTAGAAATAAGTATCATGTCATGGCAGGCATGATCAGAAGCATGTTTACACACACAGAGAATCACCAACAGCGCCCTGATTAGAAAATCAATGTCTATGTGAATCCCTAGTCGACTATAGCATGTTTAGGTAAAATTATCTAATTGGATTCTTCTTTTTACTCTTCTAATGCTCTTGACTTAACCAAGTGGCTCTTAAAACAAAGAAGCTCTCAGCTTTGAGAAGTGGGGGAACCGAACACACACTGAAAAGAACTGGGACCTCTCAAACTCTGTCTCTTCCTCCAAGCAGCATAAAATGGGGTTACTGGGGTGCAGGCTCCTGTTGGGTTCTAAGAGAGACCAGGTGAGAGATGCGGCACACGGAGGTGAGGAGAAAGGTCACCCACTCAGCTGCAGCATGGGCTGGGGGAAGCAACAATAAGGTGAGGAAGGAACGTGCCTTTGGCCCCCGAAAACATGCATTTATTTGGAGGTAAGTGCAGGCTTGCTGAAAGTCAGAGGGAGGGCAAAATGATGCTAAAGACATGCTAGCAGTAATATTGATGCTGGGAGTGTGAAGAAATAGCCAGGAGCTGTGGGGGAAAAGGCTCCAGTGTCTACCATCCCAGGCCTCCAGGCCCATTTCAAATCCCTCCTCTCCTGCAAAGCCTTCCCTGCACTCCCACTGCATGGAGCACTAACCTCTTGTAGCAGATTGGGGCAGGGGCTTGAGATTGGTGTTTGCTGTTAACAGGTGGGGGAGCTGAGCGATGCCCAAATGGAGGATGGGATCAAAACTAAGGTTAAGATGAGCTTTGGGAGGCTGAGGTGGGAGGATCGCTAGAGGCCAGGAGTTCAAGATCAGCTTGGGCAATGCAAGACCCCCATCTCTCCAAAAAAAAAAAAAAAAAAAAAAAAAAATGAGGTAAGGGAATATTTTGAATGATTAATTTTGACTTTAGACATTGACTCCATTCAGAAAGAGACCTCTCAGGCAGCTGGGTAACTCCAGCCCAACTGGAAATGCTCTTAGAAGGGAGAAAGTATTGGCAGAACTGAGTCCAGGATGAGTCCAGTGGGTAGGTCTCTCCAGGCACGTGCAGGGGAGGCTTGGATGGGAGCCACTGAGTGTCTACATCAATGCGTGTGCTGAATGGGCAGGCCAAGAGCCCCATGATGGGTGACAGTAGACACGGGGGCTGTGAGACACCCAGGAGTCACCCAAGCACAGCTGGTTGGCAGGCAGCTGGGCTCCTAAGAGGAGAGGCCACAGCAGTACACAGATCTGGAAGTCATTAGCATCTACACAGAAGAAATGAGAGAAAGAAAAGAAAAGAAAAGAAAAGAAAAGAAAAGAAGAAAAGAAAAGAAAGGGAAACAGAGTGAATGAAGAAGCAAGCCTAGGACAGGACTCTGGAGTACAAAGACCCAGAACAGCCTGGGAGAGGCAAGTTCACCTGCAACACCCACACCCACTCCAGACATCACTGCCTTCATTACTTCAAAACTGCACCCCTGTCCCCAAAGAGTGTTACTACCCTTCAGAAAGTGACTCAATTCTTTTCTGCAGCCCGAAAGCAGAGAGCTATCCCCATTGGGGGCCCCAGAACAAGATGAGGCAGGACGGACTACGCAGAGCACCTGACTACACTATTTAGCCTGGAGGGACCCTAGCTGCTTTACTCTGCTTCTGGGAGGAGGCTACAGGGGACAATAAGGCCGAGGCAGCCATGACCATGAGTTCAGCTGCTGAGGTCAAGGCCTAAGAAAAAACCGAGTATCTGAAAAAGTCTTGGCCCCTCCTTTCCCTGCCCCTACCTTTGGGTATGCTGCCTCCTGGGGGTCTGAGGAATGGGAGGCCTAAGGTCCTTTAGGTACCTTTTTGTCACTTCAGAGGAGCCAATGCCCTTCTTGGAGTGGAGGGTGAAGAAATCAAGGGGAGGCAGCCATCTGGGGAGACGATCCTGCCTTTAGCAGCTCACATGATGTAACACCCTCCCAGGGCAGCATTTGCTGGTTTGGTTTTCCATAACCAGGGTCTGACCTGTGGCCAGGAAGGCTGAGAAACTGTCCACCCATTCTGCAGGGTGAATCTACTTCCCAAGAACAGAATCACGCTAGCAAAGCTCAGGGTGTGTAAAATCAGATGTCAGTTTATCTGAGCAGCACAGACCTACTGGAGGGCACCTGGGTGCCCAGCAAGCTCGTGGGTACACAGCAAGCCTGGAACACTGAAGCCCCCTGAAAGAGTGCTTCTTCCAAAGGAAGTCGGGTAGACAAGGAGGAAGGGACCACCTGGGCCATTTTCTCTCCTGGCCCACACTGGCCTTGCTTTCATGACTGAACCTCTATTAAGATTCATGAGACAAGAATGGCAGATAATAAACATCAAAACTGTTCACTGAAGATATGAGACACTAACACACTACCAAGCCAAGGGGAAAGGGTGACCAAGTGGAGAGAGGACTACCACCTCACATCCACACAGAGCTCAGCTTGACTTCCACAGGGAGGGCTCCAGAAAACTCAGGGCTACATGAAGAATTCAGGCGTCAGTAACAGGGAAGACAGGGTCCAAAACATGATGGTAGGGGGTGGGAGTGGGGAATGGTCTAGATCTCCTTTGAGGGCCATCTGCCTCTCCATTCAGCACTATCAAGTAGCTCTGTCCTAGGCCCAATACTTGAATCTGAAATTCTTCCTTTCTCATTAGTTTAACTACTCCACATACACAGATCTCTAGTCCTAGCCTCTCCCCTAGCTTCTAGCCGACATCGAAATGCATAGCATGCATCACCATGATTTCCCTTAAGCACCTCAAGTTCTAGACATCCCAAACTAAACTTCTCATCTTCTGCCCTCCTGCTCTATCAGCCTCTCCTCCTTGTGCTCCCAATTCTGAATGAGGACATGCTCTACCCAGTCACCAAAGGCATTCTAGCTTTCCTCTGATGTCCTCCCATCTGCCTCTGAGACCTTTCCCATTCATTCCCTCCTCCTCAGTGTCACCACTGCTGTAGTTCAGACTCTAGCCTTTAGCTGAAATACCACAACAGTGTCCCAACAGGCCATCCTAATTGCAGCATATCCAAGTTCCATTCAGCTGTCAGATTTCAACCATGCACATCTGAACATTGCCCCGGGCCTGGTGTTGACACTCCATTCATATGTGAGGTCCTCAGTGACCTTGCCCCAGCACTCTTCTAATATCGGCTCCCTGTTCCCAACCTCCCATCATACAACCCCACCCTGAATCCATGCTATTCCACACAACAGTGCCTTTCCCTGGAACTCCCTCCCTCTCCCTCACCTCGGGATCCTTCCTCTCAGCTCACATTACTAGACAGTTATCACTGTATTCCTGCAGTTACTGACATCTGCTGACTTCTATCCAGGGTTCATCCCATGACCCCTGCCCCGCAGAGATAACGTGGGCCAGAAAAGGTAAACTGGGAGGGAGTTGATGGTGATCCTAGTGGGGCTGGTTCTTGGGAAAGGAAGTTCTGAAGCAGGGGAAGGGGTTAAGAAGGGATATCACTCTGTGGAAGTAGCAAATCTCTCCACTGGCTTCCTCGCATGTTAATAAAAGTTCCATTCTTCAAGGCTGCTTCACATCCACTATCTGATAGGTACTTCCCCAGCCCATGAACCAAGCAGGTTATGAATACATCCCAGTGTCATAAGAGGATGGCAGGAGGGGGATTTTCCTTTAAAGTCCTATGGAAACCAAAGTCCTTGGTCAACAGTTTTAAACTCTTCTAAGGAGAAACTCTGGAGGCCAAAGTGCTGCAAATGTTAAAACCATCCTATGTGAACCTTTCTAACTTAGCCTGTCCATGTGGGAGGCAAGTCTTAAGGGCCAACATACAGAAAGCCCTGGGCAGGCCTGGGACAGGATGGCTCAGGGTAAAATTGTGCCAAGAACCTGGAACGTAGAACAGTGGTCAAGGCCCTCTCAGTAGATGACCCTATACACCAGCACCTTCCACCTGTCTTGGCATGGGGACCAAGAACAAAGCTTCTGCTTGCCAAAAGGAAAAGCCAGACAGGCAAAAATGTAGGGACCCCAGGCTTCTGTTAGGGTTAACCTATGATCAGCCAAGCGTGGCAAGAAGTAGGACTGTCCCCTGAGAAAAAGAGAACTCTTAGATCCCATTTCCTTAGCCAAAGCACTATCTTATTGGAAGAAAAATTACTTAGGCCACATATTTTTCCCAATCTCAACCCACCTATATCTCTCACTCATATTATTGCGAAGATGGAAACTCACATCAAGTATTTTGATAATAGCTCATCCTTGCTCAAATCACTTCACCAATTCTGGATATCCCAAGTCCTTTAATCCTTAGGGATTCTCAGTTTCCATATTTGTTTAAAAAATTCAAAATGTGGAAATTTCATAACAGGAAATGTGGTCTACAAAGTGCATTGAGATTCTGGCCCCTAAGTTACCTAACATGAATGGGAGTTCAGTGTAGCAATAAGAGCATGATAGACTCAAGACAGACAGATCTGTTGAATCCTGCCTCTCCCACTTACAGATGTGTGACCAGTGCAAGTTACTTAATTTCCCAAGCCTCTAGGAAATGGGGAGAAAGTTAGTACTTATCTCCTGGGGCTGTTGTGAAGATTAAATGAGATGATGTATACAAAGTTCTTAGCACAGAGCTTGCCAAAGAGCAACAGCTCAATAAACACCAGCTATTGCTGCTATTAATGATTTTGTAATGATGTCACTGTTCTTCCTACTCTGTGCTGAGCTCACAGTGGCCTGCTCTAGGCCAACTCCTCTCGCACCAGTCTCGACATTCTCCCCTGAGGATACGCCCCCACTGAGAAAGTATGAGAACCACTGCTGATGGGGTGGATTACACATGGACGGTGTGAAGGCACAGTGAGAGTTTGGAATCACTGCTCAGGACCACTAATTTAACTCTCATCTCCTAAGTTGCCAGTTTGGCTCAAATACTGACACAGCTCTTACATGAGAGCAAATACAAGGACAGTCTGAGGATTCTGTGTGGGTCTTTACAGAAGAAAAACAAATTACACTTAAAAGTGCCTTCAAATCTGGATCCATAGTATTTGTAATTCACTTCCAAATTACCTGGTTTATACCAAGATAACTTCCCTGGGTACACACCAAGCTTAAAAATTGGAAAGTTTCTCTCTAGCATACATCTTACGATATAAGATATATACATTGAGTCCTCTTTTGTTGTTGAGGAAACTGTCCCCTACGATGCCTTCCCTCCTGCGTGGGTTCTCCGGTGAGCACTGAAGTGGGAACTGTTGTTGAAGTCTTTGCCACACTCTGTGCACTTGTAGGGTTTCTCCCCTGTGTGGATTCTCTGGTGAATAATAAGACTGGAGCTCTGGTTAAAGCATTTCCCACACTCTCTGCACTTATACGGCTTCTCTCCTGTATGAATCCTCTGGTGAGTAATGAGGTTAGAACGGTCACGGAAGAATTTTCCACACTCAAGGCATTTGTAGGGCTTCTCTCCTGTGTGCACTCTCTGGTGTGTGATGAGCTTGGAGCGCTCACTGAAGCACTTCCCACAGTCCACACATTTATATGGCTTCTCTCCAGTGTGGGTGCGCTGGTGGTTGGCCAGGGTGGAGCTCTTACTGAAGCTTTTCCCACATTCGGCACATTCATATGGTTTCTCTCCCGTATGGATTCTTTGGTGACTAATGAGGGCAGAGCTCTTAGAGAAGCTTCTTCCACATTCAGAACACTGATAAAGTTTCTCCCCTGAGTTCGTGCTGTGTGGTCCAGGAGAATTCAAGTCCTTACTGATACTTTGAGGTTGTTCAGGAGCTGTCTCCTCTGTAGAATTCCTCCAGTGAGCACTAAAAGATGGGCTTTGGGCAAAGTTTCCCCCAGGCTCACTACACTGGTCAGGATTTCCTCCCAAGTGGATTCTCTGATGCTTCAGAAGGTTTGAGCTCTGGTTGAAGCTTTTCCAACATTCTCCACATTTATAGGGCTTTTCCCCCGTGTGGATTCTCTGGTGAGTGATGAGATTAGAATGGTCACTAAAGCTTTTCCCACATTCAAGGCATTTATAGGGCTTCTCTCCAGTGTGGATTCTCTGATGGGTATTGAGGTTAGAGCGGTCACTAAAGTTTTTTCCACATTCAAGGCATTTGTAGGGCTTCTCACCTGTGTGGATTCGCTGGTGGGCAGTGAAGTGGGAGCTCCGACTGAAGCTCTTCATGCATGTGTCACACTTGTAGGGTTTCTCCGCAAGGTAAAGGCCTTGATGGTCAATAAGTTTTTCTAAGTCCTCTTCAGAAGAACTTTCTTGCCACTGTTCCTGTGAGGGATTTCCCCACTGCCCTTCATCTTCATTTTCATTTTCACTGTCTTCTCCCCAGTCAAGAGGTTGGCAAACAGCTTCTATAGGACATTTTGATAAGGCTCCAGGCAAATCCTCAAAAATGTCCTGCTCTGAAATCTGGTCTTCATCCTCATGCCTCATTTCAAAATCTGAAAAAATCGACAGAAATGCTGTTTTTCTTCATTCATTAGTTAGCGTGTGTGTGTGTGTGTGTGTGTGTGTGTGTGTCTGTATTGTACATCTGTGAATTTGGCTAACATGAATTTGATTCTTATATCTTCTATCGCACATCTTATAAATGTGACTAACATGAAATTGATCAAGTGTTGGTACATACAAGTGTTTCTGACCTGCAAAGCTGAGGAATGGACTCTGGGACATGGTGACCCCACCAAGTGAGCCATGGGGCTTAGCCCAGCAGCCACAGCCAACCTGTTCCCCTGGCAAACTCCTCTATCTTAGTACTCTAATCATGAACACCTCCTTCTTCTAGTACATTCCATATATCCTGTGTCACACTGGATTGAATAAAGTCTCTAACTGCCCAGATATACCTAGTAAAAGATAGAATGACTGACTGATTCGGGGGATCACACAAAGCTAGAGACTGGATAATCTGAGCAAAGCAGAAATACTTTTTCCCATTCAATCCCATTCTCTCTTTTAGTTAAGAGACAAAAGATAATGAGCCTGGCTTCCTCACTCTCTCCACGTGCCCACGGATTTTGAGAACATCCAATTACTCCAGGCTTACCCATGTCTGGGGCTTTGGGACACAAGGCTGGAGGTTTGACAGCATCTTCACTGGCCACTTCACCCCAGGCCTCCTGGGCATCAGTCTCAGCACTTTTCTGCCCACACCTAGGGAGACCTGTAGCCTCCCCGACAGTCCCCATGGCCCTGACTGCAGTCCGAGCCCTCATCAGCGAGTCCAGTTCCTCATAGAAAGGGCACGTCCCTGGTGGGTGGCTGCTCTTGGCCTTCCGGTAGCTTCGAAGGAGGTTTTTGAATCTGTAGCGACACTGCTCCAGTGTCCGCAGAAAGCCCAGAGCACACAGCCGCTCTGCAATGGCCCGGTACACCTGGCTGTTCTGGTGACAGGTGCGAAGCTTTTCTGAGAATGGGGACTCACTGAGAATTGCCAGGAAGGCCTTGGTCTCCTCGTAGCCCCAGTGCACACCTGCTGTCAGGAGTGAAGAGTTGAGAACTGTGAGATTTAATGAGATGTGCCTAGGTCATCAGAGAATAGAGTCACCTGCCCTTCAAAATACCTAGAACATATGCATGTCAGAAACTATCAAGGTACCTGGAGAATATCCCTTTGCTTCTCAGGGGCATGCTAGGACAGCCAGCCAGAGCTTCCCACCCTCACCCTCTTCTAAGAGATTCTATTAACACTTCAAGTCTTGGCTGAAGGTGAGAACTTAGGTAGCCATGTTATATCAATTATATCAGGTGATCCCATACCCCTGGCTTTAGCTGATTAGTTCACAGAAAGGCCTGTAATCGGGACGCATGTGATTTTCCCCATATTCACTCAATACCTGTCCTCTATTTATTTTATAAATTCTCCTTTTTTTTTTTTTTTTTTTTTTTTGAGACGGAGTCTTGCTTTGTCGCCAGGCTGGAGTGCAGAGATGCAATCCTGGCTCACTGCAATCTCCGCCTCCTGGGTTCAAGCAATTCTCCTGCCTCAGCCTCCTGAGTAGCTGGGATTACAGGTGTGTGCCACCACACCCAGCTAATTTTTGTATTTTTTTTAGTAGAGACGGGGTTTCACCATGTTGGCCAGGATAGTCTTGATCTCCTGACCTCATGATCCGCCCACCTCAGCCTCCCAAAGTGCTGGGATTACAGGCTGAGCCACCGCACCTGGCCATAAATTCTCCTTTTAACAAAACGTGAAAGCTGAGAATTCCTAAAGATTAGAGACATAAATGAGTTTCAAATAGTCCTGCAAGAAAGGCTAAATGAGGACACACTTTCCTCCTCTGCTGAGGAATGAAAAGGAGGTGGTCTAGTCTCAGCTCCTCTGCAGGAAAGTGATGTAGCCCAGGAAGGCAACATGGTGGAGGGAAAACCATGTAAAACCGGCAGGCAGGAGCCACAGGCTCTGATCCGGGCTCTGCTCCTACCTGTGCATCTGTAAGACGCCTCATCTCTTGGGCTTCCATGTTTGCACCTTTACAATGATTGGGTGTTTCCCAGACATTGATTATTCAAGTCTACGCTGTCGTGATTTCTGCCATTATCTGTTCAATATTTCACTTGCCGTCACTCTTTACCTAAATTTGCTATCTGTGAAATCACAGGTTGATGCACTCATACAAATTAAGAGAAATATATAAATACAAGAATTTAAAGTTCATTCATGTAACATCGATGATCATCATCCCATGCTACTAGTGACACACTTTTGGAAATACTGGATTCACTCTTTGAGGCCCCTTAAGGCTTTAAAAATGTTTGCTTCTATAACTAAGAAGACTTTTGCAAAGAGACTTGGTCACAGGAAAAGAAAGTTGGAGTTTGAGGATGACCTAAGGAATGTGGCTCTTCACTCTAGTGGCTTCAATCCAGACTTGCAGCCTGTGCCCTGACCTCAGGGAATAGCAGTCTAGCTGGTAGGAGGGTTGGAAATCTGAATCTGACTAAACCCCCATGTTCTTACCAATACGACTCTGGAACAGAGCTGGGGCCCCTGCAATCCTGGGCCCCCGGGTAGACTCATCGTTGACCAGGCCAGCACCATTACAGCCTTCTGCCATTTCTTCAGGCTCCCAGCCCCCTTCCTCCTGCTCATCCATCTCTGCGTCACTGTCCCCGAGCCTGGGGAGTGCCACGGCCTCTCCTGGGCCATCTGTGGCTCTGATGGCTGTCCGAGCCCTGACCAGGGCCTCCAGCTCCTCATAGAAGGGGCAGGTACCTGGTGGGTGGCTGCTCTTGGCTTTCCGGTAATTCCGTAGGAGGTTTTTGACCCTATAGCGACATTGCTCCAGTGTCCGCAGGAAGCCCCTTGCCCTTAGCCGCTCTGCAATGGCCCGATATACCTGGCGGTTCTGGTGACAAGTCCGGAGCTTTTCAGAGAAAGTAGATTCGCTCAAAATTGCCAGGAAAGTCTTGGTCTCCTCATAGCCCCAGTGAACACCTGACACCTTCATGTCCTCCACATCCCACTGGTATTGTTCTTCCCAGGCTCTTGAATCCCTCCAGGTCAATGCCTGAGCTGGCTCATTATCCAGGCTGTAATCTGCAGTGCTCCTTTTCCCAGAATTTATAAGACTTAGACCCCAAAATTCTGGTCCTTGCTCTTTCTCGGAGGTGATACTTGGTTTTGAAACTGGAACTCCTACAAAAGGAAGAAGAGAAATCACAGAGTAGAAATGGTCTGTTGAGCGGCATGTTTGTCCAAAATCTCCCTGAAACTTCTATCTTTTCCTTGCAAGAGGCTGACGAGAAATTCCCATGTTGATCCCATAAAATGTCTACAGGAATAGGGAGAGAGAAGAGGTAACATGACCACTATATAAGAAATGTTAAGTGACCTGTTTGCTTCGTTCATTTGTTTGTTGTTGTTGTTGTTGTTGTTGTTGTTATGAAACATGAAACATCATATAAGAGTGACTCATTGGTCCACAGATGGGCTCATGACCTAAATTGGCCCAATTAGACTGAAATCCATGGCTGGAGGAAAGGGGTGTGTGTGTGTGTGTGTGTGTGTGTGTGTGTGTGTGTGTAGTGAGTCTCTGTCCTGCTAGGCATCCATTGCCACCACTGGCATCTATCTTTTGACCATGAAACAAAACAGCTTTAATATGAAGCTAACACTGAGGATGGCAGACAGAAAGAAAGAGCACAGACCCATTAGGACATTGCTCAGCTAGTCTGTACTGTGGTTGGAACATGGCCCCCTCTGGACTTCTAATAATGTGAGAAAATAAATTTCCTTGTTTTTAAAAGTTAGCTATGTTTAATGGACTGCTATCCCAACAGCTCCCAGCCCTAACAAAATAGGAAGCCTTTAATTAAAATAAATATTTGAAGAAAACTAGATGAAAAGGGTTTAGAGAGGTATAAGGATAATCTAATTCAGCGTTTCCCAAAGTCTGTTCCTTTGAACAGTATTTCCCCCAGATATCATGTGTAAAAAGGGGTTCCACTGTCAAGCAAGTAGCCAGCGAGCTTCTGGTATCTAAACTTACCATGAGTCAGGCCTATCAGAGTCTCTTCTATTTCAGCTATTCACGTGTCTAACTCTCTGCACAGTGATCCCAGGCTCCACAGGGAAACGGCTCCCTATTATTTGGCTTGCCACATAGGAGTGCCCATAGAGAAAGGAGTCTGTGCTGGTTATATGGGCTTCAGGTATTTTGGGCTCTGTGATATTTATTCCTATTGGGTTTAATTCATTGGTCTCATGGGTTTAGTTCACTTAAGTCTGACTGAGAGAGAGAGATCCTGTTTACAGTGCTAAAAAAAAATCAGATTTCTGAGATGGCAGGCCAGGCCTGGCCCCTGGACTGTGGTGAATGGACTGAGGTAAGGAAGGTAATGTGCCCAGAGAGGGCAGGCTCTTGGAAGCCATCCTGCCACCCCATCTCCAGGTAGACTCCATCCCTGCCATAAGAGTGCTGGCTACAAAGGGCAAGTCTTCTTCCTATGTCTGAAATTCCAGAGACTGCAGAGCCATGATTCTTAAAGGAGCGGCAAAACCCTCTTTGGGAACTGAGTGTATCAGAAGCATGACAACATCACCTTCAGAGGGTACATCTCCTTACCCAGGCACACGCTGTTCCCACAGTCGTCTCCTGGGGGGTCTTTACAGAGCTCCTTCTCAGCATGTTTGCCAGGGCCCAGGGCTTCCTGCGAGATGCACAAGACAAGGACCCCAAACATCACTGACCTTTGACAACAGCCTAGGAACCCTAGCAGGCCCCCAGGAAAGATGATGGGAACAGAGGGATACCATGTGTGAAGCTGGCATCATAAGGAGCAGGATGGCCATTTGGTACATACATGTGTTTGGGGATGTTCGGGGCCCAGCAGGCTGGGGGTGAAGGGCAAAGGCTAACACCCTGGGCCTCATGCCCTTTTGCTGAGCAGAGGTCATGGAGAGAGAGGAGGAACACTGGTTGGGGGGGGGGGGGGGCAAGAGCACAGGAGCAGCAATGACAGGAAAGGAAGAACGAGTAGCAGCTTACCTGGGACTCAGCTGTCACCTCCCAATCTCCAACGCTCCCCATCTTTGGGAGAGTAGGGACTCGGGGAGTGAGGACAGCTGAGGAAAAGAAAAAGTCACTGAAACCCAAGCTCTGGTTCCCAAAAAATCACCTCCCTTTGAGACTGGCTTTCCAAAAGTCACACTTGGATCAAGCTAGGCCAGTACAGACTTCCCCTTTACTTCCCTTCTAGAGTGTGTAGCTCCTAAGCTGCTGTGAGCGGTGTGCCATGTGGGAGATGCCAGCCCTGACCTTCTGTGGTCACCACCCACCCCTGTCCCAGCCTGCACCTGCTGCAGGACTCCAGCTACAGCAGGGCGTGATGGCATCATCGACAGCCACAGCCTCTTTACGAGGCTTGCGTACTTCTCAGTAAGTGTGCCCACCACACTGCAGCCTATCCCTTGCCTTGAATTCTGCACATCCTTCTTCCCCATGCACCCTTCCTCACCTCCCATCCCTCTCCCCTGCAGAAGGCCTCATTCTCTAATGTTCTCAGATTCTTGTACTCACCACTCTCTTTCAAAGGCTGTGGTGCCATCTTGGCATTTAGATGATTGGGAAGGTCAGGGCATGTATTCTTCACCCCCTTCTTCTGGGACTGTCCCTCAGGCCAGGGATCCACTGGCTGCAGCTGGAAGCTCTGAGCTTCTTCCCCTGTCTTTAAGGGCCTGGTCTCTTCTGTATACAATTCCAGTTCCTACACACAAATAGCCAAAATTCCCAATCATCAATTCAATAAGACCCACTTTGGTATTTTGAGTACAACTGCAGTCCAGAGGCTAACAGGCTCTTTTAAGAGCCACAGTGGCTTGAAATAGGATGAGAAAGCCATCAGAGTGAGTTCGGTAGGTAGACCAGCATTTATACCACCAAATGAGTACCGTCTGTTGAACACAGGGTGGCAATCCAAGTGTTTCAATGACAGTCCCACTGTTCAAAACATTTTTGATTCATAAAGAGATAAATTATGTAAAATTTGTGTAATATTAAAAAATAACCCATAAGCATCAAAAATAGGTTGCTTACTTTTTAAATGATCAGAAAGATAAAAGTTACCAAGTTGTATGTTAAAAGGCAAAGGGAGGCATAAAAACAGGAAAAAAAGATAAAATTATGACCCCAAATGCAATTGCTCTAAATATCTCTGCTGAAAGACAAAGATATTTTTAAAATAAAATTTTTAAAAAGGACAAAGAATTACAGATGGAGGCTGGGTGCAGTGGCTCATGCCTGTAATTCTAGCATTTGGGGAGGCTGAGGCAGGGGAATCACTTGATGCCAAGGGTTCAAGACCAGCCTGGGCAACATAGCAAGACCCTCACCTCTATAATAAATAAATAAATAAATAAATAAATAAATTTAACCAGGCATGGTGGCACATGCCTGTACCCCCAGCTACTCAGGAGGCAGAGGCAGAAGGATCACTTGAGCCCAGAAGTTTGAAGTACCAGTGAGCTGTGATCATGCCACTGCACTCCAGCCTGGACAATGGAGTGAGACCTCGTCTCAAAAAAAGAAATTAGATGGAATTTTAAAATGAGATAAAAGTATGTGTTGTTAATCTTACAACAGAAGGACATGAAAAAGACAAGGCACTCTAACTCAAAAGGAAAAAGGAAGTGGCAATTTTCATTTCAATGTTGGATTTCAGGCAAAAAAAAAAAAGGTACTCAGAGATATAGAGAAGATATTTAAAATAAAAGGGAATAATCAACTAAAGTAACATTACCCAATCGACTTCATCAATCATACAGCTAATTTCTTGTCTCTATTTCTCAGCTGGTTCCAAGTTCAGAGGTAGAGAGGTCAATGTGTTACCCTGGCTATAAAACCTCAAAAATATAACAATCTCAATACTTTATAGAAACACCTAACTTTTAAAAACGTATTTCAATTTTTTTCAATAGATAATAGACTCACAAGGTTTAGAAACAGAAAATACATACATGGGTATATTCAGTGAAAATGCCCCACCTCCATCCATCTTCATCCCATCGACCCCGTTCTTTTCCCCTCTCCTCATCACAGGTAACCATGTTCTTCTGCATTCTTTTAGAGTTTCTTTCTACATACAAGCAAATGTAAATGTGTATTCTTAGCTTCCCTCTTTTTTATACAAAAACTTACGACTAGATATACTGCTCTGAGTCTTATTTTTTTTTAACCAAAATAATAACAACTATCTTCATTAACTTACTGAGTTTGCCAAACTTAGCTCCAAAACTTTTTTGGCTGGCCTGAAAATTCAGATCCACTCACAGAGAAGGATTTTTACCATTGAGAAGACATATAGGAATGGGCCATGAGCATCAAGGGCCATTCCAAATAAGAAGAACCACCAGGGTCCTGTGTGACTTCACAGGAAGAAAATGTCTGCTTATCAATCTTCTTATACGGTCATGTTAAAAAAAATTCACTTTGTTATCATTATAATCTACAGAGGAACTGTGTGACTAAATTCAACAACAATCTTTACTCTCAACCCCAGTTCCTCCAACTATTACCATCCCTAAGCAAAGATTCTGATTCCATGGATGGTAACTTTGGACACAGAAAGAAGTAGATTCAAGTGACAACCAGGAGACAAAAAATTAGTAGGTCAGACTTCTAGTTTCCAAGAAGTCTGTAGAGTCTAGAAGTTGCCACTCTAGACTCTATGGTAACAAGTAAAAAGCTGAACAAACTGAAACATCAACAACTCTCCTTAGATCTGTCAGAGAAGTGACGTCACAGGGGAAACCACTCTCCCCAGAATTGGAGAGACAAACAGGTAGAATCAGAGAATCACAACTTAGTGGAGCAGAAGCCTCTGTGGGAACCAGTTCCAGGGGAGAAAAACCTGAACTGTAATTGACGAACGGCTGGAAGGTCAGTGTGGACAACTCTAAGAGGTAAAAACTCCAGGGCACTTAATCACGAGCAGGGGCACATTTTTGTAAGTTTTATCTCCAGGAGCTCAACCAGATCCTCACAGTGAATATCAGAGAAAAATCTCTTCATGCTTATGGCAGATGGCAGGAAAAAAGAACCATTTTGAAGTATGCCAGGGCACTCTGCTCTTCTTAATAAGTCCTGTCCTCAGCAGAAACTATTTTACCAAAGCCTAACCTAACTGTCAGAAGAGAAATATGCAATTCCAGCTCCCTCTGCTCTTCCACGTGGAAGATAAGAAATACCCAGTGCAGCCCCCTCTAGGCATCCTGTCCCACCTAAGATGGGAAAAAATTGAGAAGCACTGGCAAAGGTCAGGGTCCAGGGACACAGGTACACCAATATAAGACCTAGAAAAAAGAAGAGCAAATTAAATCCAAAGTAAGCAGAAGAAAAGAAATAAAAATTGGAGCAGAAATAAATGAAATTTAAAACGGGAAATCAATAGAGAAAATCAACAAAACCAAAAGCTAGTTCTTTGAAAAGATTAATAACATCAATAAGCCTCTAGTCAGACTAAGAAAAAAGACAGTCCAGGCACGATGGCTCACACATGTAATCCCAGCACTCTAGAAGGCCAAGGCGATGGATCTTTTGAACCCAGGAGTTCAAGACCAGCTTGGGAAACGTGGTGAAATCCCATCTCAACAAAAAAAATATATGTACAAAAATTAGCTGGGCATGGTGGTGTGGTCCTGTAGTCCCAGCTACTTGGGGGGCTGAGGCAGGAGGACTGCTTAAGTCCAAGAGGCAGAGGATGCAGTGAGCCAAGGTCCTACCACTGCACTCCAGCCTGAGTAACAGAGCAATAACCTGTCTCAAAAATGAAAAGAAGACAGAAGACAAATGATTAATATCAGAAATGAAAACAGAGACATCACTACAGATCCCACAGACACTGAAAGTATAATAAAGGAATATTATGAACTACATAAAGGTTAATAAAGGAATATCTATGGCCACACACTTGATAACCTGGATGAAAAAGACCAATTCCTTTGCCCACCCCATCTGCCAAAACTCACACAAAAATAAACAATCTGAATAGGCCCATATCTATTAAGGAAATTGACTGAATAATTAATAACCTTCAAAACACAAAGCACCAAGCTCAGATGGGTCCACTGGTGAATTCTACCAAACATTTAAGGAAGATATTATAACAATTCTCTACTATCTCTTCCAGAAGACAGAAGCAGAGGAAATATTTCCTTATTTATTCTATAAAGCCAGCATTTACCCTAATACCAAAACCAAAGAAATCACTTACACGGCAAGAAAGCTACAAACCAATATTCCTCATGAACAAAGATGCAAAAATCGGCTGGGTGCAGTGGCTCAGGCCTGTAATACCAGCACTTTGAGAGGCCAAGGCAGGCGGATCACCAAGTCAGGAGTTTGAGACCAGCCTGGCCAATATGGTGAAAACCTATCTCCACTAAAAATACAAAAATCAGCCGGGTGTGGTTGTGGACACCTGTAGTCCCAGCTACTCGGGAGGCTGAGGCAGGAGACTCACTTGAACCCAGGAGGCAGAGGTTGCAGTGAGCTGAGATCATGCCACTGCACTCCAGCCTGGGCGACAGAACCAACAAGACTCCATCTAAAAAAAAAAAAAAGCAAAAATCCTCAAGAAAATATTTGCAAATCAAGTCCAACAATGTATAAAAAAGAAATTACACACCACAATCAAGGGGGATTTATCCCAGGTACGCAAGCCTGGTCCAACATTTGAAAATCAATTAACGTAACCCATCACATCAACAGGCAAAAAAAGAAAAATCACATGATCATATATTATATCAACAGATGCAGAAAAAGCATTTGACAAAATCCAACACACATGATAAAAACTTGGCAAACTAGGAATAGAGGGGAACTTCCTCAACTTGATAAAGGACATCTACAAAAAACCTACAGCTAACATCCTACTTAATGGTAAGAAACACAGTGCTTTTTCACTAAGATCAGGAAAAAGGCAAGGATGTTCTCTCTCACTATTCTTTCACACTGGAAGTCCAGACTCATACAAGATAAGAAAGGAAACAAAAGGTACGTAGATTGGGAAGAAAGAAAGAGACTGTCTTTGTTCACAAATGACATGATTGTCTATGGAGAAAATCTAAAAGAATCAACAAAAAAAACCTCTGGGAACTAATAAGCAGTTATAGGAAGGCTGCAGGGTACAAATATGCAAATATGCAAAAGTCAATCGCCTTCCTATATACCAACAATGAACAAGTAGAATTTGAAATTAAAGGCATAATAACATTTACATTCTCATCCAAAAAAATGAAATATTTAGGCATACATCTAAGAAAATATGTAGAAGATTTACATGGGGAAAACTACCAAAGAAAGGCATCAAAGAAGAACTAAATAAATGGAAGAATATTCCATGTTCACAGATAGAAAGGCTCACTGTCATCAAGATGTCAGCTTTTCCCAATTTGATCTACAGATTCAACACCCAATCAAAATCACAGAAGTTTATCTTGTGGATATCAACAAACAGAATGTAAAGTCTTTTTTTGTTCGTTTGTTTTTCTTTTTTTTTTTCCAATAGCAATGGGGTTTCATCATGTTACCTAGGCTGTTCTCAAACTCCTGGGCTCAAGCAATCCGCCCACTTCGTCCTCTCAAAGTGCTGCGATTACAGGTGTGAGCCACCGCACCTGGCCGTGTGCAGCTTATATGAAGAAGAAAAGACCTGGAATAACCAACTCCGTATTGAAGGAGAAGGAAAAAAAATCAAAGGAATGACACACCTGACTTCAAGATTTACTATAAACTACAGTAGTCAAGACAGTGTGGTATTGGCAAAAGAATAAAGTGATCAATGGAACAGAATAGAGACCCCAGAAATAGTCCCACATAAAGATAGTCCCACATAAAGGTAGTCGACTGAACTTTGATAAAGAAGCAAAGGTAATACAGTGAAGCAAAGATATTTTCAACAAATGATACTAAAACTGGACGTCCACATGAAAAAAAAAGCTTACATCCTATCCTTCACAAAAATCAACTCAAAATGGATCACACACCTTAATGTTAAGGTCTTAATGTTAATGTTAAGGTCTTAATGTTAATGTTAAAATGAAAAACTATAAAATTCCTAAAATATAGGAGAAAACTGAGATAATGTTAGGTATAGCAATGACTTTTTAGATACAAAATCAAAGGCACAATCCATGAAAGAAATAATTGATAAGCTGAGCTTCATTAAAATTAAAAAACTCTGCTCTATGAAAGATACTGTCAAGAGAATGAGAAGACAAGCCACAGACTGGGAGAATCTATTTGGAAAACACACATCTGATAAAGGACTGTTACCCCAAACATACAAAGAACTCTTAAAACTCAAGAGTAAGAAGACAAACAACCCAATTTAAAAACGGGCAAGACTTGAACAGTCACCTCACCAAAGAAAATATAAAGATGGCAAGTAAACATATGAAAACATGTATAACATGGTAGGTTATTAGTGAATTGCAAATTCGAACAACAATAAAATACCACTATCTACCTATTAGAATGGCCAAAATCCAAAACACCAAATGCTGGCAGGGATGTGGGGCAACAAGAACTCCCATTCATTGCTAGTAAAAATGCAAAATGGTACAGCCACTTTGGACGACATTTTGGCAATTTCTTTTTTTGTTGTTGTTGTTGTTGTTTTTTATTATTATACTTTAGGTTTTAGGGTACATGTGCACAATGTGCAGGTTTGTTACATATGTATCCATGTGCCATGTTGATTTCCTGCACCCATTAACTCGTCATTTAGCATTAGGTATATCTCCTAATGCTGTCCCTCCCCCCTCCCCCAACCCCACAACAGTCCCCGGAGTGTGATGTTCCCCTTCCTGTGTCCATGAGTTCTCATTGTTCAATTCCCACCTATCAGTGAGAACATGCGGTGTTTGGTTTTTTGTCCTTGCGATAGTTTACTGAGAATGATGTTTTCCAGTTTCATCCATGTCCCTACAAAGGACATGAACTCATCATTTTTTATGGCTGCATAGTATTCCATGGTGTATATGTGCCACATTTTCTTAATCCAGTCTATCGTTGTTGGACATTTGGGTTGGTTCCAGCTCTTTGCTATTGTGAATAGTGCCGCAATAAACATACGTGTGCATGTGTCTTTATAGCAGCATGATTTATAGTCCTTTGGGTATATACCCAGTAATGGGATGGCTGGGTCAAATGGTATTTCTAGTTCTAGATCCCTGAGGAATCGCCACACTGACTTCCACAATGGTTGAATTAGTTTACAGTCCCACCAACAGTGTAAAAGTGTTCCTATTTCTCCACATCCTCTCCAGCACCTGTTGTTTCCTGACTTTTTAATGATGGCCATTCGAACTGGTGTGAGATGGTATCTCACTGTGGTTTTGATTTGCATTTCTCTGATGGCCAGTGATGATGAGCATTTCTTCACGTGTTTTTTGGCTGCATAAATGTCTTCTTTTGAGAAGTGTCTGTTCATGTCCTTTGCCCACTTTTTGATGGGGTTGTTTGTTTTTTTCTTGTAAATTTGTTTGAGTTCATTG
Source organism: Nomascus leucogenys (assembly GCF_006542625.1). Taxonomy (NCBI): domain Eukaryota; kingdom Metazoa; phylum Chordata; class Mammalia; order Primates; family Hylobatidae; genus Nomascus; species Nomascus leucogenys. The sequence continues at coordinate 2,656,747 of NC_044392.1, read as the reverse complement.
TAGATTCTGGATATTAGCCCTTTGTCAGATGAGTAGGTTGCAAAAATTTTCTCCCATTCTGTAGGTTGCCTGTTCACTCTGATGGTAGTTTCTTTTGCTGTGCAGAAGCTCTTTAGTTTAATTAGATCCCATTTGTCAATTTTGGCTTTTGTTGCCATTGCTTTTGGTGTTTTAGACATGAAGTCCTTGCCCACGCCTATGTCCTGAATGGTATTGCCTAGGTTTTCTTGTAGAATTTTAAAGGTTTTAGGTCTAACATTTAAGTCTTTAATCCATCTTGAATTAATTTTTGTATAAGGTGTAAGGAAGGGATCCAGTTTCAGCTTTCTACATATGGCTAGCCAGTTTTCCCAGCACCATTTATTAAAGGATCATACTCTTACCATACGATCCAGCAATAATGTCCCTTGGTATTTACCCAAATGAACCGAAAACTAGGTCCACACAAAAACCTGCATATGAATATTTACAGCAGCTTCATACATAACTGCCAAAACTTAGATGGAACCAAGATGTCCTTCAGTAGGTGAGTAGATAAATAAACTGTGGTACATCCACACAATGGAATATTATTAAGCATTAAAGAGAAATGAGCTAACAAGCCATGAAAAGACGTGGAGGAAGCTTAAATGTATACTACTAAGTAAAAGAAGCCAATCTGAAAAGGCTATATACTGTATGATTCCAACTATGTAACATTTTTTAAAAGGCAAAACTATGGAGACAGTATAAAGATCGGTGTTGCCAGGGGTTGGGGGAAAGGAAGAATAAACAGGTAGAACACAGAGGGTTTTTACAGCAGTGAAGCTACACTGTATGTCACTACAATGGTAGATACATGTTACTATGTCACTATAATGGTAGATACAGTTTATAATAGGGCTCGTAATGTCATACATTACAGAATGAATAACATTAAGAGCCCTAACATAAACTGCTACTCTGAGTGATGATAATGATGTATCACTGTAGGTTCATCAGTGGTAATAAACGTATTGCTCTGGTGCAGGGATGTTGATAGTTAGGGAGGCTTGTCGGGGAGGGATGGGAACTCTCTGTACCTTCTGCTCAATTTTGCTGTGAGCCTAAAACTGCTCTAAAAAATAAAGCCTGTTTTTTAAAAATCCCTGTGCACCTGATGGAGAGGAGGCCTCTGACAGAGAGGGGGATTCAACAAGATGGTGATGACAGAAGAAACAAGTAACAATCACAAAATAGCAGAGCTGAAAGATCCCTGTTAGGAAACTACCTTAGGGGCCATTTAGTCCTGTAGGCACCAACCTTTTTCAGGTTCACTTTGAGGAATATTATAACTATATTTCATCCCATTATTAAGACTTGAAAAATTTTACTTGCAGAGAATGCAACTAAGTTATATATCTTGCAATGTAAGATCACAAGCTACATTTGCACCTGAAAAAACAAGCTCCTCTGCTACTTGTCCATTTGTTTTGAAATTTGTGAGCACTCAGGAGCAGGTAGGAAAGTTTAAAAATAAAAAAAAGTCACAGTAAAAACAAAAATACATAATAGAGAAGATTCCATTACCTTATTTTTTTCTCAATTTTAGAAGTAGTTCAACTTTTGGTCAGCTCACAGGGGCATAATTTGAGAACCTTTGGTCTAGTCCAACCCTCTCATTTTACAGCTGAAGAATCATAAAGACCTTGATTTAAATCAGTTTTCATCTCTGGGTCTCAAGTTCTTTATCTTCCAACTCTGAAGCCCTAAAACTTCCATTTGTTTCTTCACTGCCACTTAAGACAAACAGCTGGTTTCTTTAAAAGAAATAATATAGGGGGGTGGAGTGGTACATTAAAATAAGGCACACTCTCTCATACTTAGTTCTGTAACTTTATATATTAGTCTCCCTGTATCTTCTATCAGTTTGTAAAGGAATCCAAAGAGCAAAGCCACCGGACTTAAACCTTTGCTCCCCCAACCTCACACTGTATAGAACTTTACAGTTTAAATGTACAGAAAACCCCTGCCACTTGCAAGGGGTATGTTCCCAAACCTGTAATTTCCCCCAGCAAAATGTGGGTAAGTAAAATATCACAAGAATTACTAACTATAACAAGTGGAGAAAAAGGCATGTTTAGATGAAGGTTCTGGATCCAGCTAAAGGATCCGTTCTACATATACCAGCTTTGAAGCAGGATTCAAAATGTGTGTCATAGCAAAATTATGCATTATATCATGGGCTTTCAGGGGTCACTTGCCAATTGTTGAAACTGCAAATGTTAAATCCATGCTTTCATTTCCCTTACCTCAGGTCTATCACATAGTTATATAAAGTTAGAGAAGTTACTTACCTCTCCATCTCTGTTTACCCATTTGGCAAATGGCAATGATAATAGCACCTACCTTACTGGATTGCTGGGTTGATTAGATGAGGGCTGTATATATAAGCTTAGACCAGTATCTGACACACAGTGAGTGCTCACAAAGTGTCAACTAATATCTCATTTGAGCCTCATGGCTCAGAGGTATTTTAATTCCCATGGTTTGCAGAGGAGGCATCCGACATGCAGTAGAAAGAACAATGACCTTGGAACCTAAGGATTTGGCTTTAGGCTCTGGTCTGTTCACTGATGACCTTTGTGGGCCACTTGGCATTTTGTTTTGTTTCGTTTGTATTTTTTATAGAGACAGGGTTTTGCCATGTTGCCCAGGCTGGTCTTGAACTCCTGAGCTCAAGCAATCCACCTGCCTCAACCTCCCAAAGTGCTAGGATTACAGGCGTGAGTCACCACTCCCGGCCAACTTTTTGGCTCTTAGTTTAATCTATAAAATGGGGACAATAGTACTATTTCTGTCTACCTACGTTACTGCTATAAGCACTCAGAGAGATCACATATGTAGAAAGATTTTGTTAGGTATAAAACACGAGTTAATCATATTGTGAATATGGTAGTGGGAGGCAGTTTGGAGTAGTGGTTAGGCATACCAGCTTTAGAGTTAGAATGCCTGAGTTCAAATCCTGACTCTACCATCTAGTAGCTGTTGAGACCCTGGGCAACTTACCTATCTTTTCTCTGTCTCTGTTTTCTCACTGGTAAAATTAGGATAATAGTACCTATCTCATTCAATTGTTGACAGGACTAAGTGGGTTAATACATGTAAAGCACTTAGAACACTGCCTGGTATACAGCAGTGGTCAATAAGTGTCAGTTCTCAATAACTATTGTTATTTTTATTGTGAACTTGGCAATTATTAACCTAGTCACAACCCCGCTGCCTTGCCTGACCCACTCCTCTGCAGGAGAAAACTGTCTCACCGGCTGTCCTGCAGTCCTGGTCTCTCGGTGCCAGTCCTCCACCAGGGCCACAGCCTCCTCACCACTCTCAGGGTGGCGTGCCTGCACCCAGGTCTGGACCTCCCTAGGCAAGATAGTCAGGAACTGCTCCAGCACGAGCAGCTCCAGGATCTGCTCTTTGAGACGGATCTCCGGCCTCAGCCAACGACAGCAGAGAGCCCAGAGCTGGCTGAAGGCCTCGTGGGGTCCAGCTGCATCCCTGTATTGGAATTGCCTGAAGCGCTGGCGGGAGGCCTCTGGGCCAGAGACAGAGTCACGGTCCTTCTCCCGGAGTTTGGATTCTGATCCCCACGAGTCCTCTTCCAGTTTCACAATCAGGAGTTCTTCAGGCTCTGGTTGCGGAGATGCCTGGGCTTGTGATTCCAGGGCCACAGCCATTGTCTACCCCAGACGCCTCACTTCAGCTACGCTGTCCTCATCCGATGTCCTCCTGCATCTATGGTGAGTCCTTCAAGAGGCTCCTAGAAAAGGGACTGCTCCCCAGGGCTCTAAGGCAGAAAGACAAAGGATAGAGTGTGAGCAAAAGGATGCAGAAGCTTCATTCTCTCCCTTCCCCCATATCTTCTGCCACCTTTGCCTGGGGGCAGAGGTGCTAAGAGATGCCCCTTTCCCGTAGGCAGGAAGTAAGGCCACAATCTGGCACCAAAGCCAGTAGCACCTACCTTACTGGATTGCTGGGTTGATTAGATGAGGGATATATATAAAAAGCTTAGACCAGTGTCTGACACACAGTGAGTGCTCACAAAATGTCAATATCTCATTTGAGCCTCACACTTTGAAGGAAGACAGCACAGTATTCAATCCTCTAGGTCATGCCTGAACACCTTAGCCTGGCATCCCACACCTCCATGATCTGGTCCAGTGTAGACTTCCTCCCTCCTGCACATGTCCAAAGTCCAACCTTCCCTCAAGTTGGGTTCCAAATGTCACCCCCTCCATAAAGCCTTTCTTCCCTAATCTTAAAGCTTGGCTGGCATTCGTCTAAGGATGTTCTCCTTGCAAAATCCAATAACTCTACGCTATCCCCTGGCCATCCCACCCATTTGGCATTATTCATCATCCCTATACATGACTCCTAAAACTCCAGCAAGGACCTGTTTCCAGACCTCCAGACCCCAAAATCCAAACCCCTTCATGACATTTCTACTTGACTGTCCCTTAGGCACCTCAAACTCAATGAGTCAAAAACTGGATTTGTTATTTTCTCCTGCAATCATGTCTGCCTTCTGAAGCTCCCCCTTCGGTGAAGGCACTGCCATCAAGTTCTCCACACCAGAAACCTGGTCATCATCATAATCTAAGATCCCCCAAATCCAATTCATCACCACATTGTGTCCACATGGCATCTCCATCTCCAATGCTACCACTTCAGTGCAGAGAATCATCATGTCTTCCACCTGATCAGTCTCCTGACACGTCCCTGCCTCCACTCACCTCACCCCAATCTCTGCTCTATTCTTTGCACAACAACCAAACTAGATCAAAGCCTGACTACACCACCTCCCTGCTAAACACCCTCCAGTGATCTACCATGTCCCTCAGGACAAAGCACAAGCCTTACCCAAGTCTCCAACTCATCTCTTTACCATGCTCCACTAGTCATGGTGCTCCAGAAGCACAGCTTTCAGATCTTACACCACGCTGCCCTCTGAACCTTCCCCTCTTTGGGAAGGTCTCCTTTCGGAATGGTCTCCTCCCTTCCTTCAGCTAGCAAGGTCTCAGCTTAAATTTCTCTTTTTCCACGAGGCCTTCCCTGCACCCTGAAACAAGATTCAGTCCTCGACCACAATCTCCCATAGCATCTTACATTTTCTCTACCATAGCCCTCATCATCCTTTACTGTAATTTTCTTACCCACTAGGTCATTAGCTTCCCAAGAGACCTAGCACAGTGCTCAGCACATATAGGGAGTACTCGATAAATAATAAAGTCATGAATGATCGACTAATGATGATGGTGTGACATTAAGCAAGGATTGCAATTAATCCCTTTCTGTGCACACTAGATAAAAAATAAATGACCTTCCTGCTCATGCCAAAAGGAATTCCTTTCTCTTTTAGTTCCATGTCTCTGTGACACTTACCACTTTCTACACTGTATGAGACATTGTATGAGAAGGATGTGCGTATCTACGTGTGTCCCAGAGGAGATTACAGCCTCTCTGATGGCACCCATGCTGGGTTATCTGAAAAAATGAGCTCTCTGTGTCATCCCAACAAGTCTGGGTGACATAAAAAATGCCCACTCAAAGGAGATCATTACCTGCTTCCAAGTGGGAATGACACAACTGAATTGAGAATGGAGAGATGGTGGTATTTTTCATTTTGGGCAATCTGACTGGACTGAAGAGAAATAAGGCAAGGGTAACAAAAATTGAAGTCTTGCCCTAAAGGCCTCCATATGCTTAGGAAGAGGCTTAGAGCACAACTCATGGCTACCTGGCAGCTTCCTACTCATCCTTCAACCACCAGCTCAAATGTCACCTCCTTTGATAGGAGTTCCTTGACATGCCCTTTTCATATCCTGCCCTCCAAGAATTGCCTCCCATATCCCCAAAGCAACTGGTACATACCTCTAATATAGGTATTATCCTACACTATTGTAGTCACCTGTTACTATATCTGACAGCCCCATTATACTATATTACTAGAATCAGTATTGTATGTTACTCATTTCTGTATCCACAGTGCTCAACCCAGTATCTGATAAATAGCAGGGCCATTAAAAAGTTTTATTACCATGCATTAAAATGATAAACCTGGTATATCAAAAGCCTAATGGGATACGGATGATCCATAATTTATATTGAACTAAACTATTTCTGTCTACCTACATTACTGCTATAAGCACTCAGAGAGATCACATATGTAGAAAGATTTTTGCCTTTCATGAAATTTCTTTTTGAACCTAAAGAATTCGCCTTTCATGAAATTTCTTTTTGAACCACAACCTTACTGATGCATGAGTTCAAACACATTTCTGTCACCCTCTCACGCAAGGAGTAATTCATCAATCATTTATAGAGTACCTGCTATACCCTGTTTGGAAGCTACAGATCTACCAGTAGCTGGGACTGACAGTCCCTACCTTCAATAAAATTACAGTCTAGTGAGACAGACAGTCAATAAGCGAGCAAAGACATTTGCGTTCCTGCATAAACAGGACACTACAACAAAATAGGCAATTAGCAGTCACACCAGGCCCAAAGCTCAGAGTCTCAGATAATAGGTATTTTCTCCTGGGAAGACTTGAAAGTCCCAAAGGTTTGTTTCAAATAGAAATCAGAAAGCCCCAGGGACCATATATCACCATAACCTTTTCTTTCTAAGGAACCATAACCGTAACTTTCTAAGGAAGTTAGACCGAAGTATGGATAGCAGGCTATTGTGGGGAGAGGAAGGCCAACAGAGTCGGCCAACAGCCGGGTGACTTCACACAGAAGTGAACAAGGGAAAATGGACCGGGGCATTCCTCAGTTCCGAGATGACCAGGAATATCGAGGCTCATTAGGACCAGCAATTTCTAAGAGTACCCCTTTACTGAGCGCCCACAATGTGCCAGGCACAGTGTTGTGTTCCACATTCATAATCTCACTGAAGCCTCCAGGCAGCTCATTAGGTGTTGGAGTCTCATTAGGTGTTGAGCTGCATTTCACTGACCTGTAACTACAAAGATCAGAAAGAGAGAAAGAGGGCCAGGTGCGGTGGCTCACGCCTGTAATCCCAGCACTTTGGGAGGCCGAGGCAGGCGGATCACAAGGTCAGGAGTTCGAGACCAGCCTGGCCAACATGGTGAAACCCCGTCTCCACTAAAAATACAAAAATCAGCCGGATGTGGTTGCGGACACCTGTAGTCCCAGCTACTCGGGAGGCTGAGGCAGGAGAATTGCCTAAACCCAGGAGGCGGAGGTTGCAGTGAGCTGAGATCACGCCACTGCACTCCAGCCTGGGCGACAGAGCAAGACTCTGTCTCAGAAAAAGAAAAAAAAAAAAAAAAGAAAGAAAAAGAGAAAGAGCATGATTTAAATAGTGCAGCCAGTTCCGTTCACTATCTGTTCGAGAATAAGCATGTGGTGGTGGCACCTAGGACTTCGCTATTCACCGGCTTGGTCTTGATTCCCTCGTGCCTCTCTTTCCACTAAGTGTGAGTAAAGTGTCTTTCATACCGCACAGGCCCTAACACAAGCGAATTCTCATCTAATGTTCAAACAAGAAAGCCCAGCTGTGCGGATTAGTTTATTTATTGAAAGGCAGCGTGTTAGTTTCTGAAATGGCTCCTTACCAAAGGATTTTCAAACTAACCGTGATTTTTGGCTAAAGTGATTTTCACCCTTAGAATATTATTATCTGATAAGGTATGACTGCACTATATCCTCAATTACCTAAAGGGAAACTGAGTGTTTATGAAGATTCACTTAAGGTTATACAACTAGCAAGTGGCAGAGTTAGGGTCTAAGCCCAGATCCCTTTTCTCCAATCGTTTTTCTTAACCACGTCTTATAGCCTCCTCTATGTGTGCTAGTCAACCAAACTCTTAAGATGACAGTACGGGAGAGCGGAAAGAACATTAAGGCAGGAGTGAGCAGACTGGGGTTCTAATTCCACTCCTGCCACTAATCGACTGTGTTACTTTGGACAAGTCATGTAGCCCCTGTGGCTGCCTAGCTAGGCTGCAGCTTACAGCCTGATCCCACTCAGCAGTTGCCCTAGGTTCCCCAATTCATATGATGGGGTAGAGCAAGGGAGAAGGGAGACTAGAATCAGTGGCCACAAGTTTAAATGGGTATAAGGACCTAGCAATGTAAATGAGTCAATGACTGAAATGAACTGGGTGGGCACTACAGCCAACTATAGAGTGCCAGGGGAACATATGCCCAGAATATTTCTAAGACTGCTGATTTTTCCAAAAGAAACTAGCACTCTGGATTTTTAAATGTTGGCAACCAACTCAAAATTGTTTCGCACACACTGAGATTAAATAAAGCATGGTGGACTTCATTCAGCATGGGCTGTCGCTTTGCCACTTGGATTCAGCTAAGTGATCTCAAAGCTCTCTTCCAATATCCAGAAAGACCTAGAAAGAGTACAGAGCCTCCCAGGTCATGAGGGATAAGCGCTGACTGCCATCAAAATCAAGATCTCTTTACAAACACAGGGAAGCTGAGGGACATCTTGACTCCTAGGGCAGTAAGTATGAATGTGGTCATGAGGAGCCCACTCAGTGAAAAGAGAAGGGAAGACGCTCTCCAGTTCCACGGGAAAGGCCAAGACTGGCCTGTGACCTCCAAAGAGAAAAAACTGGGAACTCTCAAAGGCTGTCAGGCCCGTTTGGCTGACAGTCCAAGCTATGGCTTAAAGCAGGCTGACCTGACCTCACGCATAAGGGCTTAAGCCAGGGAGAGCAAATAGGTTGCATTTAAAGCAGAAACTTCAATCAACTGGAAGTGGCTGCCTAGAGTAGTGTGCTGAGGGCTCTGACTACTGTGTGAATATGTGCTGTGAACCAACCAATTAGCCATGACTGCCAGGGACACAGGAAGGGGCACTGGCAGCACACATTCCATGTATTTGTCACCCCTGGCTTAAACTCCCATTGGCAATGAATCAGCTTCAGCTTCCAGCAGATAGCCTTGCCAGGCAGAGGAAGACTAAAGCTCCTGCCCTGGAAATCCACTGGCAATAGAAGTCTTCAAGGCTGGAATAGCAAAGCTTACCCTGCATGGTCTTCATTCACACATACATCAAGTACTTACTGCTTTACATCAAGTGTTTACTGCTCTAGACTGGGCAATGGGGAAACAGAGGTGACTGAGACACTGTTCCTGTCCTGGAGATGTTCACAGTCTAGTGGAAGAGACACACACGTCACAGATAATTATGATCAAATGCGGTAATAGGAGAAGTTACGGGAGCTGAAGGTTGGGGGTGACTTAATTTGCTTAAGAGAATTGAGCAAAGTAAGAGTTGAATTCTTTTTAAGTTAAAGTAGTTCTCTTGGCAAAGAAGGTGAAGGTCAAGGAGAGAATATTCTAAGCTGAGAGAACAGCATATATAATGATGGAAAACCAAATGGCCTACCCAGGAAACGAGGAAAACCTTGACAGCCCTGGAGTGTGAGGTGCATGAAGATTAGGCTGCGAAAGGAGTTTATGAAGGACAAGGTGTTTGGACTTTACAGGTGATGGGAGCCAAGGAAGGTTCTCAAGCAGAAGGCATAAGCAGATTTGTAGGTGAAGCAGATCACACTAGGTGGTGCAATGTGTGTGTTCATGCTGGGAAACTGAAAAGCCTTCTGCAAAAACCCTACAAGAAAGAGGCCGACTGAAAAGATATTAAAGAAATTAAAGATCGGAAGATCCTTGGACGTGGAAGAATGCAAGAGGAATCAGTGGGTAAGTAGGTAGGTAAGTAGGTAAATGGGATGATCGTGCCACTGACTTCCATAAGACATAAGGAGAGAAGTGCAGGTTTGGGACAGAACACAATAGCCAGTCCCATCCACTGTGTTCCAGAGGTAACAATCACTAGGGAGGTAACAAATTAGATATGCTTGTTCTAGATGGGAAGTTAGAGACTGAAACACTATTTTGAAGGTCTGGCTTCAAGCTCAGGCCCTCTTCACTTCTAGCCAGGGTCCCAGACCCTCTATCCTTTCCTCTGTGGTCCCCAGACCTTTCTATGACTCTCCCACCTCCAAAACCTCCCTCAACCCCCTCACCTTCAGATCCTTCTAAGGCCCTCCTCATTCCCAGGGCCCTCTATCGCCTCCTCATCCCCGACCCCTGTATGACCCTTCCCATCTCCGGCCTCTACATCCTCTCACCGTCCCTCACCCTCCACCCCCACATATAAGCTTCTTTCTCCCCTCTCACCTTCCCCTGCCCCCTGTGTCACCACCACCTCTTAAGTCTCCAGCCCAGAGCCTGCGTCTCAGATGCCCCCGCCCCGCCACCCGGACTCACCCACCGAGACACCCACTTCACAACAGGGCGGAAGTGCTCCCGGGCTCGTGCAGGGAATGCTGGGACGCGGAGTCCGAGCGGCGCCACCCTGGGAATGGAACGTCCAAGACCACAATTCCCAGAAGGAACCGCGCGAGCGCCGGGGAGCGGCCTCCTCCGTTTGCTGCCTTTCAGACGTCTTCAGCCAATAGGTATGTCATCTTCTCACGGACCCTGGCACTGGAACAAATCGGAACGGGCGCGACCCATGGGGGCGGGACCTGTTGCAATCCCGGCCTTTTTCATAGGCTCCCGAATAACAGCACCGCCCAATGGGAGGGCACTCGAGCAGAAGGGGTCCCAGTTCTACTGAGGGGTCGGAGTGAGAGCCTCAGACCCTGAAAGATCAAAGCAGACACAATAAAAAATAAGGAGAGAGAGTGACTAGAGGAGACCAGCCCGATAGGCAGGAGAGAACTGGACAGTTGTAGCTTTAATTTCCAGCTTACAGCTAAGCTGTGTGACTTTGGAAGAATTCTGAACATCGTTCTCTTCACCCATAAAATGAGGGTAGTAATGGCATCCATGTCACAGAGTTTTGTGAACCTTCAATGAGATAATACACCTAAAACGATTAGCTCAGGGACTGGCTCCTAATAATGCACAGCGATTGTTAGCTATTATTATGTAAATCAGTTAATACAGAGCTTGGCGCTTCGTAGGTGTTGGAAGAATGTTAATCATTATTACAGAATAATCCTCATATAAATGCGGGTGCTCTGTACCACTGTGAATACTTTGGGGCATGAACAATCTAATATGGTGTTGAGAATGTGGGCTTTGTAGTCAGATATGGATCCAAATCCCAACTCAACTACTTCCCAGCTGTGTGGCCTTGAACAAATTACTGCCATCTATTTTGTCTTTGGAATTTTCATCTATAAAATGCAAGTAATGTAAGAGAACTTACATCACAGGGTGTTGTGAAGGTTAAATGAGACTATTTAGGTAAAAGTCTCTGAGGTCAAGCTGCTTGTGTCTGAAAGTTCTTACTTTCAAAAGAAGGATGCAGGTCTTACCACTCGCGTTGTGAAACCTTGGGCAAATTACTTAGCTTCTTTATGCCTGCATTTTCCCAACTGTAAAATGGGAATGATAATACTTGCCTCTTCCTGAGACGGCTGTTGAGAGGAATAAATGGGAGAAGGTATGTAAAGAGCGTGACACATGTCTGACACACAGAAAGTGTTTAATAATCATTAGCTAGTCCAGGCACGGTGGCTCGTGCCCGTAATCCCAGCCCTCTGGGAGACTGAGGCGGAAGGATCGCTTTAGTCCAGGAGTTTGAGACCAGCCTGGGCAACAAAGTGAGACCTCGTTTCTCTTTTAAAAAATAGAAAATACAATAAAATACAGAATCATTAGCTATTATTATTATTATCAATGGTTATGCGGCTTAGGGAAAATTGACAATACCTAGCATCTGGTAAGGGCTCAGTGCACGTTGGCTAGTGTTAAAATAGGAGAATTCTTAGTTTTAACGACCCAGTTTAAATTCCTTCTCTGTGAAACATGTTCCAACTTATTTGTAGTAATAACTCGTGTGATTTTACTCAGTAAACATAATAACAACCCGTAAATACTCCTTGGTGTTGAAGTCTCACAGTAGCCCTATGAGACTGGTATTGTTTGCTCCACTTTACAAAGAGGGAATGAGACTTACAGAAATGAAGTGACCTGCTCAAGATCACAGAGCTAATGAGAACCAGGGCTGGGATTTGTCACCCCCTACGCATGTGACTCCAACACTGCATGAGGAAGAGACCATATGTGGAAGTAGGAGGGTTTGAGATGGGGAGGGACAGTGCAACAGTGTGGGGTGCCAAGGGAGCCAGAAACATTTGAGAGAGTGTCAGGATCTGAAGCTGGAGAGGCAGCTTTGCAGGGTCAGGTAAGGACGTGTCCACTTCAACATTATCCGCCCTAAGAGGAAGAAGGGAGGCGACTGTGCAGAGAGAGGAGAGGACATCATTAGGACACAAGAGGGCGCGCCTCGCCCTAAATCCAGCCTCGAATTATTCTGTGGTTTCCCTTAGCCTTTGTCTAATTAAAGCCTGGCATTCTACAGAAGAGGAAAACTAAGGAAGGCCTCAAGAGGCCAACTGCCCTTTAGTGCCACGTAGAAATAAGCAACAGAGCCTGAACCTGTTCCAGGTTCTCTCTGGAAACCCATCAGGATTTGGTTTGCGAGCGTTCTGTCTGCATTTGTCTACCAGCACTCTCTGATTTGGGCAGACACTAGGCTCTAAGGATGCAGAGATGAAGCAAACCTGGTCTCTGATCCCAGGGCCTGATCTCTAAACTTTCCGAATAGAGCACTCCCATGAGTGAAGCCTTTTTGAGTTTTTGAGTTGAGCACACACTCCCTACATATGTGTATTTATTTACTTATAAATGACATGCCTGTAATAGCTAACTTTCCTTGAACATTTGCAATGCACTATTAGGTCCTGCTCTCAGTGCTTCGTACGTATTAACTCATTTAATACATCCAAAACCCTTTGAGGGAGAGTCTAATACTATCCCATATTACAGAAAAGGAAACTATGGTATAGAGAAGTTAAATAACATGCTAAAGGCACATGGCTAAAAAAGCAGGCAGTCTAGCTTCAGAATAAGGTAAGATTTAAAAATAAAATAGAAATAGAAGTTATAACAGTTTTTTTGCAACCCTAGTGTGATTATCTTGTGCACTCAACCTTGGAGACCACTGCTTCTAGTGCTTTCAGACCTGTGATTAGTCCTTTGAGAAAGGGAGGTGCAGGAAATTGTGAGAGCCCAGAGGCAACAGTTATCTAGGCTGGGAGATCAGGAAAGGCTTCTGAAGAAAGTGATGGCTGAACTGCATCTTAAATAATACTTACGAGTTCCCCAGGGAAAAGGTATTTTTTCAGTGCAAGAACAGCATATGCCATGGCCCAGAGACAAAAGGTGTGATGGTGTCCTGGGACCTGCAGGTAGTCTAGCATAGTTGGAGTACAGAGTGACAAGGGGGTAGGCTCCTCCTCCCAGTGTTGCTATGAGGCTTAACTGGAGATAGATGGGAACAGGCCTTCATGTTTTTATTGAGGGAGCAGGCAATCAGTCTGCTGTCTCCTGGGCAGCATCCCAGCTTTTTGATCCTTAGCTGCCAATCCCTCTATAACCCAGATGGCAAAAGTGGTCCCTTGGCCCCTTGAAGATCTGGTTGAACTTGACCTGGACCCCATTCCACAGCTTAGGACTGGCCAAAGGCCTCTCTCTTTGCCCTCTCTCTCTGTGAATTTCCAACCTTATTTCCTCTGGACTACAGTTTCTGTGAATCCAACCCTTTCACCTTCTGCCTCATTGCACTCCAGCCTGGACAACAAGAGCAAAACTGGGTCTCAAAAAAAAAAAAATTCAATCAAGCCAAGCATTTCATGGATTTAGTGCATTTATTAAGGATTTGGAGATCTTGAGATTACATTGCACACTACATGGCCACCTGCCGTCTCCCGGATTTTCTCATTCAGCCTCCAGAGCCTTCCCAAGGCCTATGTTCCCATCTGATTCTCCCTTGCACACACAGTAGACCCACCTTCTACTGAGAACTGAGTTCAGTCTCACAGCCTACACATACTCACTATCTCCCTGCCAAGCTGGCTTGCTTTTCTTACCCCGCCTTCCAACACACATTCACCCATTCTACCCTACCCCAGGCTGCTCCAGCCTGCTCCCTAACCAAGCCCAGAAGTCATTCTTTCTTTCATCTTCCTTGGGCCACATGTAATAGTCTCTTCGGTGGAGCAACCAGGCCAATCTATGGTAGCAGAGGAGCTAGTGGCGTAAGATGGGCTCCATGAAGACCAGCAGTAGCCCTGGGGGAGCAGGGGGCAGCCAGCAGAAAGGAGGTGGCCAGGAGGAGCTCCAGGCATCAGCAGGGGGTGTGCAGGGCCTGGTGACTCAGCACACACAGCGTGACCCGGCTGCCCACCATGCTGTCTGCCCCACTGTTGGCCACATCCTTGCCTGGCTCAAAATCCCACTCAGGGAGGCAGAGTGCCAGCCCCCGGCCAGCTGGAGGGCAGCCCTCTGTAGAGCAGGCAGCAGCTCCTGCACCATCCAGCCCTGGTTTTGCCTGCAGTGGGACACAAACACGTCATAGAGGAACCTCTTGCCTTTACCCTTCTGACTTCTCAGACTCTGGAACCAAACCCTGAGCAAGCCCTGGAGTTAGAGGATCCAAGAGTTCCTGGCTTCCTTTAGGAAGGGCAAGGAGACCAGCAGAAGCAGCAGGGCAGAGCTGACCAAAAAGAGCTCCAACCCCAAAGTCTTGGGGCAGTGGCTCCAGAGAAAAGGGAAAAAGAGATTCTTTGAGTGGCCCCCAGCTTCTGAATGGCACAGCTGCTGTGATACTATGTGCATGTATGTTCTGGGGGACTGCTAAAGCCAGGGCCCCACCCAGGCATTGGCACACTGGCAGGCCAAGGATGAAATCAGAATATAGATGTACTGGGGCATCCGAGGACTGTGCTTCTGGCGGCTGTCATCCAGCATGAGGTCTTTCTCCCTGTCTAGTACTAAGACCCGGAAACTGCCTAGGCCCCCCAAAGCAGCAGCAGACAGTGTCTCCAACCCTGTTTGGGACAGCTGCAGCACATCACGCCTGGGCAACTCACCCACCAGCTCCTCAAGCCGCACTGCGCGGGGGCGTGCTTCAGACTGCAGTGCCTGCAGCTTCAGCTACTGTAGGCTGGGCAGTCCCGTGATGCAGCAGGGCCTAGGGCTATGCCCGTTTCCCCATCCTTCAAGGACTTGAGCCTGGGGAGCTGCCAGAGGAAGAAGCTGGAGGTGTCCTGGGAACAGAGGGACTCCAAGCTACTGCCAAGCAGGGAGAGTTGATGAAGGGCAGGGAAGATCTTGGAGATAGTCTGGGTCTCTAGCTGCAGTCCCCAGCCCTTTAAAGTCAGAATCTGCAAGCCTGGAAAGACATTAGGAGACAACCTCCAATGCTTCATGCCTGAAACTGCATGGAGCTCCAAGCTAGTCTGTCTTGTGAGCAGGGAAAATGCTACTCCAGCAGGGCCAAAGGGAAACTATTCTCAAGCTGTGCAGACTTTCTGGGCCCCGGAAGTCCCAGGTTGGGCTCAGCACCGTGTCAGTACCCACCAGGTTTAGGGTGGTCAGTGTAGGCAGAGGAGCCAGCCAGCCCTCACCCAGGGTTACCAGTGGATTACTGCCCAAGTTCAAGGTCTGTAGCCTCTGTAGGCCCTGGAATACCTGGCCTTTCAAGCAAACCAGTTGGTTCCCTTGAAGTAGCAGCTCCCGCAGGTGGGGCAAACAGGAGAAGATGACTGGGGACAGGGTACACAGCCTATTCTTGGACAGATCCAGGGCCCACAATCCTGACACAAACCTTGTCTCATTCATACACAACATGGCGCTCCTCAGTTAGTTGTTGGCCAGGTTCAGTCTCTGAAGCCTGGGCATGGCAGCCAGGAAACCTCGTGGTAACTCAGTCAGGCCATTGCTCTGAAGACCCGAGCTCTTCAGGCTGTGACAGGAAGCCAGGCCTTCCAGGGCTATGTGCCCTGTCCGATTAATCCCCAAATTCAGCTCCTGAAGCTTAAAATGGTCAACCGTCCTGGCAGGCAGCTCAGCCACGTCAGTGAGAGTCACAGAGCATCCAATCTCTGCAGCGCCAGTCCCGCCAGTGCAACTGCCTTCATCTTTGTGTGGTCCAGATTCAGAGTCCCCAGCTTGAGGGCCTGGAGGGCTCCAGGACTGGCCAGCTTCAGCCTACTATTGAATGACAGGTCCAACATGTCCAAGGCCCAGGCATCCCCAGAGGAGGGGCCATGCAGCAGATCTGGGAAGATATCAGCCAGCACCCCCACATTCTGAAGGAAATTATACCTGATTGACAGCCATCACAGACTGGGAGGCAACCAGACACCCAAGTTCCCATCCAGGCAGGGACCCAAGAAAGCAAGGTCCTGGAGGGATCTCAGGTCACCAAAGGCATCAGCGGTAGGAAGATGAATCCTCCCGTGGTGGGAACTATGAAAGAGATCATGCAGCTGCCCCGACCCCCAGAGAGCTCCTGGCAGGAGCCGGGTGAGACGCAGATTCCACCCTAGGACCTTGAGCCCAGGAAAGCCAGAGAAGGCATCCTGAGGCAGAGCAGAAGTGGACCCAGATTGACAGAGACCCTCCACGTTCTGCCGCACAGTTTCCAAGGCCCGCACCAAGTTGATCACTGAGAGGCATGCGGTGAGAAAGGGCAGGCTGGAGTCCAAGAGGCAAATCAGGAAGATGTGGGAGACCAGAGACAGCCAGGAGCCTTCAGTCACTAGGCTACTGGAGATGGTCCAGCCTGTGGTCAGAGGAAGGGACAGGAGCAGACCAGGCAACAGCGAGTGCCTGTCCATCTCAGCACCAAGTCTAATCCACAGAGAAGCAGAATCAGAACCCCACTCTAGTGGCCGGGCGCGGTGGCTCACGCTTGTAATCCCAGCACTTTGGGAGGCCGAGGCGGGCGGATCACGAGGTCAGGAGATCGAGACCATGGTGAAACCCCGTCTCCACTAAAAATACAAAAAAATTAGCCGGGCGTGGTGGCGGGCGCCTGTAGTCCCAGCTACTCGGAGAGGCTGAGGCAGGAGAATGGCGTGAACCCGGGGGGCGGAGCTTGCAGTGAGCCGAGATTGCGCCACTGCACTCCAGCCTGGGCGACAGAGCGAGACTCTGTCTCAAAAAAAAAAAAAAAAAAAAAAAGAACCCCACTCTATCCCCTTCCCTTTTCCAGGCCCTATCCTCCCCCTCCAAAATACACATACACAATACTCACAACAGTGAAAAGATACACAGCCCCCAGTGTGACACAGTCAGAGGACCAACGGTAGAACTGCTAGGGAGCTGAATGGAAGAGTGGGACAAGAAGATACTTATAGCTGAGGTTCCAAGGGTCAGGAAAAAGAAGAAGCAGACTAATGGTGAGATGGGGTCCAGGTCTCGCTTCTCTGTTTTAATGAAGCAAGCAGGCTGGGCGAGGTGGCTCATGCCTGTAATCCCAGCGCTTTGGGAGGCCAAGGCGGGCAGATCACCTGAGGTCAAGAGTTCGAGACCAGCCTGGCCAACATGGTGAAACTGCATCTCTACTAAAAATACAAAAATTAGCCAGGCGTGGTGGCAGGCTCCTGTAGTCCCAGCTACTCAGGAGGCTGAGGCAGGAGAATCGTTTGACCCAGGAGGCAGAGGTTGCATAAGCAGAGACCGCGTCACTGCACTCCAGCCCGGGCAACAAGAGTGAAACTCCATCTGAAAAAAAAAAGGAAGCAAGCACTGTTTCTGAGCACAAGATTTGGGATCACAAGTCTAGGAACCCACTGTGTCATTATTCTGGGCAGGGTACTTCACCTCTCTAAACTTCAGTTTCCTCATCTGTAAAATAAACATATTACTGCCTGCTTCGTAAGATTGCTGCAAATGACATATGGATGTCAGAATGGGCTTTCACTCCTCATCCCTCATTACTACTTGCTCTCCTGACTCCTAATAGAAAGTAGGAAGAAATCAGGGTTTTTTTAAAAAGCGGAAGTCTTGTAAGCAAAATAATACATCGAAATGTTGCTCTCATGGATATCTTGCAGTGTTCCAAATGGAAGATTCCAAAAAGCCCAAAAAGTCCAAACAGAAGACTATAAGGCTCCATTCCTGCCCCTCCAGGCTGCAGCGAGGAAGGAAGGGCCCTGTATTGGGCCATTCTTTGCATTGGTATAAAGGAATACCGAACCGAAGACTGGGTAATTTATAAAGAGGATTTATTGGCTCATGGCTCTGCGGGCTGTATAAGAAGCATGGCACCAGCATCTGTTCAGCTTCTGGTGAGGCCTCAGGAAGCTACATTTTCACAGGCAAAGGGAAAGCAAGAGTGTCACATGGCAACAGTGGGAGCAAGAGAGAGAAAGGAGAGCTGCCATATGCTTTTTGTTAAAACTTTTATTTTTAGTTCAGGAATACATGTGCGGGTTTGTCATATAGGCGAACTGGTGTCATGGGGGTTTGATGTACAGATTATTTCATCCCCCAGGTATTAAGCCTAGTACCCATTAGTTATTTTTCCTGATTCTTTCCCTCCTCCCACCACCAACCCCCCACTCAAACCGCCAACCCTCAGGTAAGCCCCAGCGTCTGTTGTTTCCCTCTATGGCCGCACACTTTTAAAGAACTAGATCTCAGTCAACTTAGAGCGAGAATTCACTCATCACCCAGGGGATGATGCTAAACCATTCATGACGGGTCTGCCCCCACAATTCAATCACCTCCCAGGGATGAAAAAAAAAAAAACCTTGAGATTCTTCAGCCACAGCTATAAAAGCTCCCTAGCTTTTAGGTAAACACTTGAGCTGAGGAGTTATGATATGAGCCTATACAATATAGCTAGAAGCAACCATCCTGCCTCATGGTCCTTGAAATCTTTGTGGCCCTCAGATTGCTTTACAGCGATGGCCACTCTGCCTCTTAGAGGCTTGCTTTCAAGGGACACTTCATTCTAGGTGACTAGAAATTTTAACTTGATTCTTTCACCAGCGTATGCTCAATATGTCAGAATCCCACTGTCTGACACTGGATTTTCACGG
The DNA here is from genome assembly GCF_006542625.1 of Nomascus leucogenys. Taxonomy (NCBI): domain Eukaryota; kingdom Metazoa; phylum Chordata; class Mammalia; order Primates; family Hylobatidae; genus Nomascus; species Nomascus leucogenys. The sequence goes on along the minus strand of NC_044392.1, from coordinate 2,637,824 downwards.
CCCTCAGTCCCAACAGGCCCAAATAACCAATTCTCAGATTCCCCCTCTTTTTCTGAGGGTCTCTCGTCAACAACCATTTCTTGTATAAATTTCTACGTCAGTCAGGGTTTTGTTGTATGCAACAGAAACTGATTCTAGCTGATTAAAGCAGAAAAGGAACTTGTGAGAAGGATTTTGGGGTATCATGGAATCGTCAGATGCAGGGCAGCCAAAGTGATGGTAAATACCCACTAGTCTGTATGAAACTGACTGAGTTCAGGATACATGCCTAGAAATGTGTGGTTAGGGGAGAATGCTTCTTACCCACTGCTGATGTTTTCTTCCATGTGAAGGGACATCCATTAGTATAACCTTCTGGCTTGTCTTCACCCCTTCACAACTCCTCTGGGAGGAAGTGGGACTTACATTCTTGATGAGTTTGTGGGAGAAGATGGGCATATGTAGCTCCATGTCCTTTGGGAGTACCTTTTATTCTCTTTTATTTTGAGACAGGGTCTTGCTCTGCTGAAGTGCAGTAGTGCAGTCACAGCTCACTGCAGCCTCAAACTCCTGGGCTTAAGCCATCCTTCTGCCTCAGCCTCCAGAGTAGCTGGGATTACAGGCCTGCACCACCATGCCTGGCTAATTTTTGTATTTTTAGTAGAGATGGGGTTTCACCTTGTTGGCCAGGCTGGTCTCAAACTCCTGACCTCAGATGATCCACCTGCCTCAGCTTCCCAAAGTGCTGGGATTACAGGAGTGAGCTACTGTGCCCTGCCTGGCTTTTACTTTATTTTAAAGTGAGAAGAGTGGAATTTGCAGTCAAGCAGGAAGGAAGGAAATACTTGAATGGGACTGCCGCATTCTCCTTGTAATGGTAGCCAGGAGATTGATTTGCTTTACCCTGATTTCCCAAGTGAGGGGTGTAGGGAAATGCAGTGCTTGATGGGAAATCCTTTGGGACCCCTGTTCATGTTTCTTTCCTTTCCCCAGTCATACCCTTCAGGGGTCTGAGACTTACAGACAGCCTGAGCCATAAAAGCCCTCTGAGTTCATCTAGTCCAACATCTTCCTTTTCAAATGGGAAAACTGAGGCCCAGACAGAAGAAGGGGATTTTCCAGGGCCAAGCAGAAGGCAGGTGGCAGAGCTGGGATGAGAACCCAGGGTCATAGTCAGGCTGGGTGGGGATGGAGTGTCAGTATAGCAGCAAATAGATCCACCCTCAAACTTAAGAAGCAAAATGTAGCCCTCAGAGCCCAGAAGACCCACCCATAGCCCCCTTGCCCATCGCTCCCCACACACACCCAGAGGACTAGGTTTGCACCATCCCCACCCGAGACTAGCGTGAGAAGTTTACAGAAGGAGGCTGAGGTCAGGTCAATTCTCATGCTGCAGTCTGACCAGGGCTGCCCAGACAGAACTGCTCTGGAAAGAAAGAGAACTGAGAAAGCAGCATTGCAAATACACAAAATAATAAATTGAATGAAATGAAAACAGACATCTTTGCTTTGGTCCGGGCCACCTTCTGGAGGGGCCTTTCTCTTTCTGTCTCCATCCACCTGTCTCCCCTCCCTGCAAGCTCAGCGGCTCCTTTCTCCTCACACAGGCCCCGGACCCCCTGTCTCCACCACCCCCTTTTCCATACACTCGGTGCTCCCAAGCCCCACCTAGGCGCTCCTGTCCTCCTGGAGGACAGACTTGTGACCAACCCAAGCGATCACACTTGCTGGGAGTGGTTAACCGGTCAGCGGATATAATCCCTACTCATAACGAGTGTTTAGCAATGTCATTGCATAACCATATTAGGATTCTAAATAAAAAGAAGAAACTGTTCATCCACAGCTCCACCACCAATTCAAATGGTTTTCACGGGCCTGAGTTCACTTCGGTCCTTGTCCCACCACTAAATATTTTTTATAAAACTACCATTTTTTGCACCTTCCTATGTGCCAGACAGCCTGATAAGCATTTTTTTTTCTTTTTTTTTTTTTTTTTTTTTTTTTTTTTTTTTTTTTTTGAGATGGAGTCTCTCTCTGTCACTCAGGCTCTGGAGTGCAGTGGCACAATCTCAGGTCACTGCAAGCTCCACCTCCTGGATTCACACCATTCTCCTGCCTCAGCCTCCCAAGTAGCTGGGACTACAGGCACCCGCCACCACGTCTGGCTAATTTTTTTGTATTTTTAGTAGACACGGGGTTTCACCTTGTTAGCCAGGATGGTCTTGATCTCCTGACCTCGTGATCTGCCTGCCTCGGCCTCCCATGCACTTTTTTTATGTATTTATTTTAATTTTGAAACAGAGTCTCACTCTGTTGCCCAGGCTGGAGTGCAGGGGTGAGATCTCGGCTCACTGCAGCCTCTACCTCCCAGGTTCAAGCAATTCTCCTGCCTCAGCCTCCCGAGTAGCTGGGACTACAGACGTGCACCACCCGGTCTGGCTAATTTTTGTATTTTTTGGTAGAGATGGGGTTTCCACATGTTCAACATGTTGGCCAGGCTGGTCTCGAACTCTTGATCTCTGGTGATACACCCACTTGGCCTCCCAAAATGCTGGGATTACAGATGTAAGCCACCATGCCCAGCCTGATAAGCACTTTAAACAACATAACCAGAAATGTTTTATTTCCCAGAATCCCCTTTTTTGGCTACCCAGAATTCCTTTTACTAATAAAAATAACTGGGCCGGGCGCGGTGGCTCACGCCTGTAATCCCAGCACTTTGGGAGGCTGAGGCGGGCGGATCACGAGGTCAGGAGATCGAGACCATCCTGGCCAACACAGTGAAACCCCGTCTCTACTAAAAATACAAAAAATTAGCCGGGCGAGGTGGCAGGTGCCTGTAGTCCCAGCTACTCGGGAGGCTGAGGCAGGAGAATGGCGTGAACCCCGGGGGGCGGAGCCTGCAGTGAGCCGAGATCGCGCCACTGCACTCCAGCCTGGGCGACAGCAAGACTCTGTCTCAAAAAAAAATAAAAATAACTATCATTTGTTGAGAAGATACTGCATGCCCCACTACGTTGTCTCCTAATCCTAACCACCCAGTTTTTGTGTGCATCTTCCCCCTGACCCCAGGTCTCCAGATGAAGAACTGCAGCCCAAGGAAGACCAGTGACTGGCTAAAGTCCTCGAGACAGTTTCTTCCTCTGCAAAAAGTGAGAAAATCTCAGTTATGACTTCCCCATTTGGGCATCTAGGGGACAGTTGAGGTTTGACTGCAAATTCCTTTGTTGTCATTGCCTTTGTGACTTTGGTGTTTTCAGATGTAATTCCCAGACAGCCTTGAGGAAAGGGTGTCCTTGTTTCCTGTTATTCCAAACATCATGAGAATAGGCAGAGAAGTCTCAACAAGAGCTGTAGAACAAGGAGATATTTTTATTCATCCACAGAACAAATGGGAATGCAGCCAGGGGCAGCCGGGCAGAACTTTCAGAGATTTCCCTATATATAGACCTGCAGGGAGGCAGCAGCATCAGCCCTTTTGGGGAAGTGAAAGAGGCCAGGCTGAGAGTAACCCGATTACTCTATTGTCTGAGTTGGGGTTCCTTTTCTGTCCAGAAATAGAAATTCAGACTCCCCATGCAGAATTTGTTGGGAGGGTGTGTTCACGGAACCCTAAATCAGCTGGGCCTGGAGAAGGACTGAAGCCAGGGAGTGGAGCCATCAGCCAGGCCACAGTTTCACTGTCTCATCTCCACTTCAACCTTCTCTTCTCTCCATAGAAGAGGAACAACAGGTTGAACTAAAGCCAAAAGCCAGCTGAGGTGGGTGAAGAAGCTCCTCTCCTTCCTGATCTAGTCCTACTCATCCCCCACGTCCCATCACCCCCTAGACCTGCCTGACCTCCCTTCCCGTGCTGATGCTCTCCCCACTCCCAGCCCCACTGGGATCCACTGTGGGAGCTCAGAGGGAAGGAGAAGCCAGCTAGGAAATCTCTCTCCATGTGGTTCCTGCTCTATCCTGTGAGCTTGCTGAGATGCTCTGCCTGGGAGTGACGGGGTACTCGATGGTCCTGGGAAGAGAGGCAAAATGTTCTCTCACTCAAGGGAGCGGCAAAGCACACCACTCTTCCATCCTCAAAAAGGGCTCGTAGGTTGGACTCTTAGGAGTCACCTGGTCCTAGTTTCTCAGGATCTTTTGTCCTTTTGGCCTGCAGACTTTATTATTTAGAGTCCCCTCTTTAGATCATGTGAACAAGGCCTGTTAGACATTCACTCTGTTCACTTATTCAGGCCACAGCTATTCTGAGCTGGGCACTTCTCAGGCAAAGGCGGCAGAGTCCCGGCTCCTGGTGGATGGGGATGACAAACCCATAACAAGAGCAGTGACTCAGATGTCTTTTTGTTTCCTCTGCCAGCAGGCCACACTTCCTTTTAACATGTAAACAGCCACCATCTGAACTCTCCACCTGCAAGACTTCAGGAAATCAGGTCTCCTACCAGGTTCCCATTCCCGAGGATCTCCAAGAATTCTTACAAGTTCCACCAATTCACTGTGGTGTCACTCATCCCTTCTGTCTGCCCCACTAGACCCTGGTCTGGTTTCTGGCAGAGCCTGCCTCTGGACCTTAACTCCCTCACCTGCTGCTTCTAATTCAACTTTGCCCAAACGAGCATATTTCCAGGGAACACTAGGCTCCCTTCTCGCCTCTGCATTCTCTCCCTAGGTGATCTCATCCGGTCTCATGGCTTTTAAATACCATCTATTTGCCAATAACTTACAAGTCACTGTCATCAGCACTGACTTTTCCCTGAGCTCCAGACTCATATCCAACTGCCTATTTGTCATCTTCACTTAGAGGTCAAACAAGCAATTCAAAGTTAACTTAGTCAAAGCAAACCCCTGATTTCCAGCCCTGCCGTGTCCATCCCAACCTGCCCCCCTCCAAGTGTCTGCGTATCAGGGGAAGTTTCAGCACACAGCATGACACCCTACACTTAGTTGCTCCATCCACAAACCTGAAACTCATTCCCGATTCCTCTCTTTGCTCATCCCCAGTAGCTAGCCCTGTTGTTGACACCACATCAGGATCTATCCTGAATCTGCCCACATCTGTCCATCTCCATGGCTAGGCTCCTAGGTCACAAGGCCATTATCTCTTGCCTGGATGATGGCAATGGTCTCTTGACTTGTCTCTCTGCTTTCATTCTTGCCTCCTGCAACTCATCCTCCACACAGAATCTCGAGTGAGTTTTTAAAAATATACCGTGGCCAGGCTCAGTGGTTCATGCTGGTAATCCCAGCACTTTGGGAGGCCAAGGCAGGAAGATCACTTGAGGTCAGGAGTTTGAGATCAGCCTGGCCAACATGGTAAAACCCCGTCTCTACTAAAAATACAAAAAAAAAAAAAAAAAAAATTAGCCGGGCATGCTGGCAGGTGCCTGTAATCCCAGCTACTTGGGAGGCTGAGACACGAGAATTGCTTGAACCTGGGAGGCAGAGGGTGAAGTGAGCCAAGATCGCACCACTGCACTCCAGCCTGGGAGACAAAGCGAGACTCTGTCTCAAAAAAGAAAGAAATTAATAAATATAAATATAAACCATATCACAGCACTCTCTTGCTTAAGCCCTTCAATGGCTTCCCATCACATTTATATTTTTTTTTTCTCTGACCTACGATGCCTTACCTGAGCTGGTTCTTGCCCACCATTGAATACCAACCATGCAACTCCCCCCATCTCTCTCTCTCTCTCTTTCCCAACACACTTCGCCTTCTCTCTGCTGATCAGAAGGGCCACGCCCACCTCCACCTAAGGGCTTTTGCAATAGCTGTTCTCTTTCCCTGGTAAGCTCTGCCCACCTGTGATGGGTTTTTGTTTTTTGTATTCTGGAAGGTTGGTTGTTTGTAGATGTGTCTGTGTGTGTGCGTGCGTGTGTGTGTGTGTGTGTGTGTGTCCATTTTTACTAACCATGAGTTAATGCTACAAGACTGATGGTTTTAAACATGAGTCACCACGTTAGGAACTTTTGCCTGAGACAAAACAATACTCCCAGGACAGTGAGAGGCTCTGTTCTCCCACCCTATTTTCTTAGCAGATAGCATGACTTTGAACCTAAAACAAAACAAAACTCTTTGAAGTCTTTCCAACAATGAAAAGACATAACTTGGTAATAATAACAATAATATGAAAACAAAATAGAATTTAAGACAAATCATTAAGTGATTAAAGAGGATCATGTGGAAATAATAAAAGCTCTATTACTAGAGCCGCAAAACACACACATCAAAGCTTTTAGAACTATAAGGAGAAGGTGACAGAAGCACAATTGTAGTTTTTATTTATTCACCCAACAATATGCCAGGCACTGTGCTAGGTGGTGGGGAATAAGCAGTGAACAAAACATCTAAAATTCCTGAGATTGTGGAGCTTACTTTTAATGAGAGAAAACAGACAATTTTTAAAGTAAATATACAATATATAATATGATCACGAGTTATATGCTGAAAAATAAAGCAATGGGCCGGGCGCGGTGGCTCACGCCTGTAATCCCAGCACTTTGGGAGGCTGAGGCGGGGGGATCATGAGGTCAGGAGATCGAGACCATCCTGGCTAACACAGCGAAACCCCGTCTCTTCTAATAATACAAAAAATTAGCCGGGCGTGGTGGCGGGCGCCTGTAGTCCCAGCTACTCGGGAGGCTGAGGCAGGAGAATGGCAAGAACCTGGGAGGCGGAGCTTTCAGTGAGCCGAGATTGTGCCACTGCACTCCAGCCTGGGCGATAGAGCGAGACTCCATCTCAAAAAAAAAAAAGAAAGAAAGAAAAATAAAGCAATGAAGGTGGATGGGGAGAAACAAGGGTAGGAATCAAGTTAGAATTTTAAGTAACGTGTCTAAGAAGACCTCTCTAATGAGGTGACATTTGAAGAGAAGCTTGAAGAATGGACAGGGAGCCACCCAGCTCTCTGGCAGAGGAAGCAGCAAGTGGAAAGGCCCTAAGGTGGCAGGTGGAAGCCGGGAGGCCAGGGCGGCTAAAGTGGAATGAGCCAGAAGAGGGATAGCAGATGAAGTCAGAGACATCTGCAGGGCATAGCCACTCAGGGTGGGGCCTGTAGACTGTTGTCAGGACTCTGGCTTTTATTCTGTATGAGATATGGGGTCATTAGAGGGTTTTCATCAGAGGAGTGACAGAAGCCTGTTTATACTTTCAAAGAATCATTCAGGCTGCTAGGATAAGAGCAGAATCGCTGGGGATAGTGGTGGTTGCATGGGACAGAAGCAGAGGGCTCAGTGGGGAGTTGTTGCGATAATTTGGGTGTGAGATAATGTGGGCTTGAACCCCGGTGATAGACTTGGGATTAAGGGGTTCATACATGGTTAAATTCTGGATATATTGTGAAGACGGAACTGACAGCATTGGCTGATGGGTTGGACGTGGGATGTGAGGAAAGAGAAGTCAAGGATGATGCCAAGACTGTAGGAGAACAGATTTAGAAGAATTAGTTCAACTTTTAAAGTACTCAGTTTAAAATGACTGTTATAGGCCAGGCATGGTGCCTCATGCCTATGATCCCAGCATCTTGTGAGGCCAAGGTAGGTGAATTGCTTGAGCCCAGGAGTTTGACATTAGCCTGAGTAACATGGTGAAATCGCATCTCTACAAAAACGTATAAAAATTTGCTGGGCATGGTGGCACATGCCTGTAGTCCCAGCTACTCAGGAGGCTGAGGTGGGAGAATCACTTGAGCCCAGGAGATAGAGGCTGCAGTGAGCTGTGATTGCACCATTGCCCTCCAGCCTGGGTGACAGAGCAAGACCCTCAAAATAAATAAAACAAAACAAAACAAAATGACTATTATATACCAAGTGGCTGTGTCAAATGATGCAAAGTGCTAGGCACAGGAGGCACTTGATACCTGTGTGCACATGTGTGTATGTGTATACATGTATGTGGCACATTTCATGTGTACATGTATGTATGTGTGTTGTGGTTAGAACTACATCCACCTCTTGGTGGCTGTGTGATCTTGGTGAGTCACCCAGCCTCTCTGGAATACAGAGATAACAGAGCCTACTTCACAGGGCATGGCGGTTTTAAAACATGTCCACAATTTTTTTATTTTCCCCTTAAAAACTGTGGTGTCCAATTCCTCTCCCTTTGCATACAAGCAGGCCTTAGTGACTGGCTGCTAACGAGTGGAATGCGGCAGAGGGGGTACAAAAAGGCTTCCAAGGCCAACTTCCAAGGCCAACTTAGAAAACTTCCTCCTGGTTCTCACTCTGAGGCCACTCACCCTGGGAACCCAGCCACTATGTTGTGAAAAAGCCCAGGCCACAAGGAGAGGGCACATGGAAGTGTTCTATCTCACAGCCCCAGCTAAGTTTCCGGCATCCACTGCCAGACTTGTGAGTGACAGCCCTCAGGTGATTCCAGTTGTCCCAGCAAACGCCAAATGGAGCAGACATGAAATGTTCCTGCCAAGTCCTGCCCAGGTTACAGGTCTGAGGGCAAATGGATGTTGCTGTTTTGGGTTGGTGTGTTATACAGCAGTAGGGAGTTGGCACACTGGGAAATTGCTAAAGCGTTTTGTACACTGGAAAGCCAGCTACAGAAATGGATCATTAGTTGGTAGACATCCTGAGCTACTCACTAGTGACTCCAGTTAAGTCTTGCGGAGCAGAATGTCATCTCAGGCCAGGCTCTGACTCCTTCCAGCACCAGGTGGCACTACAGTCATATCTGGCCCCTTATTTCCTCTTCCCGTCTTATGTCAGGTCCTCATGTGCATCTCTCGCTACCACAGCATTGAACTTCTTCAACGTGCTGCACCCAGCTACGCCTCTGTGTCTTTTCCCATACTGTTCCTTCTGTCTAAACCACTTTTTCCCCCCTGGCCCCCCGGAACCTCAATTCCCAGGCACCTCCTTCCCTGTCCTCTGGGCCTCACTTCACCCCGTCTCATCTAAAACAGGATCCAAAACCTTCTTGTGGGAGGAGCTTCTTTCCACTTCCCTAAAGGCTTGAGATCTGGGGTGAGGGGGAGAGCACTTCCCAGAAATATGTGGGGCACAGTGACTTTGAGCACTGAAGTCCCAGAAGATGGGAGAAGGAGGAGGAGAGGTGCTACCTCCAGCGGCTGATAGAGAGGGAGGAGAGGGCAGGAGGGGTCTGGACAATCTGTGGGAGTTCATGAAAGCAATTTTCAGTAATCAGATCATCTCCAGCCCCCTGGAAAGTGTTCCCACCAAGTTTTGTTTTTTGTTGCGCGCGCGCGTGTGTGTGTGTGTGTGTGTGTGTGTGTGTGTGTGTGTGTGTTTGTTTTGAGACGGAGTCTCACTCTATCATCCAGTCTGGAGTGCAGTGGTGCGATCTCGGCTCACTGCAACCTCCGCCTCCTGGGTTCAAGTGATTCTCGTGCCTTAGCCTCCCAAGTAGCTGGGATAACAGGTACCTGCCACCATGCCTGGCTAATTTCTGTTTTTTTTTTTTTTTTGGTAGAGACGTGGTTTCACCATGTTGGCCAGGCTGGTCTCAAACTCCTGACCTCAAGTGATCCACCCGCCTTGGTCTCCCAAAGGGCTGCAATTGTAGGCGTGAGTCACCATGCCCAGACCCCGCCAAGTTTATCCCAGGGCATGTCCCACTTATGCTGAAAGCAAGCCCATTCCCACGGTAGCCCTGCTGCCTTGCTGACCCCCAGGGTCTCTCCACACTCCTCTACGGAGCTTATCCACCCTTCTGAGCCTGATTTCACACAGCTGCTCCTTCCAGGCACAGCTGCTCTCTGCAGATGCCTGCAGCCATGCTGCCAGGGAGCCCAGGCAGTGTGCTGCTCACACTCGGCTGCTGGGCAGGGCATGCACAGCTGCCACTTCCTGCTGCTCCATGGGGTGCCTGGTCCTTCACCTGCCAGGCCTCACAGCTCTCCGAGCCCCCAAGATGGTGCGTAATGCCAGGAAGCAGAACAGGGGAGAATGGCTCTGCATTTGTTTTCCAGGGCTGCTGCAACAAAGTTCCACTCCCTGGGTGGCTTAAACAGCAGAAATGTATTCTCTCACAGTTTGGAAGGCTGGAAGTTTGAGACCAGGGTGTCAGAAGGGTCGGTTCCTTCTGGAGGCTGTGTGGAAAGGCTCTGTTCCAGGCCTCTCTCCTTAGCTTGTCAATGTTCGTCTTCTCCCTGCATCTCTTCACATTGTCTTCCCTCCATGTGGCCTAGCTTTGGGTTCAAATTGACCCTTTTTATAAGGACACTGATCATATTGGATTAGGATCCACCCTAATGACGTCATTTTAATTGCCTCTGCAAAGACTACCCCCAAATAAGGTCACATTTTGAGGTGCTGGAGTCAGAACTCCAACACATCTTTGTTGGGGGAATACAATATGATCCATAACATGCTCCTTCCCTTTGTATTACAGCATTGATCTCGAGGCCACGGACCTCATTCATTCGAACTAGGCCACAATAGCATTTGGACACACATTGTGCTAGCTCAGTATTGCCCCACGCACAAACCAGGTAACTGCAGGGCTCAGAACCATCATGAGGTTGCTTTGCCCCTCAGTATCTTCGGGAATTCCTGCACTGTCTGGGCCAGGCAGGGCCACTGCTCGCGCCACCTCCTCCACGCTGGCCTTTGACTTCACTCTGGTGCTCCACATGGTGGATGCTCATATAGCACCACTTGCTCTAAGCTGCCTCTTCAAGTTCTGCACGGCTGCTGCCTGACACCCCTCGCGAATCAATGCCTGGGACCCTGATCCTGGGCCTTGCCTTTTTATTCCAAAAAGGATAGAGAAACTGATCTACCTCCCCTTAGAGGAGAACCACAGCAGAATTGCTCAAGTCCTGAGGTGGTACATTATCTAGAAAGATGGCTATTTTTCCCCACATCTACAGATACATACAGATGTTGGACCCAGAGCCACAACCCACCTCCATTCCTCAGATCCTCTGCTGAGTTCTGTTGTTCATTCCAGACTCCTTCATTCATTCAGCTACTATTTACTGAGTCCCTAATATGTTTGAGAGACCTAATAATAACTGAATGTATTAGTTTCCTATTGTTGCTATAACAAATTACCACAAATGTAATGGTTAAAGGCAATATAAATGTATTCTCTCCCAGCCCTGGAGGTCAAAAGTCCAAAATGGGCATTCTTCTGGAGGCTGGAGGGGAGAATCCACTTCCTTGGCTTTTTCAGCTTCTAGAGGCCTCACATTCCTTGGCTTGTGGCCCCATTCTGTCCTCTCCTTTTTTTTCTTTTTTTTGTTATTTTAATATTTTTGAGTACATAGTAGGCGTATATATTTATGGGGTACATGAGATGTTTTGATACAGGCATGCAATATGTAATCACATCTTGTAAAATGGGGTATCCATCCCCTCAAGTATTTATCCATTGTGTTACAAACAATCCAAGTATACTCTTTTGTTGTTTGTTTGTTTGTTTGTTTTTGAGACAGAGTCTCACTCTGTCACCCAGACTGGAGTGCAGTGGCGCAATCTCAGCTCACTGTAACCTCCCTCCGCCTCCCAGGGTCAAGCAATTCTCCTGCCTCAGTCTTCCATGTAGCTGGGATTACAGGTGCCTGCCACCATGCCTGGCTAATTTTTGTATTTTTAGTAGAGACGGGGTTTTACCACGTTGGCCAGGCTGGTCTCAAACTCCTGACCCCAAGTGATCCGCCTGCCTCAGCCTCCCAAAGTGCTAGAATTACAGGCATGAGCCACTGCGCCTGGCCAAGTATACTCTTTTAGTTATTTTAAAGTATACAATTAAATTATCATTGACTATAGTCACCTATTGTGCTATCAAATACTAGGTCTTATTCATTCCTCCTATTTTTTGTATGAATTAACCACCCCAACTTCCTCCACAACCCCCCACTACCCTTCCTAACCTCTGGTAACCATCCTTCTATTCTCCCTCCCCATGAGTTCAATCATTTTGATTTTTAGACCTCAAAAGTAAGTGTGAACATGCAATGTTTGTCTTTCTGTGCCTGGCTTATTTCACTTAGCATAATGACCTCCAATTCCATCTGTGTCATTGTAAATGACTGGATCTCATTCTATTTCATGGCTGAGTGGCACTCCATTGTGTGTAAGTACCACATTTTTTTTATCCATTCATCTGCTCGTGAACACTTAAGTTGCTTCCAAATCTTGGCTACTGTGAACAGTGTTGCAACAAACACAGGAATGCAGGTATCTCTTCAATACACTGATTTCCTTTCTTTTGGGTATAGACCCAGCAGTGGGATTGCTGAGTCATATGGTAGCTCAATTTTTAGTTTTTTGAAGAATTTCCAACTGTTTCTCCATAGTGATTGTACTAATTTACATTCCCACCAACAGTGTATGAGGGTTCCTCTATCTCCACATCCTCATCAGCATTTGTTACTGCCTGTCCTTTGAATATAAGCCATTTTAACTGGGTTGAGAGGATGTCTCATTGTAGTTTTTATTTGCATTCCTCCGATGATCAATGATGTTGGGCACTTTTTATATGCCTGTTTGCCATTTGTATGTCTTCTTTTGAGAAATGTCTATCCAAACCATTTGCCCACGTTTTAACTGGATTATTAGATTTTTTTCTTGTAAAGTTGTTTGAGCTCCTCCTATATTCTGGTTATTAATCCCTTATCAGACGGGTAGTTTGCAAATATTTTCTTCCCTTCTCTGGGTTGTCTCTTCTCTTTGTTGATGGTTTCCTTTGCTGTGCAGAAACTTTTTATCTTTTGCTGTTGTTGTTTATGGTTTTTCTTTCTTTTTTGTAATCCAAATTTTATTTCAAAATTTGGGAAACTTGATTTTCTTTTATATTTTATTTGTTTTTATTTCAACAGTTTTTGGGGAACAGATGATGTTTGGTTACATGGATCCGTTCTTCAGTGGTGATTTCTGAGATTTTAGTGCACCCATCAGCCAGATGAAAAATGCTCAGAATCACCAATTAACGGGGAAATGCAAATCGAAACTGCAATGTAATACCACTTTACTGCTATAAGAATGACCATAATCAAAAAAACAAAAAATAATAGATGTCGGCATGGATGTGGTGAAAAGGGAATGAACTAATGGCATTCGCAGTAACCTGGATGGAATTGGAGACCATTATTCTAAGTGAAGTAACTCAGAAATGGAAAACCAAATATTGTATGTTCTCACTCATAAGTGGGAGCTAAGCTGTGAGGATGCAAAGCCATGCAAATGATACAATGGACTTTGGGGACTCAGGGGAAGGAGTGGGTGGCTGAAGGATAAAAGACTACACACTGAGTACCGTGTTATCTGTACAGGTGTACAGTGTGCAAGTATCTTTTTCATATAATGGCTTCTTTTCCCCTGGTTAGAAACCCAGTAGCAGGATTGCTGGATCAAATGGTAGATCTACTTTTAGTTCTTTAAGGGATCTCCACACTGTTTTCCACAGTGGTTGTACTAGTTTACATTCCCACCAGCCGTGTAAAAGTGTTCCCTTTTCACCACATCCACAGCAACGTCTATTTTTTTAATTTTTTTTGATTATGGCCATTCTCGCAGGAGTAAGGTGGTATTGCATTGTGGTTTTGATTTGCATTTCCCTGATCATTAGTGATGTCGAGCATTTTTTCATATGTTTGTTGGCCATTTGTATATCTTCTTTGGAGAATTGACTATTCATGTCCTAAGCCCACTTTTTGATGGGATTGTTTGTTTTTCTTGCTGATTTGTTTGAGTTTCTTGTAGATTCTGGATATTAGTCTTTTGTCAGATGCATAGTTTGCAAAGATTTTCTCTCACTATGTGGGTTGTCTGTTTACTCTGCTGATTATTTATTTTGCTGTGCAGAAGCTTTTCAGTTTAATTAAGTCCCATCTATTTATCTTTGTTTTTGTTGCATTTGCTTTTGGGTTCTTGATCCTGAAGTCTTTGCCTAAAAGCCAAAACGTCTAGAAGTTTTCTCCAATGTTATCTGCTAGAATTTTTATGGTTTCAGGTCTTAGATTTAAGTCTTTGATCCACTTCGAGTTGATTTTTGTATAAGGTGAGAGATGAGGATCTAGCTTCATTCTTCTACATGTGGTTTGCCAATTATCCCAGCACCATTTGTTGAATAGGGTGTTCTTTCCCCACTTTATGCTTTTGTTTGCTTTGTCGAAGATCAGTTGGCTGTAAGTATTTGGCTTTATTTCTGGGTTCTCTATTCTGTTCCATTGGTCTTTATGCCTATTTTTATACCAGTATGATGCTGTTTTGGTGACTACAGCCTTATAGTATAGTTTGAAGTTTAGTAACGTGATGCTTTCAGATTTGTTCTTTTTGCTTAGTCTTGCTTTGCCTATGTGGGCTCTTTTTTGGTTCTATATGAATTTGGGGTTGTTTCTTCTAATTCTGTGAAGAATGATGGTGATATTTTTATGGGAATTGCATTGAATTTGTAGATTGCTTTTGGCAATATGGTCATTTTCACAATATTGATTCTACCCATCCATGTGCGTGGGACGTGTTTCCATTTGTTTGTGTTGTCTATGATTTCTTTCAGCAGTGTTTTGTAGTTTTCCTTGTAGTGGTCTTTCATTTCCTTGGTTAGTCATATTCCTAAGTATTTTATTTATTTATTTATTTATTTATTTATTTATTTATTTATTTTGCAGCTATTGTAAATGGAGCTGAGTTCTTGATTTAATTCTCAGCTTGGCCACTGTTGGTGTATAACAGTGCTACTGATTTGTGTACATTAATTTTGTATCCTGAAACTTTGCTGAATTCACTTATCAGTTCTAGGAGCTTTTTGGATGAGTCTTTAGGGGTTTTCTTTTTTTTTTTTTTTTTGAGACAGAGTCTCACTCTGTTGCCCAGGCTGAAGTGCAGTGGCGCGATCTCGGCTCACTGCAAGCTCCGCTTCCTGGGTTCACGCCATTCTCCTGCCTCAGCCTCCCGAGTAGCTGGGACTACAGGCACCCACCACCACGCCTGGCTAATTTTTTGTATTTTTAGTAGAGACGGCGTTTCACTGTGTCAGCCAGGATGGTCTCAATCTCTTGACCTCATGATCTGCCTACCTGGGCCTCCCAAAGTGCTGGGATTGCAGGCATGAGCCACCACACCCAGCCATCTTTAGGGTTTTCTAGGTATACAATCACATCAATGGTGAACAGCAACAGTTTGACTTCCTCTTTACAGGTTTTTATTCCCTTTATTTCTTTCTCTTGTCTGATTGCTCTGGCTAGGACTTCCAATACTATGTTGAACAGAAGTAGTGAAAGTGGGCATCATTGTTTTATTCCAGTTCTCAAGGGGAATGCTTTCAACTTTTCGCCATTTGGTATAATGTTGGCATGGGTTTGTTATAGATGGCTTTTATTACCTTAAGGTATGTCCCTTCTATGCCGATTTTGCTGAGGGTTTTAATCATAAAGAGATGCTGGATTTTGTCAAATGCTTTTCTGCATCTCTTGAGATGATCATGTGATTTTTGTTTTTAATTCTGTTTACTGTTTATGTGGTGTATCATATGTATTGACCTTCGGATGTTAAATCATCCCTGCATCACTGGTATGAAACCCACTTGATCATAGTGGATTATCTTTTTGGTACGCTGTTGGATTCGGTTAGCTCGTATTTTGTCGAGGATTTTTGCACCTATGTTCATCAGGGATACTTGTCTGTAGTTTTCTTTCTTTGTTATATCCATTCCTGGTTTTGGGTATTAGGGTGATACTGGCTTCATAGAATGATTTAGGGAGGATTTCCCTCTTTCTCTCTTTTGGAAGAGTGTCAGTAGGATAGGTACCAATTCTTCATTGAATGTCTGATAAAATTCAGCTGTAAATCCATCTGGTCCTGGACTTTATTTTGTTGGTAACTTTTTAATTACCATTTCAATCTTGCTGCTTGTTATTGGTCTTTCAGAGTTTCTATTTCTTCTAGGTTTAATCTAGGAGGGTTGTATATTTCCAGGAATTTATCCATCTTCTCTAGGTTTCCTAGTTTATGCTCATAAAAATGTTCATAGTAGCCTTGAATGATCTTTTGTATTTCTGTGGCATTGGTTGTAATAGCTCCCATTTCATTTCTAATTGAGCTTGTTTGGATCTTCTCTCTTCTTTTCTTTGTTACTCTTGCTAACGTTCTATCAATTTTATTTATCTTTCCAAGGAACGCACCTTTTGTTTCATTTGTCTTTTGTATTGTTTTTGTTGTTGTTTCAATTTCATTTAGTTCTGCTCTGATTTTGGTTATTTCTGTTCTTCTGCTGGGTTTGGGTTTGGTTTGTTCTTATTTCTCTAGTTCCTTGAGGTGTGACCTTAAATTGTCTATTTGTACTCTTTCAGACTTTTTGATGTAGGCATTTAATGCTATTAACTTTCTTCTTAGCACTGCTTTTGCTGTAACCCAGAGGATTTGATAGATTGTGTCACTATTATCGTTCAGTCTCTACTTTTGTTCTCATATTGCCTTCTTCTTATAAGGCCCCTTGTGATTACACTGGGCCTACCTGGATAATCCAGGGTAATCTTTCCATTAAAAAATCCTAAGTTAATTATACCTGCAAAGTCCCTCTTGCTGTGTAAGGTCATGTATTCACGGGTTTCAGGGATGAGGAAGTGAACATCTTTGGAGGGCTGTTATTCGGCCAACCACACTGCATATCCAGTTGAATGGATTCTACCTCATAGTTTTTTCCTCTCATTTGCCCTCTGTCACTGCCTCCTTCTCTCCCAGTTGGCCCAACATACTTGTTCATAACTAACCCCTAATCATGGACAAAGTTTAAGTTCTTTTCTCAGAAGCTTTCTCTTCTGCTCCCTTGTAAATCAGGGCCAGAACCCTTCCCTTATTAGAGAGCCCTTCACCCTCAGAGGCAAGGCCTCTAGCTCTCCTGTTAGTGTCACAAGCCGTAGTCAGGTGTTTGGACAAGGATAATGCATCTATGGTGTGTGTGTGCAAAGCACAACCATGAATAAGCCTCCTGTGCTCTTCCATTTGCTCCTCCAGACCCACTCTCTCCACCTTTTTCCACCTTGCTTTGGATGCCAAGCACATAAACTCATAAACTCTAGGAACCAACCACATCAGTGAGCTCTCTTGTCCTCTGGCTTCCTGCTGGGCTTAGCCAGTGAGAGCACTGGCAGGAGTTGGAGGGCGGGAGGAGGATGGGGTAAGATATGGACTCCTCTGACGCCCCTGCGAGGCTGCCATGGGCTGCCGCATCCCTCAGTGGAAGATCTCAGCTCCTGCAGGGTGGCCCTCTCCACAGAGGCCTCTGTGAGTTCAAGCAACTTCTCTTTCCTCTCACACTTTCAGGTCTAGTTTTGCTGTCACCAGCCCCAGGTTCTGCACTGTCTCTTGTGCTTCTGCTAAATCCTGCTCACACATTTGTAAAGACTCTTTATTAAACTTTTCTCAGGTTACCCATTGTGAGGCTGTCAGCTGTTATCTGCTGGAATCCTGACTGTTACACTCCCCAAAATGTAATTTAGATGTCCTCCAAGCTTCCCTAGCTTATGGCTACAAATGAAACTGTACTGTAATTTAGATCCAGATGTTGGTATTTCAACCCCACACCTGAATCAGGGCAGGAACTCAGTTCCCTTTCAAGGTTCTAGAAGTCCTGCATCCCCAGGGATATCTCAAGCTTGGCTACTCCTCACATTTCCTCCTTGCCCCATATGCCATGGACCCCCCACTGAGAGCATGGAGCTATCCAGTTCCTTGGATCCAGGCTCTTCCTGAAGCCCAGAGGCCCTCCTGCTTTGGTATTAAGATACTCCAGGCCAGATGCAATGGCTCACGCCTGTAATCGCAACACTTTGGGAGGTTGAGGCAGGCGGATCACCTGAGGTCAGGAGTTCGAGACCAGCCTGACCAACATGGAGAAACCCCGTCTCTACTAAAAATACAAAATTAGCCGGGCATGGTGGCACATGCCTGTAATCCCAGCCACTCGGGAGGATGAGGCAGAATTGCTTGAACCCGGGAGGAGGAGGTTGCAGTGAGCTGAGATCACTCCACTGCACTTCAGCCTGGGCAACAAGAGTGAAATTCCGTCAAAAAAAAAAAAAAATCATACTTTTTCTCTAAGCTAGATTGAGCTGGCTTTGGTAGACTATGGATAGGTGAGTCAAAGTCACGTGACCCTGAACCCAACTGAATCTAGGCCTGGCTGCACAGATTCCTTCATTGCTGATTAACCCTCTGTCCTTTCTGTTCCAGGAATCCCCTTCCTCCTGGTTTACTCAGAAAAAAAAGCTATAGGGCAGGGATTGTTTGACTCACCTCCCCACCCCATATCCACAAATGTAACCACTTCCCCATCTGTCCTCACTGCCTGCCTCTCATCTCAGAAGAAATGTCTCTTTCTCCATCTCGGTCCTTGATTCCCTCCTGCCTGCTCTGACAGCTGCCTCGATGGGGTACTGACTCCTCTCTTTCCCACATCTTCAAACTGTCTTCTACTAAAAAAGTTCTCTTTGCCTGCAAACATTCTCAAAGTTCTCCCAAATGGTTTTTAAAAGCCCTCCTTTGTTCTTTTGTTCTAGATTTGGCTATTTCTGTCTCTCTTTCCTTCCCTGCTCTTCCAAATGACTCAAAAGAGTTGTCTAATTCTTCCAGCTCCGTATCTTCACTTCTCACCCTCAACCCTGCAGACTGGCTCTTACCCTTTGAGGCCATAAAAACTCTTAAATGCCAAGCCCAGTGGGCTCCCTTTGTCCTCATCTTACTGGGCCTCTCTACTGCATCTAACTATTTCTTTTTCTTTTTTCTTTTTTCTTTTTTTTTGAGACGGAGTCTCACTCTGTTGCCTAGGCTGGAGTGCAGGGGTGCGATCTCGGCTCACTGCCAGCTCCACCTCCTGGGTTCACGCCATTCTCCTGCCTCAGCCTCCCGAGTAGCTGGGACTACAGGCGCCTGCCACCATGCCCAGCTAATTTTTTTGTACTTTTAGTAGAGACGGGGTTTCACCGTGTTAGCCAGGATGGTCTCGATCTCCTGACCTCGTGATCCACCCGCCTCGGCCTCCCAAAGTGCTGGGATTACAGGCTTGAGCCACCACGCCCAGCCTGCATCTAACTATTTCAAAGCCCTTGAGCTTTTCATCTCCTCCCCGAAGGGCAGGGTACCCATAGCAGAGGCTTGGGATTGCCCTCAATGTGCCTCCATCCCTTCCTTTTGTTCAACACCCCCCACAGAGTTTTACTGGAGAATACAGAGGCCCAGCAGTACTCTACCTTCCCCATCCTCCCCTGCAGCTGGGTGTGGCACTCTGAGTTCTTGCCACTGGGATGTGAGCATCCTTGGTCCTGTGGAGCCAGAGGTGGGAGCCTCATGTTAAGGGTAATAGCATCAACGCACCAACCTGGTCCCCAGAAGATACCCTGGGGCAGAGCTGGCCCTGCAGCCATGGACTGCTCCTCTCTGGACTATAAAATCAACTCATATCTCATTTAAGCTATTGTATTTTGGGGACTTTTTTGTTATAGCAGATTGGCCCATACTCTAAATAACAGAGTATTGGCTAGAAGGAAGGCGATCTATAGGCCTTATGAAACCTCCTCCCTGACACCCAATATAATTTAGTTCCTCCTGTTACCCTCTCTTTTAGCACCCTGTACCTCTTCCAAGTGCTCATCACAATTTGTGATTCGATAATGATTTGTGTAATGTAGTGGTCACTGTTGATTGCCTTCCCAGCAACTATCCTCCACCCCTTACTTTCTTTTTACCCCACAGAAGCCTGATTTTGTTCAGGTATGCGTGCCTCCTTCATTCAGATTCGTGCTGCATAAAATGGTGAGCTTAGACCAATTAGGTTCTCTCTTGTAGATTCTGAACTAAAGAAACAATTAATGAGCCACTTACCGAAAGGATCTAAGACTGAAGTTTATAATGTAGAGAGAGCTAATGAAGCTACAATGGACCACGTGCATGCCCAAGTGCTAGGGAAACCAAAACTTCCTGCAGGGTCCGACAGGAAGGACAGAAGCAGGATGTGATGTGCAGGCTCGCTGCATCCATGATGACCCATGCATCCAGCCTGCGGAGGACCCATAGCCACCTAGGATCTAGTCATAGATAGTGTATTAGTCTGTTCTCACGATGCTAATAAAGACATACCTGAGACTGGGTAATTTATAAAGGAAAGCAGTTTAATTGACTCACAGTTACGCATGGCCGGGGAGGCCTCACAGTCATGGTGAAAGGTGAATGGGGAGCAAAGTCATGTCTTACGTGGCAGCAGGCAAGATAGCGTGTGCAGGGGAACTCTCATTTATAAAGCCATCAGGTCTTGTGAAACTTATTCACTGCCACAAGAACAGTATGGGGGAAACCACCCCCATGATTCAATTATCTCCACCTGGCCCTGCATTTGACACATGAGGATTATTACAATTCAAGGTGAGATTTGGGTGGGGACACAGCCAAACCATATCAGATAGGATCCACAATTATCCCTAAAATACACCACCTTTCCCTGGTGGTGAAAGAAAGTGCACCCCTCTTTCTCATAATCAAGTAAGGCTGGATTCAGCTCTCCAAAAATGCTGCCTTTCTCATGCTTGCAGGCTTTGCGTGCACTCTGCCATCTACTTGAACGTGGTAAGCAAAGATGACAGGCAAGAATAAGGATGGTGATGGTGATAGTAACACTACCATTTATCAAGCATTCATATACATCTTATATACATTATTCTTAATCTGTATAACAATGTTGCCAACTAGATTCTGCCCTCCCTACTTCACAGATGAAAAAAACTGAGGCTTCAGAAGGACACTGACTTGCTTCAGATCACAAAGTTAGAAAATGGCAAAGCCAGGATTTGAATCCAAACCTATTTGACTCCAAAAAACAGGTTGCCTAGGCCTGCTGTCTCTTTGTCATTTTTTAAGCTCAGCCTCTGGAGGCAGACAGACGTGGGTTTGAATTTGGGGTTCCAACACTTCCTAAGTGGGTAGCTTTGGGCAAATCACTCCACCTCACTGAGCCTGTTTATACATCTGTAAAATGAGTTCAGCAATAAAACCCACTTTAGAAGGTTACTGAGTTTAAAATGAAATTAATGTAAAGTGTTTGACATGTACCTGGCCCATCACATCAATGAAAGCAGACATCATTGTTTCATTATCATTTTTACCCTTTTCACTTAGGCAAATAGCTCTGTGTCCTTTGCCCTGCCCAAGTTAGAGCTCTGCATCTTGTCACAGACACAGTCTAAGAGCTGCTTCTCCACAGGGCCTCCTGGGGCCAGGCCTGCATAGCTCTGTGGAAGTAAGCTCGGATCGGTCGAGGAATGGCCTGTAATTGATCCCAGTTAGGGCTGGGCAGGTCCTGTCCTCCTTGGCTGGGGCCACAGGAAGCAGGACGCTGCCTGATTTATGTCCCTGTTGCACCGAGGATGACCTGGTGCCCTCTCTACGTGTTCCAGCATCAGACAAGGCCATAAAACAGAATTGGTGCTGCACGTTTGTTCCTTCGGGGCCAACTTGTACACTGTTGCACCCAGCTTACGTCAATCCCTTTCAGGGCCCTCCCTGGGAAATGCTGGTGTGTGTGGCCACCTTGTGAGGTCAGGCCGCTGGGAGTTCAGGGCCCTGTCCTTGGCCCAACATCCAGGGATAATGTACAGAAGGAAACTCACAATCTCATGTGCTATTGTGACTTCAGTGACCATCTGTTTGCAAATGACCCCCAATCCACGTCCTGAACCTACACCTTCTTCCAGCCTCAGTCTCAGCTATCCACTGGCCTGCCGGGCACCTCCTCCCTTATGGCCCCCAGTTCCCAGCCTGAACTCATCATCTTCATCTCTCTACCTGCTGTTCTCTCGGTATCTTCTCTCACTGGTTAGCACCACATCCATCTCAAGGAAGCCACTTCCTCCTGGTCTGATACAGCATCTCGTACATCTTCCTTATAATTCTGATCACTCTGTTTTGTAATTAAGATAATGGATCTCAGGCTTACCGTTATCCATATCCTCGTCTCTCTCCTCCAACAGACTATGAATTCCTGGAAGCAAAAGACCAGGTCTGACTCATTCCTCTACCCCCAGTGCCTAGAGCAGAGCCTGGCACAGACAGCACGCTATCAACTTTTGATAGAACAGCTAAAATGAATGATCAGATGACCAGAAATTGGCAGTTTATCAAGATTATCTTTCAAGGTAGTTTTTAAATAAAGAATTCACTTGGAATGGTGAAATTAGATATTGGCATCTTAGAGCCAGGAAAGACCTTATTAATTGCATGCTCTGAGCCCTTCCATGTGTAGACACTGAGATCAGAGAGGTTAAACAACTTTCTGAGTTTGAACAGGGATATAGTGGCAGAGCCCCTGAACCAGCCCCCAAGCACCCTAACTTTATATTCTGTGGCCTTTTCCTCTCTTTCTACATGCTGAGCTGAAGTAAGCTCTTTACAAACCTCTGAGTTTGGCTTCCAAACATAAACTTTAGAAGGCAGAGGGCATTCTAGACTCTCTACAAGGGTTGTTTTTTTTTAATAACAATTGGATCCATTGCAGAAAACTGAGGTGAACCTCTCAGAAACATCCTGTTCTAAAAGCAAGTATAAAACTATACAATTGTGTGGCCCTTATCCTCTCTAAGCCTCAGTTTCCTCATCTGTAAAATGGCAATAATAAAAGCACCTGCCCTAACATATGATGTCTGACTTTCATTTTAGACTGTTGTGGTAAATAGTATTATTATTCCCAATTATTCGCTGGACTTTCAGAAAAGGGATTACCCATCCCTGCCCACCGCAATAAGATGGGCAGTGTCTCTCTATGGGGGGTGTATAATTCACTGGCCCCAAAGAAGCTTTAAGAGCCATTGCAAGATTCAATTATTGCATTTTTTCCTGCTGTCTTCAGACTGACATAGGAGCTGCTCCTTCAGTCTGAGACCTAGAATGTGAAGACACGTACAGCAGAAGTTTAAATAACCTGCAGCTGTTATTAACATAAGTGGGAAGGAAATCTTTGTGGTTGTCAGTCATTGAGATTTAGGGGTGGCTTCTGTAGCACAGATTAGCAAATGCTGACTAATAACCCTTGGTTATAATATACACAGAATCATTTGGGACACTTTAAAAGAGGAGGTGGGGTTTGTGGTGAAGATATCCATAAAATGCATCAAAACCCCAGGTAGCTCTAGGGCTAGGTACTAGTTGGTATTCGGGGTAAGCTGCGATAATAAAGAGGCTCCAAAATATTAGGTTGGTGCAAAAGTCATCGCAGTTTTTGTCATTACTTGCAATGGCAAAACTCACAATTACTTTTGCACCAATCTAATACGAGTCTTAGTAAGGCACACAATTAACTCTCTCTCATGAAATGGTACAGAGGTTGTTAGGAAGCTCTGCCCCATGAGGTTGCCCAAAAACCCAGGTTCTCTCTAACGTTGCTCCTGCTATCCGCTCTGGGTCTGTCCTCTCTCACACCATGTCTGCATTCCACCCTCAGGAAGGGGAAAAGGAAGTAAGTAGGGCCCCCAGTGATCCTTTGAAGGATGTGACAGAGAAGTTGCCTATATCACTTCTGCTCACAGCTCATTCCCCAAATCATACCTACATGGCCATATATAATATAAGCAGGCTAGGAAATGTAGTTTCTAGCCAGGTAGCCAGGTGGCCACATCCCCTGATGAAACTGGAAGAAGGCTTCCCATTAGAAAAAGAAGAAAGAAGGAAGAAGAAGGAGAAAGATCGGAGGAGAACGGAGGAGGAAGAAAGAGGAGAAAAGAGGAGGGAGGAGGAATGAGAAGGAAGAAGGAGGAGAAAGAGGAAGAAGGGGAGGACGAGGAGGAAGAAGGGGAGGAAAGAAAGAAAAGGAGGAGGAGAAGGAGGAGGAGGAGGAGAAGGAGGAGGAGGAGGAGGAGAAGGAGGAGGAGGAGGAAGAGAAGGAGGAGGAGGAGAAGGGGCAGGAAGAGGAGGAGGAGAAGGAGAAGGAGGAGAAGGAGAAGGAGGAGGAAGAGGAGAAGAAGGAGGAGGAGGAGAAGGAGGAGGAGGAGGAGGAGGAAATTCAATGGTGTCTTCTCTCCTGGAGCTGGCTGACATAGGCTCATAAAAGGCAATGGCATGCATTTTTCCCCCATTTCTGTGTTCATTGTCATGACTTGAAATCAACCTTGATAGGAGTACTTACATCACAGAAATTGGCAAACACTACAGATTTGGACTCTGCCCCTGCCACACCCTCCACACACCAAGGGCCCATTGTTAAACACTTGTCACCACTGAGGATAATGGATACTGGGAGGCAATTGGCAGTGTCTGCCAAAAGTCGGGCCATGTTTCCTTGGTGCCTCTGCTGCCTTCTCCTCTCCCTCCTACTCCATGTCCTCACTTTCTGCTCTGCAAGCAATCTTCCTTTGGTTCAAATTTGTGAGGGCAGCTCATCTGTTCTTGCTTCTTCCTTGCCTGTAGATTGTCTGCCCTGGGGCCAGGTACCCACACTTGGGCTACTCAGCTCTTCCCAGGGGTGGAGAAGGTGGATCAGGATCATGCATAAAACTGCCTTCAGAGAAGCTGTGGGCAGAACTGGTGCCAGAGCAGGTACTATGTGGGGAAGTGAAAGCTCCTTCTGCCACCCCCACCAGGGTTTAGCTTTGTAGACAGCTGTCCTTGTGTAACTTTTCTAATATTCTTTTGTACCTCTGGAGATTGGATGGCTCAATTAGGTGAAATATGTACTTGCTGAGGTAGCAGGAGGCCTCTGGCTGAGGCACGGCTGTGCTATATATTACAAGCGTAGTTTTTGTTGTTGTTGTTGTTTGTTTGTTTGTTCGACAGAGTCTAACTTTGTCGCCCGGGCTGGAGTTCAGTGGTGCAATCTCGGCTCACTGCAACTTCCGCCTCCCAGGTTCAAGTGATTCTCCTGCCTCAGCCTCCGGAGTAGCTGAGATTACAGGCATGCACCACCATGCCTGGCTAATTTTTGTATTTTTAGTAGAGATGGGCTTTCACCTTATTGATCAGGCTGGTCTCGAACACCTGACCTCAGATGATCCTCCCGCCTCAGCCTCCCAAAGTGCTGAGATTACAGGCGTGAGCCACTGCACCTCACCAAGGGTAGCTTTTTGTGGTATAGGTAATACAGTAGCAATTTGCAGATCTGAGGTCCACACTCAAGGATTGAGGAAAGGGGGCTGAATGAGCAGAGGCAAAACAATCCAGGAGGACAGAAAGAACAGAGACTTCGGAGCCAGGCAGACCAGGACCCAGAACCAAGCCCTATCCCTTCTCTGCCGGGTAACCTTGGGCAAGTTCACCTAACAGCATATTCTTCATGTCTGCTGTGCCCTCTGTGCCTGAATAGCTCTGCCCTTTGTTTGTCTGGTTAATTTCTAAAGTCCTTCAAAGGCCTCTCATCTAAAAGCGAGTCTCTACATGATTCTGTCCTGGCTTTCTCTTTAGAGCACTACTCAGTTTGTTAGTATTTGTTTATCTACTTAGCGCCTAATTTTTCATCTGTCTCTGCACCAAGCTGGACTCCTCCGTGTCAATTTGGCTCAGCATTTTATCCTCGGCACTTAGCTCAGTGCTGGCAGAAAGCTGTCACTCAATAACAATGTGCTGAATGAATGAATGACCATGTGGATGAATGAATGAAGTTAACTTCTCTAAACCTTATCTGTAAACAAGGATATTTAAAATATCTGACAAATAAGGCAGGACAGGAATGAATCAGAAAGCGTGCCAGGTGTCCAAAACAAAGTTGTAGGGATCCTGGAGGTCCCTGCTGTGCCAGTTATTAACCCTGTAGTTGCTGGAAGCTGCTGAGATCTGAGGGATCCTGGGGGAAGAACTGGGAGTGTCAACGGAAGGTTGGAGTTGGGCACTTAAGGGGCTTGGAGCAGCAATCATTAGAAAAATATTTTGCTACTAACAAGCACTTGAGGCTGTACTGGTGCAAACCAGCTAAATGTCAGCCTTGTCTGGAAAATGGAGGAACTGATACGTAACTAATCAAAAGAGTTGCTGGAGGAGATAACATAAATCAGCTCCATGACATGCTAGGAGAGGCAGGCCTAAAACAAGGAAAACACCAGAAGCTTATGTAATAGTAGGATGGAAACAGCTGCACTTCACCTTCCTGCTCCCCGTCTTAGCCCCCAGCTGCAAGAGAGGTAGATACGTCCTAAGCACCAATTCCAGGTGTGTATGGGAAATCCAGCTCAATTTGGAAAGGGTATCAGTGTCTGAGGAATTGTGGGTATGAAGAAACAGAAGAGGCCCTGGGCATGACAGGCAGCAGAAGAGACTATGGCTCTCCAGAAGATTCTTCTTTGGCCAAGGAAAGTTAGAAATAAGAATCCCTTCCATGAAAGCCTGGCCAGGCACCCAACTAGTATTCAAGACCTCAGGCAGCCCTTTCCTCCTCTCTGTGCTTAAAGATCCCTGACCCCAAAAGCTTATTAAAGTAGCAACAGAGGCTCCAGAGCCGGGCTACGGCTTTTTGGTCTCAAGACTCCAGACCAGGATCCCTGAATTTACTTCTCCCTTGAGCAATCCCTGGGAAACAGGCATCTTGAGCATGGGAGGACTAGCTGTGGGGATAAAGCCTGACTTCCAAGCATAAAGTAAAAACAAGTTATGCCCCCTACATCAGACTTAAGCATAAAGAGGAAGTGCTATAAGGGCAATGGATGAGTCACAGAATCCAAGGCTGGAGATGGTGCTGGGCCCCAGGTTAGGGAAGCAATCTGGAATCTTAGTACCCTGAAAAACCCAAGCATTGACTTTTCTTTCTCACTGAAGACTGACTGGCTCTATTTTCTGGTATGCATGGTGGAAAATGTCCACAGCCAACAGCTCCTGCATTTATACCACCTCCTTTCCAGAGAGCAACCAGAGACAGGCAGAATGGTTTCAAGGGCCTGGAGATGGGATATGATTGGTTTAGTTTGGGTCAGGTGTCCACTTTGACCAATCATGTGTGGCCTGGGGCGAGGGTTGGAAGCACAGGTATATTTGACTGTTCTCCCAGCCTTCTAGAAACAAGAGGAGCAAGGCCATTTCTAGAACAGGGATTCAGGGAAGGCAGGAGACAGAAGGTCTTTTGCATGTGATTTGTCCAGTGCCACGTAACTAGAAAATGCAACACCAAGTCCAATAGATTCCTATGTTTTTTCCATTTTGCTCTATTTCAAGGTTATAAAATGAAGGTCATTGTGCCTAAGGGACACCAGAGGTGAAGCCCAGAGCCTCAGAATCCAATAAGGGTTTGGAGAGCTAAAGGCAATGAGTAAAACAGTGCTTCCCAATACTAGCTTCCCAGGTAGGCCATAAACTGGGGAGAGGCTGGACGTGGTGGATCACCCAGTAATCCCAGCACTTTGGGAGGCTGAGACAGGCAGGTGGCTTAAGCCCAGGAGTTCAAGACCAGTCTGGGCAATATGGTGAAACCCCATCTCTACTAAAAATACAAAACATGAGCCAGACATGATGGTGCGCACCTGTAGTCCCAGCTACTTAGGCGGCTGAGGCGGGAGGATCACCTAAGCGCGGAAAGTCGAGGCTGCAGCGAGCTGAGATTGCGTCACTGCACTCCGGCCTGGGTGACAGAGCAAGACTTTATCTCCAAAAATAAAATAAAACAAAAAACTAGGGAGAATTATGTGTATCTAGCCTGGGTTGGGTCCTGGCAGGTAGGAGTACTCAGTATTTAGTTCTAGAACAAATGAACAAGTGAATAAATGAGTGAAGGAAGGACTGTGCTGCTAAGTCACTTGTAGAGCCTGGTAAAAAAGAAAGAGAACAATAGTAAGCATTATTTATTGAGCACTTAGTATTCCAAAACTTTGCAGGTATTAAATCATTAATCTTTATATCAAACCAATGAGCTGAATATTATTATTCCCTTTTATAGATAAGATACTGAGGCACCGAAGCATTAAGAAATTCACTCAAGTTCACTGGGCTAGTGAGAAAAATATCAAAAACCTAAGCAGCCAGGCCTGAGTGTCCACACTCAGCCACTGTATCACTGCCTCTCAAGATGTGAGCAGCTCATCCCAGATTTAAGGAATCAGAATCTCTGGGGGTGGAACCTGAAAATCCGTATTTTAACAAATTTCACAGGTGATTCTGATGCACAGCCAGAATCAGACCTAAAACTGTGCATCTAAAAACTAGCAGTAAGCCTGGAGCCATATGGCGAGAATAAACAAGGTTGTTTCCAGGTTTTCAAAGTTTATCTGATTATGTGAACATAAGGTCTGCGGAATAATGTTGACTGATTATATCCCCCTTGTGAGGGGGAAACTCAAACCCAGATAAATTACAAAGAACCCTCTGGGGACCTTCAAACAGAAAGCCTGCTCAGAGGACCTGCTTATGAGCTGCTTTCCCAAGGGGCTGCGCAGCGGCTAGCAGGCCCCCATCCTTGGGAGAGTCAGGACTGACTGTACCTGCCCTAGTTCCTGGACTTTGATCTCCAGTCTGACCTCCTTCTCACCCCTGCTCTGATCTGACAACTCCTGCTGGGTTGACCCCATCTCTGACCCTGGCCTGCCCCAGTTTTCAGGCTCACTGCTACAGACTGATATCTCACATCATGACAGCTCGAGGCAGGACAATATTTGTATCAGCTAATATTGGAATCAAAATACCATCTCTTCTAATGATGTGGTGGTAAATGGAATATTCACGTCAAAACAACTGTGACTCTGAGAGTGGAATTCAGGTATCTTAAACCAACTCAGCACTGCCACTGAACATGGGATATAGAAACAGTAAGATATAAATAGCCCTTGGTACTAACTGGAGCAATGCTCTTTCATTCATTGAACAAATGGTTATTGAGGGCTGATTCCACCATGGTTTCTGTATTAGCACTGGGGACAAAAAAAGATGAACAAGATGTTGTCTCTGCCCCAGGGAGTTCCATTACGCCCAATTTTGCTGTTGCACCCAGAGATGATGTTTCGAAGATTAGGCAATTAATTAGACCAATGAGAAGAATGGTTACAGGATTGCACTTTTAGAGAGGGCGTGTTTCTAACTTTGTCCAAGGCTCCAAAGACCCTCAAATACTGGACCAACCTATGGAAGCTCGGGGAAGTTGGTAATGCGCCTCAGAACACAAACATTTTTCAAAAACTTAGATCTGTCTATGCACCAAAGGTTCAGGTCCAGGGGGATTGATAACCTTCCTAGTAGTCATCAAAAGGCTCAGGTCTGGACTTTGACATACCTTATTTGACATACCTTGTTTGACGTACCTTATTTGACGTACCTTATTTGACATACCTTATTTGACATACCTTGTTTGACGTACCTTATTTGACATACCTTCCTCTGTTCCTGGCTGTGTTCTGACTTGATGTGTGATCTTAGACAACTCACATCCACCCTCTGGGCCACAGTTTCTCCAGACCACATCTTTTCTCTCTGCCCACCTCCTCAAAGAATATTTGATAAATGTTTGTCGAGTGAATGAATGACTCCCCAGCGTCCCTTCCAGCACTGGTATTGTAAGTCTGTGAGCTAGAAACTTCTTTGGGAAAGAATGGAATTGGCCTAGAAGAAAAAGTTTGGCCCATTCTTTTTTTTTTTTTTTTTTTTTTTTTTTTTTGAGACGGAGTCTTGCCCTCTCACCCAGGCTGGAGTGCAGTGGCGCGATCTCGGCTCACTGCAAGCTCCGCCTCCCGGGTTCAGGCCATTCTCCTGCCTCAGCCTCTCCGAGTAGCTGGGACTACAGGCGCCTGCCACCACGCCCAGCTAATTTTTTGTATTTTTAGTAGAGATGGGGTTTCACTGTGGTCTCGATCTCCTGACCTCGTGATCTACCCGCCTCAGCCTCCCAAAGTGCTGGGATTACAAGCGTGAGCCACCGCGCCCGAGTTTGGCCCATTCTTGAGGAACCCTTGGTCACACTTCATTCTGTCCATGTGATCTGCCCCTCATGAACAACCTCCCCTTTCTCTTCATTCCCTCCCTTCATTTTCCATCTCCTCTCCACTCTACCCCAAACATATTGTTGTGGGTTATGTCCCCCAAAAGGATATGTTCAAGTCGTAGCCCCCAGTCCCTGTGAATGTGACCTATCCAGAAATAGGGTCTTTGCAAATGTAATCAAGTTAAGACAAAATCATACTGGATTGATGTGGGCCCTAATCCTATGACTGGTGTCCTTATAAGAAGAGGTAAATTTGGGTACAGATACACAGAGAGAACGCCATGTGGCAACAGAGGCAGAGATTGGAGTGACACATCCACAAACCAAGTGATGCCAAGGATTGCTGGCAGCCACCAGAAACTGGGAGAGCGGCATGGAACAGATTTTCCCCCTGATGCCCCAAGAAGGAACCAACCCTGATGACACCTTGATTTCAGACTTACAGCCTCCTAAACTGTAAGAGATTAAACTTGGGCTGTTTTAAGCCACCTGGTTTGTGATATTTTGTTAGGGCACCCCCAGCAAATACATCCATCCAAGGCCGTTATTTGGAAATTACCCTACTGATGCATATTAACGGAGCCCTAAAAAGCTCCAGGGGTCCTGACATCTCTCCAGTTGCACACTGAAGATGAGTCATCACTGTGTCTATTGTGGATCTCTGATACCAAGAAGCCTAACTCTCCCATGGGGAAAGGAGGGAGGCCTCCCACATTATTATTTATTAGAAAGAGGATGCTAGGGGGTGGGGAGGAGAGTCACCAGCTGCTTTTATTCCCACCAGGGACTGCTCAAGAAAAAACAGACTTTTATCACTGTAAAAGGATGTCATAGTCACTTATTTTCTCTCATTCAGTAAATGTGTATGGAGCACCTACTATGCCTGGTGCTGGTGGGTGACTGGAGAGAGTGTATATAGGGATGGGGGAAGGATGCTAAAGAAATGTAACACACATTCCCTGGGCCCTATGAGCCAAGCTGGAGTAGGAGGCCTGCATGTAGCATGGTGGGTTAATAGCAGGGACTTGGGAATCAGATAGTCCTGGCTTGGATCCTGGCTCGGCCAGTGACTCCCAGTGTGATCTTCTTGAACACGTTTCTTAATCTCTCAGAGGCTTAGGTTTATTTTGAGGATTAAATAAAATGATGTATATAGCACAAGGCCAGGCTAAGTGCTCCATAAATGTTAGTAATTCTCATTAATGTAGAGCAAAGATGTTTACCAGAAACAACTCCGGAAAAGAACAAGGTGCTTTTGATGAGGTATGACCTCTTTCCAGTTCAGGCCCTCATCACCTCTTGCCAGACACTATCTGATTGAATGCTCAGAACAACTCTGGGAGGAAATTAGTCTCATTTCACAGATAACGAAACTATGGCTCAGAGATGTAAAATAACTTGGCCAAGTTCACAGAGCAAGGAATGTGGCAGAGCCAGGCAGAAACCAAAGTTCCCAAGCACATGTCTTCCTACTCCTAGGCAACATTTATATGCCAGTTAGAAGGGGGTTGGAGGGCAGGCAGCACATCGGAGAGGGCCTAGGGAACTTCACTTAAGCTGCAGTGGCTGCTATAGAAAGTACGTTGCTTGTACTGGATTTATACATTTATTCTTGTTTAATTAGCAAATACATCTCTAACATATACTATGGGGTGTTCTAAGCAGTTTATGTTAGTAACTCATTTCATCCTAACAAGAGTCTATAAAATGGACACTGTTATTATTTCCATTTTACAGATGTGGAAATTGATATGCAGGGAGGTTAAGCAAGTTTCCTAACATCACACAGATAGTTGAGTAGTAGAAGCAGGATTCAAATCTGGATCTTTGATTCCAGAGAGAATGCTCTTAACCAGTGTTCTATTCTGTGGTATCTTTTTGTCGGGGGGTAATAGGTTGGCTGTTGGAGTGTGCGCATAGTGGGGAACTGGGGAGGATTCACACACACACACACACACACACACACACACACACACAACACACGCCACCCTTTAGTGCTATTGCTGCAATGAGACCATGAGTCATTTGACCCTCTAGGGTGAATGGCAGGATGGGGGCTGTTTAGCCCTGGGATTCTCTGAGTCAACAACTTCTCATCCCTGGCCCACTTCCTGAAAACTCTTTGCGCCTCAGCTTTGGAAACCTTTTGAGCACAAAAAGCTCATTTCCTGTGGTCAGGAAGGACGGGACGAGTTCCTGATGACAGCTCATCTCCCTCATTAAGGCGCTCATAAAAGTGTTTCAAGGAGCCTGACTTATGGCTCCACTGTTTGTCAAGATCCCCTTCCGCAAGGAGCAACTCTAGTAATTTGGTGCTAGGAGATGTGCAAGAGAAACCAGCTCCTTTGAGTGCAGGAATTATTTATGATCCCAAGAAGAGAGAATGTCATCTGGAGAGATAACAAGCCTTCAGCAGCACAGCAGGCTGTTTAGTATGCCACGAGGGATGGAAGGCAGCTTCAGAATTCCAAAGCTAGCTAGGAAGCCTTGAGAGATTGTGTAGATGTGGGTTGTCTGTTCCTAGGAAAGCTCCTGGGATGATAACAAAAATGACAATAGCTATCAATTATGGAGGGTTTATCCCTGGCCGGGGCCTATATATGAAATGTTTATATATATATATATGAAACCGAGCCTTTGGGAAGTTAAGTATATATGTATATACACACACAGTAAGTCATTAAATTATCACAACATTTCTATCCTATTTTACAAATGAGGAAATTGAGGCACAAAGAGTTTAAGTAACTTGCCCAAGGTCACACAGTCAATGAGTGGCCAAGTCAGGATTTTTAACCCCAGCAGGTTTGCTTCTATGTTTGTGCTCTTAAGCACCAGTCATGTTTTAGGAGGAAACTGGGTTTTAAAGCAGTCTAGGAAGGTGAAATGTACGTATATTCAAAATTAGCTTTGATAATCACTTTAAATGCCTATAAAGTTTAGTATATTTAGTTTGAGGCATAGAGCCCTGTCCAGTAATCCATAAATATATTAAAGTTAGAGAACCATGGCCAGATGTGGTAGCTCACACCTGTGAATCTCAGAGTTTTGGGAAGCCCAAGTAGGAGGATTGCTTGAGGCCAGAAGTTCAAGACAAGCCTGGGTAACATAACAATTAACCGAGTGTTGGGGTGCATGCCTGTAGTCACAGCTACTCCTCGGGAGGCTGAGGCAGGAGGATCACTTGAGCCCAGGAGTTCAATGTTATAGTGAGCTATGATCACACCACTGCACTCCAGCCTGGATGATAGAGCATAATTCTGTCTCTAAAAAATAAATAAATAAATAAATAAATAAATAAATAAATAAATAAATAATAAATAAATAAAATTAGAGAATCACTGAGCTAAACAAGTCTGCACGCAGATGTTTGTGTTTTTAAACTACTGTGCCTTTAGCTAAACTATCAAATCCCTAGGGTAAAAATGGAAAGATGGGCTGGACGCGGTGGCTTATGCCTGTAATCCCAGCACTTTGGGAGGCCAAGGCGGGTGGATCACCTGAGGTCAGGAGTTCGAGACCATCCTGGCCAACATGGCGAAACCCTGTCTCTACTAAAAGTACAAAAATTAGCCGGGTGTGGTGGCAGATGCCTGTAATCCCAGCTACTCAGGAGGCTGAGTCAGGAGAATAGCTTGAATCCAGCAGGCAGAGGTTGCAGTGAGCCAAGATCACACCATTGCATTCCAGTCTGGGTGACAAGAGCGAGATCAGACTCAAAAAAAAAACAAAAAACAAAAAAAACAAAGGAAAGACAGAGAATTCTACAGTGCCCCTACCTACCTGGTGACTCTATTCTCTTTTAATATATAGCCTCTGTGACCTTAACACATGTCACTTGTCACAAGGTATATTTGCTGTGGGATTAAGACATAACACCATCATATCTTGAGAGTAGACAAAATTCTATTAGAGAAGGGATTCTAAGCCCAATCCTAAATTAAATAAATCTGATACAATGAGACTAGCTTTTGGGGCCAGATAAACCTGGATTTGAACCCTAAATCTGCTATTTACTAGCAGTATAACGTTGGGCAATTTGCTTAACTTCCCAAAGTCTCGGTTTCTTAATCTATAGAATGGTCACAGTAATTCCACCATGTTGAGAAGACTGAATTTAAAAGTTTCTAAAGTAATAAGCTTCAGTGTAAATTACTGTAACTTAGCATTAGCTCTTAATAGCTGTTTGACCTAAATTACGTCACATGGCCTCGCTGAGCCTCATTTTCTCTCCTTTGTAATACGGGCATAACTGTTCTGCCTACTAATCTCAAAGGTCACTGTAAGGAAACAGTAAAGCGCTGTACAAATTATGTACAAGGATTTTCTCAACTGCTCAGCACACCTGGAATTGTGAGGAGGTGCTAGGAGACCCCGGCTGGATTAAAAAAACTCGCGATTGTCCCGGGTCTGAAGTCAAAATGATCTTAGATCTCCACTTTTGCCATTTAACGTTGTTGTATGATTTTGAGTGAATGATCTAACCTCTCTGAGCCTCCACTTTCCCTACCATATAGTGGGGTTAATAGGACAGACAGCACATTCTGCAGCAAACTGTTAAGGCACGTGGTAAGTGCTCAATAAATGTTGGCTGAATCTGAATCTCTCTGGCTGAGACAAATCTCTCCATCCGCGAGGTGGGAAAACTGCGCGTGGTCGCCATGTGGAGCTCAGGTACAGGAGATGCTCCCGGGGGCACCGGGCTCCGGCGCCTCCCCACTCCTCCGCCCACCCGCCCGTTGCCATGGCCACCGGTTCAGGCTGGGAGCAGCACTAAGGCGTGTTCCGCCCAATCCCCGCCCTTCCAGCGTGACCATTGGCTGGAGCTGCCACGTGACGCGCGCTGGTATGCTAATATATGGTAATGACGCCCACGCCCCTCCTCCGCGGGCCGCGTCCGAGTAGCCAGCGGGGTGCGCGGCGCCGAGCCGAGGGGGCGGGCTGAGGGGCGGCCCCCGGGAGAGAGCGGCCAGGTGGAGGAGGAGCGCGGAGGCGACCGCAGGTAACGGGCGGGCGCGTGCGCGCTGGGGCCAGCTCGCGGCTGACGGGCAGCG
This sequence comes from Nomascus leucogenys, assembly GCF_006542625.1. Classification (NCBI taxonomy): domain Eukaryota; kingdom Metazoa; phylum Chordata; class Mammalia; order Primates; family Hylobatidae; genus Nomascus; species Nomascus leucogenys. The sequence goes on along the minus strand of NC_044392.1, from coordinate 2,602,958 downwards.
CGCGGGGGACACCGGCCGCCGCGCTGCCGGCTTAACCCTTTGGGCACCCAGCTGTCACGGTCCGGCCGGAGCGCTCGGCCGGGACGGGCCGCGCGGGGCGGGGCATTGCCATGGGCACGGACGGGCGGGCGGCGGGCGGCCTGACCCCTGGTCCGCGGCGTGGGGCCCCCGCTGGGAGCCCGCAGTCCCGGCCGGCGACCGGCAGATTGCGGCGCCCCCGGGCCGGGAACCCGCCGCGAGGAGGGCTGCGGAGAGCTCTGGGGCCGAGGCTTGCCGGGGAACTGCCAGGAAGCGGAACGGGAACGGGCCGAGGTCCCGTCACTGGCTCGCTTTCTCCCGGGACCGAGCCCCCTCCCGCGGAGAGGCCCGCGCCGCGGCAGCCCGTGGCCTTTCGCGGCCTGCGCCTGCTCCGCTCGTCCCGCAGAGTGCGGTGAGACCCGGGCGTCGGGCCTGACCAGGGCGCCCGCTCCCCAGCCGCGGCGTGACAGCCCAGCCGCCGGCACTTTCGGTCCAGAGTCAAGCGTGGCGTGGGGGGCACCAGCAGAGGGAACCGGGGGTTGCTGGAACTGGGAGGAGAGAACAGTCCCCTAAAGGAAAAGCGGGCCCCAAGGTTGGAGAAGGAGGGATGCCCTAGAAAGGCGCTGGTCCCTTGTTTTCTGTGCTGGGTGATGACCTGACACCCATGGGAAAAGGTCGCTGCTGGACACCTGGATCGGGTCTGTCATGCACAGAGGAAGCGGCTGTCCTACGTGAGTGTCTAACAAATTTCTTATAAGGCGAGGTTTAAATTCATCCTCCCCCCCTTCCCCCTCCTAAGTCTGCTACTGAAGTGGCTTCTTGTAATTAACCCCCTCCCCCAATTCACTAAGACTGGTGGCAGCTTTAGGCTGGCAGTGTAATTTAGCTTTCGCTACAATAGAAATGGTAGGAGGAGAGATGCGCCACTGATACTAAGCTTGCCCTGGGAGTTTCTTGGAAGTGTGGGGGAAAAAAATATTTCTATCACAAGTGGGGATGAAAAATCGGCGAATGCGCCCGTGATACCAATAGAGTTTCTTTTATGAGTCTAAAGTCGTTCCTTCTAAGTCAAGAGAAAACGCGGTTACAATTGAAAAGTACCAGAAACCAATCTGATTTTGCAAGTGAAGTGCAAATTGCACTTCCACGTTGCTCTTGATGTCTTTTATCACCCAACAACAAATACTTGGCATATGCCAGGCACTCTGCTATGTCTTGGGGATGCAAAGATGAATAAGATAATTAGTCCTTGTCCTCAAAGACGTGGTGGGAGAAACAAATGAAATTGCATAATAGGCGTGAATGCAAAGGGCTGTGGAAGCACAGAGGAGGGAACAATTAGCTGTCTGAGAGGACCAGGGAAGGCTTTCCAGAGAACATATTTAAGCAAGGTGTTGAAGGATGATTAGGAGTTTACCTTGCAGAGAAAATTGGACAGGACTGAAAAGGCAGCCAAAGCGGCGGAACAGCGAACGCAGCCACATAAAGAATATGTTATCTCTAGGGAATGGCTTTCTATTGTAACTATGGCTTTTTTTCCTTCCTCTGTAATGTAACTTTCTAAAAGTAGCCTAGAATTTCTCATTCCCAGCACAATTGTCCAGTGATATTTTTCTTACTGTTTTCTCCCCCATATTTTCCCCTCATCAGTTTTTCTGAGTCTCATTCCTGGTCTTTGTCACCCATATCTTTCCAAGTAAGAGTCCATCATGTGGAGGTGAAATAGGAGTAGTTTTCAATTGCTCCAAGGGAGAGGGCCTGAAAACTGGGTATAATGTTTGGCACTAGAGGCAGCATCTGAGGAGGGCAAATCTAAATCATACAAAAAGAGAATACATGGCCATAACTAGGGAAGCAATGCTAGATGTCAAATTTGTGAGACCTGGGGAAATAAGTAGTAAGATCAGAAGCTGGAAGGATCTGGATTAAGAGAGGATTAGAGTGTGAGATGGGTCAGGGCAAGTAGTCCAGGACTGAGACCATGAATCGTGCAAATGCAGCTGAGCCCACTGTTGCCTGGTACCAGCTGTGCATAACAGCAGTGGATCTGCCGGACTGGGCCAGGCCCTCCATAGGCTTTCCAGTGCCTCCCCCTTTCTGTTCACCCTCCCTCCTTATTATTATCCTCTTCTCTTCATCCCAGTTTCCACCCATGTCTCATATGTATTGGGCTTCTTTTAATGAGGTCTTAGCTACCAGAGCAGAGAAAATCCCATTCTGCTGTCTTAGCATCTATCTCTAGAACTATAAATAGTCCATTTAACCTCATTAGCCATCAACTAGCCAGCCTGTTTTTACTTCCTGATCATTTAGAAGCTGAGCAAGGTTGGGCCCAGAGTAGCAAAGTGGACCTCATCCCCAAAAATCTCCCAATATTTGAATCAGATAAAGGCCTTTTTGCTTTGCTTAGACCAAATTTATTTTTAGAATGGATTATGGTGAGTTTTTGGCAAATTTCCTGTTTTGAATTATATTACAGATCAAGTCATGTAAAGAAGGTGTCACTGGGGTGACATGCTTAATATGGTCTGCTAAGATTGATGATACCGTAAGTGCTGGAAAATCATGGGCGGTATTTAAGCAATCTTCTCAATCAGTGTATTTACTGAACACCTGCTTGTGTGCAAATACTATCCTGTATTTGTGATGTGGAGGAGACAGGAAAATGAGAGTTGTGGTGTCGTATGGGGGTTATTCTCAGCTAAACAAAGATTTGGATCCCAGTTCTACCAGGTACTTGCTACATGACTTTGACTTAAGTTTCTTCATCTGTAATAATGCCACCTACCCAATATAGTTGTGAGGACTAAATGAAATAAAAAATGTATAGCAGTCATTTAGTACCTTTTTGAGACGCTTAATGCGTGGTATTATAGGAGTTGAGAAAAGAAAAAAAATGGTGATAATTGAAGCCATATGATTAGCTGAGTTCACCGCTGGTAACAGCATAGAAATAGAATAGAGGATGAAGGGCGGAAGCTTGGAGATATATCCCACATTTAGGGAGGGAGGGAGAAGACATGGAGTCCGGATGGTAGAAAATAAGGAATATCAAAGAAGCAAGAGAACCATCTAATGTATTCATCCAGCAAATGCATCCTATTCACCACCATTTGTTGTGTACCTGACAGATGCCAAGGCCAGTTAGACATGCTATTAACCATGAGAGTGTAGTATCACAGAAGTCAAGTGAAGAAAAAGTTTTGAGCTGCAGAAATTGGTCAGCAGTATGAAATTGTGCAGAAAGAGTGGGAAACATTCATTATATTTAGTAAACAGAAGGTCATTGGTAACTTTTTGAAAATGATAGCTTCAGTAGAGTGGTGGGGGTGGCCATGGGGATATCAAAAACCACGTGAGAGAGAACTGTGGCATGAGATGCAGATAAGAAGTGGAGTCATGTGGATCACCTTTTGTATGTTTGGCAATGAAAGGTAGAAAAGAAATAGAAAAGTGATTAGCGAAGGCAGCACGGTCAAGCGGAAGATTAATTTTCCCTGTCTGCTTCATTATTTTAGTTGACCTAAAATATTATTCTTTTTCTTTCATATCCTTAATAGCAAGTCAGTAGTTCATTTCTTAAACTTACTGCTTTGGTAACTACCTGTATAGTTTCACTGAACAGTAATAGTACAGCTATCATTTATTGAGTGCTCACTATATGCTAGGCATTGTGCTAAGCTCTTTGTATACATTCTGTTCATTATCCCATTTAATTTTCCCAGCACCAGATTATAACCACACAACCTCTTGGCGACATGGAAAAACTAAGTAAATTGCCGGAGGTCGCGTAGCTAATGAGTGGCACAGATGGTGCTTGGATCCAGCTCAGACTCTAAAGCTTTCCTGAAGGATCATGCTATACTGTCTCCGAAGTGAGGGCCAGCTTTGTGGGTATGCAACTCCGAAGTCAGGGCCAGCTTTGTGGGTATGCAACCTGTGCAGTCTCCCAGGGCCTTGTGTTTAGAGAGGCCCCACGCTTGGTTTAATACTCTCTTGTTGCTGTCTTGAAATTCTTAATAATTTTTAACAAGGGGGTTCTACATTTTCATTTCGCACCAGGCCCCACAAATTAATGTACCCGGTTCTGCCTGAAGGTATCTGTACTACCTCCTAAAGGTAGGAAAGCATTTTGTGCTGTGGTCCTTGGTTTGGGTAGGTGGCCTAAGTCCTTGCTTGCTGTGTCGTGCTGCACAATCACATTTTCCTATGGTCCCCTCATTTTGGACTCTGTGAGTTTGCTGGTGTGAAGGGCAAAAGGAAATGCCCAGTCAATATGAAGAGAATAGAGAATAAAGAGGTAAGGAATTGCTTACTTAGACTGACTTCTGGAAACTCATCCACCATGTTTTGAGGGTATTACTGGAGAGAGTTATAGTCCTGATGCTATTGTTACTCCCAGTTTAAATACAACACAAGTTCATTTCTATTCCTTTTGTAGTCAGATATACCCATGTGTTCATGGGAAGATATGGAGACCATTTTTCAACCTACTGAAACAGAAATTGGAGTGGAACAGGTACACTATGACTTGTCTGCCCTCATCTGGTGCCTTTTTAACCAGGTCGGTGCCACCCTTTGACCCTCAAACCATGGACCCCCCCCCAGCAGCAGCTTTGAACCCCACTGGTTGCCACCATTATCTGGAATGCTTCTGTTCTGTCTTGCCTTTGTTGCCTACTCTGTTCCTTCATCTACCCACATGAATCATGAAAAACAGAAACTGCTATTTTCTCTCATTTTTAACTTTGGAAAAGAAATAGAAAAGTGATTAGCGAACTGACAACCAATTAGATTTTTCTGGGTTTCGTGGTTATGGTTCTCTCAGAAACAATTTTTACTCATCATCTTGCTCCTCTCACTTCTGGTCTCTCTGAGTAGTGATTTGACCAAGTCCTGACATCACTTGACACTTATCACTTGACCAAGTCCTACGTCAACCAACCTGGATTCCTTTGTGGGGGAAATCAGGCAAGACTGAGACTGTGTTGCCTCCTCCCATTACCTGTCTCATCCCCGTTCAGAGTGTTTGTTCTCATTTTCTATGCCCAACATGGACCAGGTAAGCCTAAGAATACGTGAGAAGAAAAATATGAAGAGATGTCCAATATAACCAGCAGTATACATCATGAAACACAGTTTACGTGGCTGGGTTGGGTCTTCTCCGTAGTCTCCTAGTTATGCTGTGGCATGGTCTCCATAAGGCACTGTAGTAGTTATCCATTGCTGTATAACAAATTACCCCAACATTTACCAGCTTAAAACAAAATTTTCTTTTTTTTTTTTTTTTTTTTTTTTTGAGACGGAGTCTCGCTCTGTCGCCCAGGCTGGAGTGCAGTGGCGGGATCTCGGCTCACTGCAAGCTCTGCCTCCCGGGTTCACGCCATTCTCCTGCCTCAGCCTCTCCGAGTAGCTGGGACTACAGGCGCCCGCCACCATGCCCGGCTAATTTTTTGTATTTTTTTTAGTAGAGACAGGGTTTCACCGTGGTCTCGATCTCCTGACCTCGTGATCCACCCGCCTCGGCCTCCCAAAGTGCTGGGATTACAAGCGTGGGCCACCGCGCCCGGCTTAAAACAAAATTTTCTACTTATCTTTTAAGACTCAATTCAAGCATTACCTCTCAGAAGGCATTTCCCAGCTTGCTTTTTAAGAATTAGTAATCTTCCTCTTTGATATTTCTTCATACTTTAGCATCTCATTATAGCATTTACCACATTGTTATAATTGCTAGGGACCGTGTCTTTTTCATACCCTTAACTTCAGTTCCTAAAACTGTTTCTTGAACATCACCGATGCTCAGTAAATGGTTGTTAAAAGAACTGAAGAATAACTCATACCTTTATCAGCTTTGACTTTATTCTTTATAAAACGTAGGTATATTGCAAAGTGTCTAGCCTTGTTTCCTGTGATACGCTCATATATCATTGTTGTTGAAGGTTAAATGTAAAGAAACTGTTGTATATGTCCAAGACTGCTTAACTTGCCAACTTATCTACTCCAGTGAAGACTTCTTGAACTTATCTTTATCTATAGGTCTCTGGGCCATTCCTAGTCTGAAACCAATTCTGGCCCTTATAGGAAATTATAGAGTGAGCACCCCTAGTCCAAAGATACTTGGTTCAATAATAAAGTCAACATTTGTTTACTATTCAGATATTTGACTCTTAAATTTTACGAGGGTACATCTGTGTCTGGCTTATTCACTGCCCTTTTCCCGACACCATGCCCTAGTAGATAGATGCACAGCAAATACTTAGTGAATGAATTAATGAAACTCAATTCTTGATAACTCATGTCCCATTCCTATTATCCAGGTCCTGACCTCAGATCACCCAGAATCTTAGGCCTGATTCATCTTTTCATGTGACCCAGACTTTTTGTTTTGGTCCTTGACTTTTATCTTCCAGGGCCTTATTATAGCTGGATGAGAATCTGACCCCTTGCTTACTCAGAACTAAAGTATCTCTTTGTTTCTTGATCGTCCTAACTAATAATATAGGCCAGACGCCCTTAGAAAAATATTGTTTTTTGTACCTGAAGGCAGAAACATACAGAATACATATTAAATGTATTTAAAAATATTTAAACTGAAGATAATTACATTCAAATTTCTAAAGAAAGTAAACAGGCCCTTTAAGAAACAAGTTTTGGGCAGAGACCAGCATCTAAAATTTTGTGAGTCTGTTAGAATGATTAACTTGTAAGCTTCAGCAAATCAATGCAAATTAATTTTTATACTCACCAGTGAATCAAAGGAGGGGAGGGAATTGAGTGAGTGTGTAAATATGGTTGCCAGGGAAACTTTTCCTGACAGAAGAGAGAACCTCGCAGGAATTTATGCAGGCCCACAGAAGCAATGTAACCTGATCTTTCTCTGTTCTCTTTCTGATGGGGGAAGAAAAGATGTAGAAACCATGGGTACAGATAAAGGTGGCTTTAGACTTTTCAAGAATCTTGAGGAGTAAGTTCTCCAGGACAAATGATGACTATTATAAGGCACCCATTCCTTCTAAGGAACCATCTGGAAATGAATCTATCTGTAAAATAGTATTAATGAATCAATCTCTATAATAGTATTAATTTACTCAACAAATATTCAGCACTTTTTTTTTTTTTTTTTTTTTGAGACAGAGTCTTGTTCTGTCGACCAGGCTGGAGTGCAATGGTGCGATCTCGGCTCACTGCAACCTCCGCCTCCCGGGTTCAAGCGATTCTCCTGCCTCAGCCTCCCGAGTAGCTGGGACTACAGGTGCGCGCCACCACGCCCGGCTAATTTTTGTATTTTTAGTAGAGATGGGGTTTCACCACGTTGGCCAGGCTGGCGTTGAACTCCTGACCTCGTGACCCGCCCTCCTCGGCCTCCCAAAGTGCTGGGATTACAGGCGTCAGCCACTGTGCCTGGCCTTATTCAGCACTTTCTAAATAAAAAATATATATTTCCATTGTCCAGAAGGAAATATAAGCAGTTGATAATTTGAAAGTACTGCATTACAACTAGTTCTTTAAGTTTTGCCCCAAATTAATTTTTTTAGTATAGGGTAATGTGAACTTAATTAAATATCTAATGCTGTTTCTAGAAATAAAATTCTGCTTCTGTACAAAAAGCTTAACAGGAGTGTATCTTGTGTTATTTCTATTCTTTGGTTGCTGCTCCTGAGGAAAACCTAATTCATTGGTCCATAAAGCCATACCCCAAAGTAGATGTCCATTTAGTGACAGTGTCATCTTAATTTTAGATACAGTACCAGTGAAGGACACATCTGTCTCCTTGATGGCTACAATCATGAGATCCTTCTTATTTTAACTGTACGGGACAGATGGTTTCAGGTCTTAAAATCTTGGCTGTAAAATTCATTTGGATTGAAATATGGAACACTGTCCCATATCTGAAGCCTACCATTCAGTGTCTCCATTCCTTCTCTTCCCACTTTTATTTTGTTTTCAGTTACAAATAAGGCTTGCATTTGTTTCAAAAAATATATAATTTTTAAGCCCTTTAATACTTTAATGTGCTAGAGTTATGTTCCAAGCACAGTATCTTCCACTGGCCTGCAGAGAGGCAGTTGGAGGTAAGAGTTCACTGCAGGGACACTAAAGCCATAATGCTGGGGTTCCAGCCTTGCCTCTGCCACTTGTGAGCTGTGAACTTCTCAGCCTCCTTCCATCTGTACTCTCTCTGCTCCAGTCTTTTTGGGTATAGTGGGGGAGAATGAGAATCACAGTCCCTACCTCGAAGAATTATAGAATTAAACAGGTTAATACATGTGAGGTACATAATAAGAATTGTGTAGGTTTTACTTTTCATTATTTCCTGGGGCCTCCTAGATAGAGTTTGAATATTTGAAGGAACAGAAAGTTGAGATGTATAAAGGTATAATAACTTGCCTAAAGTATACAGTAAATTTAGGCTCAGACTATTCTCATTGTTAAGTTAGCAAGGAAGTTTTCCATTCCACTTAGTAAGAGAGAGAGAAAATGAGAATTAGAATAAGAGGGCAGAACTTGGCTCTTAGGGCATTTTGAAATAGAGGTTACTTCACATAAGATGGTGACACTAAAGCACGTGAAAATGAAATTGCTTTCTCAAAGGCAGAGTATTAGAAATGGTTTAGAATAATATAAGTAGGGAATGTGATACTAGGTCAGCCCCATCGTATAACCAGCCCACAATTTGGTTTCTGATCATGATAACAGAGCTCAATTGGAAGGGCGTATTGCAGCTGCTAGCCATGACAAAATCTTCTGATTGCAGGGATGGGCTTGCCCATCCCTAACTGTCTTTTAGTATCCTGCTGTCTTTGTTTACCTGAGTATTTAAGCTTTATTTCTATTTTTGGCCTCTACAATCTTATTTATATATTCAACAAACATTTAATAAGCTTCTATACCTCACTGTAGCAGCTGGGGATGCAAAGATGAGGAGAACCCAGGCCTGGTACTACAGAGGCTTCTAAAGAAAGAAAGACATGGAAACATTAATTATGGTACTGTACTTAGTACCATAATAGAAGTATGGTCCCTGCTTAGAAATGTTAGGAAAAGTTTTCTGGAGAAAGTGACATTTGAAGGGTAAGAGGGAGCTTCTCAGCCAGAGAGGAAGCAGTGTCTGCAAAGGTGGGGGTGTATTTGCTTGAGAGAGCACATATGGGGGGACCTCCAAACAACCTTCCAAGACCACAGCAGAACATTTGAGGAGGGTCGTCGCAGAAACAAGGCTGAAAAGTAGGCTGGCATCAAATCACAAAAGGCTTGGTTTACCAGGCTACGGAATTTGGACTTTACAGTGGAGGCCATAGGGAGCTGTTAAAGCCCTTAGGAGTAACGTGATCAGATCTGCCTTTTAGGAAGAACACATCAGCAGTGTGAAGGGTGGTTTGGACAGGAGTGAGACCAGAGACGGAATCATGCAGTTAGCAAAGAACCTTTAATGAGCCTTTTCGTCTACTGCCAGTATGTTTCGTTTTGAATATATATGTTTGTTCATTCAACCCCAGTTTGTTAATGGCATGTGAGATACTGGACTCGCTGCTGGAAATACTGAGGAACCACACACCACCCATATCTTGGAGTTGCTTGCAGTGTTTTATTTGTCCTAAACACAAACTTTCTTGAGTTTTTAGCTTCTCTTGTCTATCCTCTACTTCATCTCAGTCCTGGGACTGGGGTTCTGGTATGTTGAAATGAGCTCATTTGGGTTTATCTTGTCTGTACTCCTCATGACATAACCCATAACTCCTTCCTTTCAGCCTTCGTATTTCCAGAATGCAAAGTTCTAGTCATTCAATAAGTTCCTGTAGAGAATGCGTCTATTACATCCTTTTACTTAGACTTCTGCTATTTAAATTCTTATTTTTTTTCTTATTTCCCCCAACCTCAAGTACTGTATGTCTCAGTCACACACTTTGCCCTACTTCCTGTCCTTTACTAGCTTACAAAGTCCCATCTTTATTCCTCTTTTCCTGTTTCCCCAAGGATATGCATACCAGAATTGCAGACTACATTATTTTATTTGCTTTCGTCATGTGGGTGCCTTTCCTCCCTGAGATGACAGTCCCCAGAGGAATAGCTCCTGACAGTAAAGAAACTGAAGATAAGACAATATTTCTCCTGAAATAGAAGAGAAGATGGCGTTGTATTAGAGTCGGTAGTGTTTATTAAATAATAATAGTTGGAATTACAACCTATTGAGTGCTCGTATATGATAATTGTCATGCTAGAGCATTATGTGAATTCTTATTTAATCCTCACAGCTACTCTGAGGTAAGTACTCATGTTATTTCCACTTTACAGATGAAGAAACAGGCTCAAAGAGGTGAAAATAGTCTGGGCACGGTGGCTTACACCTGTAATCACAGCCCTTTGGGAGGCCGAGGCAGGAGGATCACTTGAGCTCAAGAGTTTGAGACTAATCTGGGCAACATGGCAAGACTTTGTCTCTACAAAAAAATGTAAAAATAAGCCAGGTGTGGTAGCATGCACCTGTGGTCTCAGCTACTCAGGAGGCTGAGGTGGGAGGATTGCTTGAGCCCAAGAGGTCAAGGTTGCAGTGAGCTATGATCATGCCATCACACTCCAGCCTGGGTGACAAAAAGGAAAGAAAAAAGAAAAAAAAGAGGTGAAATAACTTGTCCAAGTTCAAATCATGAATACATTAGCCAGATTTTGAACTGAGGACTGACTCTGGAACTAAAGTTCGTCATTACTGTGTAATGTAGGGTGAACATGCAGGCTTTGAGTTCCAGTACCTGTGGTCATTAAGAGTGAGCTGATTTTTTTCAATCTTCCTTTAGTTATAACTGCCATCACCAAATCTAGTTTCTCTTTATCTTCTTGATTCGTACTAGTGATCTTAGTAAGCTGTTTTATTTGAATCACAAGAAGGTCCAGGCATGTTTCCCTCCCCCAAAGTTTGTGATCAGTGTCATAATTGTATAGATTTGAGTTTGTATGTTAGCACTATTGTGGTGTTATAGTTCATTGTAGATACTATGCTTACAGTTTTGGGACCTATCTCTAGGTGAATGGATTGTGCCTTGAAAGATGGTTGCATAACAGGTTTGTTGTAGAGAGAGCTAAATATCCTTTAAAAATAAATGTTGTTTATGTAATAATTTCCACACCACATCAGCCTTCCCTAGTGATAAGTAGTAGGCTGAATAATGACCACCCAAATATATTAGCTCCTTATCCCCAGAACTTGTAATATTACCTTATAAGGAAAAGGAGTATTTGCAAATGTGATTAAATTAAGGACCTTGACATGGAGGGGTTATATCTGGGTGGGCCCTAAATACAATCACAAGTGTCCTTATAAGAGAGAGGCAGAGGGAGACACAGACAAGGTGGAGACAATGGACATGGAGGTTATATCTGGGTGGGCCCTAAATACAGTCACAAGTGTCCTTAGAGAGGCAGAGGGAGACACAGACAAGGTGGAGACAATGTAAACACAGAGGCAAAGATTGGATAGATTCTTCCCTAGAACCTCCAGAGGGAGAGCGCAGCCTGCTGACCCCTTGATTTCCACCCAGTGAAGCTAATGTTGAACTTCAGGCCTCCAGAACTGTGAGAGAATAAGTTTCTGTTGTTTTAAGCCACTAAGTTTGTCGTTGTTTTTATGGCAGCAACAGGGGACTAAACAATGAGGGTAGTCACTTATCATACTGTTTAGCTCATTTTGAGAGAAAATATTATGACTTAATAAAGAAAACAACCAACTAATATAACACGTATAATAATAATTTCAGCAAACATGTATGTAGTCTTTACTATGTGCCACGCACTGGTGTAAGCATTTGAAATGTATTTACTCATTTATTCTTCATAACAACTCCCATAATGGGGGTTCCGTTTTAAATGGAAAGTGCACAGAGAAGTTTGGTAACTTGGCCAAAGTGATGCAGTTAGTAAATAGTGGGGCCAGGACCTGAACCAAGGCAGACAATTTGATTTCAAAAGGCCATGCTATTAAACACTATGCTATACAGGGCTTTACACTGGGCAAGCATTCCACAAAGGACAGTGTGACAGTGTCTAAAGTCTTTTCAATCTTATAGCCTCTTCTCCATGTTTTCTGCTGTGTTCACTGTTTTTAATCCTTTTCCATTAGGTAACCTTTATCTTTAATATTTTTTCTCTTCTAAATATCCTTGTGTAGTTTTGGTGTCAGGGTAATTCTGGCCTCATGAAATGAGTAGGTAGGGTTTCTTTTTCTGTTTTCTAGAAGAGTTTATATAGTGTTGGCATTATTCCTTTTTTTTAATATTTAATGGAATTCACCAATAAAGCCATCTGTGCCTGGAATTATCTTTGTGAATAGATTTTAAACCAAGAATTCAGGTACTTTAATAGCTATAGGGCTATTCAGGTTATCTATTTCTTCTTGAGTGAGCTCTGATAGTTTGTGTCTTTTGAAGAATTTGTCCATTTCACCTAAGTTGTTTAAGTTATTGGTATAAAGTAGTTCATAATATTGCTTCATTATCCTTTTGATGTCTGTAAGATTTCTTTCATTCCTATCAGTGGTGATTTGTGTCCTCTTTCTCTCTCTCACTCTCTTTCTCTCTCTTGCACTTGCTCCTTTTTCTGATCAATCTGGCTAGAGGTTTATCAATTGTATTGATCTTTTCAAAGAGCCAGCTTTTCATTTCATCGATTTTTCTCTATAGTTTTTCTGTGTTCTATCTCATTGTTTTCTACTCTTTACTATTTCCTTCCTTTTGTTTGCTTTGCATTTTATTTTCTCTTCTTTCTCTAACAAAATAGAAGCTGAGGTTAATGATTTGAGATCTGACTTCTTTTCTAACACTAGTGTTTCAATGCTATAAAATTTCCTTTAAGTACTACTTTAGCTATATCCTACAGATTTTGACATGTAATGTTTTTGTTTTCACTAGGTTTAAAATATTTTCTAATTTTCCTAAGGATTTCTTCCTTGACCCATGAGTTATTTTGAAGTGCATTGTTTGGTTTTCAAATATTAGGGATTTTCCTAATGGCTTTCTGTTATTGCTTTCAAGTATAATTCTGTTATGCTTAGAGAATATGCTTTATATGATTTCAGTTTTCTTAAATTTATTGAGACTTATTTTATGGCCCAGAATGTGTATTCTGTTGTCATTAGGTGGAATGTTCTGTATATCTAAATTAGGTTTGTAATGTTAAGTCTTTTATATCTGTATTAATTTTTACATCTACTTGTGTCATTAATTAGTAGGAGAGGAGTACTGAAGTCTCCAACTATAATGGCAAACTTGTGTTTCCCTCCTTTTAGTGCTGTCAGTTCTTACTTTATGTGTTTTGAAACTCTGTTATGAGGTACATACACATTTAGGATTGTATATTCTCTTGATGAACTGCCCCTTTATCATTATAAGATTATCTTCTTTTTTCTGGCAATATTCCTTCTTCTGCAGTCTATTTTGTCTGATATTGATATAATCACTGCAGCTTTCTTATGTTTATTGTTTGCATGGTGTATCTTTTCCACCATTTTATTTTTAGCCTATATATGTCTTTATTTTTAAATTATGTTTCTGTAGAAAGCATATCTTTGGTTTTTAATCCAATATGAAAATTTCTGCTTTTTAATTGGGATGTTTAAACAATTTACATTTATTATAATTATTGGGATAGCTGGCCTTGAATTGACATTCTTGCTGTTTGTTTTCTATTTGTCCTATCTGTTCTTTGTTCCTTTTTTTCTCTTTTTTTGGCCTCATTTTGGATTATTTGAGTTTCTTAATCTTGACCCCATATTGTCCTCGTTATTGCATTATTGCTTATGTGTCTTTGTTTTATCTTTTCTTAATACTTGTCCTCCTGTTTATAACATACGTCTTTAACTTATCCCTGTCTATCTCCAAATAATATATATCACTTTACATATAGTAGAAGAACATTAAAACTATATACTTCCATTTTTCCCTTCTGGTCCTTTGAGTTACTGTCATGTATTTTATTTAACATATTTTATTATTACTTTAGTCAATTATCTTTTAAAGATATTTAAAAATGAGGAAACATGACCTTTATATTTACTCACCTATTTACTGTTTCAGATGTCCTTTTTATTCCTTTGTGTTTCTGTTATCAATTTCTTTAGACTAAATAACTTTCTTTAATATTTTTGATAGTGCAGTTATACTGGAATTAATTATTTCAGTGTTTATCTGTCTGAAAAGTTCTATTTTACCTTTGAGAGATATTTTTACAAGGTAAAGAATTCTAGGTTAATAGTTTCTTCCAGGACTTTAAAGATGTCTATCCGTTACCTACTGGCTTGCATAGTTTATGAGAAGAAATCTGCTGTAATTTTTTTTTTTTTTTTTTTTGAGACAGAATCTCGCTCTGTTGCCCAGGCTGGAGTGCAGTGGCGCGATCTCAGCTCACTGCAACCTCTGCCTCCTGGGTTCATGCCATTCTCCTGCCTCAGCCTCCCGAGTAGCTGGGACTACAGGTGCCCACCACCATGCCTGGCTAATTTTTTTTTTTTTTTGTATTTTTAGTAGAGACGGGGTTTCACCATGTTAGCCAGGATGGTCTCGATCTCCTGACCTCGTGATCCACCCGCCTCAACCTCCCAGAGTGCTGGGATTACAGGCGTGAGCCACCGCTCCTGGCCAGAAATCTGCTGTAATTCTTATCTATGTTGCTGTAATGTCTTTTTTCTCTGGTTACTTTTAAGGTTTTCTTTTTATCACTTCAGCAGTTTTATTATGATGTTCCTTGGTGTCACTTTCTGTATATTATGCTCGGATTTATGGATTTCATCAAATTTGGAAAGCTTTTAGCTATAGTTTCTTCAAATATTTTTTTATGTTCCCTTCCTCCCCACATCTCTTTTCCTTCTGGAGCTCCAATTTCATGAATATTAGATTGCTTGATATTGTCCCACAGGTCACTGATGCTCTGTTCATTTGTATTCAGTCTCCTGTGTCTCTGTGCCTCATTTTGGATAATTTCTAATTCTGTGTCTTCAAGTTCACTGATCTTTACTTCTGAAGTTTACAATCTGTTGTTAATCTCATCCAGTCTATTTTTGGTTTCAGATGTTGTATTCTTAGTCTCTGAAAGTTTAATTTATGTCTTTTTTACACTTTCCCTTTCTCTTGTCCTCATGTTCATGTTTTCCTCCACTTCTTGAACATGTGGAACGTATTTAGTAAAAGTATTTTAATATACTTGTTTGCTAGTTCTTTCATCCATATCATTTCTGAGTACGTTTTTACTTATTTATTTTTTCTTCTGGCTAAAAGTCTGATCTTCCCATTTCTTTGCATGCCTGGTAATTTTTTATGGGGGACTAGGTATTGTTAATTTTATATTCTTGATTATTAAATTTCATTATATTTCTTTAATTAGTGTTGGCTTTTATTTTGGATGCAGTTATGTTACCTAGGATTACTTTGATCCTTTCAAACATTACTTCTAAGCTTTATTATGGTGGGTCCAGAGCAGCCGTTGGTCTAGAACCAATTTAGCCCTCACTACTTTGGCAATATTCTTCTGGGGATTGTATCTAATTCCTTGTCTATTACAAGGTCTTTCTACTCGGACAGATATGAACACAAACTATTTACAGCCCTGTAAGAACTCTGGGAATGGTTCTGCCTGCTCCCTTCCAGTAGTCTTGAGTAGTTTCCTCTCATGCATGTGCAGACCAGTACTTAGTCAAAGACTCTAGGCAGGCCTGTCGGTAGAACTCCAGAGTGTTCCGTCTATCTCCAGTTCTCTGTCCCGCAAATTCTAGTCACTTTTTCCTCCTGGATGTCTAATCTCAGTCACTTCGACTCAGTGAGATCCATTCCCCCTCCCTGTACTGCATCCAGGAACTGTCTGTAGGCAGTAAACTGGTACACTTGTAGGGCTCACTTTGTTTGTGTCCCTTCTCTTAGCTATCACAGGCCTGTGTTGCCTGTCAGCCAATGTCTGAAAACCATTTCTTTCTATATTTAGTCCAATTTTTTTAGTTGCTTAAGGCAGGAGAGTAAATCTGGTCCCTGTTTCTTTAACTTCTAAATAGAAGTCTCAAACTTATTTTTTAGAGAACTTACATGTTGACTACTAGTAGATTCCTTTCTTTAAAGAAATTCTGTCATTTAAAATATGGCTTGTGAATAGTTAAAAAGTAGATTTGCATTTAAAGTAACAAAATTCTACATGATAAATTAAAAATAGGATTTAGGAGATTTAGATCTTCCCCACCTTGCTATCTAGCATACAATTAGAGAGTAATTCATTGCTATTAGAATGGCAGAGGGTTGAAAAGGAATTTCAAAATAAGGCTAAGGCAGACCAGAGTGTGATTTACTGCAGATCCATGGTTGTACAGAGCTGTAACCAGTTACTGAATCTTGGCTATAAACCCTTTAACTGCCCTACTGTCTATTTAAATTCTTTGTCAGTGGGCTTCAGTGTTAAATGTTTTCTTTGATAAACATCCCAATATTCAAACAAGGAATAAAACATTCAAAACCATTGAGATAAAGATCAAAACAATAGTGAGAACATCTGACAAATGCTAACTTTTTAAACTGTAGAAGCCTCCACTAACTACAGACTGTCTGACCCCAGAATTAGGATTTTTCTCCCTGTCCTTGCTGGCCACACTGAAAATAAGTGAGGCTAATTACAATAATCTATCCTGGGGCAGGTTATTTGGGGCAATAAATCAACCTCAGCTGTTAACCTTTTGTGTGTGTGTGTGTGTGTGTGTGTGTGTGTGTGTGTGTGTGTGTGTGTGACAGAGAGAATACATATGTAAACATGATGCATGGTCACTTATTTAGTATCTTATATATGCCAGGCATTTTAATCTTCATAACAGCCCTGCCAACTCAGTTTTTAGATATACATTTAAGGGATTTAATGAAAAAGCTGAGATCTAGAGATACTAAATGATGAGTTCAAGTTTTTCCATTATACTATGCTGTTTCTCACAATGCCATGCTATATTACCCTCAGCAGCACCATAATTCAGTTGTCAGTAGACCACAAACACAACATCGGGTCATCCGTCTTGCAGTCATGTACTCTGGGCCACAGGAGGCATTGGAAGACAGAGTTTGACGGATAATTACAGCTTTTTTCATTAGGAAAATAATTTGAAGTTCACGGTTTACATACAGTGGATCAAAACAACAATAAAGCAGTGAATACACTTTGTTATTATCTATATAGGCCAGTTTTACTGAAAAAGACTGATACATCCCCAATACCATACCACCTGCTGCTCAAAGACAAGCCTTTTAGTTTGAGGTTGTAGTCACTATTGGCAAAGTCTGACTGTGTTTGCAACTGTCTTTTAAACTTACAGTCTTCATAAAGAGCCTTCACTTTTGAGATTGTTGCCATTGAATGATTTTTCTGTGACTGTTTACTAGCTGGGCCTGAATAATCTCCTGCACCAGCCACTTAGCCTGAGGTCTCCTTTATTTCATTCATCATGAGGAAGCCACCTCAGGCTCCCATTGTCATTTCTGTCTGCCTATATGTCAGTGTTCAGTGTCAGTGGACTGGCTATATTTCAAGACTTCAGTGTTAGATAGTAGCCCTAATAAATGCTTGTCCATTTAGCAACAGTAGTTATCCAATTATTTCTGTTGTCGTGGTACCGACAACCTTGGTTATAACTACATAAAAGCCCAGGCCGGGCACGGTGGCTCACACCTGTAATCCAAGCACTTTGGGAGGCCGAGGTGGGGGGATCATCTGAGGTCAGGAGTTCGAGACCAGCCTGGCCAATGTGGTAAAACCCCATTTCTACCAAAAATACAAAAATTAGCCGAGTGTGGTGGCACATGCCTATAATCCCAGCTACTTGGGAGGCTGAGGCAGGAGAATCACTCGAACCCTGGAGGCAGAGGCTGCAGTGAGCTGAGATTGTGCCACTGCACTCCAGCCTGGGCGACAAGAGCAAGACTCCATCTCAAAACAAACCAAAACAAAAAACAAGTCCATATGTAAGGTCCCTGATGATAACCCTGAGTTTCCTATAAAGACAAAAATGCTACCAGCCTTTACTTTGGCTTGTGACTAATTGGGCATTAGTGCCTTACTTTTGAAATCTATGTCAAGCTTTTAATTCTGTTTCTGAATTTTTCAATGACCATGCTATCCTTCAATTACAAGATTTATGCTCCTGATGCATCATCAAC
Organism: Nomascus leucogenys; assembly: GCF_006542625.1. Taxonomy (NCBI): domain Eukaryota; kingdom Metazoa; phylum Chordata; class Mammalia; order Primates; family Hylobatidae; genus Nomascus; species Nomascus leucogenys. Next base: position 2,584,779 of record NC_044392.1, on the reverse strand, counting down.
ACTCTTTCAAGTTTTGTTTTCTAGTATTAGAGATAAGTTGCACTGAACTTGAGTATTTGCCACTTATTAGGGTAGGGGCTGGATAGGATGCATATATCTGGCACTGTATTAGTGAGGGGTTTTTTTCGGTGTGAAGTGTGCTGGCCTGTACAAGGATTAAATCTATAACTTTGGTTTTATTAGGGCAATCAGTGATCATGCTTTCTGTATACAGAATGAGGATTCAAGATTCAGGTATTGTTTATTTATTCCTTTTCACCAAAATTTAGGGTAAAGCTGGTGGTAATTGAATAGAAAAGGAAAAGTGATGTTTAGTGTTTGAATGCGTGCATGTCTGTGTGTGTACAGTAAACTTTGATTTTTAAGTTATCATATAATTAATAGTTAAGAGAAAGGCTCCAGGGCCAGTCTAACTAGAATTCTGGCTCTTCCAGTTACTAATTATAATTGTAACCCTGGTCAAGTTACTTAACCTCTCTGTGTTAATATATCTTGTGACCTTGATCGATTTACTTTAGTTCTAATAGATTTTTTGTGGATTCCTTAGGATTTTTTACAAACACAATTATGTTGTTTGCAAATACAGTTTTACTTCTTCCTTTCCAATCTTTAAACCTTTTTTTACCTGCCTTATTGCACTGCCTAGTACCTCCAGTATGATATTGAATAGACAATTGAATGGCCATTCTCAATCTTAGGGGGAAAGCATTCAATCTTTCCCTTAATAAATATGACATTAGCTCTAGGTTTTTGTTAGATGTCCTTTAAGAAATTGAGGAAGTTTTCTTCTATTCCTGGTTTGTTATGAATTGTTATGATGGTTGAGTATTGAATTTTGTCAGATGATTTTCCTTTGTCTATAAAGATGATCAGGCTGGGCATGAATGGCTCACACCTGTAATCCCAGCACTTTGGGAGGCCAAGGCAGGCGGATCATGAGGACAGGAGTTGGAGACCATCCTGGCCAACATGGTGAAACCCCACCTCTCCTAAAATACAAAAAATTAGCTGGGCGTGGTGGTGCGCGCCTGTAGTCCCAGCTACTCAGGAGGCTGAGGCAGGGGAATCGCTGGAACCCAGGAGGCAGAAGTCACAGTGAGCCGAGATCATGCCACTGCACTCTAGCCTGGTGACAGAGCAAGACTCCATCTCAAAATAAATAAATAAATAAAATAAAAAGAAAAGATGATCATATGATCACTTTATTAATATGCTGATTTACATTGCTAGATTTTTTTATGTTAAAATTTGCCTTAATATAACAACAACAACAACAAAAAAAAAACAGAGATGTCCCAGTATGTTTTTCTGTGCATTTTTGGGGAACTAGCAGTATCTTAAGGTAGTTTAGAATCTTTAGGTTTATTCTCTAGTTGTCTCTCAATTTAAAGACTATATGTTAACGATACAATAATCAACAGCAATATTTCTTCTGGGAGAGAACAAATGGTTATATTGAGATTTCTTGATTAGTGATTTAAGTATATTTTAATGAAAGATAAACCAGTACAAGGAGAATATCATATTTATACTAGCTTTCAGATTATTTATTTCTCCCATAATTCACAGAAAAATAATTTTAATTCTTTTGAGAACTTCGTTTTTAAAGAAATGGATATACTGGGTAATGAAGCTGGCTGGCTAAATAAGACATATAATTATCAAAATGTAATTCATTCTATATTTAGAAATTATTTTGGACTAGTAATCATAATAAACGGAGGTCTCCAGGTGAAGAAAGACTTGGTTCTTCATTGGGTGATAAATAAAACAAGGACCCCCATAGTTAGTGCCTTGATTTATCATGCTTGCTATTTAACTGTGACCATAATATGATGTTTGTTCTCTTTATATAAAGGAAGGTTTTTGTTGTTTGTTACTGAGTATTTCCAGTCCTGTTTAATTATAAAAATGGCTACTATTTTTGTAAAGAAGGTATTTTAAAATCAGTGCTTAAATGTAGTAAAAATGATTCATTCCCCCAATTCCAGTTCCAGTCCTACAAATGGAAATAGCACTGAGGAGGACATCAGCTGATTTAATCTTCCATTAAGGTTTTATTTGCATAGCCCTTGATCCCTAAAGGCTTAGTCTGCCCATTGCCTCAACAAACCCTTTGTACAAATAAAATTGAATCAAGCAGATGAGTGAGTAAGTGTGTCTGGATAGCAGCCCTGGAATATCGCTACCCTTCTCATGTGCAAAGCTACATTTCCCAGCCCTTTCTGCATACACACAGGCTGTGGGGTCAAACCCGATTAGGTGCTCTCATCAACTCTTTTACAGGATTGGCCTTTTCAGCTTCGAGAAGCAGCATGACCTGTTCCATTCAGCGGCTGTTCTTAGCCCATTCTTTAGCTCTGTCTGTTACGTTCCCATGGAGTGAGGCTCTGGCTTCTCCTGCACATGCTCCCTGAGAGAGTCATTCACAAAGACAGTCTGCTCTTCAAGGAAAAGCAGCAAAGCCAGCTGAGGAAAGAGATGATGGATCATGCCAACCAGAGGGGAAGAGTAAGGCATATTAAAAATGACATCAGTGCAGTAACCCCACAGGGATTAATACAAATTGAACTGGTATGTTTTTCCTGGAAATTCCGGCTCATTCCAGGCATTCATTTTTTCCATAAGGGAGTGGGGGCAGGTTTGATTCTCTCCATGTGACAAGCAATTCAGCAGCAGAGGCAATTAAGCCTTATTGACCGGCACTATACAATACTACTAAATATTCAACAAACAGACCTTCCAGGGAAAATACATGAGGTCATTATAGTAGTAGTTTCCCCTTTGGGTATTCTTTCAAAATATTTTTATTTAGTTTGAGTGTGAGAGATAATATAATGCCGATAAGGATAGTTTAAAATGGTAGAAAACAATCATGTTTTAAGTATGTGACGTTCTGTTAGCATTATGTGAATAAATTTCTGTCTCTTTGCAGTCAGTTCAGTTCACCAAATCTATATTATGAGCCACCTACCCAATGATGGATGAATGTTACTCTTCTAGGTGGCCAAAAACCTATGTATGGACCAAGTGGGACAGACTATAGAATTGGAAGAATGTGGACTTCTCTGCTAACCAGTGATAGATAGATTTTGGGCCTGGAAAGGGCTGGTCTGAGGTGGCCTATTAGACATAAAGGAACTCTAGTTTATTTTTTAATCATGAATGTTGTTTTTATGACAAAAGTATATATTTTCATTATAGAAGATTTGGGGGAGAGGAATAAGCACAGTCAAGAAAAACCTGTTATCCTAGCACCCCAAAGTAATGCTGTTAATGTTTTGTTTTATATCCTTCTAGTTTTTTAAGTTTATGAGTGCATACATTTTCTTATTTAAAAAAATATCTTGTTACACACTCTTTCTTAAACTGATTTTATCACCTATGAACCTTTTTGTGTCATTAAATATGATATTCTATTATATGAAAGTACAATTACTAATCCTTACAAATGGGATTTTAAATCTTTAATTTCCCCTCTTGTAATGACCATTCAGGTAGCTAAATCTTTGTGAACCCCTGGGATTATTTTAAAGATAAATTCATAAACATGGAATTACTGGGTTAAAACCTATATAAAATACTATGGCTCTAGATGTATATTTTTTAAATATACCCCAATTTATATGTCTTTCAGCAGTGAGTATATGAGAAAATTTGACTTCTAAGCTACTCATGATTGAACAGTATCAAACTCTATATTTGTATTTACTTGTATATTCTTGCACTGTGATGAAATTCTCAAGCTTGATGTAAAGTAGTTCTCATTGTTCTCAGTATTCAACTAGTGGTCTACAACAAGTAGGTGGGAGATGGGGAAAGAGATGAATTCCTGAGAGTCTGATTCTCGCCTGGGGCTCTCAAGCCCTGGGATGGTAACAAGGAAATCAAGAAGACTGGCATTTTATCTTTTTGTCCCAGGTCCTAGAGAAAGGATGAGAGATACACTTAAAACCTACTAAAAACAGGCCAAGCGCAGTGGCTCATGCCTGTAATCCCAGCACTTTTGGAGGCCGAGGCAGGTGGATCACAAGGTCAGGAGTTCGAGACCAGCCTGGCCAACATGGTGAAACCCCGTCTCTACTAAAAATACAAAAAAATATTAGCTGGGTATGGTGACGCATGCCTGTAGTCCCAGCTACTCAGGAGGCTGAGGCAAGAGAATCGCTTGAACCTGGGAGGCGGAGGTTGCAGTGAGCCGAGATCATCCCACTGCACTCCAGCCTGGGCGACAGAGCAAGACTTCATCTCAAAACAAAAACAAACAAAAACAAAACAAAAAAAACCTACTAAAAACAGAAAGGGTATCTAATCTTCAAGAGCTTACTGTCCAGTCAGGAGAAAGAACATACATCCATGTGAAGCAAACCAGTGCGGATCCATGTGAAGCAAACTAGTGCAAATAAATTCATACAATTCAAACTATTTTCTTATTGGTTAATGATTTAAATATGTTATTCTTTTTGCTTGTAAACAGATTCTGACGTGATGTGACAAAAATAGACTAACTGATTCACTCCCTCTCCAGCTTTCCATCACACTTAATCCAGAAACTTTACCTTCCAGTAATGGCAAGCTAGGTAATTAGGATGACAAGGACAACTTAAAAAACTGAAAGAAATCTTTTTTTTAAATTTTCTTACATGTACTAAAAAGCTAACAAAATAATAAAATAGGCTTGGGCCAAAATCTAGGGTAAAACAAGAACACACAGAGGTAAACCCACCATTCAAAGCCTCTTTCTCCCCCCTCACACCTTGTTTGTGCTCTGGACCTACATGATCAGGGACAGGCCAGAAACCTGACCACAGGTATCAGGAATGCCAGCTCCTGAGAAAGCTAACCTGATGACTACATTGTTTTTAACTTCACCTATTTCTATGAAACACATTGATCGTACCATTTTTTTAAAGTGTTGAGATTATTTAGGTATATAAATTTGCTTCAATTGTTTTTAAATAAAAATACTCTGTCTTAGAATAATGCTTTTTTTCTTTTTGTTTTTTGAGACGGAGTCTTTCTCTGTTCCCCAGGCTGGAGTGCAGTGGCGCAATCTCGGCTCACTGCAAGCTCCGCCTCCCGGGTTCACGCCATTCTCCTGCCTCAGCCTCCCGAGTAGCTGGGACTACAGGCGCCCGCCACCACGCCCGGCTAATTTTTTGTATTTTTAGTAGAGACGGGGTTTCACCATGTTACCCAGGATGGTCTCGATCTCCTGACCTCGTGATCCACCCGCCTCGGCCTCCCAAAGTGCTGGGATTACAGGCTTGAGCCACCGCGCCCGTCCAGAATAATGCATTTTAAAAATACCCGTCTTTCTCTGAAGGCATTTACTAGTCTGAATGAAATACCTGTGTAGTCAGGCTGAGTTTTTGGTAGTCTTATAGGGGAAGGAAGAAAGAAATCAAAGCTGAGAGCCTGCCCAGGGTAAGAAATCTGATAAACCACCTCCCTGTTTAATCCAGGAATCTCAAGCACTCCACCTTCAAAGTAAGAGTGAACTAGAAGTAAACCATTACTGGGGCAGCTCAAGTTTGTGTCACTCAGGTAGTCCAGGGAACCTCAAACTTTTGACATAGATAGACTAGGATGGTTCCATACTAGTAGTGTCTTCTGGTGCTTGACAGAAGCAACAAAAAATCATTTCTAGAGAATGGTGCCATTATCTTAGGACATTTATTAACCTTGAAAATATTTATTTTCTAGTATAATGACCAACAGTCAAAGATAACACTTTCACAAAATAACAAGATACCCTGAGTAGTAAACAGCAGAAACAACACAGAGTCCCACAGAAACTTCAGAAACTGCAATCATGAGACAGACTGTAAAGTGACTATCCTGACTATGTATAAAGAGACTTTTTAATGAGCTTGAAAATATCTGCAAGAAGGGAATCTATAAAAAGTATTGTAACAGATTGTTTTAAAACTAAATAGAATTTACAAAAGTGAAAAATATAACAATCAAAATTATGAACTCAGTGAACATATTAATCAGTAGATCATACGCAGCTGAGGTCAGAACTGAAAGATGAGTCTGAAGAAATCATCCAGAGTGTAGCAGAGAAGAGAAAATGATAGATCATATGCAAGATAGGGTAAGAGACATGGAGGTCAGAATAAGAATACCTACTAACATACTCTTATGAAAGTCCCAGAAGATAAGGAAAGAGAGTTTTGGAACAGAGGCATATTGGAAGAGATGGTAGCAGAGAATTTTCCTTAATTGATATAAAACACCAATCCACAGATTAATGAAGCCTAACAAATTTATTCTTCTGACAAGTAGACCCAGGCAGAAGGAAAATTTATCTCAGATGGGTATCCTAGAAGGAAAATTAAAGGCATTTTGAGGCAAACAAAAACAGAGAGTTTGCCTCTATTACATCAAATGTAAATGGACTAAATATTCCAATTAAAAGACAAAGATTGTCATACTGGATAAAATAATACTATAACTCTCTGCTGTTTACAGAAGACACAACTAAAATATGTCAGTAAGTTTTCAACTGTGGGTGATTTTGCCCTCAAGAAGATATTTAACATTGTCTGGACTTATTTTTCGTTGTCATAACCTGGGCAAGTGCCATTGTAAACTACAATGCATAGAACTGCACCCCCCCACACACACACACACACAAGGAATTACCTGGCCCCAATATCATGGTTGGAGAAACCCTGATATAAGTAAACAGAAAAGTTAAAAATGAAAAGATAATAAAGATAATATATACCAAAAGTAAGCCCAATTGCTACATTAATTATAGACAAAATTATAATGAGTCAGAAAATACTTCTAGAAATAAAAGGGATTACTTCAAAATAATAAGTGTCCGTTTACCAGGAAAATCTAAGAATATTAAATTTATATTCATCAAATAAAATGGCCTCAAAATACTTAAAGCAAAAATTCCACAACTCTAAGGAAAAAGACAAATTCATTATCCAGGTGTTTTATATTTACATTCTTCTCTCAGCATTTGATATAAAAAGCAGGCAAAAAGCCCCAGTAAGAATATATAAGATTTGAATAACACGTGTCAAATTTCACTGAGGGACATATATATAACACTGTAATTAACAACTGCAGAATATGGAACATTTATAAAAGTTGACTCTATACTGGATCACAGAGCTAGTGTCAACAATTTCATAGGATTAAAACCACACATAATTATGCTGTCTGACCACAGTGTATTGTTAGCATTCAATAGGAAAAAGATGACTGGAAATACCAATATTTGGAAATTAAGCAGTACATTTATATATAATCCATCACAGTAGAAATTAGAGAATATTCCTCACTGATAATGAAAAATACTATATATAAACTTTTCAGTAAATAAAGCTGAGTTTAGAGGAAAATTTATGGCTTTAAATTCATCTATCTCAAGAAGTTAGGGGAAAAAACAATAAATTAAATCTGAAGAAAGTAGAAGGAAAGAAATAATAAAGACAAGAGCAGGAATTAATGAAATAGAAAACACTTAATAGAGAGGATATGCAAAGCCAAAAGGTGATTCTTTTTAAAGACTGGTAAGACTACTGCCGTGTGCAGTGGTTCATGCCTGTAATCCCAGCACTTTGGGAAGCTGAGGCGGGTGGATCACTTGAGGCTAGGAGTTCAAGACCTACCTGGCCAACATGACGAAACCCCATCTCTACTAAAAATACAAAAATTAGCCAGGCGTGATAGTGCATACCTGCAGTCCCAGCTACTTGGGAGGCTGAGGCACAAGAATTGCTTGAACCCAGGAGGTGGAGGTTGCAGCAAGCCAAGATTGTGCCGCTGCCCTCCAGCCTGGGCAACACAGAACGAGACTCTGTCTCCAAAAAAGAAAAAAAAAAAAAAGACTACAAATCCTTATAAAGACTGATTGAGGAGAAAAAAAGAAAGACACAGATAACCAAAATCCGGAATGAAAAGGAAGACATCACTGCAGATCCCAGAGATATTATAAAGAATACTTTTTTAAATAAATGAACTCCAACTTCTTACTCTGGGTAAACAAAGCCCTGTCTCATCTAATTCGTACATTCATCTCATTTTATACAGTTTTCTCTCTCGTCTACTGTGCAGCCATTAAACATGCCAAGTTTGTTTCTCTCATAGGGTCTTCATTACCAACTACTGCAAAGTAATGCAATGACTGTCTCCTTGTCTCAGATTTAAATATAACCTCCTCAGAAAGGCCTTTCCTGACCACTCAATCTAAGAGAGCAACCTGTTACTCTTCGTGTCTTTCAATTTTAATTCCTTAATTAGCTCATGCTATTTACTTCGTAATTGTTTGCTCCCCACTCCAGACATAAAACACATCAGAATAGGATCCTTATCTTGCTCATCACTCTATCCCAGAGTGCTCGATGAATATTTGTTGACTGAAGTACCATCTTCTGATTCAGTCACAGAGAGGTGGGCCATGAGGGAAATAAGGAAAAAAGTAGAAACAAGAAATAAAGAAAAATCAGAAACAATTTAAGACCCTATTGTGTGCAAAAGTGAAGTGGAAAGAAGAGACAAGAAAACACATAAAGGGGTTAAAAGAAAGAGAGGAAAATAATTAGATAGTATTGCTGTTGTGTTTTGGAAAAACTCTTAATTAGAAGGAAAGAAACTAACTTTATTAAGCTACCTCTATGTAGGAAAATAAATTACCAGATGATGGGGGGGGTGAAATATTTTATTTCAACTTACAGTCGTCACCAAAATTATCTTCCTCATTTTCAACCTTTTCCTAGGAAGAAAAGAAAGTGAGTTATTTTATTCTATAGAAGGAAAAGCAAAAGCCTATTTGTTTTAATCAAGTATTGTCAAGTATGACTGGCAGTGCCATTCACCGAGAAGGAATATTAGAAGAAGTGTTCTGCAGGGAAATCATGAGTTTCAATTTTAACAGGTTAAAATTTAGATATTTTGAAATATCCAAGCAGAGATGTTGACAAGATAATGGGATACATCACTCAAAGGAGAGGTCTGAGCTGGAGATGTAAATCTTTGATATATGGATGGTAATTGAAGCCATAGGCATAGATGTGAGTGTCTAGAGAGGAAGAACAGCATATGGAAAAATGGGGTTTCATGGATGTATCTTAAGGAGCTCCAATATTTAATGGTTAGGTGGTAGGAGACAAGCCTTTGAAGGAGACTGAGAAGGAATGGTCAGGAGAATGTGGTTTCATGAAAGCCAAGGGAATTTACTGTTTCAAGGAGAAGAATGGTCAGCAATGTTGAATGCTGCTGAGACACCAAAGAAAATGAGAATTGAAAATGTTTATTACCTTTAGTGACATTGAAGTCTTTGACCTCAGTGAAGGTAATTTTAGCAGAGTGGAGATGGAATCTGAGTCATTTTAACATCCACAGTATCTTTCCGTAGAGTAGATATTTGATATGATTTTTCATTTGCTTTACCATGAAATGTATAATTATGCAGAAGAATGTATAATGTATATGTAGTATTGGAAGAATAAGGTGAACAACATTTATCCATAACCCAAGTTAGGAAACAGAACTTTAGAAGATACCCATATGCTCCTCCCTGTTTGCATCTACCTTCTTCATCTGCCCAGGTGTACCACTCTTAAACTGTTGTAATAAGTTTTCCCGTCAGGTGCAGTGGCTTACGCCTGTAATCCCAGCACTTTGGGAGGCTGAGGTGGGTGGATCACAAGGTCAGGAGATCAAGACTATCCTGGCTAACACAGTGAAACCCCATCTCTACTAAACACACACACACAAAAAAAAAATTAGACGGGCATGGTGGTGGGCGCCTGTAGTCCCAGCTGCTTGGGAGGCTGAGGCAGGAGAATGGCATGAACCCGAGAGGCGGAGCTTGCAGTGAGCAGAGATCACACCACTGCACTCCAGCCTGGGCCACAGAGCAAGAATCCATCTCAAAAAAAAAAAAAAGTTTTCCCTTGCTTTTCTTTTATAGTTTCACAACATATGAGTGATTTCCTGAACAATATACTATTATTTTTACAATATACTTTTTTAGTTTTAACTGGTTTTGAACTCTGTATAAATGGAATTATACTGTATTCATTCTGAGTCTCGCTTCTTTTGTTCAACATTATCTTTTTGAGATTTGTCTATGTTGATACCTGAGATTGTATGTCATTTTCATTGTTGTATAGTATTCCATTGACTTAACATGCCATAATGTATTTTTTTACATTCTGCTTTTGATGGGTATTTGGGTCATTTCCAGTTTTTTGGTTTTTTGCTTTAAAAAGCAATTCCACCATGAGCATCATTATCATGTCACCTTATGAATATGTGCAAGAGTTTTTCTAAGATAGGTGTATAGATAAGAATAGAATTGTTAGGCCATACCGTGTGGGTATGTTCAACTCTATTGTGAGATACCAAACTGTTTTCTAAAGGGATTGAATCATTTTTTTACTCCTACCCATTCCATGTGGACATTACCATTGCTCTATATCCTCCCCAGTGTTTGATATTGTCAGTCTCTAGAATTGTTGCCAATTTCATGAGTATGAAATTTTATCCTATTGTAGTTTTAATTTGCATTTTCTTGATTATTAATAAGGTGAAGTTTTTAAATGTCTGTTGGCCATGTAGTATTTCACAAAAGAGAAAATTCAAGTGTGATGCCCATTTTTCTGTTGTATCTTTTACTTTTGAGTTATAGGTATTTTTAAAATATTTTTGATGCAAATTCTCTTTTTGTTATGTGTGATAGAAATTTTTTTTTCTCAGTATAAGGCCTGTTATTATGCCTTTGATGAACATAAATTTCTTCTTTTAATGTAGTCAAATTTGTCAGTCTTGTTTAAAATATCCTTTCCTACTCTAAAGTCATTATTTTGTCCTACATTTTCTCCTAAAAATCTTGTATTTTTGTCTATTCCTCTTAAATATTTAGTCTACTTTAACTTGGGGGGTTTTCTGCGAGGTGGGAGATCAATTTCATTTTCCTGTGTGGAAGCCTGGTTTTCCCATACTATTTAATGAGATGTCCAGTCCTTCCCTACTGACCTGACAAACCCACCTGTCATACAACACGTGTTTGTAAATGTGTGGGTCTATTTTGGGAACCTCTGTTTCGTTCCATTAAGTGGTAAATGTTTAGCAACTAGCTCCTCCTACTCCTTTCCTATACACAAAAAGCCCCGATTTGTAGTATTTGCTGATTTCCATGGTATAAATACTCCCACAATGACCAGTTTCAAGCTTCCAATGTGATATCACTAAATGCAGAGTTGGTAAGAGGTGCTAACAGTTGAGGTGCTAACAGTTAAGGTGCTAACAGGTCAAGAACAGGGTCTATCCAAAAGATAGTGCTAATGCCAAACTTTCTTAACTAGTAGAGCTTGATATCAGGGCAGTTATCACATTGTCTTCTTTAGGAGTGATCTGCCTATTCTTGGTCTTTTGCATTTCCATATATGTTTTAGAATTAACTTATAAAGCCTCTTTTTTTTTTTTGAGTCGGAGTCTGGCTCTGTCGCCCAGGCTGGAGTGCAGTGGCGTAATCTCAGCTCACTGCAAGCTCCGCCTCCCGGGCTCACGCCATTCTCCTGCCTCAGCCTCCCCGGTAGCTGGGACTACATGCGCCCGCCATCATGCCTGGCTAATAAAGCCTCTTTTAAAAATTTTTTGGGATTTTTTTTTTTTAGAATTACACTTAATCTATAGATTGATTTTGGAAGAAATAACATCTCTATAATACGGAGTTTTCCAAACCGTAAACATAGTATATCTCTCCATTTATTTAGGTCTTATAAAGTGTCTTTCTCTAAATTTGTATGATTTTCCCCGTAAGTGCCTTGCGCATCTTTTGTTAGTTATATTCCTGGATACTTCATCCTTTTTTCTTTCTTTCTTTTTTTTTTTTTTTTGAGACAGAGTCTCACACTTGTCGCCCAGGCTGGATTACAGTGGCTCAATCTCGGCTCACTGCAAGCTCCGCCTCCCGGGCTTATGCCATTGTCCTGCCTCAGCCTCCCAGGTAACTGGGACTACAGGCGCCCGCCCCCATGCCTGGCTAATTTTTTCTATTTTTGGTAGAGATGGGGTTTCACCGTGTTAGCCAGGATGGTCTCGATCTCCTGACCTCGTGATCCACCCTCCTCGGCCTCCCAAAGTGCTGGGATTACAGGCGTGAGCCACTGCGCCGGGCCATACTTCATCCTTTTTGTTGCATAGGTTTTTGTTTGTTTGCTTGTTTGTTTGTTTGTTTGTTTCCTAAGAGACAGAGTCTCACTCTGTCATACAGGCTGGAGTGCAATGATGTGAGCATAGCTTACTGCAGCCTCTAATTCCTAGGCTCAGTCAGTCCTCCTGCCTCAGCCACCCAAGTAGTTGGGACTACAGGTGTCGGCCACCACATCTAGCTAATGTTCTAAAAAAAAAAAATTCATTAGAGACAGGGTCTTGTTATGCTGCTCAGTCTGGTCTCAATCTCCTGACCTCAAGCGATCCTCCCACTTTAGCCTCCCCAGTAGCTGAGGTTGCAGGTGTGAGCCACCACACCTGGCCACAGTGTAGTTTTCAAAATTTCATTTTAACTCTTTATTGCTAACATATAGAAATACATTTGATTTTTACATACTGACTTTGTAGCCAGAAATTTGTAAAACTTATTAGTTCTAATCATTTAACTGTAAATCCAATCAGAATATATATGTATATAAATTATGTAATTTGCAAATAATGACAATTTGTTTCTTGTTTCCCTTGAATTCTTTTTCTTGCCCTACTATGAGAGCTAGAATTTCCATTACAACATTAATGCAGTGGTGATAGCAGGTACCCTGTCAGTTTTCACCATAAAGTATAGCATCTTATCAGATATTTGAAAAGAATATTGAGGGTTAAATTGGGAGGTATAGACTAGAAAAGCTATAGGTGTCTTTACAGAAGAGACCTATGGTTAAGGAAGGCTCTTGGTTAAAATCTTGAAATCCAGACTGAATAGACTTTGCACAAATGAGAAAAGCCGTGCCAGGGCAGGAGAAGGGGAATAGCAAAAGCAAAGCCAGGAATGAGCATGACATATGGGTGGCAGTGTGAGAAAGCTAAGTGTCCATTTAGATGAAATCAGCAAATCCTATCAGCTCAATCTTCAAAATACATTTAGAATCAGACAACTTCTTAGTACCTTTATCACAGCACCCTAGTTCAAACTAACACATCTCTTGCCTATCTAGATAAAGCATCCAGATTGTTGCAAAAGCCTCCCAAGTCTGCCTCAACCCTCCCCTCCACAGTCTCTTCTCCGTGTATCTCTATGATACTCCATGTAGCATCATCCAGAGTGATACTTTAAAAAAGGAAGTTAGATGATGTCACCCCTTTACTCCCAACCCTCTAACAGCTTTCCATCTCACATGGAGGAAAGCTGAAGTCCCTACAGTGGCCCACAAGACCCCACATCAGGGTTTCTCAACGTTGATACTATTGACATTTGGGGCCAGTTAACTTTATTGTCGGGGAAGTGGGGGGTGTCCTGTGCATTGCAGGATGTTTAACAGCATTCTAGGCCTCCACCTACTAGTTTCTATGGCATGCCACCCCTAGTCGTGACAATCAAAAATGTCTCCAGATATTGCCAAATGTCCCATAGGAGGTAAAACTGCCCTCAGTTGAGAATCACTGGCCTGCATGATGCAATCTGCACCATACCCCATTCAACCTGACTTCAGTCACACTGGGGTCTTTACTATTCTTTGAACACATGAAACATGTTCCCATCTCAGGGCCTTTACAGCTCTTCTTCTCTTTGCCTGGCATGGACTTGGCCCAAATAACTACATGGCTCATCTCCTCGTTTCTTTCAGGTTTCTGCCCAAAGTTTCCTTACTGGAGAGTCATTCGATGACTACCCTATATAATAGCAACCTCTCCTACCATCCCAGCACCCTGTCCCCTTGGCCCTGCTTTACTGTTCTTCAAAGTATTTAACACACCTGATACTCATTTTCTGAAGGAAGGGACTTGGTCTGTTTTGTTCACTGCTATATCCCCAGTGTCAAGAATGGTGCCTGGCACGTGGTTGGTGTGCAATGCGTTGCTGAAAGAATGAACAGGGATGTTGGATAAGTGGAGCCAATTAGAGAGCAGTGACTATCACACTAAGTTGCATGAATCCTTTCTAAAAAGTTAACCATTAAGGTCTCTAATTAAGGGAGTGGACGATAAAACCAGTGTTATAGAAAGATTAAACTGGTGGAGCTGGGAATGACGAATTAGAGGGAAAGTGACACCAGAAAGAGGGAAAACCTATTAGAAGGCTGTTGCATTTACTCAGCCACATTATGATGAGGGCCTAGTGGTAGCGATCAGGATGCAAAAGATTGGAGAGAATATATATTGTACAAGTAGCTGCCAGATGCATGAAGAGCCATGACATGACATAAACTCCATTCAGACAGGTATACATTACCCACGCCACATTTCCTGACGCACTCCACATCCTGCAGATGGCCCAGCCTTTACAGACCTCCTGCTCACATGGCTATTGTAACTTCTGCACATGTTCTTCCTGTGTTTCTGCAGCTTTGTTCCATCCCACACGTGGCCATTGGGCAAGTTTTCCTCAAAAAAAAGGTGATCATCCTTGGATACAATTAATGGTATCACTACCTGTCAATGGCTTTACCTCTTTCCTGTTGTTAACGAAGGCATTTTTAAAATCTAAAGTAATTAGCAGTATGCAGTAATTTGTGGTTAAAAGGAAACAAAGGGCCTTTAAAAATGTGATCATATCAATCACTTATTTTAATAAACAAATCAGTCACTTGTTTTTATAAACAAGCCCATGGTATTTCTGTGTTGCACTTTAAATCTAGAACTGGGGGAGTCTCTGAGTCTACTCTGGCTCAGGAGCCTTCCCAAAAAAACAAAAAAATAAATAAATCTAGAACTGGGCTTGGCCTTCAAGATTCAATAACAGTTTTTTAAAGCCCAACCATAGTTCTAGATTTATTTTTTTATTTCTCCCTCATTCTTTCAACTCCCATTCTCTCACTATGCTAAGGAAATCATGTCATTTAGGAACACCACTATTAAAGTTTACATTCACCACTGCCACCCCCACCACACAAATAAGATGGATATAATTTATTTATTTATTTATTTTGAGACAGAGTCTTCCTCTGTTGCCCAGGCTGGAGTGCAGTGGCACAACCTCTGCTCACTGCAACCTCCGCCTCCCAGGTTCCAGCAATTCTCTTGCCTCAGCCTCCCGAGTAGCTGGGACTACAGGCACCTGCCACCACACCCGGCTAATTTTTTGTATTTTTAATAGAGACGGGGTTTCACCATGTTAGCCAGGATGGTCTGGATCTCCTGGCCTTGTGACTCACCTACCTCGGCCTCCCAAAGTGCTAGGATTACAGACGTGAGCCACCATGCCCGTCCCAAGATGGATATAATTTTTATGTTACAAAAAGATTTATAATTGTACTGGAGTCTGTTAACCTTCAGACAATTCCTTTAATGTTTTTATTTATTATTATTTTTAATGTAGGCAAGAATGAGATGATGATGCACTGACATACCTCCTTTTTTACTAACACAAAGGGCAGCTATCTGAAGCACATTATTCCAACATGGATCTTTTCAGGTGGCTCACGCCTGTAATCCCAGCACTTTGGGAGGCCGAGGTGGGTGGATCACGAGGTCAGGAGATCAAGACCATCCTGGCTAACACGGTGAAACCCTGTCTCTACTAAAAAAATACAAAAAATTAGCCGGGCATGGTGGCGGGCGCCTGTAGTCCCAGCTACTCGGGAGGCTGAGGCAGGAAAATGGCGTGAACCCAGCAGGCGGAGCTTGCAGTAAGCCGAGATTGCGCCACTGCACTCCGGCCTGGGCAAAAGAGCGAGATTCTGTCTTAAAAAATAATAATAATTAATAATAATAATGATAATATATCTCAGAGATCTTTCCTGTCAACATGTACAATTCTTACTCTTTAATGCTTTTATACTTACTGTACTATTTTAACTTCTTCAGAGTGTTCAGTTATGTGCATATGTATAGATGTGGATGTGAATGTGTGTGTGTGATAGTGGTTAAGAGCTTGAGTTCTGGAACCAGACTGCCTGTCCCGGAATCCTGCTCTGACACCTTCTATGTGACTTTAGACCAGTTTCTTAACCTCTGTGAGTCTCATTTTCCTCATTTATCATATGGTCAAAGTAGCAATGCCTATGTCGTGGAATTGGTGTGAAGATTAAATGAGATAATTCATGTCAGGAATTAGAGCCTGGCTGCCCCACAGTAAGTGCTTAATAAATGTTAACTGCTAGTGTTTTCATTCTTGCCTTTGCTGCTATTATTATTCCTAGTACTGCACTACTGATAAATACTTGATTTGTTTCCAGATTTTTGCTATGACAAACAATGCAGTGGTGAATATCCTTGTACATAGATCTTAAAATAACTTGGGGGATGTGTATCCCTGAGTGCAAACTCCTATAAACAGAATTGTTGGGTCAAAGAGTATGCAGCTAAAAATATTGCCAAATTGCCCTCTAAAACAGATATTCCAAATTACATTCTTACCAATCGTATAAGAAGAATATTACTCACCTTACCTCAGCCCTCGATATTATCAAATTTCTAAATGTTTACCAATCTTATACTTAGTTTGTCCTGCATCTCTTTAGATATGAATGAGGTTAAACATCCTTTTATAGGTTTATCACTTATATTTTTTCACAAATAATAATGAACTACTTGCTCATATCCTTTGCCTATTTTCTACTAAGTTGTATCTCTCTTTCTTACTGATTTCTAAGAGTCCCTAGTGCCTTATAAATAAAAATACTGACCTATCAATTTCCAGAAACATAGTTTCTATGGAAATTAGATATAACTGTGAATTACTTATATTCACTTGATTTTATTTTGTAAACATTTTAAAGCTCCCCACCCCGCCCCCGCCAATCTCTTGAGCATTCCTACCTAAAGTCACTTGGGGTCAGGGACTACAACTTCTATTCCTTTATTTCCGCTTGTTCCCTGTCCCTCTAGTAGCACCGGGCTTCTCTGCCAAATTCAGTGACTGGTGGAGGGGCCTTGCTATAGAAATTTCAAGAGTGGATTGAGTCATGGTCCTGAAACATAAGCCACACATTAGGTTATGTGAAGGCCTGGAAAACAAGAAAACATGTCCAGAGGCTAAGCAGGCTCCTTCTATTCCAGGCACTTCTCCAATGGCAAGGTGCTTAAGTCTATTTTAGCAAATAAGAAGATTGACCCGTTCACGTGGCATCTGACAGGAAAACGTGGAGCCAAGAACTTGGAGCTTTCTGGAATCCATTCATCTATAAACCTGTGGCTCTTTAGAACTTTTTCCAAATGGGGGCAGTGATAATGATCATGTGACTATAATGTGGCCCTTGTGAGCTCAGCGTCCAAAGTAATAATACTCCCAGCACCTTTTGTAGGGCACCTGCTGTGTGTGAGTACTGTTCTAGAAGTCTTCCACACATCCTCTGTATTCCTTGTAGGGTCCCTTCCAGGATTGTTCTTTCTACTTTAAAGACAAGGAAGCA
This sequence comes from Nomascus leucogenys, assembly GCF_006542625.1. Lineage (NCBI taxonomy): Eukaryota > Metazoa > Chordata > Mammalia > Primates > Hylobatidae > Nomascus > Nomascus leucogenys. The sequence goes on along the minus strand of NC_044392.1, from coordinate 2,567,242 downwards.
GGGACTCAGTGTAGTACAGTACCTTGTCCTAGTCACACTCATAGTGCAGGACAGAGGTGGATCCTATTCAGGCCTGAATACCCCAACCCCACACACTGTTTTGTTCTACTGTTCACTTTGTACATCTGTAGTAGGATTTTTCACATTTTGCCTTGTATATAGTTTCTTTGTTCTTCTAATACTGTAAAAGTCCTTGAACTCTGGAACCAGACTGCCTGAAGGCGGAAACCATGTCTTTTTCACCTACCCTCCAAGCAACAATCAGCGAGGCTATCGAGGTCAACTGGACTTGCCCCAAGAACACTTCATGGTCGATGTCTGGGTCAGGAATTGACTTTAGCCAACTGTGCCATCCTAGAAACCAGTGCCTCCCATCTGTGTGTGCTTTCTAGCTCTGAAAACTACCAAAAAGTCCCTGTATCTACTGGAATATAGCTTTGGGAAACCAAGAATACCTGCAGCCCCTGGTTCAGCAGGTACTTTAATGCGGAGGACCAATGTGGGCAGAACTGCACTACCAGCTTATGAATGAATGTTCAGATGGGAAGTGAGCATCTTTTCCCTTATGTTTTGTGCTAAGAATACTGTGGTGTTCAAGCCCAGATACTTTAAGATATATAGACATTTGGAAAATAAAGAAAAGGACAAATGAGAAAATAAAAACCAGCAGTAACACTATCACCCAAAGCAGCCATTATTAACATTTGGTATCTATCCTCCCAGCTAAGCTATACATTAAGTAACATGTACTTAACAATGGGATTATATTATGCATATTACATTTGTAACAAGCTTAGTGCCATTTTGATTGGTTATTCCAAATCTAGGGGAAGCCTATTAGCCAAAGTTCTCTCCTTCCTCTGGCTGTGATTTAGTGGGGGTAGAGGTGGGGTTTAAATCATAATTACCCTTACTTAATGTCATTTTAAATGTTGCAAAGCACTTCACATCCTGCTGAGGAATCTGATAGTGCCGAAGCAAGACCAGAGCCTACATCTGCACTCAAGCTTCAGAGCCTTTCCACAATGCTTTTCAGTTTCAGGTTTCAGGAGGAAAGAGAAGCAAAAAGCAGTGCTATCATAAGCAGGGCTAGATGATCTAATGGCAGAGCCAGATGGGGTCTTGTTTTTAGTTGCAATCTGTCTGAGGTATTCTTGTCAATATTATTTAACAATTAATTTTTAAGTATTTTTTTACATGCACAGGGAACGAAGTCCAAAAGACTCAAAAGAGTATACGGTGAAAAGCATGCCTCCCCCTACTCCCCGGCAGGCATCACTGTCTGCCATTTCTTGTGTATCCTTATCTGAAGCATTCTGAGTTCAAAGGGCAGGCAAGCATTTGCAGAGGTCATCAAGGGTATTTTCCTCTGTCGCATCCGTATTCTCTGCAGAGGTCATCCTGGTAACCAGGCTTCATAACCCCCAACAATATTCCAAAGGACTATCTCCTCCTTTCAAAGTGCACGGTGGATGTATCCTGAGGCAGGGTCAAAACCACCCACTGAGACCACCCCAAACAAAGAGGGCAGAGCTGCCGTGCTGCCAGAGGAACAGACTCAGGAGGGCCACAGCTGAATCTGGACCAGTCTCAGAGTCAGGAGACCGAGGCCTCATCTGGCCTCTGCCATGGATGGACTGTAAGCAAGTTACTTAACCTTTCTGGGAAGTCTCTTCCTTGTCTAACAGGGTAAGATTATAATTAAGAGGATGGCTCAGAACAATTCCTCTTAAGCTTTAATGTGCATGTGAGTGACCCAGGGGATCTTGTTACAATGCAGATTCAGATTCAGCAGGTCTGGGGTGGGGCCCAAGATTCTGCATTTTCAACATGCTCCAAAGACTCGAGAAGTGGCCCTCAACTACTGGCCTGTGACCTGTTCCCGGGACTAAGCACCTGGTAATGTTTACTTCAGAGCTGAGCAGCTCCCTCTGGAGAATGCTGACATTCAATTTCCTAAGATTTTTATTTGGCCTCTGGTGCCTGGTGATGGTGCTGCTGCCAGATCCTGTGCTGAATGTTCTGAATATATGGTTCCTCACTTAATCCTCCCAGCTACTCAGTGAAGTAGGTGTTGTGATAATCCCCATTTCACAGATGAGGAAACTAAGGCTTAGAGAGGTGAATGTGCTCAAGATTACACAGCTGATAAGAGGCAGAGCAGGCCTTCCCACAGACCATCTGATTCCAGACTCCTGTGTTAACACTAAACCAAAGAGCGAGTGGCATTCTCCATTTCAGCTTTGAAAGTGAACACCACAGGAAGTGCTGTACCAAGGGGCCTCCTCTTGTGTCTGTGTGGGAGGGGGACGCTGCTGTCCGTCAGCTCAGAGTGTCTCCTCCAAAGAAATGCATCTCAGCTTGCAAATCCTCTACCCCAAATTTTTGTGAAAACTCTTCAAGGATTCTGACTGCAGCTCTTATCAGTTACGGAGCAGGAAGCCGCCTTCCACAAGCCACTCTCTCCCCATACGAGAGGGTTCCTTGGCTGTGAACAGCACTTAGATTGTGTCAGAGGAAGGCCATGGGCTTTAACAGGCCACATCCATTTTCATTTACCTTCTGAAAGAAGATTAAGGAGAAAATTCAATTTTGCCTAATGCCTCCCCCAAATGGCTAATTTATATGCTAATTAGCAAGATAGGGATCGATGAAACTGGTAATCAATATGATATCCAAGGCAATGGTAATGAAATTCATTCTGAGATGCACTGGCAGTGGAAAGGAAGCAATTATGCAGAATAAATGGGGCAGCTCGGGGAATAAGGGCCCCAGATTGCACCTGACTGCATTATTTCCCCTTTTACCCCTCCCCTCACCCTTCCCCATCCCGTTAAAGTCAACTGTCCATTCAGATCCTTTGAGGTACCACGTGCCAGCTTCTCCCTCTCCAAATACCTGATCCTGTATTAGCCCTGTGGATTTGTGGCCCACCATGGGGAAATGGAGCTACAGAAAACAGCAGGCTCTGAAAAGACTAAGGATACAAACCCTGGAGGAGAAGCAGGGGCTGAGTAGGGGCTCTTAAGCCATAGACTGAGTGGTGAATTCATACTTTACCGTCACACCTTCTGAGGTTGGCTTAAGGTTTTTTAATTCTAAAGCATTATAGATACCATATTGCCCCACATTTCCACAACTGTCCTAATTTCGAATATTTTGTCCCATGAGGCCATATGTTAAATGACATGTCCTACATAAGTCCAGTGATAAGTAGGCCATAGTGTTTTTGTATGATTTAGCCTAATACTAGGAAGTCTTGTTTCAATCTGGACATTTATTCCAGTGTTTCAGATATTTTGGAGGAGAGGGGAGAGGTGTGATTGCAATTATCTCTGGAGATTTCGGGGCCCCATAGTATTCATTTCACACTTTTCAACTAAGATCATCGAAATTTGTCTTTTACCCCAATGTCTGCTCTTTGGAATCGCCTGGGTAATTTGTCCCCAAATTTTCTTATGAAAAGTTCTGAACATACCAAAAAGTTGAAATAAGTATACAGTGAATGTCACATGTATCCTATCCAGATTCTACAATTAACATTTTACCATACTTGCCTTATCACATATCTGTCCAACTGTCCATCCCCCATCCATCATCAGTTCATCTTTTCTTAATGCATTTCACAATAAATTGCAGGCATCAGGATACTTCAGTCCTAAACACTTCAGTATGTATATCATTAACTAGAGTTCAATATTTATTTTTTTTTATCTTAAGGTAAAATGTATATACAACAAAATGCACAAACTTGAAGAACACTATTCCGTAAATTTCGACAGAGGCATACATTGATGTAGTACAAATCCCTATCAACATCACCCCAGAAATTCCCTCTTCCCCCTTTCCCAGCCATTCCCCACCCCATACCCCACAGAGGCAACCACTGCTCTGATTTTTTTCTATCACTGATTAACTTTATTCTGAGAACTCCATATAAATAGAACCATGTAGTATGTACCCTTGTATAAGGCTTCTTTTATTCAGCATAGTATTTTTTAAATTCATCCATGTTGTTGCACATATTAATATTTTGTTTCTCTTTATTGATGAATAGCATTCCATTGTGTGGATATACCACAGGTTTGGGGGCTATTATGAATGAAGCTGCTATGAACATATTTGTACAAGACTTTTTATGAACATATGTTTTCATTTTGCTTGAGTGAATTCCTAAGGATGGAATTTCTGGGTTATAGGGTAGATGAATGTTTAGTTTTATAAGAAATTAGCAGACTGATTTCCAAAGTGGCTGTGCTATTCCTGGGAAGTGCTTTAAAAACGCTGTTTCGGCTGGGCGTGATGGCTCATGCCTATAACCCCAACACTTTGGGAGGCCAAGGCAGAAGGATCACTTGAACCCAGTAGTTTGAGACCAGCCTGGGCAGGAAAGCAAGATGCCATCTCTACAAAATAAAAAATATAAAATTAGCCAGTTGCAGTGGTGTGTGCCTGTACTTTGGAGGCTGAGGCAGGAGAATCACTTGAGTCTAGGAGTTCCAGGCTGCAGTGAGCCATAATTGTACCACAGTTGTACCACTGTACTCCAGCCTGGGTGACAGAATAAGACCTTGTCTCAAAAGAATAATAATAAAATAAAAACATTGCCTCTCTGCTCCCCCTACCAAAAAATTCTTAGTTAATTACTTGATCAGGAGTGGGGCCCAGGCACTGGTGTTTCCGACATGCACTGCTGTGGTTCTGATTTGCAGCTGGAGGAGAGAGTCACTGAAGGTTTAACATTTAACTCGAGTTTAAAGACCTTTTGGTGCCTATGTTAAGTGCAAAAAGTTGACTTTTTTTTTACTTTGAAAACTGGCTTTCTGTTGCTGTTCCCCTTTTTCCTTTACTTTTTTTTTTCTTTTGCTGCTATAGAGACTTGATGGTGTTCTTGGATTATTTGGACATCAGAGTTCACTTGAGTCAAAAGATCTGCTTTTTAATCCCAGTTTTGCCACTTTGTAGCTGTATAAGTTTGAGCAAGTTACTCATCAGTGTCCTTCTCTGTAAAATATGGTTTCTATTATGTATTCCAAGGCTATAAGGATAAAAGTGCCTGACTCAAAAATTTTCTGAAATTTATTATAGGACAGGAGTGGAAATAGAGTTATCCATTGCCCTCCCCAACCCCCAGGATACGTGAGATTCCTTAACTCTGCCTTTCTGAACAAAGGCAGATTGACAGTTCTTTTCTTTGGTTCTATAATATGGCTCTGGATGTGAGGCTGTGAATGTCAGAGGTTGGAGAGCTGTCACCACTTCCTGTAACGATTGGAGTATAATTACCTCTTGTCTTACAAGTATGTAAAACTCCAAATCAGTAGGATAGGGATTTTGAATTGGTTTTCCATTCCTGATGGTGATGTGGGCTGATCCATCTCTTCATTGTCCCCATGTAACCCACAACACATCTTTGCAAGACTGCTGGGTAGAGTTGATATTAAGAGAACAGTGAAGAGCTGTACAGCAGCTGAAGTCATCGTTTATTCTTGCCTTCATTGGCTCTGGATTACCAAGCATCAAATCAATAACAACAATGACAGCAAAATCAACCTGCCATCCGAAGCCTAGCCTGCTCACTCTGAGACAGGCTTGGAGACTATCTTCTGAGTCCGCTTCATATGGTTCTGGTCCACACAGACTGCACTTGTCCCTGAGCACAGAAAGTTGGTGTGTGTGGCTCCTGACAAGATTTACATCAAATGCTCAGTACTTGTTGGAAGAAAAAAACAAAACAAAACAAAAATCTCTTGAAAAGGTCTTATAAGTGATGTGGCTTCTCTCATTGTTTTGTTCAACCATTTAAATGAGGATTTTCCAGTCGGCACCAGGAAGAATGCACTTGAGGCCAGCATGGGTACAGATGAGGCTTCTAAATCAGGGTAGAAGTGCCAGGCTTAGCTCCTTTCTAAACAGGAGGGCTGAGGATTCTCCTTCACATCCTCCCAGACAACTACTGAGCATGCAGCATGCATTCTTTGCCTTCCTGGGAAGGTAGAGTTTTCAGAGTATTCGAGGTTGCTCTGGGCACCAGTTATCAGTGATAACTAACAAAGATCCAGGGAAAATGATGGCCGCTAATGAGCTTCTTTTCAAGTTTATGGCCTCCCTGAGTGTCTGTCTGTGGAACTCTCATGCCTTTGTAAGGGGGGTACAGGATAGAGGGGACAAGGGAAGAGATCAGATGGCCTGCTATCTGAAGCATGTGCCTGGCTTCAATAGTCCCCTTTTGGGTTGGTTTATTCTGTAATGTGTCCCCTGAGAAGACAGACTAAGCAGCCTGGGTTACCCTGCAATTTCTCCAAACTATTTGCATGAAATACTGCAGGCAAAAAGCCCGGCCCCTGATTGGCTGTTGCTAGGTAACAACATAATCATCAGGAAATTAGGCTGTCCTTTTTTTTTTTCCCCCAACACGGAGTATGTGTGTGATTGCAGTGTTGTGCAGGAAGAGAGAGGGAGTGGAACAAAGACAGATAAATGGGATGATCTTGAAGGCGGGGACACCACAGCCACAAACCTGCATCCCACGGTAGGACAATCTGCTTTGGGTTGGGCTCTTGACTCAGTCAAACCAATATTGGTACATTTCCTTTTTATAACAATGGCAAAGCTAGGAGGGCCCTGCAGACAGCAGGAACAGGAGCGATAATAGAAGCAACTTTGAGATTTGAAGTGCTTTTTAGAAGCAAGAGGTAGTATTTAATATGTGGGAATGACTCTAGTGAAGTGAATAAATGAGTGTGTCTGGAGAATGTATATAGGCAGATAAGAATCCATTAGTATGGCCGTAGAGCACCTGCAAGGAACAGAACGTGAGAACGCGCATGTGAATGAGGCATGACGGAAAAAACAAGCTTGCTCTAAGATAGGAAAGGGAGCCCATAACTGAAGTTTCAAACTGTGTCTGTTATGACTCCGCCAGTGTTTAGCATGTGGTCCTCGCATTAGGACCTCATAGACAGGTGGATGAAGAGGCAGCAGTCTAAAGAGAGCGTTTGTGTATGTGCATGTGCGTGTGTGTGTGTGTGTGTGTGCACGCATGTGTGCACACAGCTGAAGCACCAAGTTCATTTTCAAGATTGCGTCCTGAATAACAGTGTGCAGAGCCCTGGCAAGTACACAGCCACACCTGGACGCTTCCACTGGGTAATGAATATCCATGAAGACCCTTAGCACTTTCCTTTCCCTCTGTGCTAGCCCCAGGTGGCTTTCTCACCTCTAACCTCCCTTATCTAGCCTTCCTTTTGAGCTCCCTAGCAATAACCCTGCCCTTACACTAGAGCCTTAGTTGCAGTACGGCATACTTCATTGGCTTGCTACAACCCCAGCCAAGCTAATTGCCTTTTGCCATTCATTGTCTGCCGGATTAACGACTCCTCCTGTGTCTGGTTGCCCATCGCCTCCTCTGAGATTCCTCTGTGTACTCTCTCTGGCTTGTCTTTCCCTTCTTCCATCTCCTCAGCTCAGCCTCTCTGAGCTCCACATCTGAATTTTTGGAAGGTATTTAATTTAAATGATAAAATAGAAGCACTGCCTTTTTTTTTTTTTTTTTCCTGATCAAAGGGAATAGTATTAGGCATGATGCAGAGGGGACCATTTTGTAGGAGTGGTAAAAAATATGCAAATGTATCAGAAACAAGACAGAGTATGTGCCAATAACCAAGACTCAGAAGAAAAGATCTTCCCAAGCATACAGTCCCCTACAGTGATTTGCTGTCTCCAGTGGGTGAGCCTAACAAGGCTCAAAGCTCCTGCCTGAAAGAAAAAAGCCCTCACTAAGCTACAGTGGCTCAAATCCCCTTTCTGAGTACATGTACTAAACAGAATGAACTTGATGCTCTGCAAAGCCTTTAGGACTTGAAGTGCAGATCATCTTCCTCTTCTCCAGTGGTGACTGTCATTACCTTTTAGTTCTCAAACATTAAAATAGAGCACAATCTCTGTTCCACTTCCACTTCCCCGGCATTCTCCAAGACAGTGGCTCTCAAAGTGTGGTCCCGGGACCAGCAGCCTCAGAAGTCTGGGGATGGGTGGGGCCCAGCAATCTGTTTTAACAAACCCTCCAGGTGATTTTATTGTGCGCTCAAGTCTGAGAACCACTGTGGACCTGAGAATTTGCATTTTTAATAAGACCTCACTCTTTGAAAATCTCTGCTCTAAGAATAGAAAAGAGGGGCCAATGTGTGATGAGAAGGATCTCATTCCACCTAGAAAGCCCCCTCCCCATTTCCGAAGTCCCAGTCGAACCTGTCTTTAAAGATCCACCAAACGAAACTTCAGCTGATGCAAGTGAAAGTTATCCCTTGACAGCTTCCTGCATTTCAGGGGTGCACAAACCAAGGGCCAAATCCAGGTCACAACTTGTTTATGTAAGGCCCTCAAACTAAGAATAGTATTTACATTTTTTTAATGGTTGGAGGGGGTGAGGAACCGAAGAAGAATGTGCAGCAGAGACCATATGTGGTGTACAAGGCCTAACCTAGATACTCTGTCCCTTTACAGAGGAAAAAAAAAAAAAATGCTGACTCCTGTTATATTTATGTGCTTTTCTTATTTTTCCTCTTAAACTGTTAACTTCTTAAAAACAGAGTCAATATCTGAGTCATGTTTGTATTGCATTCAGTACCAAACATATAGTAATTGTTCAATAAATATGGGAAGGGACGGATGGTGGTGGTTGGGCAGCTGACAAGTGTTGTGGGAATCCAAAAGAGATGGACTTTTATACTTGACCACTTTGTGGCCGTCCTATCCATAAAATAAGAACAGTGTTTTTCTCCACCTTAAGTAGATGATGAACATCCAGAAGTTCATACTAATGGAATTTACTCTAGTAACTAGAATGGTGAAAAGCAGTTGGATAAGATTAGTATTGAAAACATCCATAAATGGATAAGTCAAAAATAAGCAAAAAGCTTAAAATTTCAGGTGGATTTCTGATATCCAGTAAAAAGTTTTCACGGAATTATGTACTACCATGGTTAAAAGAGCCCCTAGTGATGCTGCTGCACGAATTCCACCTGCCCCATGGTTGCCCAGCCTCTGCTTGAACCCCTCCACCAACTAGGAACTCGCTTCCTCACAGCCAGCCCCACTCTACTTTTTAAACAGCTCCAGTGATTAGGAAGCACTTTTTTTCTATTCAGTTGAAATCTATCTTCTTATAATTTCCACCCTGTAGTCCTAGTTCTGCATACTTTAATTTCAAAATTAGCTACCTACGTTTTATACATACAATAAAGGAAGTAGGGTAGAGTTATGCTTGACTGGAAAGAATGGGAGGTTGATGGGGACCTATCCATTTAGATAATTTTCCCCTGCAAATAGGGAACAGGTTAGAAATACAAGAAGCTAAAAGCCAAGATGTATGCTAACAGAGGAAAGGCAAACTTATGAGTATAAAATGGAATAGAACATTCCAAATTTGGCAGGAAGCAAAAGGCCAGTGGTCACAGTAGATCACAGGCTGACCACAGATGTGCATGCTGTTTCTGCTAGAAAGGAATGTTAATAGCAATTAAAGGCTATTATTTGGGGCAAATGAGGGTAAGGAGGCCCCAGAGCTAGGCCCAGGGGACTCTGGAATTGCTGCCAGGACAAGTTGCCAGGGCAGAGGCAAGCAGCAGGAAATGTCTTGGGAAGAGCTGGGCCCTCTGCGTGGCGGCTGGGCCAAAGCAGTGAGGCCTTCAAAAGGGAACTGTCCCAAGAAGATGGAGGAAGGGAGTGGAGAAAGGGAGCTGGAAGTGCAAGTTATACTCCTGTTTAGATGGAGGAAAGGAGTGGAGAAAGGGAGCTGGAAGTGCAAGTTATACTCCTGTTTAGATGGAGGAAAGGAGTGGAGAAAGGGAGCTGGAAGTGCAAGTTATACTCCTGTTTATAATGTAATGTAGGCTTAAGATTAGTCCAAACACCCTGAGAACTGATGAAGCATCACATGAACAACATCCCCAAGAAGAATGTGTGTTGAACGTTCACTGCTCTGGGTTTCTAAAATGCTTTTACTGCACAGAGCTTGGAGCTGCGTGGGGGATTGAATCTAGTAATAGCAATCACCAACTAGCTTCTAGTCTCTCTCGCACCCCCCACACCCTGCCAAACACCCACCACATGCACAGCCCATGGCTTACGTCTGTCCTGGGTGTCACTTCTTCCAACTTCATCTGCAGGTGAGGGGGTTTTTTTCTTTTTTTTTTTTTAACAAGAACATTTCTTGGACTTGAGAATGGGGCTTTTGGGAGCCTGGTGGAAGGTTTATGTCCAAGCCAGGACTAAGAGCCTAGTCAAAAATTGTAAGGGATTAAAAGCCCACGTGTTCGAGCATCTTCCCTTCTCCACATTCAAGGCACTCCCACGTTACAACCTGGACATGAGCTCCAGATTCAGACGATTCTGATTTATGCCACTTCATAGTTTTATGATCTTAGAAGTTACTTTACCTCAGAACCTGTTGCCTCATGTAATCACTGCTCTAAAGCAATGCCAGAAGGATTAATCAGGCAGAGGAGAGTTGATCATGACAGAATGATGCCCATTCTGTGGGCACATGGTGCTGGGTGTTTTCTTTCTACGTATTTTTTAGGTGCTTGCATTTTCTTATTTACTTTTCCCAGTAACTCTTCATAATTGCTGTCACTGGGCCGGGTGTGGTGGTTCACACCTGTAATCTTTGGGAGGCCCAGGTGGGCAGATCACCTGAGGTCAGGAGTTTGAGACCAGCCTGACCAACATGGTGAAACCCTGTCTCTACTAAAAATACAAAAAATTAGCTGGGCGTGGTGGCTCATGCCTGTAATCTCAGCTACTCGGGAGGCTGAGGCAGGAGAATCGCTTGAACCCAGGAGGTGGAGGTTGCGGTGAGCCGAGATCATGCCATTGCACTCCAGCCTGGGCAACAAGAGCAAAACTCTGTCTCAAAAAAAAAAAAATTGCTGTCATTAGCACTGTTTCCCAGATGAGGAAACCAAGGCCTCTAGAGGTTAAGTAACCTGTCTCAGGTCTTCTAGCTGGGGCAGAGACAGGAATCAAGACAGCTTTCTCCAACTATGAAGCTCTTCCTCTTTCTTATAAATTATGCTGCCTCTCTGAGCCTGTGCCCAGCATGTGGTGGGCATTCAGGAAAGGTGGGCATCCTCTATCCCCACTCTGCTGTGGGACAGTTGTTTTTGTTTTGTATTACTTTTCAATTAAATGATTGCAAATGATTTTGCAAACATTGCTAACAGGACCAGCCTTATGTGTAGATAATATATGTTGAAATACTTATGAGCAGGAAAGGCCTACAAATGTTAGACATGCCCCAATTATTACTCAGAGTGTGATTTCAGGGATACCAGGCAGGGCCTGAGAGAGTTCTAGTTGACGCGTTTGCCTTAGACTGATGCTGCTGTGGGAGATGACTCTTGTGAGACAGGCTAGTAAACAGAAGGCTGTGGCAGCCAAGTGAACTTCGTAAGAACTGACTGGCCCAGAGAGGCCTGGACTGGAATAAGCACAAGTAATTCTGCCTCTTGTGCATGGACTTTGAAACCTGTGTTTCTGATCCTACACCTGCCATTTGCTAGCTCTGGGGCTCCGATAAGTTACAGGGCCTCTATGAACCTCAGTTGTCTTGTGAGAAAAATGAGGAAGTAATCTCTGTACCAGAGGGTGGTTGTGAGGAATAAGTGAGATCGCGTCCCTGAGTAACCAATAAATGGCAAGAATTACTATCATTTCCCAGTGGCTGGCCTGAGAACACTGGCCTCCTAATGGATAAAAGACCATCTACATACCTAATTAAGGTCCTTGTGATGGGAGACACCCCATCTATCCCTGACAGTCTCTCTTTAGAATATGTCAAAGTGCTTAAAGCCCCATTCCTTTAGTCTCCTCATAGGGGATGTAAAGGGAAACTCCAAGGGAGGTAGGCTGTATCCTTGGCAGAAGCTCTGCGGGGAGCATGCTCAGATCTTCACAGGAAAACAGGGCACCCAGTGCAGTCACTGCTTCTCTAGGGCACTCTCAATGCTAGTGTTCATGAAAGTCAGCAAAATCCTTGACCCCAGTGTTACAAAGAGTTAAGCCTGTAGGGCCACTGGTAGGCCCAAGATACAGCCCAATTTCAGGGGTGGAGGAAGAGAAAAAGAAGGCCAGTAAAAAATTTCTAGATAAGTTTTTAGACCCTTGAACTTTATTCTGAAAGCCTGATAATTAGCCACTTCCCATGATCCCTGTGTTGCCCTAGTCATACTTGTCAGGACACAGCAGCGGCAGAACGGCCAGCATACTACGGTTTAACCGTCAGGCCAGTTCAAGGCTGAGCAGGAGCAGCAGAAAATGGCCAGCTCTAGAAATAGTAGCTGTGTGTATGTGTATGTGCACATGCACGTGTGTGCTGCGTGTGCTGTGCGCGCTTTGTGTATGTGCTGTGTGTGTGCTTTGTATGTGTGCAGGGTGTGTGTGTGCACACTGTGTGCTGTGCTTTGTGTATGTGCTATGTGCACTGTGTGTTGTGTGCGTGCTGTGTGCACCGTGTTTGCCTGGTGTATGTGTGTATGTGCTTTTTTTTTTTTTTTTTTTTGAGACGGAGTCTCGCTCTGTCGCCCAGGCTGGAGTGCAGTGGCGCAATCTCGGCTCACTGCAAGCTCCGCCTCCCAGGTTCACACCATTCTCCTGCCTCAGCCTCTCCGAGTAGCTGGGACTACAGGCGCCCGCCACCACGCCCGGCTAATTTTTTGTATTTTTTAGTAGAGACGGGGTTTCACCGTGGTCTCGATCTCCTGACCTCGTGATCCGCCCGCCTCGGCCTCCCAAAGTGCTGGGATTACAAGCGTGAGCCACCACGCCCGGCTGCTATGTGCTTTTTATATGTACGCTTTGAGTGTCTCTGCTGTGTGTGTGTGCTCTGTGGGGAAATTTAGTATGGAGGGATATTGTTTTTAAGATGAGGTCTCACTATGTTGCCCTGGCTGGTCATGAACTCCTGTGCTCAAGCAGTCTTCCCATCTCAGTTTGGGTAGCAGGGATTACAGGTGTGCATCCCCACACCCAGCTTGAAGAGATTTTTGTAGGGATCTTTTTTTTTTTGAGACACAGTCTCACTCTGTCACCCAGGCTGGAATACAATGGCATGGTCTCGGCTCACTGCAACCTCCGCCTCCCGGGTTCAAGGGATTCTACTGCCTCAGCCTCACGAGTAGCTGGGATGATTATAGGCGCCCACTACCACGGCCGGCTAATTTTTGTATTTTCAGTAGAGACGGGATTTCACTATGTTGGCCAGGCTGGTCTTGAACTCCTGACCTCGTGATCCACCCGCCTTGGCCTCCCAAAGTGCTGGGATTACAAGCGTGAGCCACTGCACTCAGCCAGGGGTCTTTTTTTTATAGTAGTCTTTTTTGTGGCCTTGGCTACTGAGATTTCTATGTATAAATCCCCAAAATGCATACCATTACAGAGGCTAAACAAGGAAGAGCTGACTGAGATTATAACATAAAAAAATTTACTCTGGGCCGGGCACAGTGGCTCACACCTGTAATCCCAGCACTTTGGGAGGCCGAGGCAGGCGGATCACCTGAGGCCAGGAGTTCAAAACCAGCCTGGCCAACATAGTGAAACCCTGTCTCTACTAAAAATACAAAAATTAGCCGGGTGTGATGGTGCAGGCCTGTAATCCCAGCTACTTAGGAGGCTGAGGCAGGAGAATCACATGTACCTGGGAGACAGAAGTTGCAGTGAGCCGAGATCATGCCACTGCATTCCAGCCTGGGCGAGAGAGCAAGACTCCATCTCAAAAAAAAAAAAAAAAAAAAAATTTTTTTACTCTGTTACTAGACCCAAGAAAGTATTAGACCTGAAAACACTGTGCTGACGATAACTGGCTCAGATAGTGATCTTATTACAGGTCTCTGTTGCCCACAGGGCCTGAGACCAGTAGGTCTCAAAATGTAACCCAAGACCAGCTGGTCTCAAAATCTAACTTTGAGTTTATTGAAGGAAATGATAGTATCTTTTTTCTCTAAGGGAAAAAAGTCAACTTCTATCCTACCTTAATGTACTCTCTTTGTAATCCATGCTTAAGCTGTGCTGGATGTTTTAAATGCATTGTTTTACCTATTATTTAAAACCAATGAAGTCTGCACTCTTGTCCATTTCACAGAAGAGGCAAATGAGGCGCAGAGAGGTTACGTAACATGGCCAGGGTTGCATTCCTGTATGTGAACCCTGCCCTGGCAATGTTTGCTCATTTTTATGGAGTAGAACATCTCTCCTCTTTTCTAAACTCTCTTGTGATACTTTGCCTTTGTGTGATTTTTGTTTCCAAAATGCTTTCTCCTATTTATGTTGTTTCATTTTCCGGAAGCTCTGGGAGGTCGGGGTAAAGTATTACGATCTCCACGTAACGCTGCTGCCTAGCTCCTACCTAGTCAATGTGTGGCTGGGTCTAGTCCCGGCCTTTCGGCCAGGACCTTCTACATCTGCTTTTTGCAGTGACCACAGTCCCACACCCATCACTTCAACACCGCTCATCTTTCATTTCCCCTCTCACTCCATTCCCAAATCAAAAGTTACATGTCCTGGGCCCTATTCAGAGTAGCCATCTGGACCCACAAATTTGAGTAAAGATGCTAATGGCTACTGATGGTTTCAAAGGTCCTTTCTCAGATAACATGGTATTTCCACAGTGTGCTTCGGTATCTTAACCTCAGGTTCCTCATCAGGAGGTGAAGAGCTTCCCAAAGAGCTTCAAGCTGTATTCATTCCTCATTTAACAAAATCTTACTGTTGCTGGCTCGGCACCATGTTAGGCATTAGGAATGTAAAAATAATGGAATCACTGCCTAGTGAATAAAATCAGCTGTCCTGCTATGCTATTAAGTTCAGAAGAAGGCACCAAATCCAGGCTGGGCTACAAAAAGGAAGTCCCTAAGAGGAACAGACGTTATAGCTGAACTGCAACAGGTGAATGCGCTCCGGCCAGGGAGATGGGGAGTGAGGGGCCTGGGGAGTGGCCCAGGCAGAGGGAAAGGTCTAGGCAAGGGATGAGACAGCATATGACTAATTCTGGAATCGGCTGTGTGGGGGCACGTGGTGGGCAATGAAGCTGGAGAGAAACAGGAAGATCCCTAAACAGAGTGCTGCCAACATTGCCTTCCTTCCATGTGGAGGTGTTTTGAGGTTTCAGCAGGAAGAAACTATGTTTGGTAACTCTTCCCATCTCAAATTCTAGCCCCTTTTTGCAGGGACTTCATTACGACCATCTTATGGCATCAATGGTGACTGCCCCTTTTAAATCTCATATTCAAATGGATAGTGGGGCCCCTCAGAGCAGTGGCTCTCATGCTTCATAGGCATCAGAATCTCCCAGAAGGCTGTGAGAACACAGGCTGCTGAGCCCTGCTCCCGGAATTTCTGATTCCGTAGGTCTGAAGTGGTACCTAAAAATTTGCATTTTTGGAGAGTTGCCAAGGGACCACATTTTTGAGAAGCCTTGGAGCATGCAAAGCTGTCCCATTAACAAGGCTGTTTTTTATGCCTTTGCACCCTTCTTTACCATTAGTTTCAGTTGACCTTTTTAGGCTGGTCAGGTTGAGTATTAGGCAGCGTAATCGTTCCCTAAGGCCGCCTTAACAAATTACCACAAACTGGGTGGCTTAAAACAACACAAATGTATCATGTTACCATTCTGGAGGCTGGAAGTATGAAATCCAGGTGTCGGCAGGGCCATGCTCCCCCTAAGTCCTTCCTCGCCTCTTCCTAGCTTCTGGTGGCTGCAGGTGTTCTTTGGCTGGTGGCAGGATAGCTCCAATCTCTGCCTCCATCTTCACGTGGCTGGCTTCTCCCCTTGTGTGCCTGTTTTCCCATGGCGCTCTTTTATAAGGACACTGCTTATATTTGATTAGGGGCCCACAGAAGACACAGAATGTATTTTGCTCTGCCTTACAGCAGTGACTCCAGAGCTGCCCGAGTCTAGACAAACTCATCCATCCCCTGTCCCCAAGCACTCAGCATCTGCACAGTGTGGCTTTCACTGTACATCCCTTCCAAAAGACAGCAAATCCTTCTTTTTCCTCCTCATATTCTTCAACCAACCAGCACCAGCTTGTTATAGAAATACTTGATATAACCTGCCTTTTAGAAATTAGGAACAAAACAGTAAGGTTTCAGAAAGAGTTTATTCATTTAAATTTATGGTGTTTTGCATCACAATGAAATCATTCTATTTGGATTGCTAGGACTATATGACCAGCTTTCATTCCTCATCCTTCACTTCTATTTTTGTTGGCCTTCATTTACTTACTTTGGTTTCTAGAGACACTAAAGGTGGCAACATGCAGAGGACAGGGGAAAGGGAGGGACCTTTTGAGACGCTTTGAGCTGCATCCATTTGGACTGCTCCCAGTGAGTCAGTGGCTTCAGACTGGAACAAATCGGGACACTTATGTTCATGCAGCAGCCGGGAGGTGTAAGGAGGCCTCCCCCAGGTCCCCTAAGTCTAGGGAGTCTGAATCTTCTGTTATTACTGCCTTACGCCTCTGGCGGAGAGGCATCCAGAAAGGAGAAGCAGAGCCACAGCAAAGGAAAATGTTCACCCATCTCTTCAGACTCTCCGTACCAAGCCGCCTCATGATAATACCAGCAGCCCCGATGGGGCTGACTAGACTTCTCATTTCCTGCCCAGCTCTGATTCCGTTAGGAAAAAACCTCACCCTGCCTTACCCCAGGGCTTTAGGCTAGACTTGGAGAGAGGTTTTCAGTATCCTTCCCCTCTGCTTTCCCGGAACCTCTGTCACAGCTGTAATCCACAGCAAATGGATTTCCCTGACACTGGGGACAAAGGCCTAGTGTTTCGTAGACTTGGCGGCTCCTGGGAGGGCAGAACCATCAGCGTTTCTCCAGCTGCTGGTCTCAGGCCCTGTGGGCAGCAGAGACCTGTAATAAGATCACTATCCAAGCCAGTTTTAGTCAGCACATCATTCAAAGTGGCCCGTTGCGGTTAGGAGCAGAGAAGTGACTGAAATAGGAATCACAGCCCTTCAGAGCCGGGGCTCATACAAAACCACACAGTGAGTGGGAACCCAGAGAAAAACAGACTTCTGGTTCCTGATGGTAGCCATTAATGAGATGTGGCTGCGACTTATAATGGGAGTCCGCAGGGATGGGTGGCCTTGGGGAAGAAATAGGAACTAGTTAGAAGGAAGAGAAGGAAAGAATAAGAGTAGGAATTAAAAGGAAATTGAAAAGGGGCGGGTAGAATACTGAAAGCCTAGATACTGTGAAAGTTTAAGGATTCAGATTTTCTAATGTGGGTCACCAGAGGGAAGGAGGTAAGGAGAGTCCACAGATGCCTCAGCAGCCCTCAGTGAGACTGCCAAATGCCTCCGCTGCTCCCCAGCAGCCAGGACTTTGAGCGGAAGGAAGGTGGGAAGGGGGAGATATGAAAGCTCTGGTTCAAAAAGGGGAACTGTAGAAAAAAAAGTTTTAAAGCCGTTATATGGGTCCACACTTCCTAATTATGTTTTCTTCCAACTCAAGTTCCCTTCTACTAGGAGACCAATAATAAAGTGACATATGGCAGGACCTTAGCTTCTGGTTTCTCTGCAGGGCAAACTTCACCTCTCTCGTTGATAAGTCACCACCACCATGCGGGCAGGAGGTTTCCTGAGGTGCCTTCCATGGTACTGGATGAGAATCAGGGGAGCCATATCACCCCAAGTCACTTACCTCCCCCACACTGGGTCTCCGTTCTTGCATAGAAAAAACAAGGGAGATGATGGTAATGTTCGATTTCTCATACTGGTTGACGGGTACACAAGCATATTATCCTTTATATATGTATTACATAGAATATTTTGTAAGTATAAATGGACATTAATTAACAATTAGGGAATTAAATTCAGAGATCTCAGTTCATTTTCAACTGAAAATCTAGTATGCTTTGACATGGACTTCACCCAGTGTGGCTGAAATAATGGCTCAAGGGGAAGTTGCAGCGGGGATCATGGGAAGCACTCTGACTTTGGAGTCAGGCCTGGTTTTGAGTCCCAGTTCTATGATGACCTTACAGAAATTGCTTAGACATATTTCTCATTGACAAAATTGGGATAATCATACCTATACCATAAGGGAGGTCATAGCATCTATGACAGTGCTTGACAAGTAGTAAGTGCTCAATAAATAATCACTATTATTAGTATAGACACCGTTGATGGAAGGTACTGAAGGGAAATCACAGGTAGTTGATGTTTTAAACTAGTTGGTGAGAAATTTGTGGATGAGGTAGAGATTAAGCTTTCAGATGAGGAGGAGGATGGAGTATGGTGCATTTCAAGCAATTTTATTCAACAAACATCTATGGAACGAAGCACAAGGTATTATGGGAAAATATGACATGATCCCACCCCCAGGCAAATCACTTTCTTGGAAGGCTATGTTGTAAGTGCCAGGAGAGAGGCAGGCACAGAGAGCTCTGGGAGCAGCCATCTGGCTGGATGGCTTAAAGGAAGCCACTGGAACCTAATTTGAAGGAAGCAAGAGGAGAAGAGTTGGGGAGGTTGCATTCAGTGCATATTTCACAGGAGAGACTGAAGTTGTTTTGAAGATCTAAGGAGTTGGTTACATGAAAAATTGAAGGAAGGCATTTCAGGGGAGGGGAATAGCGTGAATGAAACCACAGCAGTAAAAACCACAGAGGTAGGAAGTAGCAAGGCAGCCAAATTCCAAATGACCTGGGCACCTTGGTCATAATGCTGAGACCAGAGAGAGTGGAAGTGTGGAAAATGAGGCCAGGAAGGCAAAATGGGTCAGGTCATGGGGGGTTTCACATCCCACATGGAGCAGCTTGGGGGGTGGGGGTACTGGGTGGGCCCAAGAACAGAGGTAATTCAACACATGATGCAGGGACAAACGGACATTCACATGCCTGAACATGGAATAACATATGACCCAGAGGTTTCACTGCTAGGTTATACCCAACAGAATAGAAGCAAGGACTTATACGCCAAGGACTTATATGGCATGTTCATTCCATTGCAACATTATTCACAATAGCCAAAAGGTGGAAACCACCCAAGTGTTCATCAACAGATGAACAAACACAATATGGTGCGTATGTAGGTATACAATGGAATACTATTCAGCTCCCAAAGGGAAAGAAATTCTCATACATGCTACAACATGAATGAACTTTGAAAACATTATGCTAAATGAAACAAGCCAGACACGAAAGGACAAATATTGTATGCTGCCACTTAAATGAGCTATCTAGAACAGGCAAATTCATAGAGAATGAAAGTAGATTCGAGGTTAGAGGATAGGCAGGGGACAAGGGGGACTGAGGAGTTATTGCTTAATGGTTACAGAGTTTGTTTTGGGTAATGAGCAAGTTCTGGGAATAGATGGTGGTGATGATTGCACAACAGTGTGAGTGTAGTTAGTGGTACTGAATTGCACACTTAAAATCTCGCCATATTCTAACCTTTCCTCCTCTATCCTTTACATGAGTGATTGAGAGAGAGAGCAGTCAAGAGAGTGAGAGAGCACACTTGAAAGACAGCCACAGCTATCAAAAGTGTGAGCTGGAACAGAGGGTGCAAGCTGGGGACAGACAGCAACATGAGCATGTGCTATCCAGGAAGTAAGAGAGGTTGTGTGTGTGAATTGAAGAGACAGACCTGCTGATCAAGCCTGGGATAGCAGGTGCTCAGGGAGGGGGAGACCACCAGTGACAGGAGAGAGAGCTGCAGCATGTGCAGCAAGGATGCGGGCACTTGGGAGAGCCACGGGGAGCCACAGGCAGAAGGAGACTGGTCAAGGGCGAGCAGCCCAGGAGGCAGCAAGAAGGTCAAGAGTGGGGGAGAGAGCTCATTAGAGGGAAACGGAGCTACCAGTCTGGATCAATCACAGCGGGGCAAGAGGGCAAGAGCGGGAGCAAGAGTGAGGGGGAGGATGTGCTCGTATTGGAGAGAGCCAAGGCAGACTGAGGGAGGGTGAGCACACTGAGGATGGGCCCACCCAAGGAGCAGCTCTGAGAACTCAGTGGTGAAAGGGAGCATGGGCACAGGTATGAGAGAGGGCAGGGACCAGGGGCAGGGAAAGAGTGGGAAAACCAGGGACTGGGGAATTGAAAGCTACTGACACAGAAAAGACATGGGTGGTTGGGGGTGGTAGCGGGGGGAGGGGCTGGACAGTGGGTGGGGGCAGTTGGTGGGGGGATGGTGTGGGGCCGGGGGAATGGTGGGGGGACAGGGGGAGTGGTGGGGGGGCGGGGGGGACAGTGGGCAGGGGAGGGATGGTGGGGAGACCAGGGGGATGGCGGGGTGGGGGGAGCGGGGGAGGGGTGGTGGGCAGGGAGACAAAGCCTAGAACTGGAGACAGAAGAAAGGAAAGGCATGCTTGCCCACAGGAGGAGACAGGCGACAAGAGTGTGGGAAGTGCACTGTGCCCATGTGCCCAGGTTGCTGCAGTAAGTCTCTCTCCCCTGCATGGGGAGCAGTGGCTGTCCTGACCTGTACAATTTTTCTGTAAAGGAATGCCATGCTCCCTCAAGACTTTTGTCTTATTTCTTAACAAGATTTGAGTGTACACTCTCCACAGTGTCTGCCCTAGCTGCTGCAAAAGGGAAAAAGAAATAGAAATGAGAACCCCCAAACTGAGCAGTACTGGGGAGACAGCAACAGGGCATTAATGATGACTTTGGCTTTTTGCACTAATCATGCTCTCATTAATGTGAAAAATTATGTTTTCTTCCCCTCTTAAATGGGTATACTCTACAAGCAGAGGACTGAATGTCTGTAATGGGATGACAAATACATATTATTTTTCCATGTAGGAAGGAATGGGTAGAAGGAACAGCCTCTACACAGCCTCTGTTCTAGCTCATGCTTTTGACAGCTGTGGCTGTCTTTCAAGTGTGATCTCTTACTCTCTTGATTGCTCTCTCAATCACGTAAAGGATAGAGGAGGGAAGGTCAGGATATGACTAGATTTTAAGTGTGCAATTCAGTATGATTAACTGCACTCACAGAAATAGAACTGAGACTTGATCATCCAGGATGTAGATTATTCTACCCTCTTAATTTGCTGCCATATTTTCCCATTTTATTTTTTATAAGTACTTCAGTTGAGATTTTCCAGTGTGGAATGAAAAGCAAGAAATGAAACCCAATTCTGGCCAACATTTGGGAAAAGGGAGGTGAGACTTTGAACTAAGAGAAGATGTTGGGATTCTATGGGGTAGTCTGTGTTTGAATGGAACTATCATTTACTGATTTGTTGCTTGATGATCCTTATAATTTCAACTGCACCTCATCTTTACAATTAGTTTTTCAGTTTCTGTGAGATCAGGAATTATACCTCCTACCACTTTTTATGCAGCCTAATTTTCCCTCCCTAGAACATAAGATAAAGTGGATTTTGACAGCGCCCAGACACAGGAAGTACTTGTTGACTTTGCTGCTTAATTGATTCCTGCATCATCATTATCATATAAGCATCCTTAGCAAATCAGTAGCCATAAGAAGGCCCAGCACTAAATGCAGCTCAGGACAAAGGGAATTAATTCATGGACAAGCACCTTGCTCTATGGCAGTAAAAGCAGACATATGAACATAAGGAAAAATCACTGCTTAAAGAGTAAGGTCAAGAGTGCAGCTTGCAGACTGCTACACTGCCTTGGAAATCATAAGCAACTTGCTGCCTGCCACCTGGGAGTGGCTTGGGTTTCCAGACTCATAACTTTCCTGTCTTTTAGCCTTTACCCACACTTTTTT
This sequence comes from Nomascus leucogenys, assembly GCF_006542625.1. NCBI lineage: Eukaryota > Metazoa > Chordata > Mammalia > Primates > Hylobatidae > Nomascus > Nomascus leucogenys. Next base: position 2,545,490 of record NC_044392.1, on the reverse strand, counting down.
CAGCCCACAGTGAAATTCCCCCAGTCTGAAGAAGGCAGCCTGAGAAATGATAACCCTGAAACTGAGCAGTATTGGGGCGACAGCGGCAGGATAGTAATGATGACTTTGGCTCTTTGCACTAATCACGCTCTCATTAGTATGAAAAATTATATTTTCTTCACCTATTAAATGGGTGTACTCTACAAGCAGATGACTGAATGTGTGTGATGGGGTGACAAACAAATATTATTTTTCCATGTAGGAAGGAATGGGTAGAAGGAACAGCCTCTACACAGAAATGAGGATTTTTAAGAAAAGCATGGAAAAAGAAAAAAAGAGGAACTTAAACTCAGATCTGGGTGTGCCTCTCCCACCACCCGTTCCTTCTTTCCCAGCCCCTCTCCACTGCCAACCACACAGCCTCAAGGGAAGGTGCAATTTCCAGTTCTGTATTCAGACCATAGGATGGGCCCTGAAGGAATTTCTGGCCCTCCTTACTGACTGGGATAGGAGGTTCCAGAAGGTTCTGCCATTTCCGTCTTAGGAGAGGCCCTATCTATTGGATCTGGGCAGTGTGAACCAGACCACAAGAGCCAGTGCTTACAGAGCACGCAGGATATGCTTGGCACTCTGCTGAGCACCTTACATCATCACTTTTCTTTATGTTCACCACAGCCCATATCCTGTCACATCTAATTGATTAAGAAACAGGTCAGACAGGTGTGACATGCCAGGATTTCCTAACTAGAAAGTGGCAGAGCCAGGACAAAGCCAAGTCTTTCTGATTCCACAACCTGAGATTTTAACCAGATTGGTCAATATGGTACCCTTCTGAGCGTTCGATACAGAGGGCACTCAGTAAGTACATACCTAATAAAGATGGAGACCTCAAACACACTTGAGCTCTTCTGGCTTTGAAAACTAAACTAAATAAACACCTCAGTTTATTTGATTGCCTTCTGGTTTGCCTCTTTCTCTTATTGTATTCTCTATAGGTTTTTTTTTTTTTTTTTGGTTTTTTTTTTTTTTGAGACAGAGTCTCGCTTTGTCACCAGGCTGGAGTACGGTGGTGTGATCTCGACTCACTGCAACCTCTGCCTCCTGGGTTCAAGTGATTCTTCTGCCTCAGCCTCCCAAGTAGCTGGAACTACAGGCGCACGCCACCATGCCCAACTAATTTTTGTATTATAGTGGAGATGGGGTTTCACCATGTTGGCCAGGATGGTCTCAATCTCTTGACCTCGTGATCCGCCCACCTTAGCCTCCCAAAGTGCTGGGATTACAAGCGTGAGCCACCGCACCCGGCCTTCTCTGTAGATTGTTAGTCCTACTTCTTTCACTAGGCGGCTGTATAAATATGGACAAATAGTAAATCCTGTGATGTTCAGTGTCCCCACCCCAAAGATGAAAAGGCTGATAGGGTGAGAGGTGATCCATGAGATCACTGCTAGAGAGAACGTTATAGGAAGTCTGCCTCCTTTCCTAGTTTTGCCTCCTCTGGCAGAATGAACAGGTCATAGGCTTTAGAATCAACCAGACCTGATCTCAAATCTCACCTAGAGAACCAAGTCTGCCCTGTCCTTCTGAGGGCAAGTGTGTCTTAAGACCTCAGTTCCCAAGTGGTCGGGCATGGCGGCTCATGCCTATAATCCCAGCACTTTGGAAGGTCAAGGCAGGTGGATCGCTCAAAGTCATGAGTTCAAGACTAGCCTGGCCAACATGGTGAAACCCTGTCTCTACTAAAAATACAAAAATTAGCTGGGTGTGGTGGCGGTCGCCTGTAATCCCAGCTACTCAGGAGGCTGAGGGACAAGAATCGCTTGAACCCGGGAGATGGAGATTGCAGTAAGCGGAGATTGTGCCACTGCACTCCAGCCTGAGTGATAAAGCGAAATTCCAGTCCCAAAAAACAGAGACCTCAGTTCCCAAGTGGCCCCACCACAGACTGGAAAGCTGATGTATATACTGCATAGCCATCACCTGGTATCCACAGAGGACTGGTTCCAGGAACCCCCTTGGATACCAACATTCATGGAAGCTCAAGTCCCTAATATAAAGTAGCATAACATCTGCATATAACTGACCCACATCCTCCTATATACTTTAAACCATCTCTAGATTACTTACAATACCTCATACAATGTAAATGCTATGCAAATAGTTGTTACACTGTATTGGTTAGGGAATAATGACACGAAAAAAGTGTACATGTTCAGTACAGACACCGTGTTTTTTGAATATTTTCGATCCCGTGGTTGGTTGAATCCATGGATGTGGAACCCACGGATACAAAAGGCTGACTTTGTGAGCATTCTCTAGTAAGCGTCTGTCAAACCATTCACTTCTGCCTCTTCCCTCCTAGCATCTGCCTGCCCTTCTGCCATCCGAGCGCCCTGACTGCGCCACACCGCAGGCCATGGAGAATGAGCTGCCAGTCCCGCATACATCTAGCAGTGCCTGTGCCACCAGCAGTACCAGCGGGGCCAGCAGCAGCAGTGGCTGCAACAACAGCAGCAGTGGTGGAAGTGGCCGCCCCACCGGGCCCCAGATTTCTGTGTACAGTGGTATTCCAGACCGGCAGACCGTGCAGGTGAGAGTCTAATTGATCTGGGAATTATACTCCTTAATCGTGTCCAGGCCTAGCAAGGAGGAGGTGCTGGCATGGTCTGGTGGGATAATCTAGATGTGGACTCTAGAACGGGCATATGGGAGTGAGTTCGTAGATACACATTTGTGTATAGTTACAGGGGGTGAAGGATGCAAAATGGCCCAATCAAGGAGTTTAGAGGACACGTGTGAAAGTGTAAAGGGCAGACAAGTAACAATAACAAATAATACATGACAAAGACCTGCTCAGCCACAACCCAGACCCACTCTCTAAATGACCATTGCCCGGTGAACCGGTGAAGAACAGATCTCAGTTTTTCAAAGACCAAAAGCCAGAGAGAACCCCCAAATAATCCTTTGTCATTGCAGCTTTTTACCTTCTCCCTTAAAGCAGCAGTTGGCAAATGTCATCCAGAAGGCCTTCCAGGTGGCGGCTCACTGCTCCTGAATGCAGTCAGGGCCATGCACTACCATCTGCTGCGTGCCTGACACGGTACTAAGCATTTTGCACACTTATCCTTTTGGTTATTATTAGGCACAATTCTGTAGTTGAGAAAACTGGGGCTCAGAGAAGGTAATAACTTGTCCAAGGTCATTTAGGTAAAGACAAAAAAATTGAACCTAACCCTCACCCCAGACCTGTGTTCTTAATCACTACAGTGTGTCTTTTTGAAGTTCCCAGATAATACAGGCAGAAAAGAGAGACCACGGCTGAGAAGTGTTTACTCCCAGTGACTTTGCTATTACAGTTTGGATATACTAGAAAAGTGACCTCATCCTGCTTTGAACTTAGGCCCAGATAAGGGAACAAGGGAGAACCCACAGCAGACAGTAAGAGGGCCTGAAAACCCAAGTTAAAGAAGATGCCATCAGATACCCTGGACTCTTCCCTCTCCCACTTATTTCTACCTCGTGCTTAGTGAATCCACGTTTCCTGCCCCTACCCTTGCCCCTAGCCCCAGCGCCTGGCCCTGGCCCATCGTGCATGAGGACGTTAGCTCTGATTTCTAGCCATGGCATTCAGATGTACCCACTCCTGCCACTCATCACAATTCTAGGCAAAAGGGGGTCTGGGGTCCTGCTCTGGCGAGTGGAATCACCCAAGGTTGCACACAGAACCATCCTGGCCTCCTCCTGTCTCCCTTCATTGACATCCTCTCATGAGGAAGGGTCACAGGATCTCAACTATGTGGGCTGGACTGCTGGGGAGGTCACTTTCAGAAGTCTAATAGAAAGGCCTAGGCAAAGGGAATACGGACAGATAATTCTGGGAGAGCAGGAGAGAAAACGAATAGAGTTAAAATAAAACAGGATATCGGAGAGGGGTGTTCACGTCAGAGGAGTGGAATCTGGGGGCAACATGTGGAAGAGTTGGGATGGGGATGTCTGGGGAGACGCCAGAGCCCACGGAGGACCTGCTATAATAACAGGCTGTTTTTACAGAACCCCAAATCTGAGCCAGAGGCTGTTTTGTCCTAGAGCTGTCAGCCCTAGAAGTCACACCAACCTGGGGAAAGCCTGACCTGACCCTGGGCCCCATTGTGGCAAGGCTTGCTCGCCAGGACAGGGCCCAGGGTCAGGAGCTGCCTGTGGCCAGGGATTTAGCAGAGGTAAGGGTAGAAAATAGGGGGAAGCCTGGTCAAGGCCAGTGCAGGGCATCAACTGGGAAGAGATGGCAGGAGGGTGACCAGTGGGAGAAGGGAGGAGAAATGTCTCTGGGACTCACAGGAAGAAGACAGAGGATCTTAGGGCTGGGGAAAGGCACTCGCTGTTCTTTGTTCCTGGGGATGGGGAGGATCAAAGGACAGCCTTTTGTCCTTTCCAGGAGATTGGCCAATCCCATCAGGAAAGAAGGAATAAGCAGTAAGGCCAGGGAATGAGAGACAGTAGCTAAAAAGAGGGAATGACGGAGAGAAAGAGAGAGAGAGGGGAAGAATAAAAGGGGGCCGGGCACAGTGGCTCACGCCTGTAATCCCAGCATTTTGGGAGGCCAAGGTGGGTAGATTACCTGAGATCAGGAGTTAGAGACCAGCCTGCCAACATGGTGAAACCCCATCTCTACTAAAAATACAAAAAAATATTAGTCAGGTGTGGTGGCGGGCACCTGTAATTCCAGCTCCTTGGGAGGCTGAGGCAGGAGAATCACTTGAACCCAGGAGGCAGAGGTTGCAGTGAGCTGAGATCACGCCATTGCACTCCAGCCTGGGCAACAAGAGCGAAACTCCATCTCAAAAAAAAAAAAAAAAAAAAGAATAAAAGGAGAGTGTGCTGTCCCTGTGGCACTGGCCTGCTCTGTAAGGCCCAGGCAACCTTCTTCTAAGGGATTGATGGGACTCTGAGAGGCCGTGGGCAGAGCCTGGGGAGCAGCCCCAGCCTGAAGAAGAAGGCATTGCCTCCACCTAAGTTTGCCTATGGCTGGCTGTTGCTGAAGCTGGAGTAGGCCCCCTGCTGACTTGGCTCTTCCCTCCACCCCCATTCTTTTCCCTGCCTTATTGAGCTTCACTCTCATCTGAGGCTGCAGAGCGACAGAGGGAGAGGAGCGCCTGACAAGCCTGGTGGAGACCCTTCTGTCTCCCTGAGCCTCCCTACTGCCCAAGAGTTGGTTAAAGCACTGATGTGCGGCTCTGGTTCTCCTCACCGAGGCAGTGGATGCAGGAGCAGGCTGTGCTGGGGAGGAGCTGCAGAGAGAGGCAAGATAGACAAAGTTAGACTTGATGAAGAAGCTCTGCGAACAGCTGTCCTCCCACTGCCCTAGAGAGTGGCCGCAATTGGCTATGGTGGTGGTCACAGATCTGGGTGTCTCTCGAGCAGTTATGGAGACCTGGGGTGGGCAAGGCATTACTGCCAAAGGGGTGTTCTGTGTGGCAGCTACCAGCCTGGCTCTTCCCCCTCCCTCCCTTCTCAGGTGATCCAGCAGGCCCTGCATAGACAGCCCAGCACGGCCGCTCAGTACCTGCAGCAGATGTACGCCGCCCAGCAGCAGCACCTCATGCTGCAGACCGCGGCGCTCCAGCAGCAGCACCTCAGCAGCGCCCAGCTCCAGAGCCTGGCAGCGGTACAGCAGGTGAGGCTTGGGAAGGACCTTGAGGCTGGTGCCAGGTGTCCTGGTTGTGGAAGCGAAAGGGAGAGGAAGCAGGCACCACACCCGCGCTTCACATCCTTCTCTTACCTGCAACCTAAAGAAGTCCTTGTGACACGGGCACTACCGTCATTATCTCCTTTTGGAAGGTGAAGGACAGAGCCCAGGGTCATGCAGCTAGTGACTGGGGTGGCGGAATGCTAGCCCAGGGAAGAAGTGCTGGGGATCCCCTCTCCTAACCACCTTACTGGTCTAGGGAAAGGACTGTGGGTTCCAGGGAGGCGTTCACAAACGAAGGGCACTGCCTGTTTAGCTTGTGTGCCCATTGTTGCTCTCTCTCCTCCTTAGCTGAGAAGAACACACTCATTTATCCATTCAGAAAAACATTTTATGTACCTTCTGCGTGCAAAGTTTGTATCAAGCACCGGGTATACTGAGCACCCTGTCTTCTTGGCACTTATAATGGGAGACAGCAAGTAAACAGGAACCAGAATAGCCAAGGAAACAAAATATTTAAATCTCTAAGTTACAATAAGCGCCATGAAAGAGAAGAACAGATTGTTCCGACCGAAGGGCAAAGTAGACAGCCTTGCATTGCATGGTCAGGAAAAGCCTGTCTGCTGGAGTAACACTGGAGCTGACACTTGAAGGATGAGAAGCCGGCCATGGGGAGAAGGGCAGTTTGGACACTCCAGCTCATGTCTGCAAATTCTCTGTGGGGGGCAGTGGCCGGGTGTGATGGCGGTGGCCAGGTGTGATGGCGGTGGCCGGGTGTGATGACGTTGGCCGGGTGTGATGGCGGTGGCCGGGTGTGATGGCGGTGGCCGGGTGTGATGGTGGTGGCCGGGTGTGATGGTGGTGGAGTGGGGGGCTCCACACGCCGAAGGTGATGGCCTAATAGTTGGAGTGCTCAGTGGCAGTGCCTTGCCTTATTCAGTCCTCTCAGCAATCGTATCAGGCAGGTACTGTTACCATCCTCACCTATTCACAGAGGAGGTGGGATACTTGCTGTGGGCCACACAGAGGCAGGTTGGGGGCTGACCTCCAGAGGCTGTTCTCCTTAACACCAGCCTGCAGCACCTCCAGTGGATGACAAGAGCCCAGGAGTGACTGGGGGAGGTCTGGGACTCTAGCCAGAGGCGTTTGTTCTTTCCTAGGCAAGCCTGGTAGCCAATAGACAAGGAAGCACTTCAGGCAGCAATGTGTCTGCGCAGGCCCCGGCCCAGTCGTCTTCGGTGAGTAGAATGGGGGAGCAGCAGCAGAGTCCACAGCCCCAGGACCAAAACGCCCAAGTTCCCAGACCCAGTTGTGGTGAATCCGTGGCCATGTGGCATAATGGCTGGAATCTATTGCTCTTACCGGGAAGAAAAAGAAAAGGGCGCGTCTCCTTCTGACCTTTAGGTTAGTAACTCCCTGCCATCCCCCCAGTGTCAGGGCTCTCCGTGGATAGCTCAGTTCTCTCAACGTGGGATCCCCCTGCAGCTCTGCACCAAGGTCAGCGATGGGACAGGGCTGGGGGATGCTCCAAAGCCAAGGACCACAGATGGTCCTGAAGGAGGCTGAATAAACCAAGGAGCAAAAGGGGGGGGGTAAGAAATGGATGAGGGGGACACAGCTCACCAGCAGAACCTCCTATCTCCTACCACACATGTCTCTCCCATCAGATCAACCTGGCAGCCTCCCCAGCAGCAGCCCAGCTCCTCAACCGGGCCCAGAGCGTGAACTCTGCAGCAGCCTCGGGCATCGCTCAGCAGGCTGTGCTCTTGGGCAACACGTCTTCCCCAGCCCTGACTGCAAGCCAAGCACAGATGTATCTGAGGGCACAGATGGTGAGTACCCACGGCCAGGGCCATGGCTCAGGGGCACCAGGAGGACAGAGGCAGAGAAGCTGGGAGCTGGAGAAGGGTGGGGAGGAAGCACTAGGGGCAGGGGCAGGAGATAAGGGGTGGGATAAAGAAGGGCGCCTGGAAGGCTGAGTGGGAGCTTTGGTACAGCCTCGAGGAGTCATGAAGGGCGGGGCTCCAGGCTGAAACAGAGAAAGTTACCTGCGATACCACCTTTCCTTCTCCTCCTAGAGTGAAACAGAAGTGTCCCCTTATCAGAAACTCCTCAAAATTAATCAGGATGGGCAGAGTGGTTCATGCCCAGGTTGTCCTGGACACCCAGACATCCATGTACTCGACAGAAATGGGGTCTTCCCCTTCCCACCATCCTTACAAGGACTGGCCACCTCTAACTCAAGGGCCAAAGATGGTTTCCAGCTTCAGCGTGCCTCCATTGCCCTCCCAGCAGCCCCCATTCTAATCAGGGTCAGGTGAGCTCGTTTGGGCAGGATATATTCAGGATAGCACCAGCTCTTTCCTTTGCACCTGTCCCTGAGGGGCGCAAAGGTCCTTAGGAGCCTACCAGGTCCCTAAGATTTAGGAGAATGCCCTGGGAAAATGGCAGCATAGTCCCCGGGTGGCAGTAGCATGCAGCCCCAGCTAGGGCTCAGTCACTGTGGGTCGTGTCTCATACCTCCCATTCTGAAGTCTGCTCCTTCGGGCTCTTGACACACTATCCCGAAGATAACACAGTCCCACCCCTCCCTTTGCTCTTATGGCCAGGACGTGACCCTCGGAGCTTGTCTGGTCTTGCTCCCACACATTTGTTCTTGGCTCCGAGTTCATCATTTGAGGCGCATCTCCATCCCCAGGGAACAGCCTCTTAGACACAAGGCATGAAATAGACTTCCATCTCCTAGGGAACTGGACAGCCACACTGATGCTGCTGCCCAAAGCTGACTGTGTCTGCAGGTTGCTTGTCCCTATGTCCTACTCCACTGGGGTTGTGATGCCTGCCTGTCTGCCTCCCTCCCCAGAGCAGGGCATACACCCACAGAGGAACAAGCACAGCTGCGCTATGGCAGAGTTCTAGGGAAAGCACCTTGTCAAGGCAGCAGCACGTCCACACTGACACAGAGCTAGACTCCCACGGAGGTCGAGGTGTCACGCAGAGAACACCATGGATCCTGCACCCCGCAGGATGGGATTCAGACACGAGGACGGCTCCAGGCAGTCCGCTTCCTCTGCTGTTGTTGTCTCTAGGCCCCTCTGAATCTAACTTTGACTAGAAAATGACCAAAAGGATACATCAAACTTGATCCCCTGGAGGGCAGTCTCGTCTTGGCCCAGCCCCGGGTTCAGCAGTGGGTTAAACCTGGAAGGTGGTCCTAGGGCATCCATCTCGCTTCCCAGGATGCTGAGGAGGTGGTGGCTTCTGCGTATGCTGGGGATATCGGTCTCCTCTAGGATGAGCCCCTCACAGAGGGTTCTGAAGGGAACTCGGCTTTGGTGTAGCCCCAGAGCAGCTCTCCCCACCCACCCCTGCACCCAGCCTGGGTCAGGACACAACGAGCCTCTAGAGAAAGGCGCTCCCCTTGGACTCCCCCTTCCTTTCTGCTTCTACTGTCCTGCCCTTCCTCATAGCCGCTTCTGGGCTAAACAGTTGTGTCCTGTGGCTGAGTCCACATCGAGCAGGTAAAAGGCGCCTCGTTTCCTGTGATTCCAGGCCCAGCCAGGTAACCTGGTGCAGGTAGCTAGGAGCCTAGGCGGCACTGTTCCTTTGTCCCCTCAGCTCATCTTCACGCCCACGGCCACCGTCGCTACTGTGCAGCCTGAGCTCGGCACTGGCTCCCCCGCCCGGCCCCCCACCCCCGCCCAGGTGAGGACTCCATGCTTGTGGGAGGGCAGGGGGGTGGGCACCCCTGTAGAGGGGCACTGATACTGGGGAGGGGCACAAGGAGAGGCCGGGATCAGGTAGGAAAGCAGGCGGGAGACAGGACACCCCAATGCCCTCAGGCCTGCGCGTCTACCCCGTTCCAGAAGGCCTCGGCCCCTCCTGGCTCTGTTTCGTTCCCTCAAACACAGGTCAGGAGCCAGAGGGCAGCCTGCTGAGGCCAGCATGGTTGCCAGGAAGGGGTGGGCTGTGCTACCCTCCATACTTTACACCTGCCCCAGGATAGCTGGTCTGGCTACTGCTGCTTCATAAGTGGAAAGTCCCGCTCCAGTTACACACGGTAGGGCTGCTAGGACTCGAGAAATATGGCATGTAAGAGGGAGCAGAGACGTGTCCTGCTCTGCTAGGAGCGCACAGATACTACTGTGGCTGGGAAGATTCTGTGGTCAGCCGGGGAAGGAACCCCTACCACTCCCATCTCCCCATCCTCATCTACGGAATGGGGAGGGCGATGGGACAGGGCTGGTAGCCGGATTTTCAGAGTCTGGCACAGCCTCCCTGTGTCCAGCAGAGGGCGCCAGGGACCAGGCTGAGTAAGCGTGCCGGCCGTCTTGGAAGGGCCGGTGGCAGCCTTATTCTGAGACAAGATACTTGCCTGGTGGCCTTCCTGGTCAGTTAACTTCCACTTTTGCCCTGGCCTTTTCCCGTGTGGGAAGCCCCATGCTCCCCCTCGCTGGGAATGATTTCTGGGTGGTGTGCATCCAATCCTGAAAGTGCTGGGGAGGAGGGAGGGCAACAGAAGGGACAGAACCCGGCCTCCCCACCCCTGCCCGCCCAGCTGGGCAGCAGGTCCTTCTCAGAACTCAGACTCTTCTGCTGCTGGATGCAGTCACAGCGAACCCTCTGGCCCTCTTTAGCAACTCCACGTGCTTCTGGTTCCTCTTCTAGCCCCTAACACATTCTCTCTCTCTGATTTGACAACCTCCCGTTCTATTCAGCCATTCCTGGATCCATCCCTCTCTCCCTCTTAGTTGTATACTGGCATTGCTCCTACCACATTGTCTGGACTCCCACAGACCCCTCTTTTCCAGGTACAGAACTTGACCCTCCGAACACAGCAGACACCAGCGGCAGCAGCCTCGGGCCCCACCCCCACTCAGCCTGTCCTGCCCAGCTCGGCCCTGAAAGCCACGCCGGGCGGTAGCCAGCCTCTGCCTACCCCAGCACAGAGCAGAAATACTGCTCAGGCTTCCCCCGCAGGTGCCAAGCCTGGCATAGCTGACAGTGTGATGGAGCCACTCAAGAAAGGAGATGGCAACAGCAGTGTGCCAGGGGGCATGGAGGGCCGGGCTGGGCTCAGCCGGACGGTTCCTGCTGTGGCTGCCCACCCCCTCATTGCACCAGGTAAGGTCTTCAGGAAGCAGGAATCCTTTCCCAGAAAACTCAGGGCCGTGAGTCAGGAGGAGACTTTCAGACTTTCCTTTTTCCTGTGGATTTGCAAAGATACCAGCCATGGGTCTCTCTCTCCTCCCTCCCTATCTCGAAGTGTCCATCAGCTCCTGGCTCTGTGCCATGCTTCTGGCCTAACTTTACGCAGGGCAGCCATGTTGGTTGGAATAAAGGAGTCCTTCTGCACAGTAGGCACAGCGATGAATCGAGGTACACAGCCACAGCTCTGGAGCTGTGGGCACAATCTGGAGTGGCTGGAGGCAGGCAGTTGAACTATTTTGAAACTCTCCGAGACTCAGCAAAAAGGCCAGGGGCTAGCCAGAAGCATGTAAGAACCAGACAGAGAGATGGGAATGTAGGAAGTTTATTTTTTCTCATCATTCAGCAAGCATTTGTTGATTAGTATTTGCCAATCATGTTGCCAATTCTAGGTGTGCAGAGATAAATGAGACGCAGGTCCTGCCCTCCACAGTCTAGCTGGGGAGACAAATGAGTACAGTGCATATGCCATAATAGATCTAAGCTCTGAACACTGTCAGAACAGAGGAGCTATCTGGCCTTGAGGAGAGGAGCTAGGAAAGGCTTGCTAGTGAGGGTGACACTTGAGAATAAATCCAGGAGCTTGCTCGTGAGGCAGGTCCGATGAATCCACATGCCCTGCTAGACCCCTTTCCCTGCCTACTGAAACTCTCCCAGCGCTGCCCATTGTAGGCAATCTTTAATGGGAAAATCTGCCAAGAGCCCAAGAAACCAGGCCTATCGGTCTAGGGAACAAGACCACGCTGTTTTACCATAGAAATAAATAGAGTGGCGAAGCACATGGCTTTGCATTAAAGGGAGAGTCACGCTGATCGCATCCCTGAGACAACCACTAACCTGAGTCCTCTCTCAAACCATTTTACCATCCAGTCGAATCGGCGGGGTTTTTTCTTGAGAAAATACATCAAAAATATATCTCAATACATCTTTGTCAAAATAGGATAGGATTTGTTTTTCCCCCTAAAGGAGTGTGCAGTCAAAAGAAGGGAACCAGATATAGAAGCAAATCCATTCCACTTCATAAATTCTATTTTAGGACTAAGTACCAGGCACAGTGTGGGCACAGATGGTCAGCTGCCTGCCAGGCAGAATGGGTCAGAGACGCTGTCCCTCAGAGGACATGGCACATGAGCCTTGCAGCATGAGCATGTGACCCGACAGACAGAGCAGGGAAGGTTCCCAGGCAGAGAAGAGCAAAGCAGCGCACATGGCACTGAGTTAGGAGGAAACGGGGTCAAAATCCATCATTCACCTTCTTGAGGCTTCAGAAATCACCCAGGGGCAAAGGGTCAGTTGCTGCATTCCAGCGGTCACCGCTGAGCCAAGAAAGGCGCCTCCCCACGGAGGCCTCACGGCCCTGTGGCTTCAGATATTTCTCACTGTCTGGCATGGCTTTCTCCAGAAAGTGGCCCAGCCTCTTCCTTTTATGGAAAAAGAAAGTGAGGCTCAGAAGGGTAGACTGGGGGCTCTTTGAATGCGTTGAAAGCAGCTTGGACTAGAGCTGAGACCCCAGATGAGCACTTCTTCTAGTTTCTCATTCAATCTGCATGTCCTGGAGGACCATCTGCGTTTCAGGCCTTCCTGAGAACCCCCTTCCGGCCCAGGCCGAAATGTAACCTCTCTCTAAATCTAAGCCAGCCCCCCAAGTTCTAACACTGTTCAAAAGAAAGACTAGTTCTTGGGTTCCTCCTAAGGCTGCTAGGCAACTCAGTTCTCAAGAAAACTGGACAGAAACGGGACCAGCACTCACAGGATGTCCGTCGTGTGCTAGATAATGTGCCCTGCATTGTATGCATCGCGCTTCTTTAAACCCTGGAAAGATCCCTGTCCGGTAGGTGTCTTTATCCATTTTACAGATGAGCAAACTGAAGCTCAGAGAGGTTCTCCAGGAGCTTACTACATCCGTCACGCACTCAAAGTCACCTAAGTAGCAAGTGGCAGGACTGGGGGCCATAGCTGGCCGAGTCAAACACTGTTCTTCATCTCAAGCCAGATTGTCCCTCTCAGTTCTCACAGTAATCTGGGGCCTCCTCAGCCTTTCCTGTTTCTGACCCAAAGCTGAAAGAGTCTGGGGGGTCTAAGCCTATTCAGGGTTTGCAGAGTCTGGTGGAGACCCCGTGTAAAGGTAAACACCAGCAGGTAACAGGCTTGAGGCCCAAGGGCCTAAGGCTAACAGTGCCTGGCTAGAATGCAGTACAGAGACCAGTGGCTCCACAGAACTTTCTATGGAGCAGCTGTGAGCTGCAGTCCCACAAAGAACCTCTCCCCAGAGACACAAAGCAGTGGGCCTGCATTGTTCCTGCCTCCCACCATCCTGTTCATTCTTCCTCTCTCCCACCCCTTCCTCTCTGTGAGCGCAGAGATTGCACTCCCCCACTCCCACCTCCCAGATGGAAGGCAGCTGGGGAGTTTTAGTAGGGGAAGATCCTCTCAGGGCCTCTGGACAAAAAGGACTGAAATCATTCTTAGGACCTAGTGCAGGGCAGCCAGGAGCAGCACCTGTCTTGGGCTACACAGTTCCCTGGGCAGAGGTGACTTCTGGCCTCCTGCCCAGCCAACCCACTGTCAATGAACCAAGGGATCTGAGAGCAGAAGAGCGTGCTTGAGCGCGCGCGTGTGCGTGTGTGTGTGCGTGCGTGCATGTGCGTGTGCGTGTGTGTGTGTGTGTGTCTGGGAGAAAGGGAGCGAGCGCACACACATTTTTTGTTTGTTATTGGAGCATTTTTTGAGCTGGCTGGCTGGCTGCCCCCAGGGAAAGTAACCAGTGGAGACTCGCAGTGGGGCAGTAGGAGGGGGTATGGCAGAGAGGAATGTGTTCTCCTGGGGGCTGTTTCCTCCCAGAGCAGGCAGACCTTCCAGTCCCAGCTGGGACTGCTCCCACTGACAGCTGTTTGGGGGCAAAGCCCCTCCCCCATGGCAAGCTCCCTGCTGTTCCTGCTCCTGTCACCTTGGCAACCGGCTTCTTTAGGCTCTGCAAATAGAAAAGGTCCCTTATGCTGAGAATAGGGGTGGGGGAGCAGCGGGGGGAGGGGAGTAAGGGGCGGAGAACAGAGCCTAAGAGGTTGGGCTTTGGAGGGGAAGGAGAAGGGCCTGGCTTGCCCTTCTCACTGGCATGAGGACTGAGCAACGGAGGGCAGAAGAGAGGCAGGCAGCAGGGGTCCCTTGGGCCTGGCCTTCAGGGAAGCCGAGTCCTAAGGGACTGGGCCACAGCCCCAGATAGGAGACTTGGTTCTTGGAGTCCTCATTCTAGTGGATAAACTCCAGGCTTTGGGTGCACACTCAGGCCCAAAGGTGAGGAGAAAGTTGCTGACCGGGAGGGATACGCTATGATAAAAGGGAACTGTCGGGTTGTTGAAACGCCGGGGCCCTTTCACCCAGTTGGGCCTCCAGATGCCAGGTCTTTGTTCTGCATCCTCAGCCCGCCTCAGGTCTCAGCTGAGGAGCAAGAACTCTGCTGGAAGGCCACACAGCTGCTTTGTTTGAACACAGAGAGCGTTTTGTGCAGGGGGCAGTGATTTCTGTCTGTGATAGGCTGGACAATGCGATGTTGCTGATTCTAGGATTCTTGAGTACCCTATTTCCCTCCCAAAGCAGCCTCCAAACTGCAAGCACGCTTTTACTTAGGGAATCCAATAAAAACCAAAGCCTACAGGTGGGACTGTCATCTGCTAGAAATCCCCAACGATTTTGATGTTAAAATCACGGAGCCAGCCATGAAGGTCATTTCAGCTATCCACCGTAGCACCAAATCTGGATAACTAAGCATCTCTTTTTATGTTGGGAGAAAAATCCAAATGATATCGGCTATCAGTGGAGGAGCTTTATACTTTGCTTAACATCTTTGACTGTGTGTATGAGCCTGTGTGCATGTATGTGTGAGAGGGAAAGACTGACACACGAAGGGACTTGGCCTTGGTGGACTTTTCTTCTTTCCCGAAATTCTTCATCTAGGCTTCTGTTAGACTATTTCCCTGGTTGCTGCGGGCTAATAGTAATAATTACCAGTTAATGAACAGCCATATTCCATGTACTGCACTAAATGCTTTACCTACATATCTCACTTAATCTTAACAGTGATTATTCCATTTCACAAATGAAAGAGGTATGGCTCAGAGTCACTGTTATCCCCAAACCATTTGTCCCTTTAATTATGTAGTTCAACAGATACTCATTTAGCACCTCTTATGTGCCAAACATTACACTGAACACTATGGGTGTTAAAGAGATGAACAAGAGTTTAAATTCTAATGGAAGCTGCAGAAATTTGAGTTGTGCTTTGAAAAATGAGTAAGTTTCAAGAATGGAACAGAAGGAGGAGTATCTCAGCTGGCACTGGGAAGCACCTAAGCCCAGAGTGGCTGTGTGCGCGTGTGACCATCTGTGTGTGTAAGTGGGACCCTCCTTCCTTTTCCCTTGCCCTCTGCCATTAGCTGTGGGTCTCCTAAAACTCAGTCCTGTGCCCCTGTGTTTCACTCACAGAGGAGTTTATCGGTTCATACCTTTCAGACATCCACCACCTGTCTGCCAGTGACTTCCTAATACACATCCATCCCTGTCTTCCTCTCTTCTCCCCATACATTTCAGCTGTCTATAGATAGACATCACTTCACTGCATAAAAGTTTTTTTTTAATCTGGA
This sequence comes from Nomascus leucogenys, assembly GCF_006542625.1. Lineage (NCBI taxonomy): Eukaryota > Metazoa > Chordata > Mammalia > Primates > Hylobatidae > Nomascus > Nomascus leucogenys. Next base: position 2,529,983 of record NC_044392.1, on the reverse strand, counting down.
GAATTTATAAAACAAAAACCCTGCATCTTCCTCTCTGGAAAGGCCCCCTCTACCAGTTTCCTGAGCACTGTCCACAATTGCGAGGTCCTCCTGCACCCCAGACTCACAGAGTTATTTTGACTTCACATTCGGGTGACAGGTAGTATTTTTAAAGTAATTACCGTTTACTGAGCATCTAATAGGCATTGAGCAAAGGCAGTGAACCTCTTTGTGGTTTAAACAAAATATTCCATTTGATACTAACAACTATGTGGTATGTATCACCACTTACAGAACAGCAAGTCTAGATCCAGAGAGGTTAAGCAATTTATCTAAGATTGCACAGCCTGTTGGTGTCAGGGCCACCAGGGAGGCAGAGCGTTACAGTGGGAAAAGCAGTGGGCTTCGGAGTTAACCTGGTTTCAGACCCCAGTTTCATCACCTATTAGCTTAATGACTACGATCAAGTTACTTAAGCTCTGTAAACCTCCATTTCCTCATCTGTAAAACAGAGGTGATTATACTTCCTATGGGCTGTAAATGACTGAGATGGCCTGCGCAAGTGACCGGCACAGTGAAAGCCCTCCCTCATTCCCACGCTCCATCGCCACCCAGCTTATCACCAGTTTGTCACCAGGTTCTGATGAGACTTCCTCTTGTTTTGGCTTCCTGCTTTGCTTAAGGCCTGCTGATGGGATGAGGCTTAACTGATGGCCAGGATATCCTACTCACCACTGCTAGAATTATCTCCCTCAGAGACTATTATTTCCTTCTTGTTTAAAAACCTTCACTGTGGCCAGGTACGGTGGCTCACGCCTGTAATCTCAGCCCTTTGGGAGGCCGAGACAGGCGGATCACTTGAGGTCAGGAGTTTGACACCAGCCTGGCCAACATGGTGAAACCCCATCTCTACTAAAACTACAAAAATTAGCCGGCTGTGGTGGTTCATGCCTGTAATCCCAGCTACTTGGAAGGCTGGGGCAGGAGAATTGCTTTAACCTGGGAGGTGGAGGTTGCAGTGAGCCGAGATCATGCCATTGCACTACAGCCTGGGCGTCAAAAGCGAAACTCCATCTCAAAAAAAAAAAAACAAAAAAAAAACCTTCACTGTGTCTTTATGTCCTCCTTGATCAGCCGGAATGCCTAGTCTATAGTAAGGGCTCACTCAATATCATGTTAATGACTTCTGACTGACTATCTGACTTCATGGGGGACCTTCAAGACCCTCCCCCCACTGCCCACTGCACCTCTCTGACTGCTCGTGGTGTCCTCATGCAGATGCTCTGTTATGGCCAAGCAAATATGCTGTTGTCTCTTCTCTCCGACTCCTACCCCTTTGTGACTTTCTTGGCCTGTCATATGCCCTTTCCCTCCCTGCCTTCTGGCATAACAATCCCTTTTTGTTGTCTATACCTCCAAGATTGCCTCCGGTATTCTCAACTGCCTGCAACTAATAATACTCCTAGGCTTGCTGTACTCACTCGTCCTTACTGACTTCTGTTATTCACTTGGCCATCAGCATTTTTGACCTTTTTTGTCCTTACTGACTTGTGTTATTCACTTGGCCATCAGCATCTTGTAATATGCAAGGCACCATGCCTCACCTGTCAAACGAAGTCAAGTTCCCCTTCACTTACTGCATTGTACAAGTCACTTGGAAACTACTCTCAGTTCTTGCTTGTAAAATAAAAACACTTCTCAATTGCCTCATGGCCTTCTTGTTAGAAATAAATTAGATTTAAATGATAAAAATTCTTTGAGAAGTTCAAAGCAACACACAGATAACAGGTAGTATTTTAAGAATAGCTACCATTTACTGAGCATCTAGTAGGTACCAAGTGTTGAGCAAAGGCAGTGAATCTCTTTGTGGTTTAAACAAAATATTCCATTTGATACTAACAACCATGTGGTATGTGTCACCATTTACAGAACAGCAAGTCAACATACAGAGAGGCTGAGCAATTTATCTAAGATTGCACAGCCTATCGGTGTCAGAGCCAAGATTTAAACCCAGCTCTGACTGACTCTAAAACCCATGCCTTTATCCACTTATGCTATCCTGCCATCCTCTGCCAAGGGCAGGGCAGGGGCAGAGATGTAGATAACAGTTTCTTTTATGATGCTGCAAGCTGCCTAGCAAAGAATCCGGTACACGGCAAGTATTTGGTAGTTTTTCCAGAGGGCTGCAGAACAGGCCTGAAAACCGTCAAGCATAATCAGACCATCACAGAGTGCCCCTGCAGCTGGCAACCCAACACCGTTTATAAGTTCCTTACAGGGAAACTTCCCTTAGCTCTACTTCCCCTCTCAAACTCCCCCGGACCCCAAGCCAAGGGAATGCATGATGGAAAATTTGTGTGGCTGTTGCTTTAGGGTTTTCTAACAGGAGCTTCCTTGTCTATTCTTGTGTATGCAGAGCACTGACCTCTAGAGCTAACCCCAACCTTAGTTACCTCCTGAAGCCTAATCACATGAGACATCTTTAGGGATAATCAGCCCCTAGAAGGTGCTAGCATAACTTAGACCCAGCCAAAAACTGCCTCCTTTCTGACTCCTCTCTCTTAGACACCTTGGCTTTCAACTATGCACGATGCCCTGGAGATCCCTGAATTCACCATAGTATTTTATGCCTCTGAGTCTTCCCGAATGCTGTTCCTTTTGTCATCTTCCTAACTCTGAATCATGTTAAACACTTACTTGCTCTGGGAAACCTTCTCTGCTCTCCTTCCAAAGCTGAATCCCCTTTTCCGTGTTCTCAATATTCTGTGCTTATTGCCTATCATAATATTTACCAAATTACGCTGAGAGTATCTGTCTACCATCTGTCTCTTTTACTAAACTGTAATGTCTTCTAGGCATGTTTTAGCCAGTACCAACCATAATACTTGATGTGTGGTGGGTGCTTAATGAATTGTTTGTTGAGTGAATGAATGGTTGACGTATATCTTCCCTTAAGGATAGTGGCTAGTAAAAAGATCTGCCATTCCTCTCCCACAGGCATATTCTCCTTGCCGGTAGGCCAGGTAACATCAAACTCTAGTCAATTATAGTGGACTTCTAGGAAAATGAGTAGTCCTGTAACTATAACTAGTATGCTTGCAGCTCCCATATACTTTGGGGCAAGAGTCCCAGCATTTCTGGGACAGTGAGTCGTTTCCTGCATATTTGAAGCCTTGAGAACAAGTTTTGTAGGATAAACAAGTCCCACCATGTTGTCTGTCATTCATTCATTCACTCACCACCATTGATTGAGCATCTACTAAACTCAAGATATTTTGGAGGAAACAAATGACTCACATAAATTCTGCCTACTAAAAGAGATAAGTCACTTACTGAAATAACTCTGAGATAGGTGTAATCCTTACCTCCATTTTAAAGATGATGACACAGAGGTACAGAGAGGTCAAGTAACTCACTCACCCCATGTCACACAGCTGGTAAGCAGCAGAGTTGGAATTCAAATCCAAGCATTTTGACTCAAGAGCTCACACTTGACTTCTGGGCACACTGCTTCTCTGAGGGCAGTGCGAAGCAAAGCGGCCTGAATGTCATCTCAGAGAAAGGGGAAAGTCCTGTCAGCTGTAAAGGCCAGAGAATGGTGACTAGAATTTGATTTGTGGCACTCTAGACAGTACGAGAAAAGGCATATACTCTGTACAGGGTACAGTGAACAGTAAAGATTGCTTGGGTCAAAGAAATAATAAAAATTAAAAGGTTGGTTTATGTTGTAAAGAGATCCTGAATGCCTGCCAGGGGCTTTAGATAACCGTAGACAAAGGAGAGTCCCTGGCGGTTTTTAGTGAGAGATCAGATCTGTGCACTAGGAAGATTAGTTTGCACTCTCTAAGCTGGATTATAGAGAGAAGAAACTGGAATCAGGAAGACCCTTTACTGCAATACTCGAAACAAAAGGATTTTTTTTTTGATCCAGGATAATGCTGGAGTTAAATCATGATCTTTGTTTTTATTAATCTCAAAAAGTTAAGGATGTATTAATGTATACCCCAAATACCTTGGGGTCTCTGATCTATAAATTGATTCAAGCCTTATGAGCTTGATTTCCAGCCTTGGTATATAGTAGCCTCGTTTGTCCTTAAACAATTGCTTTCAGTTTTCCATGAGCAGCACAGGGTGGGGAGGGAATGGGATAGGAGAGGAAGCACAGGAATAGAAGCCAAGCCAGCAGTCCCCTTTCCCAGTCTTTTGGGAAAACAAATGTGTGTTGTCCCTACCTATACTCTTTATGCTGTATAGATTTAGAATCTTTTCCCTCTGTAATCCTTTTTCCTCCTTATTAACCCTGAATTGTAAACTACTTTTCTGCTATAGCCACTCCATCAAATTCTAGATGTGGAAGAGATTTATGTGATCACCTAGCCCAGACCTCCTCTTTCACAGATGAAACTCTGAAGCCCTGAGAAAGAAGAGCACCTTGTCTCAGGCCACACAGCCAGCAAGTAGTGGGGCGTGCCATTGATCCTCTTAGCCTCCCTGACCTGGACCATCTCCAGCTCCCACCTCACATGGGCAGCCCCTAAGAATGATTCCACATTCCAGGAGCAGGAATCCATGATTTTGCATTAAGGGAGAAAAGGTTTTGGTTGCATTTGCAGTGACATGCCCATCATTTGCAGATCGTTGTGGCTGTGGGGGCCTAACAAAGTCCTGTGTGGCTTCTTCAGTGTCTCCCAGGTGCCTTATCAACAGTCTTCTCAAAAGTGCCTGATTGTTAAATTCTGACCTATTCAATGTGAGATAAGGAGACACAGCTTAGATTGGGGTCAGGGGCAGTTTATAATCACCAAATGCCTGCTGGCATTTCCACAAAGGTTCCGCCATCAACCCAAACCCAACACACTTCCATCAACATCACACTAGTGTCTAAGTTTCCCAAACCCATCATTCAGTATCATCCATACTAAACCCCTGTGGGCCATCCACAGTCCCTCCCTCTCTGACTACGACAGTCAGTCACCAAGGACCATTTTGCTTTTCCTTTGTAACACGTCTTATTTCTGTCCTTTCCACTCCTATTGGTATTCTGCTTGGAATTTCATGTTGGGCTGGGATGAGACCATTCAAAACTTGGATGTGAACAGACAAAATTCAAGAAGGAAGGCACCTCCCCTAACTCAGTTTGAAACCTGCTTACTTTGCACCTGTTACATCACAGGATCCTCTTAAAATGTGAGCTCAGGACTCAGAATTCACCTTTACCCTTACTGGCATGAGGCTTTAGTTGTAAAAATCTATTTACGGGCCTCCAGCTGTGGCCTGCGTGCATTTGGCCAGCTCTCCAGCCGTGGAAGTCTCTGTGGAGGGCAGTTTTTAAACAGGACAGATTCAGCTGAGCTGCTTCATCCTAGGCTGGCCTGGCACTAGCCAGAGAGTGATCTGTGCAAAGACAATCTCTGGGCTGAATTTCCTGAATCCCTACTCTAAACAAGGCACGAGCTAGACACTGAAGGGATACTAAACAATATAAGAATTCTCACCTCAAAGAGTCAGCCTGCATAAAATAGAAGAGTGAAAAGCTAGCATAGCAACACATGGCAAAAAATAAACTCCTCTCAGGCACTGTGTTAGGTTCTGGAGAAAGAGATACACGAAGTTTCTGACCGCAAGGAGTTCATGATCTGGAAGATAGATAAGAAACAATTACGACTCACCTTAATAAGCATTATTATGATTGAGGTAGACCCTGGATACTTTGAGAACCTAAACCAGACTGATAAAATAGTTATAACTAGAAATGATTGAATATGACCACGTGCCAGGCACTGTGCTGTGCACATTAAGTCATTTTTCTGTCATTTTCTTCTCATTTCATCCTTTTAGCAACCTCTGTACAAAAACTATATTTTCAATTTTTAGATTGGGAAGCTGAGGCCCAGAGAGTAGGTATTCGCAGGTCTCTTGGTATATAACAGAGGGAACCAGTAATCCAGCCCTGGTCTGTCTGATGGCAAGATCCAAGAACTATGGTTGTCTACTGGGTCTTCCTGGAGAAGGCCTCGCCTGAGCAGAGCCAGAGGCTGCATGAGGACTAGCCACGCAGAGCTGGGTTGGGTGGTGAAGAGATTGTAGCTGTTGCGGCACAGAGAACAGCAGGTGAAGGGCACAGAGGGGAGCGAGAGCATGTCACACTTAGAATCCAGTATTTCAACTGCCAGAATGGCCAAAGGGCATCACAGAGGAGGTGAGTTTTGAGTTCCGAGGAGTTGAGCTTTGGCGATGGGGGACAGCTCAAAGAGCCCAGTGTTCCTCCAGCAAAGGAGGAAAGCAGGAATAGAGTGAATGTGTTAGACCATGGCAATGAGCAGGCCAGGCTGAGGGTGAAAAATGAAAGGGATGAAAACAAGAGACATTGAATTTGGGAAGCCATTTTTATTTGGATGCGGGAGGGGCAGAGTTGGAAGACACAGCAGAAGAGAAGGTCAAGCCATGCTCTCTAACCTGGCCTTTCCCCTTTCAGCCTATGCTCAGCTGCAGCCACACCAGCTCCTCCCACAGCCATCCTCAAAGCACCTGCAGCCCCAGTTTGTGATCCAGCAGCAGCCACAGCCACAACAGCAGCAGCCGCCGCCCCAGCAGTCACGGCCTGTGCTCCAAGCTGAGCCCCACCCCCAGCTCGCCTCAGTCTCTCCAAGCGTGGCCCTCCAGCCCAGCTCAGAGGCCCATGCCATGCCACTAGGCCCGGTTACACCCGCCCTGCCACTCCAGTGTCCCACTGTCAACCTGCACAAGCCTGGCGGCAGTCAGCAGTGTCACCCTCCCGCACCCGATGCCGGGCCTCAGAATGGACATCCCGAGGGCGTGCCCCACACGCCTCAACGCAGGTTCCAGCACACTTCAGCCGTCATCTTACAACTGCAGCCTGCTTCACCAGTGGTGAGTAAGCCAGCCCCAAGGTCCAGAGAGCACACGGGGCGGCCACAGCTCGGACGACCCCACAGCCCCATCAAGAGGTGCTTCTGGGTAGGCTGACAGGTGAAGTCATCTTTGGGGATTCCAAGAAGGAAGAGAGGGCTTTCCCCAATTTGAGGATGACTGAATCTTAAGGTCCTTACCCGCTTCCCAAGCTCCATGGAAACCAGGGAAGTATCCAAGAACGCAAAGGCTATTTCTGAGAGGCCCCTCTCTCTGTCCTGTCCTTTGACAGCCCCAGCAGTGTGTCCCTGATGACTGGAAAGAAGTGGCACCAGGGCAGAAGAGTGTGCCTGAGATGCGGTCTGGCCCATCACCACATCAGCAGGCTATTGTCACTGCCATGCCTGGTGGCCTGCCTGTACCCACGAGCCCTAACATCCAGCCGTCCCCAGCTCACGGTATGAAGCACAGCGGGGCCCTGGGGGAGGGGAGGAAGTTGGCCTTTCTCGCCATGCCCTGGCACATTTCACTTGGGCATCTGGAATGGGAGGGTAAACTATTACCAGCAAGGAAGCTGGGGGGTTGGAAACAGAGGAGGGATGTGAGAAGATGAACCAGGGATAAAGTAAGGGAGACACGGAAGATATTAGAGCAAGAGGGTGGAGAAGAGATGAAAGTTCTAGAGCCAGACGCTGGGGCCTGCCTGCATGTCACTGGTGTCAGATGTATCCACATAGACATATGCCAAGTGGAGAGTGGAGGCAGGTGGCCAACTGTCACAGTTCTCTGCTTCCTTTGGTATGAAAGGGGATTCTTGATATTGGAAATATGGCAAAACGGCTATCACATCTCAAAAATAAGGGAAATGCCAGGGGGAGGCAGAAGGGGACTCAAATGAGTTCAGCTCACAGGAAGCATCTCTGAGGAAACTGCTCAGCTCTGGGATCCCCATCTGTCCATCTGTGTGGGCTCAGTTACAAGTGGACTTCTCCCCGCCTGGGGTTCAGGAGACTCTGCTGGGTCCCTTCACCCGGATGGGAGAGGCACAGCAGTACCTCCGCCTTCTGCAAAGATCTGTTTGCTTCCCTTCCCCTCTCTGCCAGTTTGCACAGCACTGTTGGCCCAGATCTCAGTGACATTCTGAGCCATGGACCACCTGCAACTCAGGGAGGCAGTTCCAGTCATTGTGCTGTGTTTGCTGAGGGGGTGGGGGGTGGGGAACAGCCAAGAGAAAAAGAGTTTGGAAATTGATGGAGACATAAGAAAAAAATACCTTAGCACAAGGCAGGGCAAAAAGAGTACAAAGGTTCTATAGGGAACAGAAGCAGGATCAAGGAAGAGAATATGGAGAAAGGACAGCAGGAAAATTAAAGGATGGGAAGGAGGTCATCCCTTCTCTCTCTGCACACTTGCAGATGAGAAGGGGTTTTGAACAGTAGTCCATTCCACTGTAGATTTGCTCTAATTATCAGAAAGTTGCTTTTCAAATGAAGTCAAAACCTGCTCTCTTGGAATTTGCCAGCGTTGGTCATGATTCTGTCTTGTGAATTGTAAGAGTCCATCTTATACAGTGTTTGTAGACAGTTGTCAGACTGTCTCTTGCCTCTCCCCTCATTAAAAAAGAGAAAATCTCCAGGCTAAATATCTGAGACTTTTTTTCATTTTTTACCTATGACAGATCAAGACCTCCATTCTCACCATTCTGGTCAGGCTTGTCTATCTACATTCTACCTTTTCATTAATTTTCCTAATGTTTGCTCCCCAAAATTAAGCACATTAATTCCAAATATAAACAGCTACTAGTCTTTAGAAGCCTGTTTCAGGGGCAGGGCTGTTCCCTAGATCCATGTTTTATGGTAGGAAGGAACCAAAATTTGTTGAACACTTAGTATTTGCTGAGTACTGTTCCAAGTCCCTTACTCACTCACGACAGCCCTAGGACATAAATAGAATCACCCCCATTATTCAGAGGCAGAAACAAAGGCTGAGGGGCTCCAGGTCCCGTGGCTGTGAAAGGGCAGCGCCATGACTCTGACTCCTACAGTAGTCACTCCCTCACCTTCCTTCATCAGGATGGTGCACGAATGGCCCCCGTGAACTCTCCGACCCTATAGGAATGACACTGTTGTTCACAGAGCACTGTCACCTGAATTCCAGAGAGCTGGGTTTCATTTTTGTTTCTGAGGTTTCGTCTTACCTGGAACTGCTGTCATGCCAGCTCCCCCTAGTCTCAAACTTGTATAATTTATAGTGTGAACCAAAATAGAATTGCTTACATCTGTTAAGTGTTATCCTGTAAATTTAGCCCACAGTTCCAGCCTAGCAAGAAAACAGTAATGATTAATAGTTAATATTTATTGAGCCCTCTCTGCTAGACTACACATATTTCCTCATTTAATCCTGACAATAACCCTCTGAGGTAGCAACTTTTATCATCCTCATTTTAAAGGTAAGACCACTGAGGCATAGAAAAAAACAAGTGGTGGGGCAGGAATCTTTTCTATCTGAATTCTGCTATTCATTATACTAACGCCTCTGCTTAACTTTGCCACCTGTAAATTATACAGCATGTTTTATTTGCCTTTTACCAATTTGCTAATAGAAGTATCATACAGGACCCCACTGAGTATTCCTGCCCTGTCTCTGCAACAGTGGTAATCAACATTTTTTGCTCAAGTGTTTGTAATCCAGAAACCCCTAAATGAACTGACATTTGCCTGTCTTTCTCCTCCATAAAGCCCTCAAAATTTTCTTTCTGAAATCTAATCATGGTGATATATACAAGCAAGCATCCTCCTCTTGAGGTCCTGTCTCATGAGAGAAGTAAGCTTTACACAGTGGAAACAACTGTCAACCACCCAAGACTTAAATATCCAAATATCCATTCTGTGTATGTCTTTTTTTTTTTTTTTTTTTTTTTTTTTTTTTTTTTTTTTTTTTTTTTGAGATGCATTCTTACTCTACCGCCCAGGCTAGAGTGCAGTGGTGTGATCTCGGCTCACTGCAACCTCCACCTCCCGGGTTCAAGCGATTCTCCTGCCTCAGCCTCCCAAGTAGCTGGGATTACAGGTGCACGCCACCACGCCCAGCTAATTTTTGTATTTTTAGTAGAGACAGGGTTTCACCGTGTTGGCCAGGCTGGTCTCGAACTCCTGACCTCAGGTGATCTGCCCGCCTCGGCCTCCCAAGTGCTGGGATTACAGGTGTGAGCCACTGCACCTGGCCCATTCTGTGTATGTGTGAATGCCTGGTCTGTGCAAAGCACTGTGGGAAGGGAGGTAGCACATTGAGAAACACGGTCTGTACCCCGCCTCAAGAGCTGAAGGTCTACTGAGAATGATGAAAAAATGCACAGGAAAAAAATTACAATAGAAAGTAAAATGCGATAGATGCCATAGATGGATTTGAGGTAAGTCATTTAAAAGCTACAAAACAGGAAAAGTTACTGCCAACTAGACATGATCGGGATAGATTTCAGGGAGGACGAGGCATTGTTCTAGAACAGAGGTTGACAAACTACAGCCCAATGGCCAAAACCATCACATTGCCAGTGTTCGTACAGCTCGCAAGCTAATAATGATTTCTACATTCCAATTTTTTAAAAAAAAATCAAAAGAATTCTATTTCATGATACATGAAAATTATCTGAAATTCCAATTCTAGTGCCCATAAATAAAGTTCTATCGGAACACAACCACACTCCTTCACGTACGTATTGTCTGTGGTTGCTTTCCTGCAGCAACAGCAGAGATGAGTTGTCGCGACAGACCGTGTGACCTACGAAGTCTAAAATATTTACTCTCTGGTCCCTGGCAGAAAAAGTTTGCCAACTGCTGTTCTTCAGTCTGGACCTTGAAGGATAGGTAGGACCTGGACATGCAAAGTTGAGGAAAGAGCATTCCAGGAAGAACTGGTGGAACTTGAGAGAGGGAGGCAGGAAAGTGTGGGCATGTTAGGGAACAGGAGTTGAGGATACAATTCTGTGTTACCCTAGTTTATAAAACAAAATATAAGTGTAAGAAATGCAGAGGCAGAGGAGAAGGTAATATGAATATTAATGAAAAGGGGGGTTGAAAATTTGAAAAATGGAGGAGAAAGGGAGCTAAGTAAATATTCGGGGAATGTAAAATAAATGTAAACAAAGAAGATGAGGTGAGGCCTGAGAGGAAAGGGGTGGGGGGAGAAGAAAGGCAGGCGACAAATATGAATACTAAGGAAGGCAAGAAAATGGGGCCATGTTGGGAATAGAGGGAAGTCAAGAATGGAGAGAAGTCCCTGGCGTGTGTCCAGCACCTTCCTGCGCCTCGCGCTCCTGAGGGTGGGGACTGTGTCACGCTGCACCTCTCTGTACCCCCGCAGCCCCTAGCGCGCGTGCTGAATGAGTATGCTTCGCCACGACAGCGCAGGTTCACCCGGTGCGCTTGGGGAAGACAACACTTACGGGACCCTGACCGTGTGCCAGGCACGGCGGGCCGCCTGAACCCACTTCCTCAATCAGCCTCAACCGCGAGCCCGAGACCGCTCACGGAGGTGTGACCGGGGCACTCGGGCCATGACTTCCCTCTGATCCTCGGTTCCCAGTGGGAAGGAGAATGACTTGTAGGGTCGTTGTGAACAATAAGTGGGGGAGAGCGCGAGCAGGGTTTGGCACGCACTGAGCTCTCGGTGACTGGTGGTCGTTAGTCTTCTGACTGCCCCCCAGGCCCCTCAGGCAGTGAATGGTCCAAGGTGGGAGTCGCGGACCGCCCCGCCAAGGAGCACTTGCACCGGGAATCAGGGCAGCCTCCTCGTGGCGCGGCGCCCGCCTCCCTAAGCTGAGCCCCGGGCGTCCCTAACCCGCCTTCCGGAGGGCGCGAGGCGGGGCTCGACGCACAAAGGAAGCGCGCGGCCCGTGTCCGCCCCGCCCCTCCCGCGGCCCCGCCCCGCCCCGCCCCGCCCCGCGCCCTCGCCCCGCCCCCGGCGGAGGAGGCCGCGGGAGCCGTCCCAGACGCGCCGCATTGTCTCCGCGGCGGCTGCAGCCCTCGAGCGCCCGCCGCGCGCGCGCGCGCAACCCCGGCCGCCGCCCGCGCTCCCGCCCCGGCCTCGCGCCCCCGTCCCGGCCTCGCGCCCCGGCCGCCCTTTGTTGACGCCGGCCAGGCCGGTGCGGTCGGATGCGCCGCGGCAGCCCCGGGCCCCGGCTCGGAGGCTCCCGGCGGAGAGGAGGCGGCCCGCCCGGGCCCGGGACCCCGCGCAAGTCGGCGCCCGGCCGAGGGGCTGCGTAGGCCCCGCCCGGCCAGGCCCAGCCGGGCCCTGGACAGGTCAGTGCCGGGGCGGGGGAGGGGTTCTCGCCAGTAGGGAGGCCGGGGGCCGCGCTCGCCGCACTGGAAGTCGGGCACCGCCCTCGGTGCCCCTAACGGCCCGGGCCTACGCGGCTGCCAGGCCGTGCCAGTCGCGGCTGTCGCCCGCTGGGCGCCTGGGAGGTGCCCCGCTCCCCTGCCTCTCTCGCCTGGGGACCCTGCGCGCCCGTCGCCCCTGGAAGCCCTGTGTCACCTCGGCGCGCCGCAGCTTCCGCGTCCCCAGGCCCCACACACCCAACCCCAGCCCCAACCTAGGACCGGCCTCCCCGCATCTGCGACTTCCCGGGGACGGACGGTGCGTTCGGGGGCAAGACTGCTGGCATCTGCCGTACTTTATTGGTGGTGGACTCCCTATATTGGAGGCGCCTGCGGCTTCGCTGGAGAGTTTTGTTTTTAATCTAGTTCAGTCTCACGAGGTTTTTAATTGGATGGAAAGGGACAAGCTGTTCTGTGTCTGTCTTCTCTTCCATTTTTAGACGAGCATTTTCTCTCCTTCCTATGCCAAATGAAGGTAGACTATATTTGTTGCTTCTTTACATTAAAATCGGGATTTGTGAGATTCTGTATTTAAACTGAAGTCCGCAGACAGGGAAATAATTGGCCCAAGGTCAGGTTGCAAACCAGTGGCGACGCTACCATCTGAACTAAGCCCTGGGCCCGGTGTCGGATACCAGTCAGTGCCCTGCTACGGCCCACCCCCACCGGCCCACCCACCCGTCTTCCATAACCTGAACTGATCTCACCCACATACTTTCGGTTCTGATCAACTTTCCTTTCCTTTCTACTCCGTATCTACGATATGTACCTTCATGTGCTGTGTACGGAACACACTCTTTTCATCTTTTTCTTCCTTTACAAATCAATGACAGCCTTCCCCTCGGATATCTCCGGTGTTTGATCCTTAATCCCCTCTCCATTAGCATATTGGGCCCAGAGGATCCCTTGCAAAATAAGCCACCTACCTAAATCCATCATATGTCCCTGATTTTTCTAGGACAGCCCCAATTTAAACTATTGCATCCCATTGTCTATCAGCCTAAGTGTCTCCATTTTTGGTTTAAAAAATAATGTCACTTTGTACCACAGCCTACTGACCTGGCCTTTTCCAGCCATTTGGCTCTGGAGCATAACTGGGTAATCCAATTATCATTCACCTGGGATTTTTCTTCCCCTCCTGAGTCAACCCAAATGTTGGAACTGCCAGGATTTCTAGGTCAGCATGAACATTACAGGCTAATGAGGCAAGGAAATTCCTTCTTGCTCTTGTATTTCTTCCCACCTCCCCCACCCGCCCATCTTTTATTCTGATACAGGGCAACAGACCTGTGGCAGACCCTATTGATTAGGGTTTAGGTTTAGGTCACAAGGAATGTAGGGCTTCACATCGTTTTGACTTTAGAACAGAAATAAAGTACCTGACTGTTGGTTATCGGGCAAGAGGCTGTCTTGAACCTTAAGATAACCAGCACAGCTAAGTAGTTCTGGTTTCATTCAGTTAGATTTAACATACTTTTATTTGGCTCCCATTTTAGGTAAAGTACTGCCCTAGGCACTGGGGAATATAAAAGTGATTTTAACAAATAGCTCCCAACATCTGGATCTACATTTGGGAGTATTCACACTTTTTAACCAGCTGATAAACTGTGTTTTCCACTGGTGATTTCTCTGCACCTAAGTTCCAGCCCCTGCAAGGCGGGAACTGGGGCCTCTGGCTTGGCTCACTCACAAGGGCGGGCTTGTTTCGCAGAAGGTCGGGCAGATGGGGAGTGGTGCTCTTTTGGCACCTGCCCTTTCCAGGCACTCTTCATCACATGAGCTCTGCCTCTCAGCCCACCCAAGATCTGTTTCCAGGCTCGTCCATGCACACAGGGAAGAACAGACATCTTTTTCCTCCAGCCTGAATCTTGAGAAAGGGGGTAGTTTCTTAGTCCTTTCTGTTGTACTTGAGTCGGTTTCTCAGTTGTCCAACTATGTTTTCTCTGTTTTCACCCCCTTCTTTTTTCCCCCAAACGTTCTTTACTGACATGTGGCACGAAGGTGCTTAATGAATGTTGGTGTTTCATCATGTCCCCACCTCCTGGCCCTTTCCACTCTCTCCCAGGTCCTGGGTTAATTTTTAATTTACCTTTGTCAAGCTCATTCCATATATATTATTTACTCTTCCCTCTAAGTAAAGAAGGACCTCCAGCCCCTTTTCCTTCTGTCACAGTCATCATTCTCCTGGCTGTGGGTCTCATCAGCCATTGTTTCTGCATTCTCTGCCTCCTTCAGGGAAGGAGAGCCTCTTAGGAAGGCACCGTGCTGCTTCCCCCGACATACCTCCTCTGTCATTGACTTTCTATCTAAGTGGACTGACCCTGAGATGTCTCTTCCTGACACCAAGCCCTTCCCTCAGCTATGACCCTGTGCCTGTTCCTTGCTCTGGCTCAGCCCCAGAATCCACTCTTTTTCAGACCACATCCTTTTTCCTGTGTTACTCATTTCCTGTCTCAGATACTTTGGATCCCTTGGTTCTGATCTTTCAGGGGGAGAGGGCATGTTAAGAGGAATAAGTAGATGGATGATCTTACACAATTGAACTCTTCTTACCTCTGGCCTTGTATGCTCTTACATAGGCTGTCCCCTCCCTACATTTTCTTATTTAAGGAAAAGCATAGAACATGATTAGTGTTGCAGAATTAGGAACCCCTACTGGTGTGCTCGTAGGTGTCTTTTTGTCTACTTCTCTCTATTGTGAATGTGTAAAGGGGATGACCTCACTGCCTTAGACTCTTCCCCTAAGTCTCTGCCCTCCCTTAGGCTGTGGACCTCAGGCCAGGCATTCAGTAACCATTTGCCAAATAAAGTTCCCCCACCGCCTCACTTTCATCCAGTATGGATCAGCAAGCCAAAATAAAGTTAAAGTTTAAAAAACCTAGGGAAGAGGTTGGTGGCTCCAGTTCCTGTAATGCTGCACATCATCAGTACGGTATTTACCAGGAGTATTTCCCTCTTCTTGAGTCAGTCTAAATTGATATTAAACTTCTCCCAGCTGTTCAATATTTAATCTCCAGACAGATTTAGTTCCAGCCATAGAAAGATTCTCTTCTGAAAGGACACCTACTGGAGACGAGAGTAGGGGAATTAGAATGAGGAGTCTTCATAATTGATAGTTTCTCTTTTATTCCCTTTGTTTTGTGCCATTTTGCTGCTGAAAGATGATCATGATGATGACTTTCTGTGGTCAGAAGGAATCTCACAAAAGTGGTTGTAGAGAGAGGCTTTTATGTACCCCTCAGGAGACTGTCCTGGAGTGAGGTGTCCCTCTGAGCCTGCCCACCCTCCCCACCTCCCCCCAGTCCCCAGCCCTATGGGAAAGCAGGGTGAGAACTGACTGTGTTACGCAGTCTACTCTGATGGGGACTTCGTGCCAATGACAGAAATGGCTCTCTCTTTGGGGACTCAACACCTTGTTTCATGGAACCCAAAACTGAACTACCCCTCAAGATGGGAGTCTGAACACGTAGATTTATGCTTTAAATGTTTTTAGGGCATGGTTTAAACTATGAGTCACCAGTTAAAACCCTTTTTGAATATGTTTTCTGTTTAAAAAAATGTTGCCTATTTAAGATAACTACTTATTCACAACTCAAACAGAGGTAGGCTTCACTTGAAGCATTGACTTATTTAAAATTTTTCATTTGAATTACTAGCCACATCAGAACACTGATTTGATATTTCTAAAGATATTCAGAGGCAAACCATCTTTAATTCTGCTTTATGATGTGGATATTTTGGGAATTGTAAGGAAAATAATCAACCATTTGCATATCCAAGACATAATTATTACAAATTCCGGATTTTTCCCCATCAGTAACAAAAGTCCAGTATAGTTGACATGGTCAAGAAATGGGCTATTTTATAATAGTCAAGAATTACACAATTTAGAATTACTAGTTTTTGAAGAAAAAGTATGCTAAGGAACACAGCATATAATGTAAGTCATAAACTGTTGCTCTGAGATGCATCGTGAGACCATGTAGACCAGCATAGAAAACTTCAAGGTTTTTTGTGTTTCCTTCTCTTTCCAAATTATTTTTATAGTTAGTGAAAAAGGATATGCTTTCCTATTCTTCCAATTTCCAAATGATATTTAGGTAAGTCCAAAAGAAGGGAACATTCTTTCTACATCTGGTAAAGACATGACTGCTGTTAAACACAGATTGCCAGTGCTCTGAGATGAATCCAGATGTTGGAGAGAGCCCCAGTTTGCTATTATGACTTTCTTTAAAACATAAGCAAATGTCTGTTTTTTTCAGATGATTGTCTTCTTAGCAGTGAAATTTATTATCATTTGTATTAAGAAGAGATGACTGTTAGATGCCATGCCATAACCAACTCTTCTCCAGTAGATTAGGAGGACCAGCCCTGATACTGAATATTGGAACTGTTGGCAAGAAAATGAAAGTTCGTGACTGCTTGAGTTATTTTTAAAACTCTAGTTGCATGGCTGTTATGTCTCAAATACTATATAATTATCCCTAGTTACTGGTATCTTTAGCATATTTGAAACCATCCATATGTGGCCTAAAGCCACACAGCTATATTAAGACATTTTTGAACAATCAAAGCAAATGACACTTTAAATTAAAACAAAACTGATATGAAGCAACTACTTTAAAAAAAAATTGGGACCAGGCACAGTGGCTCATGCCTGGAGGGCCGAGGCAGGAGTATCACTTGAGCGCAGGAGTTCGAGACCAGCCTGAGCAATATACCAAGACCTCGCCTCTACAGATAATTAAAAGAAAAAAAAAATTAGCTGGGCATAGTGGCACACACCTGTGGTCTCAGTTGCTCAGGAGACCAAGGTGGGAGGATCGCTCAAGTGTGGGCAGTCGAGGCTTCAGTGAGCCATGATCGTGCCACTGCACTCCAGCCTGGGTGACAGAGTGAGACCCCATCTCAAAAAAAAAAAAAAATTAAAATTAAAAAATTTGATTAAATCCACATTTTGAGGCCTCCAGTAATCAGTATTAATCTGTTCTGTCAGTTGACTGGTGGCAAAATAGGGTGACTGGAAGCTTAGACAATGGCTATAAGGAGGAAAGGAGTAATGTTTCCATGAGCAGAAATGATCAATAGGACTGATTTGCAAGGTATGTAGTATGTAGTCCATAATATAGACAGGACAACTGAGTTCTGTTCCCTCCTCCAGTCTCCCCCGACATTTATCTAACAATATTAGTGATCCTGCAGTTGATAACCAAAAAAATAGTCATCATATTGGGAAACATGGCTGCCTTTCCCTGTTATCAACCTGAAAATAATTGGAGAGTTTACTAAACATTTCTAGATTTCTTTTGTAAACTGGTAGAAATCCATCTTCCATGAGTTTATCTTAAACTGGGTTTATTTTTAGCCTTTTAAACTAATTTCATAAGCTAAATAATCTGGCATTACAAGTTACATAAATTTAGTATTTTCTAGGTAAAGCAGTGCTTCCTTTTATTTGTCTCAAAGTTAGCCTTTCTTTTGGTTTCTAGGGTTCTTTTGCACTGTCTGCTTCAAACCCCCCTTTATGAAAAAACTGCATAGAAAGAGAATCTGGTGCTTGTCTTCTTGTCCTTTAGATTAATAGCCATTGAAGGTGACTTGAGACTTTGCTTTGCCCTTTAGGACAGAAGCATTTCTGTTATGTTGCAGTCACATTGGAGGTAACATTTCTTCCTGAAGCCTGGCCTCAACAGTGCAAGGGACAGGACTCCCGACATAGACCAAGGCATCTGAGGAACACAAACCTCAGATACCTCGGTTTGGGCCACGGAAAGATTAGCCCTGCTCTGGGGCTGTAAGAGGCCAGACTCAGTGAAAGAGTGAGATTAGAATGATTTCCTAATCTTCTCACAGGTCTCAGTGACGTTGGCACTCCTGTGTCCAATCTCAGCCTAGTCCAGTGTGTTGTGCCCGCGTTACGTTATTTAATCCTCACCACAGCTATATGTAAGACAGATAGAAGTACCCCATTTCATACATGAGGAAACGGGCCTAGAGTAACTTGCCCAGCATTACAGGATAGGATTTAAGCCTAGAGGCTTTTTTTTTTTTTTTTTTTTTTTGAGACGGAGTCTTGCTCTGTTGCCAGGATGGAGTGCAGTGGTGCAATCTCGGCTCACTGCAACCTCCGCCTCCTGGGTTCAAGCAATTCTCCTGCCCCAGCCTCTCGAGTAGCTGGGACTACAGGTGCTCACCACCACACCCAGCCAATTTTTTTTTTTTTTTGTATTTTTACTAGAGACAGGGTTTCACCATGTTGACCAGGATGGTCTCAATCTCTTGACGTCGTGATCCACCCGCCTCAGCCTCCCAAAGTGCTGGGATTACAGGCATGAGCCACTGTACCTGGCCGCCTAGAGTCTTTCTGTTCCCACAGTCTTAACTGCCATGTAGCACAGCTTCTGCGTGTATTCAGTGCCAGGCATTTTACATATATAATATTTACTGAAACCTCCCAGACAGGTAGGTAGTATGAGCCTCATTGTTACAGATGGAGAAACCAAGACTCAGAACAGCAGGCAGTGAGTGCTTGAAGCCACACAGATAATCAAAGGTGGACTAGAATATGAGTCCAGGTCTGGCCCCCAGAGCCTATGCTCTTTCTACTCTGCCATTCTTCCTTTTATCTCCCCTAATCTTGGTGTCTACTGTAGAACCTCTCCCATTGGTTCTAGACATTTTGTGTTTTGGAAACATAGCATGGGCCGGAGCACTGTGATGTGAGACTGGGAGCCCTCGACCCTGGCATTGGATACCAGCGCACTGGCCTCCATCACCAGGGTTAAGTAGAACTCTTTGAAAACTCCTCCCTGACTCCCTGCAGCCAGGGCCAGCTATTATTCCCTGGTGTGTTGACCTGGTGGAAGTCACTCTGGTCCTGCAGGTGCTGCTGCTGAGTTTGAGCTCAGGCCCCTCTTGCAGTCCTCAGCCTGTGGGCTGGGAAGCCTTCAAGCAGCTGTTTGGAAATCCCCCACTGCTCCCGTTGTCCTGAACTGCATGGGGTGGGGGGAGGGTGGCTGTTCGCTCCATTGATTCCTTCCTGCATAGCTGGGGGTGGCAGCTTGGAGCACATTCAGCTGTTTACAATTCAGCTTATGTACACTTTAGCTGGGGATTGTGGGTGAGTCAGAAGGGCCGTTCTCTTTGCCTGTGTCCTGAGAGACAGCATGAAAGTCAGCTGTATGGTAATGGCTGCCAGCAAGGGAGGAGCCCCCTGCCTGCCAGATGCCTTAACCAGAGCTGGTCAACTCAGATGCTTAAAATCCAATAAGCTCTCCAAACCTTTCAACCCAGACCCAGCAAGGGCATTTTGCAGTGATGCTGAGGGCAAGGCTGGAGGGTCCCCTGGCTTGGCCTCTCCTTCATCTTGCTGGCCAGCCCCCTGCAAGGAACTCAGGTGTGGATCTCAGTCATCCGCAGCCAGTGACCCTCCTGTGACTGAAAAGCTCACCACTTTTCTCAGCAAAGAGCCCCACAGGGTCCTTCTGTCACTGCTGTGTTTTCCCTGTTCTGGGAAAGGTGCTTCAGAGGAGGTGCTTCAGAGAGGTTCTTCAGGGAGCCACAGCCTGCTGTGTCAAGGCAAGGAGTCCGTGCCGCTTTGACAGCTCTGTCCTTAGCAGATTTGAAAAGGCTGCAGACATTGGATGTTCCCCCTGCCTTCTGGTATTCAGAGGACTCCAGGTGGGAAGGGTCTATAATTTTCCCACCACTAAGAGCTCATTTTGTGCATGTTTTACAAGATACTGTCTTCCAGATAAATGGCATTCGTTCTTGTTTTATTCTAAAATGCACACTTTTACAATCTGTACTTGAGACGCACACGTAATCAATGTGTACATTCCTTGTGGGGGAAATGGGTCATCTTAACAACTGACCGCATTTTAGAATTTGGGAAACATGGTAACATGGTATTAAATAATAGCATGTTTTGCCCTCCTGAAGGTATGTATTATGTGCTGTTTCCTTTTCGCCTTCTTGAGATACTGAATCCAGCTTGTGCATCCTGATTAACTAGATTCAGGGATCCTGCTTAGTCATCCAGGAATCCCAATTTGGGAATCACTCATCTAGATCATCCTGTGCTTCCCAACCCAAATGCTCCAGCCCACATGTGATATCTGGCCTCTGCCTCAGAAGGTCCCAGAATACAGTTTACATGTCCTGTCCTCTTTTCCCAGGTGCCCTCATGCTGTCCACGGCTAATCAGCGCAGCCCTCCCTCCACCTGTGTGGCCCACCCGGAAAACTCTAAACCACTGGGTTCTAGTGTGGGTTCTGCCACTGCCTGCCTTTTGTGACCTTGGGCAAATCACCTCACCTCTGAGGCCAAGTTGCTTCATCTGGGACATTTAAGATGTTAACCTCAGGGCCCTTCTAACTTTAATCCTCTGGGATCTAGTGCCCTGTGATCCAAACAACCACTACCTACCCCCTCCCCCACCCCATCCCTAAGCTGGGAGGAAAGCAATCTGTTTATCTGAGTCAAGTAATTCACAGTAAAGTGTGAATGACTGTAAGATGTATACTTGCATTTTAAAGAAATTGTTAACCAAATGAATCTCTAATTGATGGACTCTGTCAGGGTCCCAGATAGAGCTCAGCCTGCCTGTTCCCCTCCCTCCTCCCCTCCTCCCCCCAACTCCCTCTCAATCACTTTCCTACCCTTCACTTACCCCACCCTGGGGGAAGGTGTCAACAAACAGGTGTTTGTGAAATCTCTTGCCTTCCTCACTTTCAGTGGCATTAATTTCTTTGGGGGCCCAAATATAACCAAAGAAATTGTAAAGCATGGCCCCAGATCTTTCCATGAGGACTGGGTACTCTGTCCTCAGCTTACCGCACTGCAGTACGGCCTGTTGCTTGGACCAGGTGTGTGCTGTGTTTGCTGCTGTCTCCTGGATATGGTTTAACTGGGCATCACTCTGCAGTGCTCCACTGAGGCGGTTTCTAGAGCAAATGGTTCCTTGGGAACCCTGCAGTCTCCACCCTGGCCACATGGCTGGGCCTGCTGAACTGAAGCACAGTGAGCATGACTTCAGTGCTGGGGACCTGGAGAGTGTGCTTTGGGTTTTATAGGTGACCTTGTTTGCCATTTATTGAGCAGAATTTGTTGTAAGAAAATGAGCCATGTTATCATCTACTCTGCTTCTTTAAATTCTTTATTCACTTCATGAGCTCTGTCATACTCCTACTGCAGCCAAACAGTAAACAGAAGTCTTTTAAGTTAAAATACATACTCCCTTCTCATGATAAGGTGGAAATCAGCCATTGACCAAGCTGAGGGGGTAGAAGGAAAAGCTCCGTTTGGTCTCCATTGCCTTTGAAGCCATGTCTTCAGGCTGTCTTAGGGTCAGATAGAATGAGTGCTAGGCCATCTGAAATACCTGTTGCAGATGTTAGTACAGATTGAGCATCCCAGATCCAAAATGCTCCAAAGTCCCAAACTTTTTGAGCACCTACATGATACTCAAATGCTCATTGGAGCGTTTCAGATTTTTGGATTTGGGATGCTCAGCCAGTAAGTATAATGCAGACATTCTAAAACCTGAAAAGATCCAAAATTAAAAACACTTCTGGTCCCAGGCATTTTGGATAAGGGATACTCAACGTGTACTAAGCTGTATTCCAGTATAACAAAACAAAACATCAGCACTGGCTCTGAAGTGGCCCCATTGTGCATAACTGGCACCAGCCTGATGTCTGTCCTCAGCAGGCTGGAGAGCCCATCAGCTCTGGACATCAACCCACTGGTCCTAGGAGCCTCCCTGCCTCTGCCTCTAGAGGTCATCCTGCCTTGCCAAGGGCCTGGGTCTGGCAAAAATGTTTCAAAGGGGACAGGGAATTCAGAGGTCTGCCTGTCCCTCTCTTCTGCTGAGGAAATCCCCACTGTAACAGGAAGACATGGGCCAAAGAATAGCTCTTATTCTTCATAATCAGGTACCCAGAAATGCCTCTCTGGTAGGCAGGTACCACCAGCCTAGCTGCTCTCAAAACATCATAGCTTCAGAAAGCAATTTGTAAATCTCAGCTAGTGCCAAATTGCTTATCTTGGCACTAGGCAGCCCTGTACTCTTTATGTAGACAGTGAAGACTGAGATCATGGATGCCACACATTCCAGTTTAATGGTCATTAAGCACCTATCATATTTTGGACATGGGGTTAGCCCCTGAAGATCTCGAGGTGACTGAGTGAGTGGTAGTCCCCTGCCTAGATAAGTCTGCTCTGCTTAGGAGACATGACCAGTCGCAAAGCAGATAATTTCACAAACAGGAGCTGCGTAGTCCTTCCTGTTTTATCCCACCCCTGTAAGGGCTGTTTGTACCAGAGCCTGTGAATGAGACCAGAAATGAGAAACAGCCTAGAAGTTGAGACATATGTTAGGCAAGACTCCGTGGAACATGCTGCTCTGTTCATTCTGACCGGAATACTTGGCCCTTTGTGGTCAGCATCAACTAAAGGCCAAGATTCTACCTCCCCCTTCCCCCACCGAAGCCTGGCTTTACTCCCCTCCCCCATCCCCCCCCCCCCCCCCCCACCTTATCCTGCCTCCACCTTTCGGTTTCAGGTGCCTGACTGTATACAGGCATTTGAGAGCTGTGGGAATCCCCAGCAGCACTTACAGCCTCTGAACTGGCCAAGGGAATTGAGTAAGGAACCAAATTCAGAGTATTTCTTTGTCTCTTTTATCTGGCCTCAGGGTCAGCAGGGCAGGTTTCTGCAAGTTTCACTGTTAAGCTGCTTTCCCCCAAAGGCCGCAAAGCAGTCTGGGAGAGCGGGAAGCAGATTAAATTAATCTCAGTGTGCTGAGCTTGGCAGGGGGCGAGATTGTGTTCGGTCATTCCAGGAATAGCCCAAACTCCTTTGTTACTGAAGCAGATGAGGAGCTATCGGCCTACAAGATGACTGCAAAGTGAAATAGCTGTGAACCTTTGTATATTCATAAAACACTCTCCCATCTGTCCCTTGGATTCTGTCTCTCCTTTGATCTGCCCTGGGTTACAATGGGGAGTGGTAGTTTCTAATGTGGTGCAAGAGTTTTTTAGTGTGTTCTCTCTCTTAACAAGATCTTTTTTAAAAAACAACCTCAAATTCCAAAAAGTTGTGCTCCCCAGAGTTAAGCATTGGCTCTGTAGCCTTTGAGCTGGTGACCATATCTGCTCACGAATGTATCTGGCATGAAGACAGAATCTGACCTCAAGAGTGATCTTCTGTCTTGCAGTGAACATTAACAGGCATAGATCTGAGACAGGAGGGGGGATGGGGGCAGGGAGGTCAAGCAAGGATAGAGGGACCCCACAAAAGACAAGGTCAGAGGGGCTGTTTTCTGATGACTGTTAGCGAAAGAGGCAGGAGGTGGGAGTGATCCCAGAATTAAGAGGAGAATGGATTAATTCCATGGAGGAATTCATTAAACCGAAACCAGGGAATTATTACTTTCTACCTATGCTCTCAGAGATGTGACTGTCTTTAAAGCACACGCAGAAAACCAAAAATCTTACCAACCAGATCTCTTACATGGCTGCACCTGACAGATGATGCTTAGTATTGACTAGGTACCTGATGTTAAAAGATGTAGGCGGAGAGGGCCTAGGATGATGATGAATTTGTAACCTTTTTATGTAAGAAACACCTGAAAGAACAGAAGGGCTTTGGCCTGGAGGAGAGAAGGCTGTGGTCATGAGTGACATCCTGCATGACACCAGGAGCATTCTCAGGCATTTCCTCGTAAGCTAGCACGCACTGCCTTTCACTGGCTCGTTAGTCCTCACAGCAGCACTCTAAGGTAGGCGGAGGATCCTTATTTCACAGCCAATGAAGCTGAGGCTTAGAGAGGGACAATGACGTGCCCGCAATTGACTCAGTGATAGAGACCAGTCTCTAAGCCAGGTCTAAGCCCCTGTCTCTGCCTGTTAGACGAATCTGATTGGCCTTGTTCTCTGTGAGTTTAAGTAACAGAATGAGGATAATTGGGCAGAAATTAATAGAAAGACAGATTTTGGGCTCATTATATAAGGAATCACTAATGAGCCGTCCAAGGTGGGAACAAACTGCTTCCAGAGTAGAGAGTTTCTTTGTCGCTGGAGGTATTCAAACAAATGCCAGACAATCATTGGGTGGGCATATTCTAGAAAATGTTCAAGCATTGGTAAGAGATGGAACCAGACTTTCCAATCCTGTAATTGTATAATCTGCAGTTCATTAGACTCATCAGGGAATATTTTACCAGGCTCTAATTGGGAGGAAACAGCCATCATCTGAAAAATAAAATTTTAGCTTTCATAGTAATCTTTCTATGTTAGTAATTCATTTTAAATAAAATAGATGTTTCTTAGCATATGCAAAACATAAAAGCAGAGAAAATGTAATTGTGTAAAGGCAGACTTAAATATTTAAAATTTAAAAGCACAGGAACTTAATTTGATTGAAATCATCAACTCAGTCCTCCTAGTTATTCATAGCTTGTGAGGGAAAGGGGTTTTTTCTAAGTTCTCAAACATGGATGTGAGGGCCATCTGGCTGCGACACCTGTCACCCCATTGATCGGCAGAGTTGATCCTGCTGATCTGGCTGGCTAGGCAGGTGTCCCCTTCTTCCTTCACTGCTCCATGTGCGTCCCTCCTGAACCAGCAGCTGGGTCAAAGAGGACAACCATCCCGTAGAGGAGGGCCGTCCCTCAGTCAAGGGCATACGAGTAGCTGCCCTCCCCTGCTAGAACCTCCAGACAAGCTCTCAAGTTCTCAGACACCTCTGCAATTGGAAAGACTAATTCTAAAAGAAAAGAAATGTTTCCATCTCTACAGAAAAGCCAAAGCTGTTTAAAAAATTTTTTTCAAGTGAATATAGGCATTTAGTGGAAATTTTCTAACTTACTGGTATAACTCTGTCTCAAACAAAAAAAAACTTCATTGGTCCTTTCTCTTAGATGGCCCCTGCTCAGCTCGGAAGTTTATGATACAGCTGAATTCTGGAGGACTGAGTACTAAAGACGCGAGTCACAGCTCTTGTTCATTAAAGGTTTATCCTGGTTTAGTTAGCATTAGAACCACCAGTAAGAACATGAGCCTGAGGCTGGGCACAGTGGCTCATGCCTGTAATCCCAGCACTTTTTGAGGCCGAGGCAGGTGGATCACCTGAGATCAGGAGTTCGAGACCAGCCTGGCCAACATGGTGAAACCCAGTCTCTACTAAAAATACAAAAATTAGCCGGGTGTGGTGGTACATGCCTGTAATCCCAGCTACTCAGGAGGCTGAAGCAGGAGAATCGCTTGAACCTGAGAGGCGGAGGTTGCAGCGAGCATAGGTCGCGCTACTGCATTCCAGCCTGGGTGACAGAGTGAGACTCCGTCTCAAAAAAAAAAAAAAAAAAAAAAAAAAAGAGCTTGAGTGGACCAAGACCCATTGTGAACTGGTTATAAACCACCTTTTCTTTTTTTCCCCCCCAAGACAGAGTCTTGCTCTGTCGCCCAGGCTGGAGGGGAGTGGCGCGATCTCAGCTCACTGCAACCTCCACCTCCTGGGTTCAAGCAGTTCTCCTGCCTCAGCCTCCCGAGTAGCTGGGATTACAGGCACGCGCCACCATGCCCGGATAATTTTTGTATTCTTAGTAGAGACAGGGTTTCACCATGTTGGCCAAGCTGGTCTTGAACTCTTGACCTGGTGATCCACCTGCCTCGGCCTCCCAAAGTGCTGAGCTTACAGATGTGAGAAAACGTGTCTGTTTTGACCTTTCCATACTATATAATTAAGCACAAAGAATTCCTATTCTGTGGTGGTATCATTATGGATCTTTAACATGAAATATGAGCATCTTTATGTAAAGTTTTATGCAAAAATTACTTAAGTGTGCTGAAATCATTTTTAAAGTATATATCACTCATACTTCACTGGGCTATGCTTTATATTAATGGACTTGTTGCAATAAAGAAATGGCTTTTTCTTTCTTTTTTTCTTTTTTAGGAAGTTCCAGGTTAAAGGCAGCCTCAGCTTACGGGGCAGTTGGTGGTGGTAGAGAACAGCGCTGGGAAGGGGGCGGGAGAGAGTTACAGAAGTGAGGAGGTGAAGTCTTGCACGTCCAAGACAGTGAGACAGCTCATGAGAGATGCCGTTTGAAGTGGAAGAGAGGAAGTTCACTGTGGTGTGGTTGTGTATTGGCATCTAATCTCACTTTCTGGAGCACTCTGTTAGGTCTTTTAGAAGAAGGCTAGCAGGCCCACGGGGAAGGAGAATTAGGAAAGGTTTTCCACAGAGAGACAGAGGATCTATGATTTGGTGAGGATCAGATTAGATAAGAAGCTGACATCTGGGCATGAGGACTGATTTTGAGAGCACTCAGCTCAGCAGAAACAGCAGAGAAAATCTCAGCTCTGCCTAGCAGCCTTCTTAGCAGAGAAATGGAATTTCTGCATATTTCAATGCACTGACCCCAGATGACCAGTCTCTGAATAGTCAAATCTACATGATAGTGTTTACTTGGGGTTCAGCACCCACATTCCCTTGGCATCAATTTCTGAGGTTCAGTGTTTTGACATTTCACAGGGCTCTTAAAATCCCTCCTCTAAGGAACCTCGTAGAAGCTTCATTTAACCTCTCTTCACCACACTCAAAGCCCTATACCTAGCTCAGCTTCTTGTCCTGGTTTTAGATGTCACCTTGAATACTTTTCTCCTTCAAACTGAGTATTAACCTTATTTGTTCAAATCAGTATCGACCAAGGTCTTAACTCCTCAAAGATAGAATTCCTGTCTGTTTAACCAGGTTAACTGTTCATAGCACAGTTGGGAAATGAAGAAACACTGCTAGCTGATTAGCTGCATGCGTTGTTGTGGAACTGACCATACTCATACTTGGTGATGTGTCCATTGAAACTGTGCCACTTTTAAATGGGTCACTGAGGGGAGGGGACTGCTTGATTTGCATTGTCGCTTGGCCCCACGGAAAAAGGCAGGCGCAGTTTGAGTCCTTGCTGTCCCTCCCTGGGCGTGGACTCTGGTTCTGATCTCCCCTGCTTTGTCTTCCTACTCTCTCTCGTGCAGAGACAGGGCAGGGCATTGTTCATGCACTGACCGACCTCAGCAGCCCCGGCATGACCTCAGGGAACGGAAACTCTGCCTCCAGCATCGCCGGCACTGCCCCCCAGAATGGTGAGAATAAACCACCACAGGCCATTGTGAAACCCCAAATCCTGACGCATGTTATCGAAGGGTTTGTGATCCAGGAGGGGGCGGAGCCTTTCCCGGTACGGATTACTTCTTTTCCCCTTGTTTTTTTTTTAAGTATATTTTGGATGTGTCTTAGCATATTTTTACATTTCCATGTAAAATTTCTGAAAATGTGAACAATTTGCTCTTTCCTTGCTAACTTCCTCCCCCAAAGAATATAGAGCCATTTCTTTCTAGGATTATCTTTCCAAGGTCCAGAAGAGGGGGGTCAGTGAACAGGAATAATTGGCAAGACCCTTGGTTAGAAGTTTCCCACACAAGCTCAGGTGTGTCCCTGCCTGATGATGTGTGAACCCTTGGTTAAAAGGGAGTTCACTGTGAGATATTTGGTGAGAGATAATGGGTTTTGGGAAATTAGATTTCATTGAGTTTTGAATGCCAAAACCTCTGAATGGCAAAACTTTGGCCAGTTAGGAACAAAAGGAATTGTACAGAACAGAATTCTCAAGATACGTGTATCAGAAACGAATGTGAGGGAACAGGGTCACAACCTGAGGCTTGTTTTCTGGGGACAGAGCCTTGAAAGGGGAGTTAATGAGATTGAGGGGCACTCAGAAAGGTCACAATGGAAGCCTAAGACTAACAGGAAATATCCAAGAGCCACGAAGATGGGTTATTGACCAAAGCACCCAGAGCTGCTTCTGTGCAGTGTGCACTGGAGACAGTGGTGCTGCCCTGTGGGCGTGGAGGAGCCCAGAGCCAGGGGCACACCAGCCTCTGTTCTGATGAAGAGTGGCTGTTGGGGAGACACCTTTCTGGGATACCATCTGCCTTTTCCTCATTCTTTGGTTCCACGAGTGGTTTGATTAGTCTGCAGAAGACGCAGAGCTTGATTAACTGCGATGGGTGAATTGCTCCAGTAAAATGCCAAAAGACACATAGCTTCTTGTCTTCTTTCCCACTGGAGGTTGTCCAAGGCCAGTGGCAAAGAAATCTGCCTGGAACACCTTAGCTAGAAGTGGCTCTAGCTCTGTTACATCCCTTCCCTGTTAGACTGGGCCCCCTAGAGTGACACTAGGAACCACCTGATCTCATGGGGTGGAGGCAGATTGCATAGCACCCCCAGCATCGCCCTAGAGTCGGTGCCACGTGATTGGCTATCAGGCTGCCTAAACGAAGGTCACAAAAGGAGATCCAAATGCGTAAATAAGCTGCTCTGGGGTTCTGACAACTGAGAGGTCATTGGCTCTGTGGCCCAGGGTCCGTTATTTCCTGCTGTCCTCTGTGGCGGCCTGTACCTCTGGCTTGGGCGAACAGTAAAAAATCAGAAAACGGGTGCTGAGTCTCTCTCTCTCTCGCGTATGTACAGCCTCACAGACTCCGCTCTGTCCTTGCCTGGAGGTGCGTGGGTACTGGGTCTTGGTGCTTGATCTGGCACTGTGGGAAACCTGATCTCAGCCCTTAGACTCTTACTGGAATAGACATTTTCCTAATCTCCTGAGCCATCTATTGGTCCTGGACAGAAGCCATCCCTGTACTTTGCCCATTAGCATCTTACCTCATGAGCCAACCAGCAAAATAGGGCCTTGAGCCCAGCACACTTGGATGATGACATGGGGGAAGGTTTGAGTAGGGCTGGCCTCTGTGCTTGGATACTTTATACGTGTAATTGTGATGAGGATGGATAGCAAGGAAGCCACTCCCACCTGACCCTCACGGCCTCTGTGTCACCTGTCCTCTAGGTGGGACGCTCGTCCCTGCTGGTGGGGAATCTCAAGAAGAAGTATGCACAGGGCTTCCTGCCTGAGAAGCTTCCACAGCAGGACCACACCACCACCACCGACTCGGAGATGGAGGAGCCCTATCTGCAAGGTGGGCATCCCAGACCCTGACTCTCTCGGCCTCCCAGCATGGCTGGAAACGCAGGCCTCACACACTTCCTCTCCTCTTTCTCCAGAGGAACCCTGAGCCAGTGAGCCTGTAAACATTTCCCCCAGCACCTCCTCAGCCTCCTTCCCTCAAAAAGAGGGATAGGGGAAATCAGGAGAACCATGTGTCCTCTGCTCCCCTAATCCCCCTCCAGCCAACCACAGGATCCCAAGAATGGCTTTTCCTGTGGGAATCATTGGCAAGTTTTTGGCATGACTGTAGGAGTGGCCCCAGGCAAGTCCTGCCCTTCGTCCGTGCCTTGAGACTGGGGCCAACTCTGGGTCACGGCAGAGGCCAGGCAAGGCTGCTTTTTCCACATGAAGCACTGAGGGCTGCACAGCTGCAGGAGCGTGGGCTTCTGAGGTCTTCTATTGGGTCAGCAGCCAGCTGCATAGATGAAGGTGGGATGATGCCAGCAGAGCAGCTGTGACAGCATCCGGAGTATTTCCTGGGGTCCACAGTCATTTAATGCTGATTCTTCCCCACCTGTGTTTTGCCTCAGCCTCAGACCACGTGGAAGAAAAAATGTCAAGTATACAAGGGGCATCCCCAGACACCCTTGAGTACATTCCAGGGGTGAGAACCACTGGCATTTTCCACGCTAGCATGATACCGCATGTCACAGCTGTGGGGGCAGGAGAACCAGGCAGGATGGAGTAGGGAGGCCCTGAGGTGGGGCTGGCCACAGTCCTGCAGGAATTTCTCATTCTCCACCCTCCCCATTTCTATACTTTTCAGAATCCAAAGAGGAGGGTGCTCCCCTCAAACTCAAGTGTGAGCTCTGTGGCCGGGTGGACTTTGCCTATAAGTTCAAGCGTTCCAAGCGCTTCTGTTCCATGGCTTGTGCAAAGAGGTGAGTGGCCCCAGCCCCCTCCATTTCCTCAGGACTGCACTTTATGTCCCACCTCTTGCCATTAATAGTCTACCCCAGGAGGCCCATAGGGGTGGCTTCTTCAGTTTCCTAGTTCCTCGACCCACCTGGAAGCAGGATGGCATCCCTAATTCAACAAGCACGAGAAGCCAGAACCCCTAAGAGCAGGTGGGAGAGAGCAGCGGGAGTCCAAGGAAAAGCCGCAGTGCTTTGGCTCGGCTGGCCCTCCTGGGCTCCATTCGCACCCATTCGCATTTCCAAGCCTTGACAGCCCCTGCCTTGTTAGGGCAAGCCTTGCCCAGAACCACAGCTATAGTGTTCCCTTGGTGAGCTCTCGCCCAGCATAGATCACTAATGGTCATCATAAAAACCACTGTCATTTCCTGGAACCTGCTGTGTGCTAGTCACTGTGCCAGTCAATTGATAACGATTATCTCATCTTCAAAATAACTCCCAAGACAGGTATTACTATTGTCCCCTTTATACAGGTTAGGAAGCCAAAGCACAGAGGAGTAGTAGTGCCTCAGATGACATAGCTAATAAGCCATGGGCCTGGGGATTGAGGCTTGTCCAACTCTAAAGCCGTGTGTGGTCTTTGTACCAGAATGGAAGCAGCAGCTGACCTTGAAGCCCTGAAATCCCAGAAGAGAAGAAATCTCTAGGTCCCAGACAGAGGTGCTCTGCATGCCAAGCTAGAGTTCAGCTATCTTCAGCCCTCATTCCCCTCAGGCTGTCAGGGCAGCCAGGCCACTCCCCAGCAGGACAGTGGACAGTAGTTTCCCGCCACAGGGTAACATTTATAGTGGAATAAGTCAGGTGTGAGCTCCCTCCCTGGTCCAAGTCCAGGTGTCTCAAACATTTTACAGACATTATCTCATGTTGTAAGACCAGACCTAGAAAATGAGTGGTATTACCCCCAACTCCAGATAAGGAAACGGAGGGTCAGGGCTTAAGTGACTTAAACCCAAAGTCACACAGTAGTAGTTAGTGATGGAGTTAGGATCTGAACCAATAGATGGACTCAAATTTTGTCAGACAGCTTGGCTGTGCTCATTCTGCCTACGGCCCACAAGCACAATGACTGCTGTGAAATCCCCTGTTCCCCTGTCCCTGAAGGTACAACGTGGGATGCACCAAACGGGTGGGACTTTTCCACTCAGACCGGAGCAAGCTGCAGAAGGCAGGAGCTGCGACCCACAACCGCCGTCGGGCCAGCAAAGCCAGTCTGCCACCACTTACCAAGGATACCAAGAAGCAGGTAAGAGGCCGGCAGAGCCTGAAGCTCCATCCCCACAGTCCCCACAGCTTCCCTTCCGTGGCCCTCGACACCACGGTCCCCTCCAGCTGCCGACTTCAGCGCACTCTGCTGTGCTCTCATTCCTTGTAGACCTGTCCAGTCGAGCCTTCTGCACCCCAGTAGGTCCCTTCATTTAGACCCATGGGTGCCTACAATGTTCCCTGCCCCCTTCCGTGGCCTTGCCTCAACATCACCCCACCTTCCAGTTTGCCTCCATCCTTGGCTTCTGGGGCCACGGAAATGGGGTGTCCCCTGGGCTGCTCAGGTAACCTCCTGCCTTACGTGGAGGGCTGGGTGAGAAGGCAGCCTCCACCCTTTGTTTTGCCACCTTTTTGCCTCCCTGAACACGAAAGCACAGAGTTCTTGAAGGTCTCTACCAGGAACATGGGTATTCAGTCATTAAATATTTTTTAGCACCAGCTGTATGCCAGAAACTCTGTTAGGCACTAGGCTGTAAGGACACAGTCTCGCCTTAAAGGAACTCCACAGCATGGTGTGATGTTTCATAACCTTATGTATAATTTTGCCTGTTGTTTTTGTCTTAAACCTCCTTAAGAATGGTCCAAAGTTATGGTCCAAAATGTACATACAGAAGAAATTTTACATGCCATTTCAAGTGGCTCTGTGATCACCTCCTAGAACTCAGAGCCCTGCTTTAAAACTCAACGTTTAGAAAAAGATAATTGCGGCTGGGTGCAGTGGCTCACGCCTGTAATCCCAGCACTTTGGGAGGCCGAGGCGGGCGGATCACGAGGTCAGGAGATCGAGACCATCCTGGATAACACAGTGAAACCCCATCTCTACTAAAAATACAAAAAATTAGCCAGGCGAGGTGGCGGGCGCCTGTAGTCCCAGCTACTCGGGAGGCTGAGGCAAGAGAATGGCGTGAACCCCGGGGGGACGGAGCTTGCAGTGAGCCGAGATCGTGCCACTGCACTCCAGCCTGGGCAACAGCGAGACTCCGTCTCAAAAAAAAAAGAAAAAAGATAATTGCAGTATTGTGTGGTACACACTACAATACTGAGAGGGACTAACTCTGCCTAGGGTAGGAGACAGGACAGCATGGAAGATGCTGTTAGATCTGGGAATTCAGACATGTAGTAGTAGGCCAAGTAGAAAAAGGAGAAATACCTCCTTTGTCCATCACTGCTGCTAGAGATGGTTTGTTCCCCCATCCTGAAGAAAACTCTCTGCTCCCAGCCAACAGGCACTGTGCCCCTTTCGGTTACTGCTGCTTTGCAGCTAACACACAGCCAGGAAGACTCCAGCCGTTGCTCAGATAACTCAAGCTATGAGGAACCCTTGTCACCCATCTCAGCCAGCTCATCTACTTCCCGCCGGCGACAAGGCCAGCGGGACCTGGAGCTCCCCGACATGCATATGCGGGACCTGGTGGGCATGGGACACCACTTCCTGCCAAGTGAGCCCACCAAGTGGAACGTAGAAGATGTCTACGAATTCATCCGCTCTCTGCCAGGTAAGGCCCTTGGAAATTCCATGTCTCCCTGGAACAGCAAGGAAGGAGAAAATGAGAGACCCTCCCACCACCAGGAGGATTAGGTAGTTCAGTTAATGACTCAGGTTCAGGAACTGGGGTGCAGAAATGAGTGAGATGAGCTCCCTGCCTATAAGAGCTTGCTTATATTCAGCATAGATAGAATGCAAACTATAAATATTCCATAGCTGTAATTCTGTATATTTTCTGGCATGGGAAGTGATCTGTGTGAAATACAGAGATGATAATATAATTAACTGTCTCTCTCCTGGGAGAGATGAGGAGGGGAGTCAGGTAGAGTGTAGGATATGTGTCAAGAACATCAAAATTAAGAAAATAGCCGGGTGTGGTGGCTCACACCTATAGTCCCAGCACTGCGGGAGGCTGAGGTGGGAGGATTGCTTGAGGTCAGGAGTTCGAGACCAGCCAGGGCAACATGGTGAGACCTGTCTCTACCAAAAAAAAAAAAAAAAAATTTAAGAAAATGTAAACTAAATGACAGTAGACAAGTATGCCTTTGCTGGATGGAGAGACTGCAAGAGGGCGCACGTGCAGAGGCATGAAGATAGGGAAGTCTGTGGCATGGCCAGACATGGCACAGAGCCCTGCGTGGTGGAGCACAAGTGGTGGTGAAGCCCAGGATCTAGGAGCCAGCTGTAAGAGGCAAACCTTACATCATTCACAAATGCCTTCAGTGGGGCCCGGATGCATTAGTGTTTTTCTGCCAGTCTCACTCATACACTGGCCAGGTCAGGTATTCGTGGCAACCACAAGCCTTGTTCTCAGAGGCCGCAGTGTGGTTAAGAGCACAGACTTCTGAGTCACACAGAACTGGGTTCAAATTCTGGCTCTGTCACTTAATGCAGTATGTTCTCTCTTCATCCCCAAAATTTTTATTACACAGTTGCTGTGGGTAGGGAATTCAGGAGTGGCTTCCTGGGCAGTTCTGCCTCAGGTCTCTTATGAGGCTGCAATTAAGGTATCAGCCCAGGCTGAGGTCATGTGAATACTGAAGAGCTGTGGGATCTCTTCCAAGGTGCCTCACTCACGTGATTTGCCCTGGGCTGGCTGTTGGCAAGAGGCCTTTGTTCCTGTCTACGTGGGCCTCTGCAGAGGGCTGCTCAAGTGTTCTCATGAGATGCATGGCAGTGGGATGTCCCCACAGGTAGGGATCCAGGAGCGCAAGGTAGAAGCCACTGTGCCCTTTATGCTGTAGCCTCCGAAGCCACATACTGGCATTTTCACAATATATTTTTTTAATTATAATTTTTCACAATATCTTATTGGTCACACAGGTCAGTCTTAATCATTGTGAGAGGAGACTCATAGGGGCATGAACTGGGAAGCAAGGATTATTGGGAGCCATTCAGAGACAAGCCATGTAGTTCACCATGGCCCCCAGAAATTTGTGTTCCTTCCTCATGCAGAATACCCTCACCCCCACCAAATCCCCAACAGCTTGGTCCCATGACAGCATCAGTTTGAGGTCCAGGCTCTCATCATTGAACCTAGGTCCAGGCATGGATGAGGCTTCTGGGGTCCAGTTCTTCAAGTATAAGTCCTCTCAGTCTGAAGATCTGAGAACTAGAGGGAGAGGCTATCTGCTCCCTTCCACAAACCCCATGCCCAGTGGGACAGCCATAGGATAACCATTACAGACATGCCCATCCAAAACGGGAAGAAATGGAGCGTACAATGGTCGCTGATCCATTCCAGTTCCGAAATCCGCTAGGGTTCATGGTGGCATTTCCTCAGCTGGGACTCAAAGCCTGGGAGTGATCTGTCTTGGCTCTGCCCTCTGAGTTCTCCTTCCTTTTCTGTGAAAAGTAGCCTGTATTTTCAGTGTAGTCGTTTTCTCAGCCTACTTCCTGCTTTTTATTTTATATTACCTTGGACTTTTTTTTTTTTTGAGATGGAGTCTTGCTCTGTCACCCAGGCTATTGTGCAATGGCGTGATCTCGGCTCACTGCAGGCTCCGCGCCCCCCGGGGTTCATGCCATTCTCCTGCCTCAGCCTCCCGAGTAGCTGGGACTACAGGCGCCTGCCACCTCGCCCGGCTAATTCTTTGTATTTTTAGTAGAGACGGGGTTTCACCATGTTGGCAGGCTGGTCTCAAACTCCTTACCTCAGGCGATCTACCCACCTCAGCCTCCTAAAGTGCTGGGATTATAGGCGTGAGCCACTGTGCCCGGCCTACCTTTGACTCTTAAAATCAGTAATTCAGTATTTCTTAAAATAATTGTGGGTTTTCTGGGAATCTTGTTGCGGTCCATTCCATTAGACAAAAACCACACCCAGAATTACCTTCAAGGATAAGCTGTTGTCTGCATTGGTATTCTTCTGAAGCTGAGGGGCAGCACGGACGGTGCCTTCACATTCTTAGAAACCCTGCTGTGAAAAGAGGATCTGTGAGGCGTGCCTAGAAAATCTGTCGAGAGCCTTTGGATTGAATAGCTCTTTGAGGCATCACTTTAGATCTTTCTGAAGTCTTAACCAAAAGATTTAAGTCACATCCTAAGTTTAATCTGTAGACCATGTTTTCTTGACTGTGCCCTGAATTTGATCTTTGCCTAGAAACCATTTCTTAATGTTAGTTAGCATTATGTGCCATCTGGAGAGGCTGGGCATTTTTAAAACCGGCAGATCCCGGTTCCTTTATGTTGAACAGTTTGTTTTTACCTTCTCTCTCTCCTATTTTACTGTGAGCAGCAGTAAGAAGCCAAGCAACACCTTCCACATTCTGCCTGAAAATCTCCTTAGCTAGACCACCCACTTCATGAGGTACATTCAACTTACATTTCTGCTACCAACCACATTTTTACAAAATGTTCATTTCATAATAGAGACCCTGTTTCTTCCAATCTCCACTAAGAGTTCCCTCACTTTAGGCCTCCCCCAGCAGCTTCCCTAAAGACCATGAGACTTCTATATACAGTCTCTCAAAGCACCTTAGACACTCAGCTTTTTTTTTTTTTTTTGAGACGGAGTCTCACAGGCTGGAGGGCAGTGGTACCATCTGGGCTCACTGCAAGCTCCACCTCCCGGGTTCAGGCCATTCTCCTGCCTCAGCCTCCTGAGCAGCTGGGACTACAGGTGCCTGCCACAGCGTGCCTGGCTAGTTTTCTGTATTTTTAGTAGAGACGGAGTTTCACCGTGGTCGCGATCTCCTGACCTCGTGATCCGCCCGCCTCGGCCTCCCAAAGTGCTGGGATTACAGGCGTGAGCCACCGCGCCCAGCCAGACACTCAGCTTTCCACATAGTCCTTCCGGCTCCTGCCTGTGGCCAGTTCTGAGGCCACGCCCACATCTATAGAGCTGTTTTATGTCAGCACTCCTTTTCCAGGTACCAGAATCTGCATTAGTTACCTATTGCCATGATGTAAATTACTCCAGAACTCAGTGGCTTTAAGCAGCAATCACTTGTCATCTCAAGGGCCATGTGGGTCAGGAATCGAGTGGCTCGGCTGGGCAGTCCTGGTATGAGGCTCCTGGTGTCCAGTTCCTCTTAGTCTGAAGACCTGGAAACAGAGAGGTTATCTGCTCCCTTCCACAAACCCAGTGAGTTTGAGGTGATATGAGGTCTCAGGGAAGACGCTATACAGGCTGCAGTGTCTGAGGTCTGAAGCCAGAAAACCCACTTCCAGCACGGTTCACTCACATGGCAAGGAGGCCGGGGACCACCAGGGCCTTGGCTGCTGTCCACGCGTGCCTCTCCAGAGGGTTGCCGGGGTGGCTTACTGGTAGCTGGCTTACTCTGCAGTAAACCAGGCAGAAGAGTGAGGTGAGCACTGCTGTGCCTTTTATGATCTAGCCTCAGAAATCACACGCTGTCACTTCCTGAGCCCCTCAGTGGACATGGGTCCGCCCAGTTCACGGAGCAGGGGTCTGGACAGTGGCACATTGGAGGAGGCCCAGACCACGGCTGCTGTGGGTGAGTTGCACAACCTCTCTCAAGCTGCAAAATAAGAACAGCAGCGGCGCCTTCCTCAAGGCGTGGTTATGAGGACTAAAGGAGACAATAGATAAAGATAACTAGATCTAGATAACTAGATGCAGTGGCTGCCAGAGGTGAACACTGGCGGCTTGGATTGACACTATCTTTGGTGGTACCCCCTCAGGCTGCCAGGAGATAGCAGAGGAATTCCGTGCCCAGGAAATCGACGGGCAAGCCCTGCTGCTGCTCAAGGAGGACCACCTGATGAGTGCCATGAACATCAAGCTGGGGCCCGCCCTGAAGATCTACGCCCGCATCAGCATGCTCAAGGACTCCTAGGGCTGGCGGCAGCCAGGATTCTGGCCCAGGGCGCCTCCTCCCGACTGAGCAGAGCCAGACAGACATTCCTGAGGGGCCCAGAAATGGGGCCAGTTGGAGGGCAGGGGCTCTCCCTAGGGGCGTAGCTGGTGAGGAGGTCTGGGCACCTCCTCCATGGCTCTCAGGGGCCTTTCATTTCTGTGGGAGGGGCAGAGAGGTAGGTGGCACAGAAGATGGGGCTTTATGCTTGTAAATATTGATAGCACTGGCTTCCTCCAAAGTCCCAATACTCTAGCCCCGCTCTCTTCCCCTCTTTCTGTCCCCCATTTTCCAGGGGGTATATGGTCAGGGCTCCCCAACCTGAGTTGGGTTACTTCAAGGGCAGCCAGCAGGCCTGGATGGAGGCCTAGAAAGCCCTTGCCTTCCTTCCTCCCACTTCTTTCTCCAGGCCTGGTTAACTCTTCCGTTGTCAGCTTCTCCCCCTTCAGCCTGTTTCTGCAGCAGCCAGGGTTCTCCCCCTACACCCTCTGCAGGTGGAGAGAGAGAAGCTGGGCCCAGCCGGGCCGTGCCTGCTGGCACAGACGCCTTAACGCTGTGTGTATGACTGTGTGACTGTGTGGGAGCCTGGACTGACAGATAGGCCAAGGGCTACTCTCTGGCATCTCCAGGTGTTTTGTAGCAAAGAGCCACTTAGTGCTTTGTCCTGGACTCCACTCAGCCTCAGGATGGGGAATAGCCAAGAATGGCAGCCTCAGTGCAGAGGCAAGGTCAGAAAGAGATGGCGCTTCAGAGTTTCCTTTCCAGACACCCCTCCCCGCACTGTGAAGTTCCCCTGACTGCCCTCCTGGTTCACAAAGAGCATTAAGAAAGCTGTGGTGGTCTGAGCAACATAGCCCAGAGGGCTGAGCCTCCTGGCCTGCCTGCCCGCCCACCCTGGGAGTCCCAGTGGTGAGGCTCAGAGAACTTCTAAGGGGAGAGAACAGCTGGAGTTTCTGTTGATGTGAAGAAGGCAGCACTTGGCCTCCCACTCCCACACTTCTTTGCCTATAAATCTTCCTAGCAGCAATTTGAGCTACCTGAGGAGGAGGCAGGGCAGAAAGGGCGAGGGCCTGCCTCTGACCTGCCGTGTCCTTTGCAGGAAGGAGGCAGGCACCCTTCTGAGCTTATTCTATTCCCCACCCACACCCCCAGGCAGGGTTGGAAATGAAGGACTTTTTTAACCTTTGTTTTTGTTTTTTAAAAATAAATCTGTAAAATCTGTCTCTTTGGTGCCTTTCTCCCCTAGGAATGCCTGTCTCTGGGCCCAAATGGCTACTTTTCACCCATACAGAGACAGGTGGGTCCCTGGGCTGGGGAAGGGACCTTAAGTGGACAGCATATCTGCCACACTTTTCTGAGGCTGGGTCATTTGAGGGTGCCCTCAGCTGCAGTTCACACAGGTAGATAGCAGCTTTCTTCACACAGTGTCCCTTGGAGTGAGAGGGTCCAGAAGCCCTTTCTGCTCTGCGCTCCCCTACCCGCCATTCCCACTTGGGAAATGATGACTGTTGGGCTAGCAGCCTCTAGACACCTGGGGCAGAACCCAGACTCTCCCATCTTCCAGCACACACCTCTCGATAGAGCTGCACAGCATCCAGAATAGCCTTGGGATGGCTTTGGTTCACTAAGCACGTGCATGCTCAAATAGAAAATGATTAGGGCAGAGATGAGGCATCTAAGCCTTGAATAAAGAAGAGAAAGGGCATTCCAGACCAAGGCAACAAGTGCAAAGGCACAAGCATGAACGTGGAAGTGCAAATGAGAGGCAGGTGAGCTGGCTGGATTAGACGTGTGTGCTGCTAACTGTGGCCTGTGTTGACCACATGCCTCTGAACCAGGCACTGTGCTAGAAATGAGACTGGGGTGAAGCACAGAATAACCAAGTGCCCTCTTGTGTGCAGTGAAAGCTACCCCACATCTATGGGGGGAGGGGGAAAAGGGGCAGCTTGGCCTCACTGCTCCTCCCCCTTCATCAGATTTTTCCTTAAGGGACCATTTCCACCTGTTAAAAATTTAGATTATGGGTGCTCACATCTGTAAACCCAGCACTTTGGGGAGGCCAAGGTGGGAGGATCGCTTGAGGCCAGGAGTTTGAGACCAACCTGGGCAACATAGGGGGACCCCATATCTACAAAAAATATTTAAAAATAGGCAAGGTGGTGCATACCTGTAATCCCAGCTATTCTGGAGGCTGAGGTCAATCGCTTGAGCCCAAGAGTTCAAGGCTGCAATGAGCTATGATTGCATCACTGCACCCCCAACCCAGGTGACAGACAAAACCCTATTTTTTTTAAAAAAGCAGGGGTAGGGGTGGTTTGAGGGTCAGGCCACAACCTACTGAATCACAGTCTCTAAAGGACAATTACTTACTTGAAAGTAACTTTCAAGAACCAACACTCACACCTTAGTAACTCCTCTTTGGAAAGCCTATTAAAATGTAACTTTCTTGGAGGAGAAACAGACTGATTAGTTGATCCCCAGGGGGTAGAACTAGGGACTGGAAAGCCTGTCCCAGGAGGCAGGGAATGGCTGGCAGGACCCTGAGCTGACAGGGGAGGAGGAGGATGCTGAGATTGGAGAGTGAGCCCTGGGGAGCCCACAGGCAAGAACGAACGCCCCATGTGCTGCCTCCTCTCCTGCTGCTGGAGTGCAGGCCACGTGCGCAGGTGCACCACTGGCCTATAGGACTCTGGGCAGTTCTTTTCACTTTCTGGACCTTAATTTTCCCTTTATGGAAGAAAATGAAAACCAGGCCCCACCTGAGTGTGTCGTGTGTAGCAAAGAGGGAGGGAACCAAACCTACTCCTAAAAGATGTGGTGAATTTGATTCACACCAATGAGTATCCATCTTCTTTAGATGAAAAGCTCCAACCTGGCCGGGTGCGGTGGCTCACGCTTGTAATCCCAGCACTTTGGGAGGCCGAGGCGGGCGGATAATGAGGTCAGGAGATCGAGACCACGGTGAAACCCCGTCTCTACCAAAAATACAAAAAATTAGCCGGGCGTGGTGGCGGGCGCCCGTAGTCCCAGCTACTCGGAGAGGCTGAGGCAGGAGAATGGCGTGAACCCTGGAGGCGGAGCTTGCAGTGAGCCGAGATCGCGCCACTGCACTCCAGCCTGGGTGACAGAGCAAGACTCCGTCTCAAAAAAAAAAAAAAAAAAAAAAAAAAAAAAAAAAAAAGAAAAGCTCCAACCTACTGCAAGTTTGCAGGGTGCACCTGCAACAGGCATTTGCTATTCCTGTTGTTTACACTTTACGCTGAATTTCACAGACCTATTTCCATCACAATCCACAATTTAAAGAAATATTTCCCAACCTTGTATACACACTTCAATATCTATCAACTGAAACAAACATTGCATGAAACAAAACCTACCCTCATGTACAATACAGAATATTTTCTTTTCCATTGTATTCCTGTTCATATTTTAAAAATCTTGGTCACGACCCACTAAACTCATTACATGGCCCTCAGATAGGTCACAACTGGAACTTTAAAAAGCACTGCCCAGAGTAAACCACAACGGTTCAACATCCACGATCTTACATGGTTCTCTCTCCTGGGTGACTGGTGTACGTACTAGTGTACATTCTACTGAGAAGGTAAAGGCCTCCACTAGGTGAACTGTCCAAGGTCACAGGTGCCGAGTGCCCTTCAGATCTGGCTGAGGCTCTGTGCAGAATGGCTTTTCCTGGGTGGCAAACACCATACCTTGATTGCCAGCCGTTCCCAAGAACCAAAGACACTTCCCCTGGGGAGAGAAGAGGAGTCTGTACAAAATGACAGAGCCTCCAGCCAACCAGAACTGGCCTACTCAGACCCACCCTCTTCCAGGTGATTGGCCCCAAAAGGGTTGCCAGCCCCACTCCACCTGGGGGCCAGCTTCCTCCAAAAGGTCGCACCCCCGCAGGTCCCTCGCAGGCAGTCCATCCTGATTGCTCCTGTGGTGCAGCTCCTGAGGTAAAGGGGGAGGAGCTGCTTGTTCCAGGCCTCCAGGAACAGGCCATTTCTTCCCAGGCTCTGAGCTGGGAAAGTTTGCTCCAGGCCATCCACCCTACCTGCTTCCCCATATGGCTCTCAAGGAGGGACTCAGGTGAGTGGGGACAATGGTATGGAGAGGAAGAAAGCTTGGGGACAGCTGAGCTAAGAGGGATCCAGTCTGATGGCTAAAACAGTACCAAGGGGAAGCACCAGAGTGAGCCCAGGAGTACGAGCCGAGCCTCTAGTCCTGGGGAAAGGTGGCTCCAAGAGGGGATGTTGCCCCAGGAGAAGGACAATCCATGTGCATGGACACCGGGGTGGGGGAGGTTGTATTCCACAAGATTTTGTAGCCAATGAAAAGCTGGACTCCCCCTGCTTCCCTTAACTCTAAACGCCCTTGGCGAGCCGGGAAGCAGAGACCCGGGGGTACATTCCCTCCCCGACTGTAACAGAGCTCCCTCTATCCCCACTGGACTGGTGGTCCAGGACTAGGAACCTGTGCCCCCTTACGACCTAATGGCTGATCTTTAACCCTTTCTTGAAGCCAAGGAGAGTGGGGAGCAGGGCACAGGGTGGAGCTTGACGGACCACCTTCTGCAGGTAGAACCTGAACAAGAAATGTGGAGGAGTGGGCTGGTCAGGGGCCTCCACAGACTATGGGCTCCCAGGCTGGGGCATAGGAGGGGCAGGAGGAGCTGGTGGGTCCCACCCAGTCCTGGGTCTCAGCACCCTCCCAGGCCTGACCACAGGAGTTCACAAGACCAACTCTGCCTGTGTGCCCTGGCTGAGGCCCAGAGCCCAGAATAAGCATTGGTTTGCCCTACCCTGGTTGGGAGGAGGCTGGTGAAGAGGGTGGGACAGCCACAGAGAGGGGGAAAGCCCCTCCAGCCTTTTCCTGCTCCCGTAGTACCTTACGCAGTACCTCGCACACCTCCCACAGTGCACCTCCCGAGGCAGCCTTGTCAGCTCCCAGTACGGGGTTTGACCAGGCTTCTAGGAGCCAGAGAAGCCCAGCTGCAGCCAGCCCTCCAGGAGCTCAGACAGGAGCTGAATGGAGTGGGAAGGGAAGAAGCCAAGCCCACAGGGAGAAATAACAGGGCCGAGAACTTTGTGAGATAAGCCTCAGGGTTGAGCTAGGCCCAGGTCAAATGGAGCCCAAGTGCCATGCTGGAAGCTCTGGCTGGGGGATCAGACAGTCCTACTCAAAGCCCAACCCCACCCATTACCCGCCGTGCAAATGCCTTGGTGGAAAGTGTAAACAGGAATGGCAAATGCCTACTGAAGGTGCACCCTGAAAACTTGCAGTAGGTTGGGGCTTTTCACCTAAAGAACACGGATACTTATTGGAGGAGAAACAAGCTGATTAGTTGATCCCCAGAGGGTAGAACTAGGGACTGGAAAGCCTGGTGTCCCAGGAGGCAGGGAATGGCTGGCAGGACCCTGAGCTGACAGGGGAGGAGGAGGATGCTGAGATTGGGGAGTGAGCCCTGGGGAGCCCCCAGGCAAGAACGAACGCCCCATGTGCTGCCTCCTCTCCTGCTGCTGGAGTGCAGGCCACGTGCGCAGGTGCACCACTGGCCCATAGGACTCTGGGCAGTTCTTTCCATCTTCTGGACCTTAATTTTCCCTTTATGGAAGAAAATGAAAACCAGGCCCCACCTGAGTTTGTTATGTGTGTAGCAAAGAGGGAGGGAACCAAACCTAGTCCTAAAAGAAGATGTGGTGCATCTGATTCACACCAATGAGGCCGCCCAGCCTTGCAGAGGTGAGCTGTCACTGAGATCTGCTCCAAGCCTCCGTGAGTCCTCTCTCACACAGTGACCCTGGCCCAGCCCCCTTGCTGAGTGCTGCCCTCAGGTATTGTGTGTCCCCTGGACAGCAGTGTTCACCTGGGTGTCCCAACTCAGTGCTTCTCAAGCTGCAGTTTGCATTTCCTTGATCTTTCCTTCTATGTTCTCAGCGATTGATCCCAGTGACCCAAATGGACCCCTGCTTTCTCCCCTGAGCAACTGCAACCCTAAGCAAGTGATTTAACCTTTCTAAGCCTCAGTTTCCTCATTTATAAAGTAGACATAAGCACAGCATCTCCTTCAAGGGGCTGTGGTGTGCCTTTAACAGGACAGGCACATAATACACTTGGCCAGGTATCCGTCTCAGTAAGTGTCTGGGATTATGCATAAGGAGTGCAGACTTAATCCTGAAGAAAATGGAGTTTTAAGCAAAGAAGTACCAGTCAACTTGGAAGAGAGAATGAACACAAATAACTCATTCATTGTTTCATTCATTTGCCAAACAAATAATTACCAATAGCATGAATTATGAGGCAAGCTCTGGGATTTGGCACCAAGAATACAAAGGCTGGCAAAACAGAGAAACTCGGAACCTAGTGGGGCAGACAGTCCCTAGCATCACTTGGCAGGTACTGGAGGAGAGGACTGGGAAAGGGACGGAGGCGCATCCTGGGGGCGGGACCTAAGAGGAGGAGATGTCAAGGCCGGCTTCAGACAGGAGGGAGCTGGGTGCTGAGGAATGATGCAGAGCTTGTTGGCTCATGGAAGGAAGAGCGCAATCAGAACGGAATACAGAGGTGGGGAAGCCTAGGAGACGTCATAGTGAAGGGTAAAAGATGGAGACTGGGAGGCAGGGTCGGGAGGCTGTTATAGGAATCCAGGTGAGAAACAAGGAGGCACGAATAGGACAGTGAGGGAGGCCAGGAGGGGAGTTTTGGGCACTAGGAAGGAGGCAAAAGCAACGACTTGGCTGTCAGGAGAGAAAGCAGGGGTCCCACTTGGGTCACTGGGATCAATCGCTGAGAGCACAGGATGGGGAGAGTGAATGGGAGGATGGGAGAAGAGTGAGTGGGTGGACGGAGGAGAGTGAGTGGGAAAACCCACAGGGTTTGCTGATGGGCTGCATGTGGGGAATTAAATTATTTGTAATAATATTTTTATTTAAACCGGCACATCCAAATTTACACCTGTTTCACTGTTTTAATGTGGCTACTAGACATGTTTAAATTACACATATGGCTCACACTATGCTCCCACAGGATGATGCTATTCTAGATCTCTTCCTACACTCATGAAAGAATGCAAAGGCTCAGGTGCACAGGCACAGGTGCTTCCCCCTGCCAGAAGCAAGGTCTCCCTCTCCATATTAGTTATTCCTTCCTTTTCACCTTAACACATTAGGGTCTGTTTTCCAGAGAGTACATGTAAATCTACCTCACCCTTTTCAATAGCCATGTTGATCTCCATTATACAAGTTGAGTAACCCTCATCCAAAAATCTGAAATGCAAAACGCTCTAAAATCCGAAACTTTTTGAGCATAGACAGGACATTCAAAGGCAGTGCTCCCACTGGACCATTTTGAATTTCAGATTTCCAGATTAGGGACACTTAGCCAGGAAACACAATGCAAATATTCAAAACTCCAAAAAAGCCCAAAATCCAAAACACTTTTGGTCCAAACTTTTGGATAAAGGATACCCAACCTGTCTAGATATGCCTAATTCATTCATCCAGTTCCCT
Organism: Nomascus leucogenys; assembly: GCF_006542625.1. Lineage (NCBI taxonomy): Eukaryota > Metazoa > Chordata > Mammalia > Primates > Hylobatidae > Nomascus > Nomascus leucogenys. Next base: position 2,485,207 of record NC_044392.1, on the reverse strand, counting down.
GCTGATGAACCCTGGGGTTGCTGAATTAGTTTGCTTTTTCAGAGAAGGCTACAGGAACAGCCTGGGACTAGTCACTGTAGCGTCTCCGTTCCTAGCTGCAGGCAAGCTGGCCAGGGGCTGTGGGCACTGACAGTGTTACAGTGGAGGAGGGGGACTTGGAAGGCTTCTCAGGCAAGGTTAACAGATGTGGACGGTGTCCCGCAGTCAGCAGGAAGCCACAAAATGACTTAAATTTTTTTGTGTGTAAATTGCTAATTTTGAATTTTTCCTTCATTAAAAAAGCAGCATACTGTAAATACCTTACAGACAATTGGGGAGAAAATAAGAAACTAATGTGCACATTCTTCCTTTTAGTCTTATTTTCTGATGCATGTTTTTATTCTTGCTAAATTGTAATCAGGGTGCATATCAATTTTAGATCCTGCTTTTTTCCTTTAATGTTCCTGTATAAGCATTTTTCTACGTGACTGCAGAGTCTTCCTAACACGTTTATTTAGCCAGTCCCTTCAGCTGGACACTAGAGTCTTCTTCAGTTATATTTGAGCAGCTGAGATAATGCCTCTCCCTGTGACCCAAAACGCCTTCTCTATGGGTGCTTTCCAGGCAGCATTCAACCAAGCTCAAGTCTCGCTTGTGTAAGGGAAACAGGCGCACCTATCAATACAACCGCCCTGTCCCCTCCAGTTGCCACCCCATCTCCTTCCTCCTTACAGCCCAACTTCTGGAAAGACAGCCCCACTCCCACCCAACCCATGTGCCTCTCCTTAATTCCTCTACCTGCTCAGTCTCCCTCCCATTCCCACCTGGTCTAGGCCTGGGCCCCGGCCTCCTGTCCCTCTGTACTCTCTCCCTCTCTCCCATGGTAAATCCCTGCCCTCCTGGTAAATCCCAGAACTTTCTCCTGAGCCTGCCTGCCTTCTGGGCTCCAGCTCCCTTCCTCCAACAGACAACCAGGCATCTTCTCCTTTCTGGTACCTCAGCCCCGTCCCTCAAATCCAAGGCCAAGTCTTGCCCATGTGCCCCCCCTGACAGCCCCTCACCACCTATTCCTCCCCATCCAGCTGCCAACTCCCTGGTGTTGCCCCTAATACCGCCCAGGGGCTGGCACCTAACTCATCTTCCTGCCTCCAGCAGTGCCCTCCCTGCCACCCCACCATGGCCAGGCTCCAGATTTCAGCTGGAGTACTTCAGGGTTTGTGGGGGTTTTTTTTGTTTGTTTCAAATAAAAATCTGACTGAGTCACTCCCCGGAGGAAATACCTTTCAGGGCTCCCCATGACTCCCAAGATGAAGTCCAATTCCCCGAGCCTGAAATGCGGGCCCTGGGTGACCTGGCCCTGGCTCACCTCTGCAGCCTCATCCCTCCCTCCTCATCTGCTACTACACTCCACCCTGCAGTTCCACAGACATTCCAGGAGTGAGGCTTCCTCACTTTTGCACACTGTTGTTTCTTTTCCATGGACCTCTCTTCCCCCTCCATGCCTTCTTCACCTGAAGAACTTCTGTTAATAATTTTTTAGGTCCTAGCTTAGAAGTCAACTCCTCCTCCAGGAGGCCCCAATTACCTCCTCATCTACCAAGGCTCAGGTGCTACCCTCCAATTTGCCTCATAGCATCTGGTACTGTTCCCAATCACAGCATTCATTGTGCTGTGTTCCACGCATCTGTTTTCAGTCTGTCATGTGACCCATTCCCTCACCGCCCCCCCCACCCACCCACTACACCCACATCTTCCTGACTCTGCACCCTGAAGACAGGGTCTGTGTCTCATTCACCTCTGAATCCCTGACTTAGCACGGTGCTTGATGCTGAGCTTGTGTCCAATCAATAGATGTTGAATGCACGACTTAACAGAAACTGATGAACATCTTGATGCACAAACTTTTCTCATTCTGAAGATTATCTCCTTTGAAAAGATTCCCAGAAGCTGGGAATTATTTAATCAAAGTGGATAAATACTGAACACTTTCAATTCCCATAGCTAAGTAGCTTTCCAAACGGCTGTAGCAATTTACACTCCCACCAGCCAAGTGTAAGAGCGCCGATCTCACTGCATTCTTGCTGCTTGGCTATTCTCATTATGCCTTTTATTTTTTAAATCAAGACAGGGTCTACCTCTGCCACCCAGGCTGGAGTCCAGTGGCATGATCATAGCTTACTGTAACCTGTAACTCCTGGGCTCAAGCGATCCTCCTGCCTCAGCCTCCTGAATAGCTGGAACTACAGGTGCATACCATCTGGCTAATTTTTATTTTTATATATTTTTTTTTTTGAGACAGAGTCTTGCTCTGTCACCAGGCTGGAGTGCAGTGGCGCGATCTCAGCTCACTGCAACCTCCGCCTCCCAAGTTCAAGTGATTCTCCTGCCTCAGCCACCCAAGTAGCTGGGACTACCGACGTGTGCCACCACGGCCAGCTAATTTTTGTATTTTTAGTAGAGACGGGGTTTCACCATGTTGGCCAGGATGGGCTCGATCTCTTGACCTCGTGATCCACCCACTCGGCCTCCCAAAGTGCTGGGATTACAGGCGTGAGCCACCGCGCCCGGCCCTGGCTTATTTTTTAATTTTTTGCGGAGGCGAGGTCTTGCTCTGTTGCCCGGCCTGATCTCCAACTCCTGGCCTCAAGCAATTCTCCTGCCTTGACCTCCCAAAACACTGGGATTACATGCACGAGCCCCTCCCAGCCCCATTATGTCTTTTTTAAAAAGTGCTCATTTTATAGGCAAAACATACCACCTTGTTCTAATTTGTATATCTTTGATTACCAGTGAGGGTGAACATTTTTCCATCTATTTGCCTACTAAATGCACTTCTTCTTTGAGGATTTACCTGTTTGTGTGACGTGGAAACTGTTCAGGCAGGCTGACTTGTTATGAGATGACTCTGGGGCTGTGGAGGAAGTGACCAGGAGCATGAAGAGTGCTGCTGCAATGATCCCATGACGGAGGGGCAGGCCAGGGTCACTGTGGGGCATGGGAAGCAGAAATCAAGGAGACCAGGTCAACCTGGGACTGAAAGCAGACAGTAGGTGCAGAGCAGGAGGGGTCAGGGTGCACCTAGGTTTCTGGCTTGGCGCAGTGAACTGGAGGAGGGGCTGTGCTCGGAGACAGTGCCCAGGTGGATCCACACACCTGCAAGGCAGTTCACAGCACTCTTTACTAGACACACCTGCTGAGGAACAGTTACGTGGGGCAGCAGGAGAGGCAGGGGCAGGAGGGTCTGAGGCTGGCAGCCTTCTTGAAAGAGACCAGGGGAGCCAGGTTTTGAAAGGATTTGTAGGCAGGACACGGTGGCTCACGCCTGTAATCCCGGCACTTTGGGAGGCCGAGGTGGGCAGATCACCTGAGGTCAGGAGTTTGTGACCAGACTGGCCAACATGGCAAAACCCCGTCTACTAAAAATACAAAAATTAGCTGGGCGAGGTGGTGGGCACTTGTAATCCCAGCTATTCGGGAGGCTGAGTCACGAGAATCACTTGAACCCAGGAGGCAGAGATTGCAGTGAGCTGAGACTCATTGCACGCTAGCCTGGGCTACAGAGCAAGACTCCGTCTCAAAAAAAAAAAAAAAAAAAAAAAAGAGAGGAAGGAAGGAAAGAAGGATGGATGGATGGATGGATGGATTTGTAGGGGCAGGGAGTGGAGTGAGGAGGCTGCCCAGGTGACGATCAGGGTGTGTTCAGGAAGAATGGTCATCACTAGCTAAAGCTGAGTGAACTATTGCAACATGAGAGGCCTTGTTCTCGTCGCTTAGCTTGTGTGAAGGCAATGACAGCCCTAAGGCAGGAGTTCTTATTACCCCATCCTATAGATGAGACTGATGTGCAGAGGACCAGACCTTGCCCCAGGGTCAGACAGCTAATGAGTGGTGGAGCTGGGATTCGAACCCAGGGCTCTGGCCCCCGTGTCTGTGCTCCTTACCATGTGGCTGCAGTTGCTCTAGATACGTGAGTACTCAGGAAGGTGGGGTGACAGTGGAACAAGCTCCCCAGAAGGAACTTATTAAGATTCTCAGCTTTTGGAGCCCTTCCTGGAAAACGAAGTGTGGACAAATCCCAAAGCCAACCTCTTCTGAGCCAGGAATTGGGCTGCTGAGCTCTGCTTGGAGGAGTTCACCTGGCCTGGCGACTGGAGCCACCACAGACACCTGGTCTCTGACCACAGCCAGCCCAGTAACTCTTCTCTAAGTCCCAGACAGCTCTTAACTCCCAGTGACTGAGGCGGGAGGATTGCTTGAGCTGAGTTGGACACAAGCCTGGGCAACATAGCAAGACCCCATCTCTAAAAAAAAAAGAAAAATTAGGCGTCTATAGTCCCAGCTACACAGGAGGCTGAGGCAGGAGGATAGCTTGAGCCCAGGAGTTCAAGGCTGCAGTGAGCTGTGATCACACCACAACACTCCAGCCTGGGTGACAGAGTGAGGCTGTCTCAAAAAAGAAAAAAAAACTCCCAGTCACCAAGCCACAAACACTTGTGCATCCTCTCTTGGCCTCTCCTGTCCAAGGTCAGTCCCACCTTCCACCCAGGATTTAAGTACCTCAGCCCCTAATGTTATCATCCCCGAAACCTGCCCAAGGTCATGCCCCTGCACAAGAAACTGGTAACACTGGCTACCATGCAGAAGAACCGGCTGGCCGGAAGTAAGAAAGACTTTTCATGTATGTGTGCATATAAATACTTGTGTCTATACATATAAATGAGTTACTGATGCCCCCCTCCCGCCCCCAGGGCCTGGAAGAGAATCTTCTGGCGGCAGATCCTACTTGCACTTGGCCTCTTAGGCCTGTTTCTGTATGGCCTCCCTAAATTCAGGTACAAGCCCCTTTCCTCAGCACTTGAGGTGGGACCACAGAGTCAGGTTTAAAGGGGATCTGTCTAAGTGCCTCCTTGAGGGATGGAGGGCGGTGGCTAGCTCAGCTCAAGTGTCCTTGTGAGCTCTCTCTCCTTGTAAGAAGCAAAGCCAGAGGACTCCTGGCCAGGCTGACATGCTTCTCACGGCTGCCCACCCCCCGCCCCTCAACCTGCCACAGGCATCTGGAAGCCCTCATCCCCATGGGCGTCTGCCCTTCGGCCACAATGTCCCTGCTGAGAGACAACTTCACAGGTGCCCTGCGTCCCTGGTAAGAAGCTCCCATCCCTCCTACTCCAAGGGCACCCCAAACCCTACACAGCTCTGCCCCATGTCCCTGCCCTCCACACATCTCCCACCCCAGCAGAGCCAGGCACTCTGCCACCAAGCCCAGCAGCCCCATCGGGCCACACATCTCCCAGTCCTCTGTGTTGTCCTGAGCTGAAGGCTTCCAGGGGCAGCAACTAGGTCTCATCGGTCTATGGGTCCCTAGGGCTCAGCACTGGGGAGGTGGCAGTGAACATGCACCAAGTGGGTGGATAAATGGAGCTATTTCCATTTCCCATCCCTGCCCTGGCCAGGGCCCGGCCTGAAGTTCTGACCTGTACCCCCTGGGGGGCTCCCATTATTTGGGATGGCACTTTCGACCCAGATGTGGCCAAGCAAGAGGCTAGACAGCAGAACCTCACCATTGGGCTGACCGTCTTTGCTGTAGGCAGGTAAGGCCTGGGAATGGGAACAGTGCGGTCAAGGCTGTGAGTGGGAGGGGTGTGCATGTGATGGAGGAGGCGGGGCACCCTGCTCCCCTGTGCCATGGGATCCCAAAGTGAAGCCAGAAGCAAAGACAGTGCCACCACACTGTCCAGTGTCTTGCCCCACACCCCCAGATGAGCACAGAACCATCCGTCTCCTCCTCCCAGGACACCAACACCATAGAGCCCGCCCAACACAGGCAGCCAGGGCTGTTCTAGATACATCTGGAAGGGACTTGCCTAGGGGCTGGGGCTCATCCATCTGGAGGCACTGGTTTTGTAGTGAGAAAATGATGGAGTCTTTCAGGTGAGAGCAGTGAGAGGAGGGGAGTGTGACTGGGTAGGTAGAGGGATGATTCACTGCAGTAGGTGCCCATTGGAGGTCAGCAGCTCAGGTGCAGGTACACAGGACTGTGGGGGCAGGTGCCAAGCAAGTCTGATGAAGGGAGAGGGGCTGGGGAGCTGAAGGATTGCAAGGGAGTGAATCTGAACTGGGCAGAGGGAAGTGAAGAGAGGAAGGGGGTGACAAATACTGAAGTGGCAAGGTCACCAGATTAGAGGATTCAGTGAGGTAGGACTGTTTTGGGTTGGGGGTGGTAATCACAGTAAGTGAGATAGAAGAACGAGGTCCTTACAGAGTGGGACAGACACTGATGAAGATCAAGTTGAGGGAGTAGCCATGGGAACAGGTGACTGTGGAGGGCACGGGACAATCAGTACAGGAAAGGAGATCAAGAGAAGAAATGGCAGGGGCGCTGACCTCCCTACTAGGGATGACAGGGAGTGTCTATGCTGGGTGTCAACCTTCCTGAAGTGACACGAAGGGGACTCTTGGCTGACAGTAGCAGTCAGATCCTATAACCTAGTTTCGGGCAACTAAAAGAAGCATTTCTAAAAGTGGAACTAGTTGCTTTGGGTCAAGGCTCCTCGAACTCTGTCCCCCACACCCTACAAGGGAGAGAAAGCCAGGAGTGCCACTGACAGGCCAGGGGATGAAAAGGACCAAGGGCTGCCCCGAGGACCAGGTGGGCGGAACCACTGGGCCACTTGGGCCTTGGCCTCTCCCAGGGCCTCGGTGCTCCCACTTCCATCACACATGCTGAGTAGGGCGTTCCTGCCCCAGCCCTAGGGGTCAGACACTCAAGGTACAGAAAATTCTAGGATACTGAGGTCCTGAGTTCCAAGATTCTGAGTCCAACACCATGAAACGCTGAGATTTCCTAGGTCTCTGATTCCCATTTCCCACAGTCACCAGGAATAGAGGAAGTGCAAGTAAAGGTACAGGCTCTAAGGCCAAGCTGGGTTCAAATCCTGGCTCAACCACTTACCAATGGTACATAAAAGTTTCTAATGCTCTTTAGATGAGACAATGCACATTGACTTAGAAAGCAGTGGCTGCCACATGATAAAAGTTCAAAGTATTAGGCACTGTTACTACTATTTTAAAGTCCTAGGATCCCAAGGTCTGTTCATACAGTATTCCAGGCAGCCTCGTTATCTAGATAGTGAAAGACAGCGACTTAAAACAGCTTATTATAGCTCATAAAATAATCCTGTGGAGGGCCGGGCGCAGTAGCTCACACCTGTAATCTTTGGGAGGCCCGAGACGGAAGGATCACCTGAGGTCAGGAGTTCGAGACCAGCCTGGCCAACATGGTGAAACCCCCATCTCTACTAAAAATACAAAAAAAATTGGCCAGGCGTGGTGGTGGCCGCTTGTAATCCCAGCTACTTGGAGCCTGAGGCAGGAGAATCGCTTGAAGCCGTGAGGCAGAGGTTGTAGTGAGCTGAGATAGCGCCACTGCACTCCGGCCTGGGCCACAGTAGCGAAACTCTGTCTCAAAAATAATAGTAATTCTGTGTGTCAGTAATTCAGACAGGGTTCAGCAGGAAGGGCTCCTCTTCTCATGCTCTCAAATGTCTGCGTCTCAGCTGGGAGACCAACTGCTGAAGACTGCTGGGGCCAGCTTAGGCTTCCTCACTCATGGCAGCACCCAAGTTCTGGGACTGCTTAAATGGAGGCTCACAGCTCTAAAGAGAGGCTCACAGCTCTAAAGAGAGAAACGCTGCCAGTCCTCCAAAGGGCCAGTATGAGGCAGGAGTGGCAGGCAATTTGCAAGCATCTTCAGTCCAACCTGCCCTACCCCATTTAGGTTGAAAGATGCTAGGGCTAGAGGGTCCGGAGTTCCAAGGCCAGGTGTGGGGAGAACCAGGCAGCACTGGTGGGGTGGCGGTAAGGTTGGGGTGGGGGTGAGGTGGGTGAGGTTGGGGTGGGGTAGGGGTGAGGTGGGGTGAAGTGAGGTTGGGGTGGGGGTGGGGTGAGGGTGAGGTGGGGGTGAAGGTTGGGTGGGGTGAGAAGGGGGTGAGGGCTGGGTGGGGCAGCGGTGGGGGTGAGGTGGGGGTGAGTGTGGGTTAGGCGCACTGAGGTGGGGGTAGGGATGAGGTTGGGGTGGGGTGAGGTTGAGGTGAGGGTGGGGTAGGGTGGGGTGGGGTGGGGTGGGGTGGGGGAGAGGTGGGAGTGGGGTGAGGTGGGGATGGAGTGAGGTTGGGGTAGGGTGAGATGGGGGTGAGGGTTGGGGTAGGGTGAGATGGGGGTGAGGGTTGGGTGGTGTGGGGTGGGGGTGAGGGTTAGGGGGTGGAATGGGGTGAGGTGGGGGTGAGTTTAGGTTAGGCGCGCTGAGGTGGGGGTAGGGATGAGGTGGGGGTGGGGTGAGGCTGGGGTGGGGGTGAGGGTTGGGTGGTGTGGGGTGGGGGTGAGGGTTGGGTGGTGTGGGGTGGGGGTGAGGGTTGGGGGGGTGGAATGGGGTGAGGCTGGGGTGGGTGTGAGGGTTGGGTGGTGTGGAGTGGGGGTGAGGGTTGGGTGGTGTGGAGTGGGGGTGAGGGTTGGGTTGTGTGGGGTGGGGGTGAGGGTTGGGTGGTGTGGGGTGGGGGTGAGGGTTGGGGGGGTGGAATGGGGTGAGGGTTGGGTGGTGTGGAGTGGGGGTGAGGGTTGGGTGGTGTGGAGTGGGGGTGAGGGTTGGGTTGTGTGGGGTGGGGGTGAGGGTTGGGGGGTGGAAGGGGGTGAGGGTTGGGTGGTGTGGGGTGGGGGTGAGGGTTGGGGGGGTGGAATGGGGTGAGGGTGGGGTGGGGGTAGGGGTGAGGTGGGGAGGCCGGCCCCGCCTCGCTTCACTCTCAGGCTGACCGTGGCGCCCCGCCCTTAGGTACCTGGAGAAGTACCTGGAGCGCTTCCTGGAGACGGCAGAGCAGCACTTCATGGCGGGCCAGAGCGTGGTGTACTACGTGTTCACTGAGCGGCCGGAAGCGGTGTCCCGCGTGGCGCTGGGCCCGGAACGGCGGCTGCGCGTGGAGCGCGTGGAGCGCGAGCGGCGCTGGCAAGACGTGTCGATGGCGCGCATGCGCACGTTGCACGCGGCGCTGAGCGGGCGGCTGGGCCGCGAGGCGCACTTCGTGTTCTGCATGGACGTGGACCAGCACTTCAGCAGCACCTTTGGGCCCGAGGCGCTGGGCGAGTCGGTGGCGCAGCTGCACTCCTGGCACTACCACTGGCCGCGGTGGCTGCTGCCCTTCGAGCGCAACGCGCATTCGGCCGCCCAGATGGCGCGGGGCGAGGGCGACTTCTACTACCACGCGGCGGTGTTCGGGGGCAGCGTGGCGGCGCTGCGAGGGCTCACGGCACACTGTGCGCGGGGCCTGGCCTGGGACCGCGCGCGCGGCCTGGAGGCGCGCTGGCACGACGAGAGCCACCTCAACAAGTTCTTCTGGCTGCACAAGCCCGCCAAGGTGCTGTCGCCCGAGTTCTGCTGGAGCCCGGACCTCGGCCGGCGGACCGAGATCCGCCGCCCGCGACTGCTCTGGGCGCCCAAGGAGTACCGGCTGCTGCGGGACTAGCGCCGCCGCCGGCTCCTGGCCCTCCGGCTTCTCCGCCGGCCCAGCCGGCCCGGCCTCACTCCCGCTCCCGGCGTCTTTGGCCCCGGGAAGGTGTGGAGTGGGAGTCACGAGAGGCAGAGATCCTGAAACCGGGCGGGGCCTTCTGGACGCTGATGGCGCTCTGGAGGGCAGAGAGATACTGGATACAAAGCCCTACCCGCTTCGTGTGCGCCAGTCCGTGGGAGTGGGAGGAGGCGGAGGGGCTCCTCGCCTTTGGGGAGCTCCTCACTTCGAGAGAAAAATCCCCTTCCCTTAGCTTAGCAGTGAGCGAGGCACAACTGCAGTGGAGCCCCGAGCTATCAGCCTGTAGACCTTTCACACCTGAGCCTGCAGAATGCAGCTGGTGTCTCTGGAGATGTTTTAGTCCCACCTGCAACCCCCTTTTTAAATGAGGAGACTGAGACACAAAGAGGAAACATAACTGGCCAAGGACACAGAGGGTCCGAGTCACTGTGATGTCAGCGGCTGGAGAGGCGTGGCTGGCCCCTCGGGATGTCTCTGGGCAGGAGCCACAGGAAGAAACACAGGTGGCACCCCGTCATTGGCTCTGCCCTCTTACCTCCCCTGCTCATAAGCACGGTTTGTACATATTTCAGTAATATTATGATATATTATTCCTGTGCTGCGAGACAAAGTAGCAAACATAAGAAGCCATGTTTGCTCCTTTCCCTTGCCAGCATAATTTCACAAAGCCCTGACTGTGACAGCATATAGCTGTCAAAACAAAAAACACAGCTCCCCACGTCCCTTGCCAGAGTCACTATATTCCCTAAAAAAAAATAAGTGACTCTAGATATATCTCCATATAAGATAATGTCAGTTGGGGTTAGTGATCATGCTTCTATAAACTATAACCAGATACACTCTTACACACAAACTTAGATATAATTTTACGCATACTGAAGCTTCACCACCTATATCTAAACTCTAAACTAAAATACAACATTCAGGCTGGGCATAGTGGCTCATGCCTGTAATCCCAGCGCTTCGGGAGGCTGAGACACACAGATCACTTGAGGTCCGGAGTTTTGAGACCAGCCTGGCCAACATGATGAAACCCTATCTCTACTAAAAATACAAAAATTAGCAGAGCGTGGTGGCACACACCTGTAATCCCAGCTACTGGGGAGGCTGAGGCACAAGAATCGCTTGAACCTGGGAGGCGAAGGTTGCAGTGAGCTGAGATCGTACCACTGCACTCCAGCCTGAGCGACAGAGCAAGACTCTGTCTCAATAAAATAAATAAAATACTACATTCAAAGCATCCGATAGAACCTCTTGGAAGAGCGCCTCCTGGGCCATAGGCCTTGGTCAATGATCCTCAATAAGACTTCTAAGTGACACTTTATTTTAAAAACTTACTTTTATTCTTTAGTTGACATTCCCAAATTGTTGTGGCCTTTTCTCCTAGACAAAGTCCAAAATGACATTTTCTGGCCTCGGGGCTATAGCAGGGCAACATTTGGCCACAGTATCTGGGAGGGAAGTTTCCACATCCGTGACAGCTGTCTAGACTTCTGATCCCCAGTGGGGAAACACAGGCTCTGAATAAGAGTGTGAAGCGTCAGACCCTCCCAGAAAGGTGGTCACAGAGCCAAGGAGATAGGGAAGGTAGCCGCTGAAGCCCCTGAGATTTTGTCTGACGTTTGGGAAAATCAGGGCCCTGGGAGACTGGGATTTCACTCTGGCTCTCCTGAATCTTTTATGTGGTATTGTCAACAACCTTGCATTTTAATAGCCTCCACTCCCAGGTAGGGCAGCAATTCTTGCTATTTACCAGGCCCAGCTATTGACGCTAAGAGAAATCTGTCCTCTCAAAAGCAGGTCAAAATGTCTCCTATCTAAACTAGATTAGCAAAACCCAGAAGGCCTTCGGGACTCAGGATTAGAGATGAGAATGGGCCACGTGTGTCAGAACAGGCAATTTGGCCGGGCACAGTGGCTCACACCTGTAATCCCAGCACTCTGGGAGGCTGAGGCAGGCGGATCACGAGGTCAGGAGTTCGAGACCAGCCTAGCCAACATGGTGAAACCCTGTCTCTACTAAAAACACAAAAATTAGCCAGGCGTGGCGGTGGGCACCTGTAATCCCAGCTACTCGGGAGGCTGAGGCATGAAAATCACTTGAACCTGGGAGGCGGAGGTTGCAGTGAGCCAAGATCGTGCCACTGCACTCCATCCAGCCCGGACGACAGTGCGAGACTCCATCTCAAAAAAAAAAAAAAATTTCTTACTGTGAGCTGGGGAAGATGTGTGTCCTCCACCTTACCCTGCAGCATTCACTGAGGGTCACACATGCTGACCCGAACAATTGCTGCAGACTCCAACAATTGCTGGGCCATTCAATACCTGAGCATGAGCCAGTAAGAGATTATGTGAACCGGCTCTTCCTCTGTGTGTGCGTAGACAAGTTCCTTACCTTTGCTGGCCTCAGTTTTCTCATACGTGAAATGTGGATGCCAGTCTCCCTCCCTGCAGGGGTTGTGGTGGTGCTCTAGAAAACACAACTTGCCTTCCTCTCCCTGCCTGCCCCTTCCTACTCCAGCATGTTGAGAGTGAGAAGGATTTGCCAAAGAACAGTCATTTCCTGTTTTTTGTTTGTTTGTTTGTGAGACAGCATCTCACTGTTGCCCAGGCTGGAGTGCAGTGGGTATGATCATGGCTCACTGCAGCCTCAACGTCCCTGAGCTCAGGTGATTCTCCCACCTCAGCCTCCCAAGTAGCTGGACTACAGGCATGCACCACCACACTAGGCTTTTTTTTTTTTTTTTTTTTTTTTGTAGATGCGGGGTTTCACCAAGTTGCCCAGGCTGGTCTCGAACTCCTGGGCTAAAGAGATCCACTTGCCTTGGCCTCCCAAAGTGCTGGGATTCCAGGCATGAGCCACTGCGCCCAGCCAGTCATTTCTGTTTTAAAGGGGGAATAAATGGCATGCTCAGGGGTTTCCAAGGCGTGGGCTGAAGGCAGCCTTGCGCTATTGGGGATCTTCTTGAGGAGGGAGGGGTTCCAGGAAGCTGCAGGGTGGGCAACCCTTGGGAATGGCTCCCCTCCTAGTGAGCCCAGAGGCCTAAGGAGGGGTTGCGGGGGTGGGTACAGAGGGACTTGGATCTGAAGCAGGAATAACAAGAGGGCTAAAGCTCCTTCTGCAGCTGCCTCCACTACCATCAACGCTGTCCTCAGCACCTATCCTGAGGCTCCCCCAGGGACAGTGGCACTCACTCCCCACGTGAGCAGGTGAAAATCACTCAGTCCCCTCAGCATCACTGCTACATGCAAAATCTCCACCTGTCCCAGCCGCCCCATCTTGCCATGCAAGCTCAAATGCCACCCCTGGAAATTCCCAAACATCTTCGGCTCTTAGTCAGGGATCACTGATCCTAACGATCATAGATCCCTCAGGGCGAAGGCAAATAGCAGCAATAATGATGTGGACATATATCGGGTCTTACAACGTGCCAGTTCTAAGCATTAGACAGGTATTGATTCCTTTAACCCTCACATCCACACTGTAAGTTGGTTACTACTGTTTACCTCATTTTACATATGAGGAAATCAGGCACAGATTTAGTAACTAACACAATGTCACACCACTAGCAACTTAAATTCATTGAAGTGAGAACAAACAGGAAATTAAACATAGCCAGAGGATGAAGACTGACAGGAACAGAGGTTACCACTAGCTCTTGATCTCCTTGGTCCATTTCTGCTCTTTCTCTGCCGGCTTTGTTCTTCTGCTTGTATCCAGCTCAACACACAGTCACCCCAAACCGCAGTCTACAGGGCTTTCCAGTTCAGGTACCCACCATCTCCTAACTTGTTCCTAATTCATGGAATAGAGAATCTGACAGGAGAGTCAGCTCCGTGCGGTGGTGTGCTGGTGTAAGTCTAGCAGCTGACCGGGGAAAAAGAAAGCCCTGATTTATAGTGTTTGCCAATATCCATGGTGTAAATCCCACCATGGCTGATTTCAAGCTACCAGTACTCCCTGAATGCAGAGCTTGAAAGAGGGGTGCACAATTTTCTCACATGAATCAGGACAGCCATTATGCACCACTGGCTGCACCTATGTATCAAGTCAGAGTCAGGTGTCCACCCCTGGCCAATCGGCTGTGGCTGCAATGGGGTCATGTGACACAAATATGGCTGCCAGAGCCCATCCTTTCATGGCAAAGCAGGCTATGGGAGGTCAATTTCAGAGAAAGAGATGAGGCCCCTGAGATTACTGAAAACATGCTGGTTCTTGGCTACCACACATCCATTTCCTCTTCTGATAGTAACACACTCTGGTTTCCTCTTAGGGAACCTCTTGTGCTTCAGAAAGTGAAGAAGGTGAGGGCTTCACCCTCTACTCCAGGCTTACAGCATGGGCCCTAGGCCCAAGCCAAACAAGCACACATGATCCAGTTAGAACCAGGAAGACCCAATTAGACTTTTGCTGGGTGCTATGGTTTGAATGTGTCCCCCCCCAAAAAAAAAACCTGTGTTGGAAACAACCCCCAGTGCAACAGTGTTAGGAGTTGGAGCCTAATGGGAGTTGTTGGGCCATGGGGGCTCCACCCTCATGAATGGATTAATGCTGATTCTAAAAGGATATGAGGCTTCGAGTTCCATTTTTCTCACTCTCATCCTCTTTTTGAGATGGATCTTGTTCTGTTTCCCAGTCTGGAGCGCAAATGGTGCAATCACGGCTCCCCACAGCCCTGACCTCCCAGGATCAAGCAATCCTCTCACCTCAGCCTCTGAAGTAGCTGGGACTACAGGCGCATGCACCACTACACCTGTCCAACTTTCTTTTTTCTTTTTTGTAGAGACAAGGTCTCCCTATGTTGCCCAGGCTGGTCTCAAACTCCTAGACTCAAGTGATCCTCCTGCCTTGGCCTCCCAAAGTGCTGAGATTACAAGCATGAGCCACCAAGCCTGGCCTCACCCTCTCTTGCTCTTCTGCCTTCTGGCATGAGATGACATGGCACGAAGGCCCTCACCAGATGCTGGCACCATGCTCTTGGACTTCCCAACCTCCAGAACTATGAGACTGGAATTTATCATGAACAGAATGAAATTTCTGCTCATTATAAATTACCGAGTTTGTGATATCCTGTTATAGCAGCATAAAACGGATGAAGACACTGAGGCTTTTGTCAGAGAGACAGAGGCTTGATTGCTGGAACCCTGGGGACTGTGAGACTAGAGCTGCTGACCCCACAGGAGCCTCAGGCTGAAGCTGACTCAGAACAGAGTGGAGAGCTGGAGACACATCCTTTGAGCCCTGAAGCTGGCCTGACCACTGTCCTGTTATATAAGCCAATACACCCTTGTTTGGATTGGACTTTCTATCACTTGCAGCCAAGTCTCGACACAGGAGGACTGTGAGGATTCAGGGAAATGAGTTCCCAATGATGACCTCCATGGTAGTCACTTCTGTCCCCCTCACAGTGCTTCCACAGGGCCAGACTTGATAAGCTTTTGGGGATTTTATTACTGAATTTCCTTCCTAAGCAGTCAAAACATTTACCCCCATGGGGAAAAAAATGTATGACAGGGATGTCTTGGACTCCCCCTCCAATCACTAGAATCACTTCCACAAATCAGGCACTCATGATGGACCCCCCCCCAGATGGGTGGGGTGCCCCTCGGGGAGCAGTGGAAGTGAGACTTATTGGTGGACCTAGTACACCCAAAAAGGCTCCAGAACTAGGCAGTGCTGGGACAATTTATGTCACTGCCACCATACTGCAGCATGACCCTTAGCAAAGAGCCTCTCTTGGTTTGCTGCCCACTTAGGGAGCTGTGAGGCAATCAACATTTTAAAGCACTCAGTTCAGCACCTGGAGTGAGGCCAGCCCACAGTGAGAGGCCACTGTCTTCCTTCTCCAAGTCTGGGGGGCAGGGAAGGGGAGAGGAGCAATGGATAGGTGCCCCCCAGCCCTGCCCTCGCACAGAGCACGCCAAACACCACCGCCACCCGGGTGCAGGTACAGTTTATTCTTCACAACAGAGAAATACAAAGAGCAGAGGGTTTGTAATTCCTTTGTTTCTTGCCCCCTTTAGTGTCTTCCCCCCACATTTGATTTTCATTTGCTCCCCACCCCCTTTTTTAAATAGAATGCAAACTACCTTCCTGAAGTGTCTGAGGGGCACCTGCCCTCACCTCCCTGCCTCCAAGATGCAGACTGAGAAGCCAACAGACTGTTTTTTCTTTTTTAATAAGGTAACTAGTTCTAAATATGGTGGCCTGGAGGTCCCATAGAAAAAGCAAAGGGGTGTTAACAGTATGTATAACAGCGTATTTACAGGGAGTAACATGCGGACAAAAAGCTACAATACTGAGTATCAGACGACGCAAGTCAAACAAAGGGCCGGGGGTGGGGGCAGAGAACCCCACGGGAAAAGAAACCCCAGGAAACGTTAAACTGGTAAATCAATGGCGAGTTAAGGCTTAAAAAGTGTATAAAAATAACACAGTTAATATTCAAAACGGAACTCCAGATACAGAATATATAGATGAGTTTCTGTCTAGTTTTCTTTTTTTTTCCCGGGGGGATGTAGGGGGCTTCTCCGGGCTCTGTACATGGTTCCTATATACACCGACACGCATGGCTTTCAGATTGGGGTGTGTCTGTGGGGGCTGGGGGCAGGGTCTGCTCCTGGGACCTGCCTCCCCGAGGATCCCTTCCCTGCTGAGGGGCCTAGGGCCTCGGCTGGGGATTCCCACTCCATGGCAGGGAAGACAAATAACCCCTCCCTGGGCACTGCCCCCATCTGGAGGAAATTCTGGAGGGAGGTCCCAGCCCCAGGCCCACTCCCTCCCCATCCCCCTGCCCACAGTCTGGGATGGTGGGAGAGGTAGCCGAAAGGTTTCCTGGCCAGCACCGAGGTAGACTGGGGTGGTCTTCAGGGCAGCAGGGGAGGGCCAGGTCTTACCCAGCCCATCCCCACCCCATTTCCCTGGGCCCACCACCCAGCCCATCACTGCACCCTTTGGTCCTGTGGATCTCCTGCCCCTCTTGTTTCCGCCTCCTGAAGCTGCCGCACCCCTCTGCTCAGTGATGCCCGGGGCACAGCTCGAGAGGCGCGAGCCAGGCACTCAGGGGCAAAGGGCTCACTCCGGCTGCTTCCTGTCCCTCCCACCTGGGGGTCCCTTTTGCAGTCCAGAAACCCAGGCCCGAGCCTTCCCTCAAGACCTGAGGCCATGGCAAGAGAAGGTCCCACATTGCCCTCTGGTTCTCTGCGTCCATCTGTCCGATTCTTTAAATTTCTCGGTCTTAGCAGCACCAACTTCCTGGCCAATAAATATCTTTTCTGTTATTTCCAAAACAAACTTAAAAAAACGAAAAAAAAAAAAAAAACAGTGAAGCAAGTGAAGGGTGGGGAACAAAAAGAAAACTCAACAGAGAGGTTCAAAGTGCTCTGAGATCGTCTTTGGATGCCACCAAAACAGTCCAGAATCTTGCAGTTGGCCTGGCCGCCCCCGGACTTGACCAGGCAGGGCTTCTGCGGACCAAGCTTTCTGGAAGATTGGGAAGGTCGTGAGAGAGCTTGGTGGTTCCTGGAGGGCCCCCGGAGGGAGCTGGGGCCTGGTGCTGCCTGGGTCTGTGTCTGCCAGTGGGCCGGGTGGGGCGGCGCCTCCAGTGGGCTCAGATGAGAGAGATTCGCACCGGGATGCCGGGGGACTCCGTCCTCTGGGGCGAGTGATGGCTCACCAGGTGCTCCACCACCGTGTGTTTGGACATGTGCTTCATCAGGTAGGTCTCCTGTGGGCAGGGCTGAGATTCAGAACCGGGAACCACCAGCAAGGGAGGGAGAAGAGCCTGCAGTTCCCACCAGCAGCCACCGGAGGGCTCTTGGTAGGCGGTTCAGAGGGTGGAGGACAGCCACCGCTTCGCAGGGTCAGATGGGCGTCAGCCATTGGTTCTAGAGACACTGCACTGCTACCAGTATGAGTGCTGGCTGGAGAGCTCACCCCTCAGCAGTGCCCACCTGTGGCCCCCCAAGGGCCAGGCCCCCAGCCCCTTGCCACCTGGGTGTAGCTGGGTATACTGGCTGAACCTCAACCTTGTCTGTCAGGTGAAGCACTGTGCCTGCATCTGGCTGGTGATCCCAGTGACAGTGAGGCAGCAGCACCGGGTCTGAGCCTAGTTCTGCCGTTTCTTGGTGGTGAGAACTTGGACAAGTCATCTTGTCTCTCTGAGCCTCAGTTTCCTCCTCTGTAAGCAGGCATAGGGGAGGAACAACCTTCAACAGGTTGCTATGGTGACAAAGATCAAGCCCTTAGCATGGAGTAAGGGTTGAAGGGTCCCCTCCTGCCCTAGTCTCTACATTTCCTTTCTTTCCTTTTCTTAAGGTCTCACTGTGTCACCCAGGCTGGAATGCTGTGGCACAATCACAGCTCACTGCAGCCTCAACCTCCTGGGCTCAAGCAGTTCTCCCACCTCAGCCCTCCAAGTAGCTGGGACTACAGGTGGGTACTATCATGTCCTCCACTGGCTCTGCTGGATCTGGCCTGAGGCACCAGGACTGGGTAGGTGAGGTTGTGACCTAGGGCTCACTGCAGGCCCAGAAGCCCTCACACTAAGCCACATCCCTCCAACTGCCTTTGCCAGAAGCAGAAGCGGTACTCCCACCTGCCACTCCTTGACTTCAGACCTCAATATGCTCAGAATCCAGCAAAGGAAGCCCTCAAAGGTGGCGGCAGCATGCTATCCAATACCAGAGGGAAGCAACATGCAAATTCCTAGCTAGGAAACTATTCTTCAGTGAATAAATAACAAAGAAAAAAAGTGGGGATAAGGGGACCTAGAGATTAAAAGATATACTGAGCCACTACGATGTAGGAATCTTATTTGGATCTTGATCTAAAAAGAATAATGTAGGCTGGGCACAGTGGCTCATGCCTATAATCCCAGCACTTTGGGAGACTGAGGCAGGCGGATCACCTGAGGTCAGGAGTTCGAGACCAGCCTGGCCAACATGGTGAAACCCCGTCTCTACTAAAAATACAAAAACATTAGCCAGGCGTGGTGGCACATGCCTGTATTCCCAGCTACTCGGGAGGCTGAGGCAGGAGAATCGCTTGAATCTAGGAGGCAGATGTTGCAGTGAGCTGAGACTGCACCACTGCACTCCAGCCTGGGTGACAGAGCAGGACTCCATTTCAAAAAAAAAAAAAGGAATAATGTAAATACACCAAATCATGGCATTCATGACACAAATGAAAATGTCAGTGCTGAATGAGTATTTGAGTATTTGATGATGATAAGGACTTTGGTTACTTTTTGGTATTCCAAAGGTATTGTGGATATGCTCAAAAAAGGAGTCTTTATCGTTAGAGAGATAAAGTGAAATTTTTAGAAATAGTATGATGTCTGGATTGTACTTCAAAAAACAGGAGTATGGATGAGGCAGGATTGGTTGATGGTGTAGGTTATGGAAAACTTGAGCCTTGGAGAGAGGCAGGGACTGACTCGCGATCAGCTGGCCAAGCGGGGGCCCCTGCTCACCCCTTTGAAGCCCTTTTCCCTGCAGATTCTGTCCTCTGACAAAGAGCCAGGATGAGAACCCAGGAGTGGCAGGGACAGAAGGAGCTCCCAGGGAGGACACAGAGAGGGGCAGAGCTTCAGGGCCATGCTGTCCCCCAGGATGCAGGACTCCAGAATGCAGGACAGCATGGCCCTGCAGCTCAGCCCCTCTGTGTCCTCCCTGAAGACATTTTTTGGCTGTCACCACTTGGGAAGGGGTTGCTACTGGCATCTAGTGGGTGGAGGCCTGGAATGCTGCTCAGAGCCCTGCCACGCGCAGGCCAGCACCCACAGTGGAAAGGTCCGGCCCAAATGTCCATCTGGACTAGGGCCGAGAGTCTCTGCTTTACAGCAGCTACACAATTTCCCATCAAACAGTTACGTGTGTACTTGTTTAATACTTGTCTCCAACAGTTCTTAACTTCCCTAGGGGCAAAAAATAGATCTGTCTGGCTCATCCCAATGCCGGAACACCAGGCAGAAGTGTTGAGTAAAGACTGAGTGAATAAATAATGGTACTAGCTCAGGTTGATTTGGCACCACTCTGCCAGCCAACAGCCCTGCGAGTTCATCCATTTGACAGACGAGGAAACTGAGACTCAGCGACCTCTATGTTGGGGATATGGGGTCTGTTAACTAGAATATTAGATCAACCAGAAGCACACACTCAAGCGATTCGCCTGGGGGTGAATGGTATTTCTGGGTGCCAAAAGGCCCTCGTTTGGGGAAATTCCCACCCAGGGACAGGAGCTGAATGCTCTGAGCTTTCCGGGCTGCTCAGGCCTTTCCTGAGATGAAGGTGGTTATGGGCCACGTCACTGCGCCACCTTGTGGCCATGAGGGGGTTGCAGCTTCCTGGGTGACAGGAAGGCCCTTCTCTCTCTGTAGCTCTGCAGAGCAGGTGAAAAGCCTCCTGCCACTGCTGTGAGTACTCCAGGGCCTCGGAGACTCAGGCTAAAGGTGAGCAGGAGGCTAGGGGCTTGGCCTGGGGTAGCTGAAACCAGAAGTGGAAGCAAAAGCCCTGGTTCTACCCTTCCCTGTGATCTCAGGGTGTCACTTCCCTTCTCTAGGTCTCAATTTCTTTGTCTGGAAAATGGGAAGAGTCGACACAGATCTGAAGATGGGGAAGCAGCTGAGGCCTGGAAGAGGAAGTAGCTCTCCCGGGGCAGGGCGCAGGCCAACCGGCACTCACCGAGGTGTAGGCCCGCCCACACATGCTGCAGCAGTAGGCCTTGGCGTGCTTGATGGCGTGGGCCGAGAGGTGGATCTGCAAGGAAGCGGAGTCCGAATAGGCCCGGTAGCAGTTGGGACACTTGTAGGGCTTGTCCTTGTTGTGCTGGCGCTGGTGAGACTGTGGGGGCACAGCAGGGGGTCAGGAGAGGAACAGGGCTCCCTCGCCCCACCCCCTTCCTATGCTCCCTTGTAGAGGTTGGTGGGGGGGCACCAGAGCACCTGGTGGGCGGGAGGCAGGCAGGCACTCACCTGGAGGTTGGAGAGCTGAGTGAAAGCCTTCTCGCAGCCAGGATGTGGGCACTTGTAGGGTCTGTCGCCTGTGTGGATTCTGTAATGGGCAGCCCAGTAAGGTCGAAGTCCCTGACACACACCCCAAGACTGCTGCAGTCCCCAAGTCCTTACTCTGGCCCCTAAGCCTCTCGGTCCCTACCCTGCCCATGCTCCCCAAGGACCAAGAGTGAGCCCAGGCAAGAGCTGGGGACTTCAACGGCCATGGCTCTTGCTTCCTCCTTTGGCCTCCACTGCCAGTCTGACCAGAGCCTCCCACTTCCCACAGGTCCCTGCTGTCCCCAGCCCACCACCAGAGCCCTTGCAGCAACCCAGTGCAGGCCTCGGAGGGGGCCTGATTTGGCTGCCCCTCTCTTTCAAAAACCCCACACTACAGACCACACATTGCAAAGAACACAGATGCACAGCTTTGTCAGGACCTTCCCTGCCCACCCAGCCTCCTTCCCTAAGAAGAAGGAGACATCTGCCTCTAATTGGCCCCAGACACTTATTTCCTGTCGCTACCCCATGTCAGGCACATGTCCTTGACAGCTACATGGTCACCGCAGTAAATGGGAGAATGTGGGACAGCATGGCCCTGAAGCTCAGCCCCTCTGTGTCCTTCCTGAGAGCTTCTTCTGTCCCTGCCACTCCTGGCTTCTCATCCTGGCTATTTACCAGCTGGGTGACCTTGGACAAACCACTGAGAATCAGTTTCCTCATCTGCAAAATGGGTATAAAATGACAGCCCCTACCTCATCAGGCTTTGTGAAGATAACATCAGATAATGCATGTAAAGGGCTTAGCCTGGTGTTGGTACAAAGTAAGCACTTGACGTTTGCCAGTTATCGTTACTCATTCATTCACACTCATTACATTGGGTGCCCATGCCCCAGGCGCTGTGCTAGGTATTTGGAATATATCATGAACAAAACAGACAAAAGCTACTGCCTGGAGGAAATAAGCAACAAGCGTGAAATAAACAAGTAAATCACATGTAGAAGGCAGTATGTTCTGTGGGAAAAACAACAAGATGGGGAGACCATGAGTGACGGGAAGGAGGGGTACAGTTTTAAACGGGGATAAGGGCCTCATGGGGAAGGTGACATTGGGGCAGTGACTTGAGGGCTGATGACCCTGTACCTGCCCAACAGCCCAGCTGAGGATGGAGCTGTGGACTGGGCGATGATGTCCACAAATGGAGCTCAGCAGCCTGGCATGCACTAGTAGTGGCCTTCCCTGCTTTCCACACTCATGCCTTTGCACCAACTCCCTGGGCGTGTCTTCAAGCATCTGTTTGGGCAAATCCACTGTACCAAGCAGGTGGGCAATGAAATGCCAGCTGGGCCTGAACCTTGTTTGCCTAATTTGTTGAGGAACAAAAGTGGAGGGGAATATCCAGATTTTATCAAAAGGGTGTCCACTCCTTCCTTCCAAGGCCCCAGCCCCTCTCACTGACTGGGTTTGCCACCAGCCCATCAACAAGCTCATCAAAGAAACTAAAGCCCCTCTGGCCAGGCCCGGTGTTAGACTTAGGGACACAGGGTTGAGTAAGAAACACTCCCTGCTACCAATAAGCCCATTGGCTGCCATTATAAACATTGACAAAGTCCAAACTCCTTATATGTCATTCAAGCCTTCACCAGGTGGTCCAGCATCCCCTCCCTGCTCGTACGCGCCCTACGTCCTGGTCGGATAATGGTTCTTCCCTGCCAGCCGTGTCTGATAAGTCTCCCCACACCTCTGCTATGTCTGCAGCCTCAGCACTGGGACCTCCCCAGCTCTTTGGCCCAGTAAATGTCAGCTCATCCTTCCAGATTCGTTGGTGAGTGGGGCTCTGCGGAATCTCCCCTGAGCAAACTGCTCACCCCACAGGCTTCCAGAGCACACTCCTCACCACAGAGCCAACCCCACTGGACTCTCGAGGCCGCCCACACTTCTCTCCCCTGCTAGATGGGGAATCCCGAGGGCAGGGATGGGCCCCAGTCTCAGGATCAAGGCCTGGGGTCTGGCCTTCCACAATAGCTGTGCCAAGAGAAGCTGGGCTGACCCAGTTCTGAGCACCCCTGCACATTTCCGGGTGTCACATGTTTCAGGATCCCATCCCAGGCTGCTGGACCCTGTCTCTACAATGGAAGGACCTTAAGGGTCATCTGGACCAACTCCACCTGAGGCCAGCATCATCTTCACTTCATCCCATCCTCATTCCCTCTAGGGCTGGGGAATTCGTTTACTTAGGCTCCCCGTCACCTAACCCTTAAGGGTCCCCAGGACTCACACCGCCTTTGTTTTAAACCCCACAACCAAGTCCAGGACCAGACAGACTCACAGCCGAATTCTACCAGAGGTACAAGGAGGAGCTGGTACCATTCCTTCTGAAACTATTCCAATCAATAGAAAAAGAGGGAATCCTCCCTAACTCATTTTATGAGGCCAGCATCATCCTGATACCAAAGCCTGGCAGAGACACAACAAAAAAAGAGAATTTTCGACCAATATCCCTGATGAACATTGATGCAAAAATCCTCAATAAAATACTGGCAGACTGAATCCAGCAACACATCAAAAAGCTTATCCACCATGATCAAGTGGGCTTCATCCCTCGGATGCAAGGCTGGTTCAACATACGCAAATCAATGTATGTAATCCAGCATATAAACAGGACCAATGACAAAAACCACATGATTATCTCAATAGATGCAGAAAAGGCCTTTGACAAAATTCAACAGCCCTTGTTGCTAAAAACTCTCAATAAATTAGGTATTGATGGGACGTATCTCAAAATAATAAGAGCTATTTATGACAAACCCACAGCCAATATCATACTGAATGGCAAAAACTGGAAGCATTCCCTTTGAAAACTGGCACAAGACAGGGATGCCCTCTCTCACCACTCCTATTCAACATCGTGTTGGAAGTTCTCGCCAGGGCAATCAGGCAGGAGAAAGAAATAAAGGGCATTCAATTAGGAAAAGAGGAAGTCAAATTGTCCCTGTTTGCAGATGACATGATTGTATATCTAGAAAACCCCATCACCTCAGCCCAAAGTCTCCTTAAGCTAATAAGCAACTTCAGCAAAGTCTCAGGATACAAAATCAGTGTGCAAAAATCACAAGCGTTCTTATACACCAATAACAGACAAACAGAGAGCCAAATCATGAGTGAACTCCCATTCACAATTGCTTCAAAGAGAATAAAATACCTAGGAATCCAACTTACAAGGGATGTGAAGGACCTCTTCAAGGAGAACTACAAACCACTGCTCAATAATAAATAAATAAAAGAGGATACAAACAAATGGAAGAACATTCCATGCTCATGGATAGGAAGAATCAGTATCGTGAAAATGGCCATATTGCCCAAGGTAATTTATAGATTCAATGCCATCCCCATCAAGCAACAAATGACTTTCTTCACCGAATTGGAAAAAACTACTTTAAAGTTCATATGGAACCAAAAAAGAGCCCGCATTGCCAAGTCAATCCTAAGCCAAAAGAACGAAGCTGGAGGCATCACGCTACCTGACTTCAAACTATACTACAAGGCTACAGTAACCAAAACAGCATGATACTGGTACCAAAACAGAGACATAGACCAATGGAACAGAACAGAGCCCTCAGAAATAATGCCACATATCTACAACTATCTGATCTTTGACAAACCTGACAAAAACAAGCAATGGGGAAAGGATTCCCTATTTAACAAATGGTGCTGGGAAAACTGGGTAGCCATATATAGAAAGCTGAAACTGGATCCCTTCCTTACACCTTATACAAAAATTAATTCAAGATGGATTAAAGACTTAAATGTTAGACCTAAAACCATAAAAACCCTAGAAGAAAACCTAGGCAATACCATTCAGGACATAGGCATGGGCAAGAACTTCATGTCTAAAACACCAAAAGCAATGGCAACAAAAGCCAAAATTGACAAATGGGATCCAATTAAACTAAAGAGCTTCTGCACAGCAAAAGAAACTACCATCAGAGTGAACAGGCAACCTACAGAATGGGAGAAAATTTTTGCAATCTGCTCATCTGACAAAGGGCTAATATCCAGAATCTACAATGAACTCAAATAAATTTACAAGAAAAAAAAAACAACCCCATCAACAAGTGGGCAAAGGATATGAACAGACACTTCTCAAAAGAAGACATCTATGCAGCCGAAAGACACATGAAAAAATGCTCATCATCACTGGCCATCAGAGAAATGCAAATCAAAACCACAATGAGATACCATCTCACACCAGTTAGAATGGCCATCATTAAAAAGTCAGGAAACAACAGGTGCTGGAGAGGATGTGGAGAAATAGGAACACTTTTACACTGTTGGTGGGACTGTAAACTAGTTCAACCATTGTGGAAGTCAGTGTGGCGATTCCTCAGGGATCTAGAACTAGAAATACCATTTCAGCCAGCCATCCCATTACTGGGTATATACCCAAAGGATTATAAATCATGCTGCTATAAAGACACATGCACACATATGTTTATTGTGGCACTATTCACAATAGCAAAGACTTGGAACCAACCCAAATGTCCAACAACGATAGACTGGATTAAGAAAATGTGGCACATATACACCATGGAATACTATGCAGCCATAAAAAATGATGAGTTCCTGTCCTTTGTAGGGACATGGATGAAGCTGGAAACCATCATTCTCAGCAAACTATCGCAAGGACAAAAAACCAAACACCGCATGTTCTCACTCATAGGTGGGACTTGAACAACGAGAACACTCGGACGCAGGAAGGGGAACATCACATACCGGGGCCTGTTGTGGGGTGGGGGGTGCGGGAGGGACAGCATTAGGAGATATACCTAATGTAAATGACGAGTTAATGGGTGCAGCACACCAACATGGCACATGTATACATATGTAACAAACCTGCACGTTGTGCACATGTACCCTAGAACTTTAAGTATAATTAAAAAAAAAAAAAACACCACAACCCCTTCTCCCCTTGCCTCGAAACCCAGCCACAGTGGCCTTGCACTAGCTCCTCCAGCACTGAGCCCTTTCCCACCTCCAATCCTTTATCCAAGCTGTTCCCTCTACCAGGAACACCTGTTCCTCAGCTAACACCTGGCTAAAACCCCAACTCCTGATCTCAGCATAAAAGTCCCTTCATCAGGGCAGCCTTCCCTGACCCCCTAGACCAGGTCAGGCTCCCTGCGGCCCACCTCGCAGGCAACAAAGACATCGGCTTCCCAGAAGTCTCTGCACGGGTACTTATTTTCTCCATGTCTGGTCACTGTGTTCCTTCAGAGGAACTCCCTTGGGCTCATTCCCCACCATCACCCCAGCGCCTGGCATGGGCTCAGCAGAGAAGGGATTCCATAAATAGACACAGACTGAATGAAGGAAAGCAAGTTCTTTCTCCCTGAAGTCAATCATCGACAAGAGAAATAGGTTCCACATTATCAGCGACTTCCATGCCCTGGGTGTATTTCATGAGGGTTTGCTGACTGACTGACCGACAGTCCTCCAGTGGATTCAGCTCCTTCCTCAGGAACCAGCCAAGCCCTCTTGACCAGCAAGTTGCCCCTCTGGCCTCCTCCCATGCAAGTGCAACAACTGCCCGGCCTCCCCCTTGACTCCCAGCCTCAGCCTCTCCCCGCCAGGCCTCGGCACGGCTGAAGCTGCAGGGCTCTGACCCGGTCACAGCCCCGTCTGGCAACCTCCACGGTCTCCCTCTTTTTCCAGGACGGAGTCCATATCCCCTTCCCCAGCTTGCAAGACCCTTCACATTCTGGCCTTGGTTTCTAAGGCCTCCTCCTCTGCCACTGTGCTCCTCCCGAGAGGAGCATCTTACCAACCTCCCCCAGCACACACGCAGATGCAGCCCCACAGTGGGCCTCGAGCCTTTGCTCATGTCGTTCTTCCTCCGACTGGGGAGGGCTGTGGACCCCTCTGTACTCAACCCAGATGATCCCCCCCAACCTGCACCTCCTACTTCCCTCTCTCCAGGAAGTTTCACATCTGCCATCCTCCTAGGTCACAGTGGCAGGGGCCTGCCTCTGCCCGCTCCTGTGTCCCTGTGCATGGCACCCAGCATGGGGCTGGCGCAGAAAAAGCTTCAGGGAGCAACTGTTGGATAAGGAAGGACCAGGCTACCTGTTCTTTTAGCCACAAAGCTCGTCTTCAGTCCCTGAACTTCAAGTCAAGACTAAGCCCTCAATTCTAACATCAGAATCCTCTCTTTGTAGGGCATCTTCTCACTAGGGGAGCACCTGGCCCCAGCTCCCACATCTGTGGCGATGGGAAGTCCACCCCTGACTCTAGGTGGTCACTCTTCTTTTTTTTTTTTTTTTTGAGACGGAGTCTCGCTCTATCGCCGAGGCTGCAGTGCAGTGGCGCGATCTCAGCTCACTGCAACCTCTGCCTCCCCAGTTCAGTGATTATCCTGCCTCAGCCTCCCAAGTAGCTGAGACTACAGGCCCATGCCACTGTGCTCAGCTAATTTCTTTGTATTTTTAGTAGACCACCATGGTTCAAGGCCAGGCTAGTCTCGACCTCCTGACCTCAAGTAATCCACTCACCTCAGCCTCCCAAAGTGCTGGGATTACAGGAATGAGCCACCGCGCCCGGCTGGTGGTCACTCCTCTTCAGGCAGCATAAGGAAGCTGAGCTGAAGCTAGTGGCCCTGGACTACCCCCCTTCATCCCCACTGTTTCAGTCCCACCCAGGGGCTCCAAAGACTTGCTCTGCCCTCTTGCCTGGCACTGCCACCCCCATGTGCTTCTTCTGCAGCCTGATGCCTCAGCCCTTTCCTTCTTTCTGAACTGGGCTGCTCCTTGGTGCACTCCACTCGAATCTTGCTTCTGCCACTTCTTAGCTGGGTGACCTGAGGCAGGTGACTCTGCCTCCCTCAGCCTCAGTTTCCCCCTCTCTAAAATGGGGATAATAAACACTGTAAGAATTTAAAGGGTGTTCATAAAATATTTTTGCAGCGTTAGTTTTTAATACATTAATTTCTATTTAAGTTAAGCAACTTATGAAAACAAAGAGGAAATGTATTCAATGTGTCAATAAAATTATTAAGGATTCAGGAATTATCACTTTTATTTCTCAGCCGTGAGATGGCTTTTGGCATGTCGTGTTTTTTAACTAAAACAATGGTGATA
Organism: Nomascus leucogenys; assembly: GCF_006542625.1. Classification (NCBI taxonomy): domain Eukaryota; kingdom Metazoa; phylum Chordata; class Mammalia; order Primates; family Hylobatidae; genus Nomascus; species Nomascus leucogenys. Next base: position 2,457,532 of record NC_044392.1, on the reverse strand, counting down.
GATATATGAAAGTTAAACATTCCTTGAGAGGATTCCCCCTCTGTGGCATTTTTCAAATTCATTATCTCTTATGAAGAAATAACAAATTCACACTGTACAGGGATTTTATAGACACCTTGCATATTAAAACACCTTAAGCAGGACCTGGCACACAGAAGTTCTTTAACAAGGAATAGTTGTCGTTGTTGTTATTAGCATTATTATCAGACTTGAAAAAACTAAAATGACACTTTCCCCTGCTGCAATGATCATTAGGCATATACATAACATCACCCTGCCAGGAAAAGAAAAACAAAAACAAAACCACTTTGCACCCTGAATAAACAGACAAATCCAGAGTCATTCTGTCTAGCTCTAGTTCCACAAATAGATAAAACTTTCAGCCATTTCCTATAACTTACTTCCTCCCAAAACAATGGTTTGTTTGTTGTTTGTTTGTTTAGATAGGATCTCTGTCACCCAGGCTGCAGTGCAGTGGCGAGATCTCGGCTCACTGCAGCCTCTACCTCCTGGGTTCAACCAATCCTCCCACCTCAGTCTCCTGAGTAGCTGGAGCTACAACACATGCTACCACACTCAGCTAACTTTTTAATTTTTTGTAGAGACGGGGATCTCAACATGTTGCCCAGGCCAGTCTCAGACTTCTGGCCTCAAGCCCAAAGCAATGTTATCCCTGACTCCCACACGGTGATACCTGCAGGTACAGACGACCCTTACACATACGCTAACTGCACGAGACAATGGTGGTTTTCTACCATGAACAGACTAACAAGAACAGAAAATGTTCTATTTTCTCCATAAATCCATGTGGTGTTTATTATGTAGAGGGCTGATCCTTCTGAAGCCTGGACTTGTGCAACATTTTGGAAGTCCCTCGCTTTGCTTGCGCCTTCCTTTCACGCTGCGGGCCGATTAAGATGCCCCAACGCCACTCGACCGCCTCACTCCGACCATGCTTCCAAGCACAACCTTCTCAACTCCCAGGGCGGATCTTGCTTGCCCTCTTGCTAACTCTACCTCTATTGCTTGACAGGGGCTGGCTCTGTTTTGGACATGACCTTCTTTTATGCCCTTCGTTAGTGGCTGTAACATTGGGAAGATGGATTTAATTATATGATCTGATGCCTGGTTCTCTGCCAAGGGACAAATAAGTAGGAAAGGGCCTCAGTCAAATAGCAGAGGACAAGGAATCTGGAATCTGGTTGTTTCTTCAGCTTTGGCTTTGGTTGTTTGTTTGTCTAAAGAATCCTGGGAGTTCTGGGCATGTGGGACACTCGCCTCTTTGCCACTGAGTTAGGACATATCAGTTTAATTATATGTGCCAGCACCTAGTGACTTATAAACTGTCTTCCAAATGTTGATAGAATCCTCTTTTGTTGTTTGTTTGGTTTCCTGCCATTATGAACTCAAATTAGTCCAAAAGAGAGAGAGGGGAAAAAAAAATTGTGCCCTCAGGAATGGAGAATAATCCCTGAGTCAAAGAACATTCTGGCAAAATACTCTCCTCTCCTTCAAAGGCCTGTTGATTTTTTGTTGCTTTTTTTTGGTCATGTTCTTAAATAATATTTTTAAACAAAGTCTACTTCTTGGAAAAAAAAAAACAGAATTCTTCATCATTATTATCACTTGCTCTTGTGTTTATTAGCTTGCCTGTTCCGTCAACTTTGTGCTGTCGCCTTTCTCAGATCCAGGTCCCCATTCAGAAAGATAAAATTGTCAAGGTGCAAATGCAAATGCAATTGCTCTTGGCATTTCCAGATAGCTGCTGGGCAACACCAAAGATCTGCTCCCCTGCTTTACAAAAGGAGGGATGCTTACAATGATTGGGTTTTTTATTCTTCTTTTTTTGTTGTTTTTTGTTTGTTTTTTGAGACAGGGTCTTGCTCTGTCACCCAGGCTGGAGTGCAGTGGTGAGATCTCAGCTCACTGCAAACTCCACCTCCCAGGTTCAAATGATTTCCTGCCTTGGCCTCCTAAGTAGCTGGAATTATAGACACCGCCACCACACCTGGCTAATTTTTGTATTTTTAGTAGAGACAGGGTTTCACCATATTGACCAGGCTGGTCTCAAACTCCTGACCTCAAGTGATCCACCCACCTTGGCCTCCCAAAGTGCTGGGATTACAGGCGTGAGCCATGGCACCCGGCCTATGTATTCTCCATATTTTTAATTAGCCAAACACTAGAGTGATAGCTGCCCTACAAAGTTTGTAACATAAGAAAGTTGGCAAATAAAAAGAGAAACTCAACCTCCCTGGGTTAATTTTATACACACATAAATATATAATATGTATAATATATAATATGTTCTTGTGCACTTAAGATGGACCAAAAAAAAATCTAGTCTAATGCACAGAGGCTGGCATAATAAGCATCAACAAAGACATTTCTTTAAAAAGATTTTGTCTCTAGATTTAAAATGCCCTTAACAATTAGTGATAACGCTTTATGGGATTAAAAGACCCTGAAGATGGGCCAATGTGCTTGCTGCCAATAACATGTTTTTTTTGTTGGTGAGATGGTGTCTTGCTCTGTCACCCAGGCTGGAGTGCAGTGGCACGATCTTGGCACACTGCAACCTCTGCCTCCCGGGTTCAAGTGATTCTCCTGTCTCAGCCTCCTGAGTAGATGGGACTACAGGCATACACCACCACACTCGGCTAATTTTTGTACTTTTAGTAGAGACGGAGTTTGACCATGTTGGCCAGGCTGGTCGAACTCTTGACCTCAAATGATTCACCTGTCTTGGCCTCCTAAAGTGTTGGGATTACAGGCGTGAGCCACCGTGCCAGCGTACCATGTTTTTAATCTGAAAAATTGATCATACATTATACCTTAATAGAGGACTCCATTGTCCTCCCTTGTGACATTGTTGATTATTACAATTAACTAACCAGAGTCATTTGGTCTAGTCAACAGGTCTGATTTTTACCCTCACACTTGCTTAAAGGCCTCTGCTTTGAGCTAGAAAAGACAAATGCATACAGGCTGCCACACTGACATCCTCTTCTTGACCAGACACTGCCAGAGGCCAAGGTGAGCTCCAAGGGTCCTTGGTCCAGAAGTAGATAACTTTGAAAGCGGGCTAACTAACCCAGGGTTAGTTAGTTAGTTAGTTAGTTAGTTAGTTTGAAAGCGGGCTAACTAACCCAGGGTTAGTTAGTTAGTTAGTTTGAAAGCGGGCTAACTAACCCAGGGTTAGTTAGTTAGTTAGTTAGTTTGAAAGTGGGCTAACTAACCCAGGGTTAGTTAGTTAGTTAGTTAGTTAGTTTGAAAGCGGGCTAACTAACCTGTTCCTCTGAACAGGAATTATTCCCCAGGACTGGATGAAACTGATTTCACCCTTAATGTTCTACTTTTCTAAAGGTCTTTTTTTCTTCTTTATTACTGTCGCTAATCCTCAATTTAGGAGGCTGTATTCCATAAACTGGAATAAAATATTCCTAAAATGGTGCTTTCTTCCTTCTTCCAACTAACTCTTCAGAATTCTGGGGGTGAGGGTGAGAGGGGGACTATAAAAACCTAACATAGATATGAAATAATAAATCATCAAGGAAATGTTCAAATAATCATTCTATTGAAAACAACAAATGTAATTGGCCTTATCTACAAAACTACTAGGAATAATTGCTAAAAACTCTTCAAAGTACCTTTCTGAGACCCTTTTCTTTTACGATCATCAGTTCTGTAAACAGGATCTGTAAGAATCTGTCCTCCTTCCTGACAGGATATAATTGGGTAAATCAAATTTGTAACCATGGCTGTGCCAGAAATGTCACATTTAAAGACAAATTTCACTTAATTAGGCATGACAAGCCTGAGAGTAAGAAACACAGACTGCACTTCAAAAATGGGAAGGAGGCCTCCCCGGGCCTCCAGGAAACCGGACTGGACCTGCTCTATGGCTTGTGGAATTTCAGCCTTTAAGGTTATGAAAAGACATCAATCTCTGCTTGTCCAGAAACACTTGACAAACGAAGATTCTCCAAAAAGAGGGTACCTGCCACGTTACACGTTGTATAGGCGCAATCTGGCAGAGGTGAATTGGATGGTTCTAGGTTCCTGATCTCTAATAATATAAAATTTTTTCACATACACACACACACACACACATACACAATTCTGGCCTGGAGGCCTTACAAAGTCCCCTAACAGAGTTAACTCTCAAGCTTTTCCATCAAATGCTCTAATTTTAAGAACCATACAACTGGGAGGATTTTATCAATCAACACCTTGTTACATACATCTCTGTACATAAACCTGGCCAAATTTTTTAAAAATCAAAGTAACAACAAAATCAGAAAATTGCTTAAACAAACTTATGTGGTCAGATTTGTGCCTTGGGAGGCATGGTAACGAGAAACAGACTGACACCTGGCCCTCCTGCCATTGTACCATTTTATTCTTTTATTTTTTTTTTTCTTTGAGACAGGGTCTCACTCTGTCCCCCAGGCTGGAGTGTAGTGGTGCGACATCAGCTCACTGAAGGCTCAACCTGCTGGGTTCAAGCAATCAATCCTCCCACCTCAGCCTCCCAAGTAGCCGGGACTACAGGCATGCACCATTACTCCCAGCCAATTTTGTATTTTTCTGTAGCGAAGGGGTTTTGCCATGTTGCTGGTCTCAAACTCCTGAGCTCAAGTGATCAACCCATCTCAGCCTCCCAAAGTGCTAGAATTACAGGCATGAGCTACTGAGTCCAGTCTGCCATTTGATTCTTACTATCATACCCACACATCATGTCCCAAAGTCAGAGAAATAGACAAGGTAAAACATCTTGCACCCAGGGATAAAGGATTCAAAGAAAATGGAGATAAACGAATAAATGACAAAAACAAAAAAGCAAATAAAACATAGAGCCCTTCTCATGGTGGCACAGGCCTGTAATCCCAGCTACTTGGGAAGCTGAGGAGGCAGAGGTTGCAGTGATCCAAGATCATGACACTGCATTCCAGCCTGGGCAATAGAGACTGTCTCAAAAAAAATAGAGCCCTTCTGTATAGTATTAGTCCTCAAAACAGAAAAAACCTTGAATTCTTTCTGTAAATTACAAACTCTACAAACTCCACAACAAAAACCAGTTTTATCCCTGACTTTTACAATGCTGATATTGGCAAACACGTGACAACGTTGACACAGATAATCATCGTCATGTGAGAAAACAGTGCTGCTTCCCCTCTGAACAGAGGGACTGTAATCTTGGTAATCTTTGGCTTGCTTTTAAAAATGCCAATGGTATTTTTATTTGGTGAGCCAATCTTTCTGATATCTATACCCCCCTGCACAAACTTTTCTTTTTTTTTTTTTTTGGTTGAGACAGAGTTTCACTATTGTCATCCAGGCTGGAGTGCAATGGCACAATCTCGGCTCACTGCAGCCTCCACCTCCTGGGTTCAGGCAAGTCTCCTGACTAAGCCTCCCAAGTAGCTGGGATTACAGGCGCCCACCACCACACCCAGCTAATTTTTGTATTTTTAGTAGAGACGGGGTTTTGCCACGTTGGCCAGGCTGATTACGAACTCCTGACCTCAGGTGATCCACCCACCCCAGCCTCCTAAAGTGCTGGGATTACAGGCGTGAGCCACCGCGCCCGGCCACAAACTTTTCTTAAGGCATTTATAGCTTTGATTCTCCCTTTCACACACTCAACTAGACTGTATGCCCCACGAAGGCAGAGATTTTCGTCAGTTTTGCTCCTTGCCGTATCCTCAACATCTAGAATAGTGTCTGGCATAGAGTAAAAGTTTCTGTAAGTATTTGTTAAATGGATGAATCATATGCTCTGTAAAAACCAGTTATATTTATTCCAAAATATTTAATAATTGCTTATTTTGTGCCACAAACTGGGGATGTAGAAATGGAGGAAACTGAGCTCTCGCCTTCAAGAACTTCCAGTAGATGGCGTGAGGTGGGCAGATAAACAGACATGGGCGTGACAGCCTACCACTGCTATGATGGACATGCACAGAGCCCTGTGGGGACAGAGGTTGGGTCCCTTACCCAGCTACAGCAATCAGGGAAGGCTTCCTGGAGGAAGCTAGACTGAGAGAGGACAAGGGGATGGCCAGAGAAACAGGGAAAAGGGGGAGGAGGGTGTCTCTGGTAAAGGACATAGCATGTGCAAAGACCTAGAGACGAGAAACAGTGGGAATGGGGTGCAGTAACAACAGCTGAGGCCAGTGAGGTCCGCAAGGGCCGTGACCCAGAGGGCAGTGGGCACCTGGAGAAGGTCCTTGCCCTTCCTTGCACTGGCTCCATGTGCTGTGCCACAGGTGCTGAGCTGAGTTGGGCTGCAGCAGGGCAGCGGGCAGGCCACTCACCTGGTGTGCTGCTGGAGGTGGGAGAGCTGCCGGAAGGACTTATCACAGTAGGAGCAGTGGTAGGGCTTGACGCCCAGGTGGATGCGCAGGTGCTGGGCCAGGTAGGAGGCGTTGGCGAAGGACTTGGAGCAGTGCGGGCACTTGTGGGGCTTGGCTTCTGTGTGCGACTTGGAGTGGATCTGCATCTCCGACTTGGTGAAAAAGGTCAGCGGGCACACCTTACACCTGCGGAGCAACACACAGGCTCACCTGGGAAGATCCCCCAGCCTGTCCACCTCGGGGGAGGCCCCTCTACATCAGAGGCCTTGCACCTGGGACAGGTTTTTCCTGTGAGGAGCCCAAGAAGCACAGGCCCACCTGGGAAAGACAGGGGACAGTCTCCCAGCCTGGGCACCCTTAAATCTGGAGGAGGAAGCTCTTGCCTGGGGGAACATTACAGAGCCTGGAGCATAGGGTCACACCTCACAGGGAAGACAGGCCTGATCCTGGTGAGGGTTTGCCCGTGGCTATATCCCATGGTTCCAGGGAGGAGGCTCTACCACGTGAAGTCGTTCTCAACCAGGCTGCTCATCAGAATCATCTGGGGGGCATCTAAGAAATACCAACGCCTGCCCCACCCTCCATACCCTCCACCCTCAAAAAATTAACTCAGAATTCCTGGAGATGCAGCCCTGGCATCCACATTTTCTGAAAGCTCTTCAGGTGATTCTTTAAAAATTTTTGTTGTTGTTGTTGTTTGGGTTGGAGTGCAGTGGCCCCATCTAGGCTCACTGCAGCCTCTGCCTCCCGAGTTCAAGTTATTCTCTTGCCTCAGCCTCCTGAGTAGCTGGGATGACAGGGGCGCGCCACCACGCCCGGCTAACTTTTGTATTTTTTGTAGAGACGAGGTTTCACTATGCTGGCCAGGCTGGTCTGAAACTCCTGACCGCAGGTGATCCACCCGCCTTGGCCTCCCAAAGTGCTGGGATTACAGGGATGAGCCACTACTGTGCACGGCCTCTTCAGGTGATTCTAAGGTGGCCAGGGTTGAGAACACTGCTTAAAGGAAGGAGGACACCGACTCTCACAACCCCAGGCTGTGGGGGTGGCTGCCAGCCACAGACCACACCTAAGGCTCCAAGGCTCTATTCCCCTCCCCAGCAGCCCTCCCCGAATCGGGACTTGGGATGTGGGTGGGGCTCTCCAGAAGGCCCCGCCCCTCTGGACCCTAGCCCTGCCCCCTCGGCCCAAAGGGTCCTGTTTCAGCCCCGCTGCTGGGCTCCTGGGGCAGCCCTGGCTCAAGCCCCAGCCCCAAGCCCACTCGGACCCCATCCCGCCGAGACCCCCACCTGTACGTCTTGCCCTCCTTGGCAGTCTCGCCCGAGGCCAGGATGGGGTAGGGGACTACAAGGACAGGCGGACCCCCCGGGTTCTCCGCCTTGATCTTTTTGCGGCCGCGTTCGGACTTGGGGGGGCCAAGCAGGCCGTGGCCCTGGATTGTCTTGATGGAGTCCAGGAGAGGGGGGCTGGTGATCCCTGAGATGAGGGTGGGGGACGAGGCGATGAGGCGGCTCTGGCTGGTGGTGGTGGGTGTGGACGGGGTGCTGGTACCCGTGCCCGTGCCCGTGCCCGCGCTTGACTCAGAAGTGCTCACAGACGGGGTCCGGGTGGACAGCCCCAGACCTGCGAAGACAGGTGGGTGGGGGCAGGGGTGAGGGGAGCTGCAGAGGCCAGCTCAGCTGCCCACCCAGCTATGTGATTTTGGCAGGCGAGCATCCCCTTAACGTTCATAAGTTATTACCCAGGGGTAACTAAATGAGACCTTGTGCATGTGTAAGATGCCGCAGACACCTTAAGATTAAATTGAGTTAGATAACAGAGGCACTTTGGAAAAATTCAAACTATAGAAAAATACTGAGGCACAAAAAAGTTCACTGCTGTCTTATTTATAACAGCAAAATTTTAGAGGCAACTGAAATATGTAACATTAGGAAAGGATTCGGTAAACAGCGATTAATTGCCTCTACTGAAAAGGAGGTTAAGTTTGTTTAAGCAAACTACATATGTATGCACAGAAGAAAATAAGTAGGAAAGAATGTGCCAAAATGTGATATGGATGGTAGATTAGGAGTAATAAAAAAAAAAAAAGGCTTAACTGTGCTTGATTCTTTGAGCGTTTTAAAAACTTCTGTAATAAAAGTTATTCTTTTAAAAATGATAGGACTAGAAACATTTATTATATCAACTGAAGCAGACAAAAACATGAAAATGGTATCTATTGTGTGGTTCTATGTTTTCTTTTAAACTAAAAATGTGTGCATTGAAAAAGATAATGTCAAATCGGAAGGAGAATGTTTTCTATCATACACTGGTGGTGGGAGTGTACATTTGTGAAGCCTTAATGAAGTCTGGTAACAGCCATTAAAATTTAAACATGGCCGAGCACGGTGGCTCACGCTTGTAATCCCAGCACTTTAGGAGGCTGAGGTAGGAGTATCACTTGAGCCCAGAAGCTGAAGACCAGCCTGGGCAACGTGGCAAAACCCTGTCTCTACAAAAATTACAAAAATTAGCTGGGTGTGGTGGCGTGTGCCTGTAGTCCCAGCTACTAGGGAGGCTGGGGTGGGAGGATCACTTGAGCCCTGGAGGTCAAGGCTTCAGTGAGCCATGATCACACCACTGCACTCCAGCCTGGGTAACAGAACAAGACCCTATCTCTTAAAAAAATAATTAATTTAAACAAATTTTAACGTACATAACTTTGGGCCAAGCAATTCTACTTCTAGAAATTTACAATAAAGAAATATTCCCACATGAGCACAAAGATGTGTGTACATGTCCATACAAAATTGTGATCAGACAAAATTGGACACAACCTGTTTGTCCTCAGCGTGAGCTTTGTAAAGAGCTGTGGTCCACTCTCATTAGGGAGAACTGCACAGCCACTAAAACAAGATCGATGTGATACGGTGACACAGAGAGAAGGTCGAAATGTGCTGTCAGGTGAAAAAAGCAAATCACAGACATACGAGGCCAGCTATTTTAAAGAACACACACTCAAACTACATACGTAGTTTGGACAAGATATATGTGCATGTAAACGCACAGGAATAGATCTGAGAGGAGACACATCACACTGCTAATTGTGTTTCTCTCTAGGGAAAGAGAAGAATTTTTTGGTAAAAGGAGATTTTCATACTTTGTCTATCTGATTCTATATTATTTGAATCTTTTACCTGGTGAATTTATCCATTTTTAACATCTGTGATTAAAGGACAAAATAAAATAAATTATAAACATATGAAAATTCTGACAATAGTAGGATTAAGGCTATTTTTTCTCCTTTCAGCTTATCGGCAATTTTCAAATTTTCTAAAATGACTATGTATTACCTTTATAATAAAAAGTGGAATATATATGTTTATGACAGAATGGTGAGTAGGAAAAGCAAGTTAAAATCATGGGTACAGCCCTACCACAAGCTCAGCAAAACACACATGAATATTGAAAAGCAAAAAATATGGCAAAGGAAAGAAACGGACCAAGAGCCTCTCTGAGCTGCGCAGTTGGGAGCTGGGGATTATGAATGACTTTTTCGTTGCTAGTTTCTCTTTTTCCAAATTTCCCTTAATATGCTTATATTACTTTTTTAATATTACTTTTATAATGGAAAAAATAAATTTAATAAAATCATAATAACCGGCGATATGCAGAGTGCGGCTGGGGCCTGGAGAGGTTTACCAGGCCCTGTAATTCTTGGGTGACTCTGGGAAAAGGCAGGAGAGATGGAGAGAGGCAGAAGCACCTGCCTGGCAGCAGGGGCGACAGGGGAGGAACAAAGGCCCAGCCACTGTGGTCTCGGAAGAAAGCCTATCCACCAGGCTCCAAGGAGGCCGCCGGTGGCTCCAGCCCCTTGACATTATCCCAGGATGTCCGCCTGGCACCCCAGCCTCAACCTATCCAAGACTGAGCTCACATCTTTCCCCAACCCTGTTCCTTCTCCGGGGATTCTATCACGAGGGCGGTACCCTGGGAGTCTCCCTCACCTCCTCCCTCCCCTCACACTCCTACATCCTGTCCTCTCTTCTCCCACAATGCATCTCAGATCTGTCCACTTCTCTCCATTCCCACCACCACGGCGTTGCCCAGGCCACCACACTCCTGAAGGTCTCCCTGCTTCCGTGCTTACCCCTGACAATCTGGTCTCCACCTAGCGGCCAGACTCGGTTTTCTCAACCCGTATCTGAGTGTTTCCTCCCCCACTTAAAGACCTTCAGGGGTTCCCCACTGCCCGAGGGTCAAGTCCAAACCACTCTGTGGCCTACAGGGCCCTTCTTAATCTGGTCCCTGCTTCCTCGAAGCCTCAGCAGAACTGCGCATCGAAACAGAGTGAAGACACGGGCTCTGGAGCCACACTGCCGGCCTCTGCCTCTTACTAGCTGTAAACCGTGGTTGCACGTGGCTTTACCTTTTTCTGCCTCAGTTTCCTCATCTGTTGAATAGAGACATTAAGGTGAACTGCATGAAACTGCTGTTTTTCTAAGTCAAAACGGTCCAGTGTTCCACCTAGTACCAACAGCACACACCTCACAGGCTGCTGAGAGTACAATGAACACTGGTTGAACAGACAAAGGCGCTCGACTGGAGCCAGCTGCCATCATCACCGTCATCATCACCATCTTCCGGGCCTCCCCACCCCAGACGGTCTGTCCTTCTCTTGCTTCCTACACACATACTCCCTCCGCATGTGCGGTTCCCTCTTCCTGTCCCATTTCCCTGGTTTGCTGCCAACCTTTCCTTGCCTTTTAGCTCCTCCAAGGAAGTCTTCTCTTACCCCCTAAATCTGATCAGGGTCGTTCTCTGGATTCCCAAAGAATCTCGGGATTTCCAAAGTTCTCTATGTGAACCTAACTTTCCTGGTGAGCCCCATGGAGCAGTGACCGGCTCCTGTCGTGTCCACTGAGGGGAGAAGGGTCCTTCCAGTACTGGGTCGTTGGAAGTCCGGTGCTGTGGCTCGTCGGGGCCAACCCCGCCACCCCAAGCTTTGTGCCCTACCCCCAGGCCCTGCCCGCCCTGCTCTCACCTAGCCGGGTCCCATCCTCACCAAGTCCCCCGCTACGCCCGCCCAGTCCTCGCCGGCCCCGCCCAATCCTCGCCGGCCCCGCCCAGTCCTCGCCGGCCCCGCCCACTCGCCGGCCCCGCCCGCGCCGCCTACCTGTGACGGTGCTGGTGGCCGGCCGCGCATGCAGCGCCACGTCGGGCTGCGGCACTGCCTGCGGATGCAGCCCGGGCACCTGCTGCAGCTTGGGCAGCGACATGACGGCTTGGCTGCTCTCGGCGGGCGCCGGCGGCACTAGCAGCGGCTGCTGCGACGAGGCCGACGTGGGCGGCAGGTGAGGCGGCCTGATCTTCTCGGCCATCAGCTGCTCCTTGATCTTGTTAATCAGGACCAGGTTGTCCAGCTGCGGGCGGAAGAGGACGGGCTGAGGAGGTCCGGACCGCGTCCCGCCCCTTCCCCAGGCCCGCTGGTCCACCCGCGAGCCCCTCGCTCCTCATCCCCCGCCCCGCAGGCCACAGCCAAAACCCAGGGGAAGGGAAGCAGCTCCAAGGAGGGTAGGGCAGCCGGAGGGGCGACGTCAGTCTTACCTGGCTGGGCATGGTGGGAGGAGGGGGCCAGAAGTAGGGGTTGTTAAATCGAGGCTCGGCCATCCTGCGGGAAGAGAGCGACTGTCACCGGGAAGAGAGCCCTCTCCAAGGCCTGGGGCGAGCCCCCCTCAGCTGCGCCCACTCAAGTCGGGGTCAGTGTCTGGGATCCATGTCCCCATGGGACCCCCAGCCTTACAGCACAGCAGGCCTCCCACCAGGCCAGGGAGCCACATCTCCGGGCTGAAAAACCTGGAATTCAGTGACACCCCTACCACCCCCACTTAGTGGGCCCCACAGGGCAAAGGTCACATCCACACCAGAGGACTCTCAACCAGCTCCCACCCCTATCACCCCAATGCTGGCCAACCAATCTCCATCCCCCAGGAGGGCCCCAGGCTGCTGTGCCAACCCCGTGGGTTCCACACAGAAGGCCCCTCAAGTCCAGAGACAAACTGGGGAGGACTGGAGCAAATCTGTAAATGCCCATCCCTGGTCCCTGCCCTTCTGCCCCCTGACCCCTTGAGTATGGACATCCTTCTCAAAATCAGGGGGCAACATGGGGTCACCAGATATAGCCTTTCTGAGGGGCAGTTTGGCAGGCAATTTACAGTGACCCAAATGATTACTGCCCTTTGACTCAAGAAATTGTATTTCTGGAAAGTTATCTTCAAGAACAGGCCACATGTGGTTGTTCAATGTCACGTGCAACATCTGACCTACAGCGACGTGGATGAGAATGCTGTAGTTACAGAGCGGGCTGAAGAGGCTGAAGCTAGGGCAGTCTGCGGCTCTTTGGTAAAAGTGTGTGACAAACTGTCTGGTGGCCCTCACCTCTGGCAAGTTCCATGGCAGGCCTGTGCAGTTAGAAGGCCTTTTCAACCAGGGCAGTATGAAGGATGGGCCTTCAGGGCTATCTCAGTCTTCCAGAAGGTTTGTCTTCCTGCGACCCTAGAGTAAGTCAAGAAGTGACTTACAGGGACCATGCCTCACAGAGGGTTTCCATTAAGTCTTGCTCCCTGTCAAGTTTCTCTTCTCTCTCTCTTACAGAAATCACTTGTCTAACTGGTATTATTGCTTAAATGAAATTGTTTATTTTGACAGGAAAGACCAAAATGAAGTGCTTTCAACCTCTTTCCCTGATCCTATGAGCTTCAGAAGCCCCTGTTGGAATGGTAGCTATAGGGCTTCGGGAGAAAACCCTCAATAAGGACACGATCTAATCTCAGTATTTTAAGAAAGAAATTTTAGATGAATTATCTCTTGTGATCCTTCCTTGAAAGTAGGCACAAGAGGTATTATTATACCATTTTATCAGTGAAGAAACTGAGGCTCAGAGAGACGGGAAGGAGACCTGTCCAAGGCCATAAGGCGAAGGTGCCACAGTCAAAACTAGAAATCAGATTTGCTCAAGCTGGTTCCTCTGGGGAATTTGCTTTGCAAACCCTAGTCTTTGGCAGAGCAAATGCCCATATGCAAATGGCTCAATATCTATATGCAAATGTCCTTACCCCTCACTCCCAGCCTGAGGGCCAGTTTGGGTCGGAGCACCCTCCTCAGGTGGCTGGGGCAGCTCCTGCCCTCTATCAGCCCTCCTGCTCCTCCATCCACAGGCACCAAGATGCTCTTCCCTCTGCCCACCCATCCCTTACAACCCAACACAAGACGTACTTCCTGCCTGGAGTTCTCCCTGAATGCTCCAGACCCCTGGGACGTCTCCTTTCCCAGAACAAACTCAAAATAATTATGGTGAGGAGGCTGCAAGTTACCAAGTGCCTCTCTTGTGCCAGGCACAATGACACTGAAAGGCAGGTAGGTACTCTTATCATTCCCATTTTACAGCTCAGGAAACTGAATTCAGAGAGGTGGAGTGACTTGTTCAAGGTCACACAGCAAGTAAGCAGAGGGCTGAGATTCCCACTCTAATCTGCCTGACTCCGAAGTCCAGCTCATCAGTCCCTTACCTATTCAGGGGAATGACAAAGCATCCTGATCACAGGCTTGTTTATAAGCCCTACCTTAGGATGACACGGCTGTGACCCCAAAGGTGAGCACCCGCTCACACGGCAGTCTCAGGACCTGTCCCAACCCTGCTGTTGTCCACAGGGGGAAATGTGGAGGGGACTGAGATGTAAAGCCAGGGTAAGGAGGCTCCACGGCTAGGGGCAGGGAGCTTGGGAATCAGATACACCTGCCATGTTCATCTGGGTATCCCCAGCACCCAGGCCCAGAGGTTATCAATAATGTGAGTTGCATAATGGAATGAATAAATGAATAATAATCAGAATGACTTTAAAGACAATCCCATACAATTATCTAGCACTGCTCACAGTTCACAAAGCTCTTCTGTGCCCACTGGCATTCTCATCGGAACCTCGGAAGGATGGCAAGCAAGGAAGAATTTTCACCCCCATTTTACGAAGGAAGAAACGAGGGCACCAGTAGGGAGGCACCTTGCTCAGGCCACATGCATGAGAAACAGGAAGCAGCACTGTGATGTGATGCTAGGTGCTAGCTCTCTAAGCCTCAGGTTTCCTCCTCTGTAAAATGGGGTGAAAACAGGCTACCCTGCCTCACTCCTGTCATGGCCCAGGACTCTGCCCACTGTACCGCACTGCTTCTCAGACAGTTCTGGGAGATCTGTCTTTTCCTCCTCTTCAGTTCAGTTCAATGCCAAGTTCAGAGCCACTACCCTGGTCAGGAGGCTATGGGAAGAGGGGGCCTTGCCCAGGGTACCACAGCTGGGATAGAACATCCTCTCTGCCACTTATCAGACCCCTGGTCAGGCAGGGGCCACCCCTCACCCTAGTTGGGCCCCGGATCACTTAATCTGATCCACACCACCTTTGCCTGATTTCTCTGCATCATTTTCTGGCTGGTTCTAAGTAATTTAATGATTCGGTCAGTGACCCTAGTCCTGGTGTCTACCTACTGTGTGACAGGCACAGGGAAGGCAGGGCAGGGGCCAAACATTTCCTGAGCTCTTCCTGCATGTCGGACACACTGCTAGGTGCTCATCAACAGCATCTCATGTGAGACTCCCAACATGCCTTTGAGGTGGGCATCCCCTGTGCAGCCCTGGGACCTGTACAAGAGGGTGGGCCCTGGCGAGAGGTGAGGGGGGAAGGCAGCCAGGGCCAGGCCAAGCCACTCAGACCTTGTCTAAGGGAGGGGCTTGAAGCCAGAAAGAGACATGGTCAGAAGTGTGTTCAGGACAGAGGGACAAGGCAGAAGGACATTCCTGGAAGAGGGCACAGCTTCAGCAAAGGCATGGAGATGTGAAAGCACAAGGCAGGCCTGGGACAGTGAACAGCACCCACAGGCACCAGAGAGAGCTGCAGAGCAGGGAGGTGGGGAGACGCAGGGCACTGAATGCCATGCTAAGATGTTGGGTTGGAATGCTGGTGGTGAGAAGGCGGCAGGAAGCATGCTGGGCCAGGGGAGCAGTGAAGCAGAGGGGACTATCTGAGGACCTGGTGAGGGCTGGGGGTGGAGACAGAGCAGCCACCCGGGGGTTGAGTGTGCAAGCCAGAATGGGCAGAGGAAACAGGCTGGTGGCCAGGCCTCAAGCACGACAAAAGCCAAGACTCTCTACTGTGAGCCCCAAGACACAGGGCTGATCCTTGCAGGGGGGCAAATGTCATTTTGTTTCTCTTATTCTAAAAGGTGAAAAACAGCGGATGGGTGGATGAATGAAACACCCCTTCCAGAAAACGGCCTGCTGATGGCAGCTGGCCCATCTATCAATCTGTCCATCCATTCATACTGGACAAATCCTCTGGGCCAAACTGGGACCAGTGCTGGGGAACCTGAGCCAACTGGAAAGAACTCTGCCCTCCCCGAGCCCCAAGCTAAGTGGAGGAAGCAGACAAGCGAGCCACAAGCTTCTGCAAAGAACTCCCACCTATGAGGCCAACCACACACCACCATGGCCTCCCTGAGGTCAAAGCTTATGGGCCGCCTTCCAGTCCTGTCCTCCATGGCCTCTCTGCCACCTGGCCCCTTGGAGAAGGCCTGTGTACCATGACACCTGGCTCCTCACTCTCTCAGCCTCCTTTACAGTCCCTAGCCTCTCTTCCCCACCAATTCAGCTCCTCAGGATAGAGCGGGAGCGCCCTCTCTCCCACCAGCCTCAGTTCTTGGGTGGCCCAACCACTTTAGAATCTAAATACCAGCCAAGCCCGAAGTCCCCACCTCCAGCCAGGCCTCTCCCTGACAGTCCCTTTGGCCGACTCCTGGGCTGCTCAGACTCTGCAGGCCTGAGCTGGACTTGGTCTTCCCCTATGCCAGGCACCTGGTCTGGTCACCCCCAGCTCACAGCGGGACATCCCCATCTGCCCAGATGCTCCTGCAGACACACAGTGATCTACCACACTCGCCCTCCCTCCCCACCCACCTCAGACCCATCTCAGCCATGTCCTCAGGATTCCAGTTCCAAAATCTCTCTCAAGCCCACCCCCTCTTCTCCAACAGTCCCAGCCACTGTCGCCTCACCAGGACTGTGGAACAGCCCCCTCTGTTTTGCAGCCCAACAGACCCGGGTTCCAATCTTGACTCCAACTCACCAGCTGTGTGATCTTGGGCAAGGCACTTGCTCCTGCCCCCCAGGTAAGGGATTAGCAGCCCAGAGCCAGGGACCTGACCCAGCCTGGAGAGGATCAGGGAGGACTTCCCAGGGGAGGTGATGCCTGCCTTGGGTCTTAAAGGATGAGTGGGAGTTAGCCAGGCAGAGAAGAAGTGGGAGCATTCCCAGCAGAAGCAACAGCTTGAGCAAAGGCCCCCCAGGCAAGGAGCCCAACAGCGTGAGGGGAGCCACGAGTGTTCGGTGTTGCCTGGCAGATGGGAGATGAGGCTGGAGCCGGCAGCTGGAGCCAGACCTAAAAGGCCGCTCCCTGACTCCTAGGCCTGAACGCTAGACTTGAAGCAGTGGGTGATGGGACAGAATCTGTGGTTGAGAAAGGCCCTCTGAGTGCCCAGCGTAGAGGGGACTAGAAAGGACAGGAGAAGAGGCAGCGGGAGGCCCCTGGGGAGCAGAGCAGAGAGGCAGGGGCTGCGCCTGGGCCAGGGAGGAGAGCGGCCAAAGAGGCCTGAAGCTGGAGGCCAAGGAAGCATGCAAGGTGCCCCCTACAGTGGAGCCCAGGAGGCCCACTGTATGCCAGTGCTGACAAACACAGCCACAGGAACACGCGGACAGACAGAACCAAACCCAGACACACATGACAGATACAGACCTGTGGCCCCAAACATGGACTGATGGGGACCCAGCAGCTGCCGTGAGGAGGAACCCACAGCCACCATGACACAGGAGGCCGATACAGGAGGGTAAGCACACACCTCCCCCAGGGCAGACCCAGAGGGTAGCAGCGGGGGCACTCAGGGAAGGTGGGACGAACACAATGCTTTAATCCCCCAAAGAACAAACCCTCATTGACAGAGTGCAACCTGGAATCACAGGCTCCTTACCTAGAGTGTCCTTTCCCACTTGGTGAACTTCTACTCATCCTTCAAGACCCAGCTCAAGTGTTCCCTCTTCTACGGAGCTTTCCCTGAACCCCCAGCCAGTCACTTCCTCTGTGTTCCCAACAGCACCTTGTATATGGGAATAACAATAACAATAATAACAATAATAATAATAATAAAGTGCCAGCTACCATTGATTTCAACAGCTATGTGTTGAATATGCCATGATTCACGTCACTGAATCTTCCCAATGACTCTGAGATGCACAATTAACAGAAGAAAGTGCAGCACAGAGAGATTGACCAACTTGCCCCAGATCACACAGCTAGTAAGTGATGGAGTTAGGACGCCCAGCACTGGCCCAGCACTACAGGGCCAACTGCACTCCAGGGCAGTTATATTTTCCCGGGTGTCCTCCCCA
The DNA here is from genome assembly GCF_006542625.1 of Nomascus leucogenys. Taxonomy (NCBI): domain Eukaryota; kingdom Metazoa; phylum Chordata; class Mammalia; order Primates; family Hylobatidae; genus Nomascus; species Nomascus leucogenys. Next base: position 2,439,709 of record NC_044392.1, on the reverse strand, counting down.
CCAGACTTCAAACTCTTCACAAGTAGGGTTGGTGCTCATTCATTTCTGCCAGCCTCTAGCCCAAGGTGGCCACTTCCAATGGACTGGGAACTGTGTCAGGATATTTACAGCCATTATTTTACTTTCACGATAGACCTATTGTACAGATGAGGAAACTGAGGTCCAGAGAGGTTAAGCAAGTTGCCTTAGGTCACAGAGCTGAGTCTGAACTTGAAACCGGGTCTGTTTATCACCCTGTCCCAGAAGGGTGTCTCTCAGGCCAGCCCAGCAAGCCCCACAGAGGGGAACTGAGGGAGGGGGCACTGAGGAAGGGGTACATCAGGTGCCAGGCCCTGCCACCTGGAGACTTTCAGACCTAGACAAATGGACACAAAGAGGACAGGCAGCCCAGGGAGGAATGTCACAAGACTTACCCACTGCAAGGCAGAGGGATTCAGTAAAGCAACTTATGGCCACCCCCGACCCCCCACCCCAGCCCAACCCACAGATGTTAAAAAGTGAGATTTGGCTGGGCTGGGCATGGTTCATGACTGTAATCCCAGCACTTTGAGAGGCTGAGGCAGGAGAATCGCCTGAGCCCAGGAGTTTGAGGCTGCAGTGAGCCATGATCACACCACTACACTCCAGCCTGGGTGACAGAATGAGAACCTGTCTTTAAAAAGAAGACACTTGCCCAGACCCCACGGCCACATGGGAACTAGCTCCTCACAAAGCAAATGCGAGAGAGCAGGACCCAAAACTATCCGGACGCTATGATTACAAAGGAGGCAAAAATAAAAACCTGCGTCAGAAAAAGCACGCTCCAGGGAGCCACACCCAGAGGGAGGCTGGGAGCAAGGCAGGAGGCAGCTGGGGCCAATCTCGGTCTTTGTCTTTGTTTCTCTGATTTCCAAATTCTCTGTAATGCTGTTCAGTTGCTTAATGAAAACAATAAATTGATTCTTAAAAAATGAAAGAAAGTAGTTGGTGGCCCAGTGCGGGGAACAGATGGAGGGTCCAGAGGCATGGGGCAGGGGGAGGTCAGGGTCAGCTGCTGGTGGGCAGGCAGTTGACTGTTGCATGCCAGGCCCTGCGCAGCCCCAGCCTCAAAGCACGCACGACTTGGAGGGTGGGTGTCAGGAAGGGCTACCTGGAAGAGGTGGCATTCAATCTGCACCACGAAGCTGATTAGGATCCTACAGGGTGGGGAGAGAAGAGGGTCTGCACCACCTCCCTTGCCCTGATCCAGGCCCCCTTCAGCTCTGGCCTCAGCTATTGTAAGAGCCTCCTCACAGGTTCCCCTACTCCACCCTCATCCTCCACTCCATTACTGCAGTCACTGTGATTTTAACAAAATAAAAGATCACAACTCTGCCCTTCCTAGGACCCTCCATAGCTCCCTACTTCCCTCCAGACAATTTCTGGATTGCTTAAGCCTTACATGTGCGGCCCCTGCCAATCTCTCTGGCTGTTCTACTTTGCACTGCCCAACCAGACTGAGCATCTCCCAGTTCCCCCAGGGCTCTGCTTCCCTTCTCACCTACCACAGGCTGCATCCTCTCCCTGGTGTTCTCTGCCCTCCCCATTTCACTAGTGAATTCCAATGCATCCCTCAGGCCCCAGCTTACAGGCCACCTCTTCCTGGAAGCAATAGGGGACTGCTCTGCCTCCACGCCTGGGCTGCACTGCGTGCTCTCCTCTCTGCTCCCTTTGTACCCTCCTCTCTGCTCCCTTTGTACCCTGCATTTCCATCATCAGAACCCCTCTCACCCCATGTTCTGTCTGTTTGCTCATCCATCGCTGCTGCCAGACATGTGCTCTGTTGGGAAGGGATCATGGCAGAATCATTTATCTTTTAAGCCCTGCACAGTATCTGATAAAGGTTTGGATTAATTAATTACTTAATAATCAGGTGGGGGGAACTGAAAGGGCTGTGGCCTGAATAGAAGGAAGCCCCCTCCCCTTCCTCCAAGTCCCCTCCACCCACTCTGGCACTGTGCTGTCCTCCGTGTTACACTGTTCACCGTCTCCTGTATCTAAGTCCTGTCTTCCTAACTGACCCAAGAAGGGGCTATGTGTGTTCTCTAAAGACTAGCCAACCCAAAAAGGATGTTAACAGCTAATAAACACAGAAAATGGTTCTGCTTCCATAGCAGTGAAAATTCAATGAGTTTAACCTGTCAAAATAGCAACAAGAAATAAGAAAATGCTAACACCCAATACCGGTGAGGGTACGGTGAAATTGGCACGCTCATGTATTATTGGTGGGAGTGTAAACTGTAACAATCATTTCTGAAATAAATCTGGCATGAATTTGTCAAGAGCTCTAAAAATGTCCAAACTTCCTGGCCTAGTGATCCCATTCTTGGTCATCCATCCCTAGAAAAATATAGAAAAAGTTATATGTACAAAGCTGTTTGCGTCAGTGGTTTTTTACAGCAGCAAAAACCTGGAACAGCCGAAATTTTAAACAGGTTCTGTTTAAGTCATGTTACTTGGTGACACAGTCTATGGTCATTAATAACAGCTAATGTTACTGGCCCTTGTAATGACTCATTTAACAGTTACATTGGCCTGTCAGGAACTGAAGGCACAGAGAGATCAGGAAATTTGCCCAAAGTCAAGCACTTAAGTGTAGGATTTGAATCCAGACAATCAGGCCCTAAAGCCCATACTCTCCACCCTGACACTGGATCCATTACAAGGAAGGATTGAAACCACTCTGCAGCCATTTAAAAAATACTTGTCATACAACAATAGTCAGGAGGGAAATGGGAAGATTTTTAAAAATTGCATGTATAGATAGAGCAAGGACATCTATATAAAAACTGGGTGTTGAGAGAAAAGAGGAGAAGAAAACACCAAAATACTAACAGTGGTGATGTTTCCGGCTTGGAGCAGGGGCAGAGATGAGGTGGCTTTTTACTTATTTCATATCCCTGTTTTCTAATTTTTCTCCATGTCACAGCTGATGGGGCGATAGGCCTGGAAGAGTATTGTTATGTGACTTTTTAAAGGAATATTTTTAATAAAACCAAAAGTTAAGCAAGCTTTGACAAAGCAAGACACCCCAAACCCCAGCCTACGGCCCTGCAAGTTTACTCAGGAGAGTGGGGCTCAGGGAGGGACAGGGGCCTGCTCAAAGTCCCACAGCAAAAGCCTCCAGCCCCACCCATGACCCCAGCCAGGAGAGCAGTCAGGAAGGGACTCCTGGTCCCATCCAGGGGCCCCAGCAGGGAGGACCAAGCCGAAGGAGAGCCTGCCCAGGGCACTAAGTCTACCGCTTAAAATCCTTCTTGGATTCCAATCACTTTTGGGGTATAGTTCAAACTCCATAATCTGATGCTGGGGTTTTCGCCAAGAAGGTCCCCTGGCCATACTCATCTCACCAGGTGTGCCCCTTGGCACCATCCCTCCAGCATCAGGGCCCCCAGAACAAGGTGATCTGATGAGCCATGCCTTTGCACAGGCTGAGCCCCTCCATCTAGGGGCCATACCACCCAGCTGGAACCCTGCCCTCAAAACTCTGCTCAGCTGGCACTACCTTGAGGAACTGTCTGGTTATCTGGTTATTTGTCCAGTCCCCCAAGTAGGCTGTGGGCTCCCCAAAAGCAGGGCTTGGTCTGGTTCTTAGTTACAATCCCTACCCCAACATAGCCCCACAGCTCACCCAGGTCTCCCTTCCTGTCTCAACTTAAAGGTCACTTTTGACGTTTCCTACATAAGAATTGGGCTACCGTGTTATACACTCCCATGGTCCCCTGCCTTCTCCCTACCCCACCTTTGTATGAATACCATGCCTCTAAATATGCTTTAGGCCTGTCTCCCCATCAGCCGTCACTGCTGCAGCCCCAGAGCCCAGCGCCAGCCATGCAGTAGGGCCTCAAGTGCCTAGTATACACTGGGTACTCAACAGATGTTCACTGAGAGAATTGATGAGGAGGTGGTCTTTCCATGTGAGCCGTGAAGATGGAGGAGTTTGCCAGGACAGTCATTGCGCAGAAGGGCAGTGTGTGCAGAGGCTGGAAAACTGTTAACTCCCTGGGAGAGCAAAGGTTTCTCAAACATAATCTCTGCCCCCAGAGAGGGGCAACAGCTACTGCCGCAGTCAGCCTGGGAGGGAAGGGAGGGTAGTGGCAGCATTCTCAGGAGGGTGAACTCATCTCACTGTGGGAAGAACAGACTTCAGGAAGGTGGGACTTACTGATGGGGGAAGGGGAAATTGCAAGAGGGAGATGCCAGAGGAGAGCATGGCAGGTGGAAAGAACTGCATGTGCAAAGGCCCCGAGGCAGGAAAGCATACGGCATCACGTGGGTCAGGGGTATAGTGCAGGAATTCACAAGGGAAGAAGGGTGGGGTGGCTGGAGCCGTTCACAAAGGACCAGAGTTCCAGGCTAAGGTGCTCCGGTGAAAGAACACTGGGAGGGGGGGACATGGGAGGTCCCTGAGCAAGGGAGGGCCATGGCCAAGGTTTTCAATGGACAAGCTGTTATGGAGCCAGAAGGATGGCCTGGAGGGAATAAGCAGATAGTCTAGGAGGGGGAAACTGAGGCCTCCCATCTTTCAGGCTCCTGAGACATGCTCAAAGTTTGCCTCCCACAGCCCCTCTGCCCTCTGCCACTCCAAGCAGCTAGAACCCTGAGCCCCAGCTGCTGCACCCCACCCCACTCTCAGGACCTTGGCCAGGCCTGGCCAGCCCCAGAAACACACTCCTGGGAACTTCCTTCCCCGGAAGGAAAGAGGCTCCCGGGGTCCTGGATCCAATTAGGCCGGGTTTCCGCAGCCCCGTGGGGCTGGGAAGGGCTGTTTTCATTGTGATGGCAGGGCTGATCAGAGCGGGAGGGGGTGCTGTCTGTGCCCAGGTCAGTGGGAGCTGGGAGCCTGCCCCTTCCCCTCACTGTCCCTCCCCCTCCCCAACACCCTCACCCTCTGGGCCCCCCATCCCACCTCCAGCTACCCAGAGACACCCAGGGCAGTTGACCCTCTCTGGGAGCCTCAGTGCCATCATCTACGGAAGGGGCCATGACACCCTCTCAGTTCTGAGAGAATGTTCTACAGGCTTGGAACACATCCCCCTTCCTACTTCTATTTCTCCTGGGGACCCCCAGCTCCTACCCCCACAGGGAACTCCTTCTGCTGGTATGAAGTGATGATGGTAATAATAATAATAGTTGCTTCCTCCACGCCAGGCACCTTAAAGATACTTTACAAGCATTTCTCACTCTGGCTCCTAACGACCCCATGAGGTAGACACTGTGAGTGTTTTGAAATATAACATACATGTTCTCACTCATAGGTGGGAATTGAACAATGAGAACACATGGACACAGGAAGGGGAACATCACACTCCGGGGCCTGTTGTGGGGTGGGGGGAGAGGGGAGGGACAGCATTAGGAGATACACCTAATGCTAAATGACAAGTTAATGGGTGCAGCACACCAACATGGCACATGGATACATATGCAACAAACCTGCACATTGTGCACATGTACCCTAAAACTTAAAGTATAATAATAATAATAATAAAAAGAAGAAAAAAAGAAATACAACATATATTCAGAAAGATGCTTAGACCATGAACGGACAGCTTACTGACTTACAAAGCACGTATCAGGAGACCTAAGAAGCCCTCACCCTGGGTCCTTTCTCAATGTCAGTCCCCAGGTGTCCCCCAAGCTTCTATGGTCATCGCGTCTTCGTTTGGGGTCAGCAATGAGGCTCAGAGAGGTAACTAACCTGCCCAAGGCCATGCATCTGGTGCAGGCAGAGGTAACCAGGACACTCTGGCAAGTCCCTTTTCTCTCTGGGCCTCCTTTCCTGCCTCTATAAGGTGAAGGGGTTCAACCAAATCATAGCCTGGGCTCCTGGACCCTTAAAGGGGAAATGTGACAGCTCGAGGGTTAAAAGTATGGATTCTGGAGGCAGACAGCTCCAGCTCAGGCCTTTGGGATTGTTACCTAAATCTCCAAGCCTCAACTTTCTCATCTGTAAACTAGGGATGGTCATGGTATCTCCATGGGTTGTATTGAGGACTAAGAGAGCTAATATGGGTAAAATCTTTCGAACACTGCCTGACACACAGTGAGGACTCCTGAACAGAATCTGCCGTTGCTGTTGCTAGGTTCTCTAAGGCCTAAGGGAGCCTTTCCCAACATTCCAAAGACCCACATGGAAATCTGACCAGCCAGTGATGCCATCTGGGGGGTGGGGGGTGGCAGTAGCTCTGGGCAGCCTTCAGGACCCACAGGGACCATTCTTCTGACTGGCAAAGATCCAGGTCTGAGATTAACTGAAAACAGGAAAGCCAACTGCTGGACCCTGGCTCTGGCCCGGCCCCCAGGAGCTTTCTAGACAGGTCTCAGGGGTCCTGGACAGGGAACCCCTGGCAGGCAGTGAAGCCTGCTTCCCTGCTATATCCCAGGACCTCCAGGGCAGGCAGCCTGTGGGGCAGGCCTAACAGGCCTCCAGCCTGGGGTGCAGGCCAGCAGACAGAGCAGGCCCCAAGCAGGCCACAGCAGCAAAGGGAGGGCTGCGCTGGGCAGAGAAAGGAGTGGGGAGAGTGTGGGGTGGACAAATGGCTCGCAGGGAACAGGCCAGGGAAGACAGGCTACAGGCCCCACCAGACTCGCCCTCACCTGCTGCCTCATCTCCTGCACCTTCCCTAGGTCCCAGTGCCACCACCTTCTCCTTGTCCTTGAATTTCTCACCTCGGGGTCTCTGCCCAGGCTGTTCCCTCTGCCCCTCCCCCATCATCAGTCAACATAGTGACCAAAATCTCTAATCTTAATCATCATGTGGCCGGGCATGGTGGCTCACACCTGTAATCCCAGCACTTTGGGAGGCCACAGTGGGTGGATCACCTGAGGTCAGGAGTTTAAGACCAGCCTGACCAACATGGCAAAACCCCATCTCTACTAAAAACACAAAAATTAGCCAGGTATGGTGGCACATGCCCGTAATCCCAGCTACTCTGGAGGCTGAGGCAGGAGAATTGCTTAAGCCTGGAAGGTGGAGGTTGCAGTGAGCCAAGATTGTGCCACTGCACTCCAGCCTGGGTGATAGAGCGAGACTCCATCTCAAAAAAAAAAAAAAAACATCATCATCATTTGTGTGATCTTTTATATAGTGCCTGTCTACCTCCACTACGGCAGGGACCTATATACATCAGTTTTCCTCCCATCTATCCCCAGCATCTAGCACAAAGCCTGGATATAGTAAATGCTCAAGAAATACTAGTGAATGAAGGCAGGAGATGGAAACAAGCTGCCGGCTCCACCATTTCCAGGAGGTCTAGGCCAGGTGTCGGTGCAGGTGTGAATGCAAGGGTGTGTATGAGACACACTGCACAAGGGCTAGAATTTGAGGCTATGTTATCTCAAGTGTAAATGAGTGTGTGCATGCAAGACTCAACTACATGTAAAAACACACGTGTGCACAAGGAGGCCTGAGTGAACAGAGCTGTGTACAGATGAATACCATGCGTGTGGGAGAATGTGCAGATGATCAGGCATGTGGCTGCATGCTGCTTCCCAGGAGAGTGCATAGTGTACGCTTGGGTATGTGGTCCTCCCAGTGGCAAGAGCGCATGCACGTGCTCCTGTGTGATGTGTGTACCGTGTGTGCATGCACACTCCAGCAGACATGCTTCCTGAACTCCTGGCTCCTAGGGATCCCGTTTAGGACATCTGTGGTGGTATTTCTGAAATAGCAGAGGAGTGCTCCACATGGGCAAGGATGGTGCCGGAGGTAGGGTCGGGGTGGTAATGGAAAAGCTAATGGTGTGAATACGTATGAATGTATTTGAGTGTGTTGAAGGGTTGTGCCCCCTCTCAGGCAGGTGTCCCCCGACAGAGCCCCAGAACCTGGAATGGCTGCATAGACTGTCCCCTCAAGAATCCTAAAGCTGGCCAGGCACAGTGGCTCACGCCTGTAATCCCAGCACTTCGGGAGGCCGAGGCGGGCAGATCACGAGGTCAGGAGATCGAGACCACGGTGAAACCCCGTCTCTACTAAAAATACAAAAAAATTAGCGGGGCGTGGTGGCGGGCGCCTGTAGTCCCAGCTACTCGGGAGGCTGAGGCAGGAGAATGGTGTGAACCCAGGAGGCAGAGCTTACAGTGAGGGGAGATCGCGCTACTGCACTCCAGCCGGGGGGACAGAGCGAGACTCCATTTCAAAAAAAAAAAAAAAAAAAAAAAAAAAAGAATCCTGAAGCCTTTGCCCAAAGTTCAGAAAAGGACCCAGATGGTGGAGACCCCACCAAGGATATCCTTGTGGCCACATGGATGAGGCAGGGAACAAGGCAGGACCCCTTAGGCCCCAGAGCCAAATCCCTCAGCCTTCTCTACACACCTTACCCACTAAAGACACTATTCAGCCACCTCCCCCAAATTCCACCCAGCCTCCAAAGCCCAGTTCCAGCTCCAGGTTCTAGAAAGCCATCCCCATCACCATGGCCCCAACCAACTCCCAATGCAGCTGGCTTCCTCAATCTCCCCCCAAGTGCCAGGCGCACCCTGTGCATCCAAAAATGTTGCCCCATTGTACAGGGGTAGCTTCTCCGCTAGAGAAGAAGCAACTGTCCCATTGAGCACTTTCCCCTGCCTTTGATCCCCAAGGCAGATACTGTGGCAGCCTGTTGGCCTCTGGGGAGCAGAGAGAGATGCACGTGGCCTTGGATAAGGCCTGCTCCTCTCCCTTCCCACTTCAGTTTCCCCAACGGGTAGAATGAAGTTTGGCTAGATGATCTGGGATATCCACCTCGCTCCTAATAGTGCATGATTTTAGATCTCACACGATTCTCCAAGAACTGCATATATAAATGTCATCAGATAAAGACTTTATTGGAGAGACAACGGTGTCTCCTTTTCCTGAGTACACGAAGCCTGACCAATTACCCTAGATGAGTGCCGAGCACCAGGCTAGAGAGACAGGAACTCAGAAATCCTGAGGGTTCATGCGGTCTTTGTACACCAATTCATTCATTCTTACATTCAACAATGCACCGAGGCTGTCTGCCTCAAGGCTGTCTGCCTTTCTTCCCACAACCCAGTGGGAAGAAAGAGGCTACTGAAACCAGGAATCCACAAGGTCAAAAGCACTGGGAAACCATGACACTAACATCACTTCCCAGGCGTTATTCACAAGGGAGGTGCAGCACTTTACACGCTGTAAAGAAGAAAATCTTACTAGCAATGAGAACTTTCTGACAGCAGGAAGCTAGGTGGCCTGGTTAGGAGGGAGTTCACTGGAGGTTTTTTGGCAGAGATCAGAGGCCCTTTTGACAAAGGTGTGGGAAGGGGATTCCTGCTCTATGCAAGGGTCAAGTGAGGTTGGGCTTCCCCTCAACAGTTGAGGGATTCTGAGGAGTCCCAGAGTGCTAGGTTCAAATCCCAGCAACTGCTCCATGATACCTAAATATCTCTGTGCCTCAGCTTCCTCACCTGTAAATATGTTAATATTCATAAAGGCTTTTAGAACATGGTGTGGCACAAAGCGAGCCCTCTGTGATGCTAAATAAGGCAGTGAGAGTCCACTTTGTAAGATTCTAAACCTAAGACTGGATCATCCCATCATGGTAAGATTCCAAGTGTCAAAGGTTCTGAGCTGGAAAGCTTCTCAGATGCTAAAGCTCTGAGATTGGAAGAGACTGGGATTCTTAGATTCCATGATTTAATCATCTCATTATTTCCTAACAACAGCCCTGAGTCTCCCGGGGGGTGGAAGGAGAAGACAGCCCTCAGTGTAACTTTATCTCCCAGGCAATGCGCTGCCACACCTGGACTCTCTAGCATTTCCTCACCTCTACAAAAGCCCCAGCCACACCACACCAGAACCACTTGCTCACTCACACGCATGGCGCTTCAGCATGTTCTAGTGGTGTAGGCAGGCAAGAAGTGCGAATAAATAAATGAGAGGGTTTCAGATACTGATGAGAGCCACAAGAGAAAAGAAAGAGCGGCTGATGTGAGAGAGTGAGAGTAGGAAGCTATTTTAGAGCAAGTGGTCCAAGCAGACCCTCTGGGGAGGTAACATTCAAGTAGAAACCTGTGAAACGAGAAGGTGCCGGCCATGTAAACACTCAGGGAAAAGCTCTCCTGGTGGGGGAATGTGCAAAGGCCCTGCCACCAGGCTTTGTGAATTCAAGGTGCAGAACGAAACTGGTGTGTGGCTGGAGGTGGCGATGGGATGCAGGGAGCCAAGGTTGAGAGGTGGGCAGAGCCTGGACTATTAAGGGCCTTGTAGGCCCAGAAAGTACTTCGGATATTTTTTCTTATAAATGCCTAGGAAACATTAGAAAAGTTTCAGCAGGGGAATGACAAAGCAGACCAGGACTTGCAGAGTGCCCCGATCATTTGCCTCATTCTGAAACCACCATCACGGTTCTCAAAATCACGGCAGGGCCTAGGACAGTCATCAGCAATCCTTATAACTCAGTGGGTACGTACTGAGCTCCTACCACATGCCTGGCCAGGGCAGGGAGACATGTCATACACTGTCTTGATATCACTCCCAACAACCCATGAGAGACTCACAGAAAGTACCCCATTTTAGAGTTGAGGAAACTGAGGCTCAGAAAGGGAAAGAATGTGCTGAAAGTCACAGAAGCCATGTGACACAATGGGACCTAATCTCAGGACCCAGGTCTACCACTGTGATGGTTTATGGAACTCCTTCGGTGTCTTCAAGCCTTCCCTTCTCTGAGAGACTCCCCTGGGGACTCATGGAGGCGCTCAGCGAATACTGCCCTGGCCAGTGTTTCATGCACCTGCAGTCTCACCTCTTCTTCCTTGTTAGCTTTAGAGCCCTGGAGGACTACACTTGTATCTCACGTCTGTCCAATGTGGGCTGGGTGAGCTAAGGATTGCATAGAAGGACAGATGGGTAGATTACTGAAATGACTAACCAATAAATTAATTAATGGATAATGAAAGAATAAAGGAATGATGTGGCAACAAATGAATGAATAAAATAGCCCATGGCAGAAGAAGGAACGAATGGCTCCTCATTTTACAGAGAGACAAGACAGGGAAGTGTCTGCCCAGGGAAGGGCTAGGGCCAGCCTGGCTTCAGATCTGGTCCCCACCTCACCCTTACACCTGCTTCCTCCTTTCCATGTGGGACCAGCTTGCCTCTATCCCCCAAGACGGCAGATAGCCTATTCCCCAGTCCCTGGGACAAGTTCACATCTCCATGGAGCGCTGGCCATTATTCCATAACACCATCGCCAGCACCACCACCCCCTAGTAATTCCTGCCATCCTGGGGCCTGCGCAGCCTGGCAATGGGTAGAGAGGCTGATTGTCCCTCTGAGTGTCACGGAGGAAGGGAGGCAGGAGATCAGGGTCTGGTTCTGAGACCCAAATCACTGACTTCCAGCCAGTGGCTTCCCCTCTCTGAGGCCAAGTGACATCCTGACATCTGAGCCTTTTCAGCTCTGACATTCTTTGGGTGGGGTGGGCCTCTGGATTTTTACACAGTCACTGGGTTCAGCAGAAGAATTAGAGAGCCCAAAACCTGGAAGAGTCCTTCTCACAGCACCAAAGTCCACCTGGGAAAAGGCCAGCGAGGAGCCTGCAGGCCTGAGTTTAAGCCTCCTCTGCCACTGTTCAACCTCTCTTGAGTCTTGGTTTCCTTATAATGAGGTTCATAATCCCCACTAGGACAATTTAACCCCAACTGAGTTTCTGGGAGAACCCGATGTGATAACCACCACACCATACTGTGCAAACTGTAAAGTTCAATTCTCTCAGGAAGGATTATGATGGCAGGGGGTAGGAGGGGGTGGAGGGATCATGCTGTCCCATTCTAGTCCAGTTCTGTTCAAAACGGATCTTCCAGGGGTCCAGGCCCCCCATGGAGAACAGTGGAGGGAGCCCAGCAGTGGGAGCCTGAACACCCAGGTCCCGGGCTCAGTCTCCTTCTACCTGGTAGCATGACTTCAGGCAAGTCACTTCCTCTCTGGACCTCAGTTCCTCCACCTAAAAACCACCTGGCTTGGTACCCTCTGGCCAAGGCATGCCAAGTTCCACAGCCCTGAATCCCTAACCCCAGCTTTCAACCCCCCCGACTCTGTCTTCTGGGAGCTCACTCTGTCTAGTGGAACCAGGACACAAACCAGGAGTGAGACTAGAAGGGTCTCCCCTCCAAGAAATGCTGGGGTAGGGGACAGATGAGAGGCCAGGCCCAACACTGCCCCAGTGCCTTGGACAGCGCCAGTCACCCCAGACCTTGTGGGCCTGGCCTTCAGATCCCCCTCGGCAGCCTGCGGAGCCAACAGGCCCTGACCTGTCCAGCAAGATACTTTAGGAACTTAACCGAAGTCCAAAGTGCTTCTACCTCCAGGGCACAGGGCAGGAGTGGCAGAAAGGAATAAGAGCATACCACAGGGCTGAGGCTCACACCGAGGGGGACTAGCAAACCAGACTACCTTTCCTGTCCCTCCCCTCAGACGGGACCCGCTGGGCTGCAGGCCTGCACCCAACCAAAAGTTCATCATAGGGTGGGGTCGGGGAAGACATTACCACCAGCTGCCACCTCTGGGGGCAGGAGGACAACCAGGTTGGGGAGGGGGCTTTCCAACTGCAAAGGGCCAAGCTCACTTGCCTGAGGGTCCAAGGGTCACCCCAGGGCCTGGGCGGGATTCCAGCCTACACGGGGGGTCCTGGCCACCCATGAAGGAGACAGGCCCACTGCCACACGCACAGCTCCCGAACGTTCCACGCTGCTCAAGGGCAGGGTGGTGGGACAGCAGGATTATTTCCTCATGCCAGGGGTCTTTGCTGGAAATCCTGGGCCCACTCTGAGCCCCTCTTGCCGGCCCTCTCCCCCAGATCCGAGGATCCAGCTCCTTACAATGCCATGTTTATAGAGCCCCTTCCAAAAAATGTTTCCCAGTTCCCCCAAAACTCCCATCCCCAACCCTCCACATCCGCCCCCCACCCAACCCCCATCCCGCGCAGCTCTGAGGAAACCAGCAGTTAACTTTTCCCAAAAATCCTGCAAAGGCAGCTGGCTGGGGGAGAAATGGGCCTCGAGATCCTTTCGCGGCATTTCACCGCCTTCCAAAAAAAAAAAAAAAAAGAAAAGAAAAGAAAAGAAAGAGAAGCAAAGCAAAGCAAACTTTCGGAGTTAACTTCAAATTCCCAGCCCTCCCCCCCCTCCAAATCGCCCGGCAGCTTCCCTTTTTTTTTTCTTTAAAGTGCAATTGCATTGTGTCTCACCTCCCCGAAAGGCTCGCGGCTCTCGCCAAAGAAAAGGAAAAAAGCCAACCCTTCGGGTGCCCCCTCTGCTTCCAGCCGCCTCTCCCACATTCTCAGACAGTTTTATTAAAATTTTCAGACAAAAGAAAAACAAAAATGGCAGCCTGGCTTATTTTTAAAACAGGACAGGGACGCCATATTCTGCAGATCTGCAAAAAAAGGGAGAAATCCGGCACTGGCCGCTCCACCGGGCCGGCTGCAAAGTGCGCGAACCGCGCCGTTTGCAATCCGTTTATTTGCATTAAGCCCCATGAATCATTGTTTACCGGAGAATTGCAGCAGGGTTTGAATAGCCCGGCTTAAGAAAACACACACACACGCGCGCGCACACACACACACGCACACACACTCGGAGACCAGCCCCAGACACGCCGCGGGAGACACTTCCTACCCCGCGCGCCCCGCCGCCGCCGCCGCCGCCGCTGCCGCTCCGGGCCGGGCCCGAGGCGCAGGCGGCCCCGGGTCCTCGGAGCGCCCCGGCCCGCGCTGACAGCGCCCGCGCCTCGGCCCGGCCCCCGCCCGCAACTCGGCGCAACTTTCCTGCGAGCAGGCGCCCGCCGCCGCTGGGCCCGCTCCCCGCGCGCCCCGGGCCCGCACGGACCTGGCTGTGCTGGCGGCGCCTCCGGGACGCGGCCGCAGCCCCGCGCCCGGCGGCCCGAGCAGGGCCGGGCTGGGGCTCCGGCACAGGCTCTGGGCTCGGGCTCCGGCTCCGGCTCGCTGCGGAGCCGCGCGCAAACCTTCCGGGTCGCCTGCTGTTCACTTCTGGGTTCTGCAAGCGCCGAGGCGGCGGCGGCGGCGGCGGCGGCGGCGGGAGGCTGGGTCTGCAGCGCCGCGCGGCCCCCAGTGCGCTCGGCGAGCCCCCGCGCCAGGCGCCCGGCTCCGGGGGGGCCGCGTCGGGCCCCCGCCTCTCCGGCTGCGCAGCCCGTCCGGCCCCGGGGGCTCCCGCGAGTGGGCAGCGCCGGGCGCTGGCGACTGCGCGCGAGGGGAGGGGGCCGGGCGGGGGGCGGGGGCGGGCCGCGCGCTGGGGGCCCCACTCGGGCCCCGGGGCCTCGTCTCGCGCTCGCCGCCACCGCCTGGCAAAGTTGCGCTGCGCCCCCCGCCCGCGCCGCGCCGGAGGCAGAGCCACAAAGGAACTCCTCGCCCCCCTCCGCCCGCCTGAGCCGCGCGGGGAGGGCACCGGCGCCCGGCCCTAGGACAGCCCCTTCCCCAGCGCGGGGGCTCCCGGGGCCCCGGCGGCTGCGGCCATTGTCCCGCCCAAGCCCGGCGGCCGCCTTGCCACCCCACTCCCGGGTGATGGCAGGCTGGGGACTTGGGCCTGGCGGGCCACAGCCCTGACCAGGCCGAGCCCGCGCGGTGTCAGGCTGCCCCTGGGGATCTCCCTCGAAGACGGCCGCCTGGAGGGGACCCCCAGAATGGACCCTCACCCCTGATAACAAACGACCTGCTCAAAATCCAGGCCGATTTTTTTTTTAAGACGAGGACATAGGGGTGGGGAGTAGAAGTTTGCACAGGCCCAGCCACCCCTCCCTGGCCCTAGGCCGGATCCCCGACGGATGGGGCGGCCTGACGCTGGCAGCGGCTCTTCTCGCAGAGTCTATCAGAGGTGGCACCGGCTGTCCCCCGGCTCCAGACCTCAGAGCCATCTGTGTGACTCCTCCTCCCGCCTCACCCTCCCCAGCCAATCAGTCACCAAGTCCTCCTGATTCGGCCTCCCGAGCTGTGTCAGCTTCCAAACTTACACTTCTATCTGAGGAGGCAGCCGGTTCCCGGATCCCTTCACCGGCTTAGATTTCTATGGCATCCACCACCACCCGACCGCTGGGCCAGGAGGATCAGGGCTGACCCTGCCCTCAGGGAGCGCACAGTCCCCCGGGAAGGGCACACAGATAAACAATCATCTGCCAGTGTTTGTCCTCCAGGAAGCATTTCCAAATTCAGTAAATATTCACAGAGGACCTACTGAACATCAGCCACTGTGCTGGTTGGCTGGGAGCACAGCTATTAAAAAGCTGGATAATGCCCCTGCCCTCACGAAGATTCTCGTCTAGCACAGGATGGCAAACACTGTGAGCAACTCGAAGACAGGGCCCATAGGGGCTGCTTGTTCTCAGGCCCCAAGCACAGTGCCTGGCACAGAGCAGGGGCACAAGAAATCTGTGTGGCATGAATTAGTTGGAAGTTTAAAGCATGGCAGGAGAGCACAGAGGAGGCCACTCTTTTTCCTGGAGAGGTGGAGAGGGCTTCAGAAATTGGCTCTGGGGTGAGCGAGGTGGGGAAGAAAGGAAGGCCTTCCAGTTTCCAGAAATGACGATAATCAGAGGACCAACCCATTGTTGAGAAATTCAATGAGATAATCAATTAATAAACGGGGAAGAAGAGACAAATTGCCTGTGCAGAATTCCAAATAATTTATGTAGACACTCAGGGAGGGGAGCATCACTCCCTATTCCTTAGGAGTAAGCTGCAGATAGTGACGTCCTCCCCAAGCGCACAGTAATGGAAAGGGAGGGGAAAGGAGTAACTTTACAGGGAGAGACCTGATGACTGCTACTCAGACAAGTGATCAAGGCCAAGATCGACAGCCACAAATCATGTTGATATGTGCTTGATACTATGTGATGAAAATGACACTTTACCTTTGTGGTCTTCCTCCCAATAACCCATAACCCCAGCCGTGTGAGAAAAACAGACAGACTCCAATAGTGGGCCATCCAACAAAATTGCTAGCTGACCAGTACCCCTCAAAACTATCAAGCTCATCCAAATCAAGGAAAGTCCGAGAAACCATCACAGCCAGAGGAGCCTAAAGACGTGGCTGGGTGCAGCGGCTCACGCCTGTAATTCCAGCACTTTGGGAGGCTGAGGCGAGAGGATCACCATGTCAGAGTTTAAGACCAGCCTGACCAATATGGTGAAACCCCATCTCTACTAAAACAAAAGTTAGCCAGGTGTGGCACGTGCCTGTAGTCCCAGCTACTCAGGAGGCTGAGGCAGAAGAATCGCTTGAACTCCGGAGGTGGAAGCTGCAGTGAGCCGAGATTGGGCCACTGCACTCCAGCCTGGGCAACAAGAGTGAAACTCTGTCTCAAAAAAAAAAAAAAAAAAAAAGACGAAAGACACATAACTACTAAATGTAAAAGACATTAGGTAAAAACAGTCTAAATAAACTATGGAATTTAGTTATTAATAACAATAATGTGTCAAGGAAAGTATCTACCAAGAATTGTAACAAATCATAACAAATAGTAACGTAAGGTATTACTCATGGGAAAATTAGAGGAGGTATATATGGGAACTCTGTAATATCGTCTCAATTTTTCTATAAATCTAAAAATGTTCTAAAACAAATTCTGTAAATTTTAAAATTAATACCTTTAATTAATTAAGGCATTAATTAATTAATTAATTTTAAAAGGTATTAATCATGGCATTGCTGAGCGGTTCAATGAAATAATGCCCATCACAGCACCTAACACATTCTAAGCGCTCAAAAAAGTTATGTTATCAATATCATCAGTATCATTATCATTCTAGGCACTTAGAACAACAGCACGTGCAAAGGCACAGGAGTTTAGAATGGAGAGGCAGATGGGAGACAGGATCCTGAAGGCCTTGAGTGCTGAGCTGGGGCCTTTGGAAGGGATTTATGGGGGAAGGGTACATGCTGGCCCACCTTTGCCCTACCAGTCTCCTCCCTAACCACCTGGAAAGCTGTGCTCCAGCCAGCCAAAGTGAGCTGCCATCCAAGGCCTTGCTATCTCACTTCTGAGGACTTTGCATATCATGTTCCCTCTGCCTGGAACACCCTCCCTTGCGCTTTCGCCTCACCTTTTCTGATCACCTTCAATTTATCCTTCAGGTCTTAGCTTAGATATTTTCTTAAAAGCCTTCCAGAACCTTCCAAGATGCTATTAATATGATTTGGTTGGAGGCAGTTGGAGTGAGGTGCAGGAAGCTAGGGATGGAGAGACTGAGCTCAGCTCTTTGCCACTGGCACCCATCCACCTTTCCCCCCACATCCAGCCATACTAGATGCTGCCCTGTCTCTGAACACACCATCCACCTTCATGATGCCTGGCCTCTGCTCATGCTGTTCCCTCTGTCTGGTATTCTTAGTCATTTTCTCCTCATCTCATCTCTGTAGTGAACACCTACTTATCAAGTCTTAGCTCAAACATCACCTCCTGTGTGAAGCCATTCTAGATCCTTCACATAGATAGGGCACTTTCCTCTGGTTCCCAAGGTGTCCATGGTCCTTCTGCCACACTGCTGGCAACACTCTCATCACGCTGCATCGGAATAAATGTTTGCTGAATGGATGGACAGCAAGCCCACTGTCATCCTCTCCAATTCTGCAAAGCTTTCCTCTAGGAGGCCCTCTATGGCGGCTCCAGCCCATTAACCCCTCTCCCTTTCTTCTTAGCAGTTAGCCCCTAATTGTATTCTAACTATTGTGTGTGTAAGAATCAATCTCTTGGATTAGAGTACATTATTTAAGGAAGGAACCATGTCTCACACTTTCTGTTTTTTCACTCATTCAAGTATTTACAAAGCATCTACTCCAATGTTTCAGTTAGGGTCCCAGGCTCTGGAGAAGCAGCAGTGAAGAAGACCCCAGCTCTGCACAAATAGAGCACTGTCTTAACCAGACTATGCCACAGTAACAAAGAACTCCAAAATCCCAGTGACATAACACAAGAGTCATTTATTGCCCACTTGTGCCACATGCCCATCATGGTTTCTCTGCTTTAGTCACTCAGAGACCTAGGCTGAGGAGTCTCTTCCATTTTGGAGCTGCACCCACTGGAATTTGTGACCTTCTCAGTTACCATGGTGGGAGAAAAGAGCTGGAGTGCAATGACGCGATCTCGGCTCACCGCAACCTCCGCCTCCCAGGTTCAAGTGATTCTCCTGCCTCAGCCTCCCAAGTAGCTGGGAATTACAGGCACACGCCACTATACCCGGCTAATTTTGTATTTTTAGTAAAGACATATTTCTCCATGTTGGTCAGGCTGGTCTCAAACTCCCGACCTCAGATGATCTGCCCGCCTCAGCCTCACAAAGTGCTGGGATTACAAGCATGAGCCACCACGCCCAGCCGAGAATGGATGATTTTTTTCAGGCATGGATTTTTCACTGCTTCTGCCTGGAGGTGCCACACACACCCCTTCTCACCATCCACTGGCCAAGACTAGTCACATGGTCCTGCCTACTGCAAGGGAGGCTGGGAAATACAGTGCTCCTCTGCAAAGAGAATAGACTGGACATGGGTGAGCTCTTCCACTGTCTGTCCCAGGAGAAAGAATTTAGCAAATAATTACTGAAGTAATGCTTGAATTAGGTCTCATAAGTGCTGCAAAGGCAAGGCTGGAAGTGTCTGGAGAGTGTCTGAGAGAAGATCAGGGAGGGATTCCCAGAGTAGGGGACATTTAAGCTGACACCAGGGAAGAGTGTTTCCAACAGAGAGAACAGTACATGAAGGTTCTGGGGCAAGGAGGAGTTTGACACATTGAGGGGCCAGAAAAGAGAGGGGAGTTGTGAAGTGACACTCAGGGCTAGATGTCCCAGGCAGGCCCAGATAGGTAAGGGTTTAGGATTTTAGCTTAAGGGTAAAGGAAGTCCCAGGGAGGTGTTAAGCAAAGATGTGATATGGGCAGAGTTTTCTCCAAAAGGTCCATGTGGTTGCTGAGGAGAGAATGGACTGGAATGGGGCACAGTAGGGAAGCGGTGGGGGTGCTGGGGGCAGTGAGGAAACTTTGAGAGTCCTCCAGGTGAAAGGTGGCAATGGCTTGGACCTTGGCCTTGGCAAAGGTGGAGAGAAGTGGACAAACATGGGATTTATTAAGGAATCAGCCCTACCAGGACTTGGTGACTGATAGATGCGGGGAGTAAGACAGCAGGAGGTGTCCAGGTGACTCACAGGTTTTGCAGCCCTCACAGTGCCCAGCACAAGGCTGGCTCCATTACATTGTATCCCCAGCATGTTCACCATGGGACCTTGACCTTGGACTCATCTGGGACATCTAGCCCTCAGTGTCATTTTGCAATCCCACCTCATTCCACTCCAGATTCCCTGTTCTTTCTGTCCCTTCAGTGTGGCAAGCTCCTCCTTGCCTCATAGCCTTCACACTCCATTCTCTCTTTTGGAAATACTTCTCTCAGCTCCTCTCTGGTGTCAGCTTAAATGTCCCTCTCTGTCATCAAGCTAGCTAACCACCTCCTCGTTCTGCAGGAGGAGGGCTGTACCTCCCATCAGAACTAAAAATGCTCTCAAGCATCAACCATTCTTCTTTCTTCTTCTTCTTCTTCTTCTTCTTCTTCTTCTTCTTCTTCTTCTTCTTCTTCTTCTTCTTCTTCTTCTTCTTCTTTTCTTCTTCTTCTTCTTCTCCTTCTCCTTCTCCTTCTCCTTCTTCCCCTTCCCTTTCCCCTTCCCCTTCCCCTTCTCCTTCTCCTTCTCCTTCTCCTTCTCCTTCTCCTTCCTCTTTCTTCTTTTCTTCTTCTTCTTTCTTCATTCCAGGGTACATGTGCAGGATGTGCAGATTTGTTACATAGGCAAATGTGTGCCATGGTGGTTTGCTGCACGGATCAACCCATCACCTAGGTATTAAGCCCAGCATCCATTAGCTATTCTTCCTGATGCTCTCCCTCCCCGCTCCCCAAATAGGCCCCAGTGTGTGTTGCTCCCTCACTATGTGTCCATGTATTCTCATTGTTCAGCTCCCACTTATAAGTGAGAACACTCAGTGTTTGGTTTTCTGTTCCTGCATTAGTTTGCTGAGGATAACGGCTCCCAGCTCCATCCATGTCCATACAAAGGACATGGTCTCGCTCCTTTTTATGGCTGCATAATATTCCATGGTGTATATGTAGCACATTTTGATTATCCCGTCTATCATTAATGGGCATTTTGGTTGATTCCATGTCTTTGCTACTGAACACATGCACTTTCTACTTGGACCCCCTACAGTAGTCTTGAGAGGGAGGCTGGTAGGAACATTATCCCCA
Source organism: Nomascus leucogenys (assembly GCF_006542625.1). Classification (NCBI taxonomy): domain Eukaryota; kingdom Metazoa; phylum Chordata; class Mammalia; order Primates; family Hylobatidae; genus Nomascus; species Nomascus leucogenys. The sequence goes on along the minus strand of NC_044392.1, from coordinate 2,419,463 downwards.
TTTCACAGTGGAAAAAACTGAGGCCAGAGAAGGGAAGTGGTTGGCTACATCTTGGGGCCAGGCCTCTAGCTAAGGTCCTCTAATTCCTAGTTCAGAGTTTCTTTTACTGCAGTGCCTGGTGCATAGTGGGTGCTGTATGGCATTTGCCAAGAGAATAAATGAATGAATGAATGGATGAGCACATGACTGTCTGCCCATTCACTTCTTTACCTTTGTTCATTTTGTTTCCCTCAAAGAGGCTGTAGATTGAGCTAATTAATAGATTAGGTTTAAGAGTCCCAGAGAGCTGTTTGAACCCTAGCTTTGTCATTTAAAGATAGTGACTTTAGGCAAGTTTCTTCCTCTCTCTGCAAATTAAGGATGCAAATACCTACTTTATAGAGCAGGTATTAAAAGAGAACGTGTGGGTTAGGCCAGAGTAATGTTGGCTGCCTGTTCTTCAGGGACCTTTCCCACCTTGCCTCCCTTGGAAAATCTTCCCTGAGAACACCGGCCTGCACTTAACCACACCCAATAAGAACCTCTCAAGCCCTTCTCATCTGTACCTCCCAGGTCATGACCCAGATGAAAAGTGTCATTTAAACCGCAAACTAGATGCTCTGCCTTCCCAGGGCAGCGGCATAATTCACATCGGTGTGAAACTCAATCTCTCTGTACTCTCCTTTCCACTTTCTTGGGGGAGTGGGGCAGGAAGGGGAAAACTTCTACCACTTTCTCTGGGGAGACTCTGAGTATCATTTGGCCTTCCGTTAAGCAGAGATATGAATGGAGCTTTGGGTAAACCAAAACTGTCCATGAGCTGAGCAGGAGATGGAGATCTAACTGGCTCTACATGATAAGCTGATGGGGATAATGGCCTATAAGTCTCTACATGGCATGGTCGCTGCCAACCCTTTCATCCCCAACTAGAACTGTTTTCCCCCTTGGCCTCGGTGCTCCAGCCACACAAGCCCCCTGGAGTTCACAGAAGGCATGCTGATTCCTCTTGCTACAGGGACTTTGCACAGGCACTCCTCTCAGAATGTGCCCCCCAACCATCTCTACCCTGTCACCTAGCAAGCTCCTGCTCACCCAACATGTCGTGGCTCACAGCCACATCCTGAGGGCGGCCTTCTGCCACCTTCAGGATACTCTGGTAGCTCCATGGACCTACCTTTCCTTTTTTGCAGACTTATCTCAGCTGTAATTATTCATTCTGATTTCTAATTGTTTGCTTTGACATCAGATTGTAAGCTCAATACATATTTCTTCTTCATGCAATAAAAAGTGACGGAGATTGAATTTTTGAAGGTGAAGGGGCTCAGAAAGTGAACAGGTTGAAATATTTGAGCATTATCTTGAAGTGTGGGGGTGATCCATAAAATGGGACAGCCTGAGATGAGCAGTGGCCGGCACTGGTGGCTGAAGGACTCTGAAGAGCAGGGCTAGCCATTATTCAACTTGCTCCCCTTTGCATTGCTATGATACAACCCGTCTCCTTCAACCTCAGTAAAATAACCCGCATACTGAACGTGAGGTTGGCACAGGGTTGCCTGGCTTGGCACTGGGCAGAGAGGAAAGGTGAGCAGAGGAGAGACGAAAGGTGTGCTGGGAGGAGAAAACTGGGGCTGAAAGTGAGCACAACTTTGCAAGTCACTGGAATTTGAAGAAATCTTGGGGCCATCACTGGATTTCTTCAAGATGTGAGATAGGAAATTCCAGTCCATTTTTATCTAAGTCTCAAAGGACTAGTAATCTGGGTTCTCAGCAGGAAGAATGCTGTGACTGATTAGCAATGTCTGTCATGGGCAGTGACAACTGGTTACATAGATCTGCAGTTGAGCTTAGCGTTCTCTTAGCCAGAGGGGGAAGACTATGTTTTAGGCATCTTTCACCACCAGTCACCATCAGCAGTGAGCTGGGGATTATGGGATGGAGGGAGATGGCAGTGAAATGGGCAGGAGGGCAGAGCCTTGACCAGGCAGGGCAGGACATGGGGCACCAGGTCCTGACAATGTTAAATCCTGGAGTGAGCTTGGGCAAGCCATGTTGCACATCTGGGCTTCAATTTCTTCAACTTTGAAATGGGCCAGTAGTACCTGTGGCAAGTTATAAGGCAAGAGCATTAGTGCTTTGAGGTCAGATATACAGGGTTCAAATCTTGGTTCCCACTAGCTTTAGGACCTAGGAAGATCTCAGTCTTCTCATTTATAAAACTTCACAGGTCAGTGTGCCAGGATTAGAAGTACTACACACCAACAATTAGCAAGCATTTGCTATAAGCAAGGCACCTTGCTGGACTTTTGGGGACTTGACCTCACCCAGAGAAGCGAGAGTGGCCAGCACAGTGCCCAAGAGACAACCAGTGCTCAGTGACTGTTCACTCCCTTTTTCCTACCGAGTCTAAGGAGTTCATGGGTGTGGAAGGGCTCTATCATCCATAAATTGTCTTCGGAAAGCGAGGCTGATGACAGTAACTACTTACAGCCTTTCCCCCAGCTGGGCTGACAATCTTCCCGTGCTGGACCCTCGCAGCACATCTGGACCCAGCTCCCTTTCATGACTGGCCCGGGGGCTGCCACAGGAAAAGGGCAGAAGTGCTATAATGAAAGGGCTGACAATTACCTTCCCTCTTAATTACCATTTGCAGTAATTAAATAATAATAGCCTTTTGTTGGCCCTGAGAATTCAAAGCAGCCCACATCATAACACCTGGTTCTGCCTTTTGCCAGGAATTGAATGCCCATAGGGACAAGATGGGGAAATTGAGGCAGAGGGGGGATAAGGCTAGCCATTCTTAAGTCACACAGAAATCAGAATGCCAGCATTAGGGCAAGGTCCTTAAAGAAACGACTCCAAGTGGCAGATAGCCGCAGCCCTGCATTTTGGGTGCCGGCTCAAACCACTCACACGCTGTGTGGTTTGGGTGGTTCACTCCCCTCTTTGTGCCTCAGTTACTCCATATGTAAAATGAGATGGAGTCAATACTTGACCTGCCCTGAGCGTATTGTTCTAGACTTTACTTTGTTCATACGTAGTAATGAGAAATTCTTTTTGCAAACTTCGGGTTGCTAGAAATAGAAATCCACCACAGACCAGCAAACAAACAGAAAAAAATGGGTTGCCAGTCTACTAATTCTAGAAAGGGTTGAACAGCCGGAGGTCCTGAGACATCTGCATTTTGTGTGTGAAAAAAGCAGAGGGCTCAGGAACAATTAAACCAGAGACCAGGACATCTCAAGGCCTCCTTCCTCTCTGCACATCTTGAACATCAGCTTTATTCTTTCTCCACTTTCTTCAGAGAGTGAGGAACACGGAGTACCAACAGCTACTCCAACCTGCAGTTCAGACTGTCAGCCACCTACAGGCATCTACCCTCACTGGTCTGGCTTGAGCCAGGCAGCCACCCTTGAATTAATAACTGCATCCAGTAAGGCAGGGTCTATAATGGCCTATAGCAACTTCAGGGATGGAGTAAGAGAAGGGGCCAGTCACAGAGTTAGTAGGAGCCACTAGGCAGGCAACATAATAGTCATCCACTAAAATAAAATTCCTGCACGTGGCCTGCAAAACAGTGAAGGGAAAGTTGCTGTAAAATCAAAGCAATGGCATAAATCACCAGGAACAGAGAAATACCAGAGGCTCCCCATGGAGGGGAAGGGGAGAGCTGTACCATCTCAGGTGGGCTTGACTTCAGAGCCCAGCCCTCTGAGCTGGGGACCCAGTCCTATATGAGCATCCCCTTTGATCACTACACCGACCTGGAAAAAAGCAATTCCCAGGCTTTTCCATGGCCTGAGTGAACATCGATTGGTGCTGCCTGCCAGGCCCCTTCTTTGCGGGTGTTTCTGGTGGGGACCAGCGGGTCACATAACCCAAGCCAGGCCAATCAGAATCCTCCTCCTGGTCTTTCCTTGAGAGACACCGAAGGCCACGGCCCCATCCAAGAGAACAGACATCCCATGACAAGAGTGCAGCATCCCCCTGCCTGGTCCCAGCCACCCCAGAGTTGGGCCTAACTGCAAGCCCTTCCCTTGGTTTGGCTATATTGAGTCAATCAAATCCCTCTTTGAGTAGGTGTATTCACTTCCTGGGACTGTTATAATAAACTACCACAAACTCAGTGGCTTAAGACAACACGAATTTATTCTCTGGAGGCCAAAGTCCAAAGAGAAGACATCAGCAGGACCACGCTCCCTCCTCCTAAGGCTCCTAAGGCTCTAATCCTGTCTTGTCACTTCCAGTTTCTGGTGGGTGCATAACTCTAATCTTTGTCTTTGTCTTCCCACAGCTGTCTCTCTCTCTCTCTCTCTCTTTCTCTCTCTCTCTCTCTCTTTGAGATAGAGTCTTGTTCTATCACCCAGTCTGGAGTGCAGTGGTGCAATCATGGCTCACTGTAGCCTTGATCTCTTGGGCTCAAGTGAGTCTCCTACCTCAGCCTCCTGAACAGCTAGGACTACAGGCACATGCCACCATACCCAGCTAATTTTTTAAAATTTTTTGTAGAGACAAGTTCTCACTATGTTGCCCAGGGTGGTCTCAAACTCCTGACCTCAAGCGATCTTCCTGTTTGGGCCTCCCAAAACACTGAGATTACAGGCATGAGCCACCGCATCTGGCTTCCTTCCATCTCTTATAGGGACACTTGCTGTTGGATTTTTGTTCACAGTTGAATGCCTACCCAGGTAGTAATCCAGAATGATCTTCAGATCTCATCTCATGATCCTTAATTATATATGCAAAATGCTTTTACCAAATGAGGTCACGTTTACAAGTTCTGGGAGGTAGGACATGGCATATCTCTTTTTTTTTGGGGGGGGGGGCACCATTTAACCCACTGTAGCAAGCCTATGTCATTTGTAACCAAAAAAAAAAAAAAAATCCCTCGTATATGCCTCAGGATTAGGCATGGATCAGTCCTCCTCACTGTGTTCTGGTCCTGAACTCTGAAGCAACATTTTAATAACTAACTCCAATCCTTTCTGAGAATGTGATCCATCTCTGAGCCCCAGGTTTTGTTTTCCACCTGTAAAAATGGGGCAAATACCATCTAAATGGTGGTTGAGTGGATTAAATGAAGGGTCATCGGTCAGACCCAGCCTCACACTTTAAACATCAGAGCTTTTTCCCAGCCTTGACGGTGGACCTGAGCACTCAGGCCACTGTGAAGCAGCAGCCCTGCTTACAAACGAGCCACCTGACACCTGGTTCATTCATCAAATTCCCAGGAGTCCTGGCAGCCTGAGTTCACCCAGACTAGACCCTGTGCACCTGAAAAGAAACAAATTTCTGCTTCTGCAGCGCTGAGGGCTGGAGCCTCTGGCTAAGCCTGTCAGCCCTTGTAGAATGACAGGAATCCGAAGGCTGAGAAAATGAGGTTGGCGGTCCCATGAAGAAAATCCCAGAGATTAAATCCAAAAAACCCAACACAATATTAATAGCTGTTCCTTATTGTGTACCTCCTGCAAGCCAGGCCCACACTCAGGCCCTTGCCCCCACTCCCTTTTAATCCTCACCACAATCTTATGAGGCAGCTTTCATGATCCCCGTTTTACAGTTGTTGAGGCTCAGAGAGACGAAGCCAGTGACCTAAGGCCACGCAGCAGAATAAATCGTGGAGCCTGAGGCAACTCCGTAACTGTCACCTCAGCCATAAGTGCCTTCCCAGTCTCTCCTCCCAACAAAGGGTGGCATCAGAGCAATTAGCACCATGGTGAGATAGGATTCTGAAATATAAACTGAAGGGCTTTCGCTCACAAAATGTCCTTGTCCCCTTGGTCATTCCTCCGTGGGCTTTGTCTTGTTCACAGTAGTATGCCCAGTGATTAAAAGAGTGCCTGGCACATACTCTGTACTCAATAAACATTTGTCGAATGAATGAATTCAGTTAGTGAGGGCATTCCGGTGGTTAGTGCCTCAGGGAAGAGATGACGTGATAACACCGACAACAAAGGGATCCTCGTCTGGCCTTTAAAGTGTCAAAACCCTAGGCCCAGGCAGAAGACCAAAGAGCTAGGAAAGCACGTGATATATAAGGAAACAGTTCATCCCTGATACTAGAACACACATCTCCTGGCCCTGCCCCTCTGGGAATGACGGGAAGGGGAAGGAGAATCAGAGGGGAAGCAAAAACCAAAAACAAAGCTCTCTGCTTTGTAAAGGCACTTGAAAAACAGAAAGTACTGTAGACATTATAGTAATTACACAGGGGAACCTCAATCCGGCTTCCCCCATCCCATCCCTCCACTGACAATTCTTTCATCAGTCTCCAAATCCATGGACACTTTTCCTTTTTTTGTAAATTACACATATTTTTTTCCATTCTAAAAATGATGCATGCTCATGATAGAAAATACATAAAAGTTGGCCGGGCGCGGTGGCTCACGCCTGTAATCCCAGCACTTTGGGAGGCCGAGGCGGGCGGATCACCTGAGGTCAGGAGATCGAGACCATCTGGCTAACACGGTGAAACCCTGTCTCTACTAAAAATACAAAAAATAAAAAATTAGCCAGTTGTGGTGGTGGGCACCTGTAGTCCCAGCTATTCAGGAGGCTGAGGCAGGAGAATGGCGTCAACCTGGGAGGCGGAGCTTGCAGTGAGCCGAGATCGCACCACTGCACTCCAGCCTGGGCGACAGAGCGAGACTCCATCTAAAAAAAAAAAAAGAAAAGAAAATACACAAAAGTCGAAGGAAAACAGGAAGAATCTCCTTCAGGTCCATCACTTAATAATAACTAAGATTTTTATGTATTCCCTCCAAACACTTTTAAAAGTTGTGGTGATTTGGGGCCAGGCGTGGTGGCTCATACGTGTAATTCCAGCACTTTGGGAGGCCAAGGCAGGCGGATCACCTGAGGTCAGGATTTCAAGACCAGCCTGGCCAACATGGTGAAACCCCCATCTCCGCTAAAAAAAAAATAAAATAAATACAAAAATTAGCCAGGTGGGGTGGCAGGTGTGCCTGTGGTCCCAGGCGCACCTGTGGTCCCGGCTACTTTGGAGGCTGAGGCAGGAGAATCACTTGAACCCAGGAGGCGGAGAGTTTCAGTGAGCCAAGGTAGCACCACTGCACTCCAGCCTGGGCAACAGAGCAAGACTCCATCTCAAAATAACATAACATAACATAACATAACAATAGTTGTGGTGATTTGGTAATATAAAAGCATATATAATTATTTTGAATATCTCTCATTATAATACATTGTCATTGGGAAAAAAATAGAACAGAAAGAAAACATATATATTAAACAGAATCCCCCAATCTCAGACACAATCCAGGTTCCTCCTTCCACCTCCTACTGTTTTCTGGGACTTGTGGTTTTGGTATGAATGTTTTTTTAAGGACATATATGGGGAAGGGAGGAGAGGAAGCAACATTTCGTCTTGTCCAAAACAGGATTTATGACTTAGAAACGCAACAACTGCCCATTTTTCTGGTTGCAACGTATCTTCAGTTTCTGAACCAGGAGCAGAGAGTGAGGGGAAAATGAGATATTTACACCTTGCACTTTCTTATCAAGTGCAACAGGGGGTTTAATTCCACTTCTCAACCCACCTCCATCACTTCCTAATCTGTGGGAAGTCTTGATTCTGGCCATGGGTTGATTTTCAATGCTGGTTTTCAGTCTTTCTTAGAGAGTTTTTGTCTTTTTCTGGGTCTTCACAGGTATGTTAGTGGGTGTATCACTAACTGCTTGCTAGGATCCACTTTACGTATTGACAAATTATAATTTTGTATATTTATGGGGTATAAAGTGATGTTATGTGCAGAGTGTGGAATGAGAAACCCACTGTAAAAGTTCATCCTTATCCTATTTGACTTCTCATGGCATGTCTCCCCAGCGACCACTTCCTCCTGCCCAAAATGCTCACCTCCCTTGATTTCTGTGACACCACGGTCACTGCACTGTCCCTTTGCCTTCTGATCTGTCCTTTTCTGTTCATTTTGCTGGTTCCTCTTCCTCGGCCATCTTTCCCTAGGGTTCATTCTCGCTCTCTCTTCCATCCCCTCCATGACTTACACAAGGTTAATTCTCCCTCCCTGATCCATCCCTGCAGCCTCAGGACCACATACTCAGTGGCTTGCTGCACACCTCCCCCTGCTCATCCCTCAAGAATCTGAGATTCCACGTGTCCACAGCCTTCTCATCACCTTTCCCGGAATTCGTTCTTCTTGCTGGACTGATGATCTCTCATCCTCTTCCATTCACCCACAAGGGTTGGCTCAGTGTCATCTTTAGCTGTCTCTCCCCTTTACCCCACATACCACTGAGTCCAGCTTAACTTGCTTGGTTTTGGTGGTGGGGGTTGGGGGTTGGTACATTTTCATTGTGAAATAATTTCAGGGCCAGACATGGTGGCTCACACCTGTAATCCAGGTACTTTGGGAGGTCAAGGCAGGAGGGTGGCTCCAGGCCAGGACCTTGAGACCAGTCTCGGTAACACAGCAAGATGTTCTAATATTTCCCTTTTATTTCTTCTGGCAGCGTAAGACCAGCATCTTCTGTTGTTTCTCTCAGCTCTCTTCTTTGAGATTTGACCGTTTTTTCTGTGTGAATACTCATTCCTTTATGATTTGTTATTGCATAGTTAGCGGACTTTTCCACGATTTCTGTACATCAGTCTTCAATGAGAAATATTTATTTGTTTGTTTATTTATTTATTTTAGTGTAAACATAACTTTGCAAAAAATTTTATTCGTACATCTTTTTTTTATTTTTATTTTTGCGATGGAGTTTAGCTCTTTGGCCCAGGCTGGAGTTAAATGGCATGATCTCGGCTCACTGCAACCTCCACCTCCCAGGTTGAAGCCATTCTCCTGCCTCGGCCTCCCCAGTAACTAGGATTACAGGCACCCGCCCCCATGCCCGGCTAATTTTTGTATTTTTAATAGAGATGGGGTTTTGCCATGTTGGCCAGGCTGGTTTCGAACTCCTGATCTCAGGTGGTCCACTCACCTCAGCCTCCCAAAGTGCTAGGATTACAGGCGTGAGCCACTGCACCCAATCCATACATAATTTTTTAAAACTTGATATTTTACTCTTCAGTGATGAGGGCTGATTCTGGCTGATTCCAAGTATTTTTGTGTCAGATTCACCTTACCTAAAACTTCACACTTGAAAAGGACAACTTGGAGTAGGGGGGGAATTGTCATATTCAGCAGAAAACAAAATCTCAACAGATTCCCCCTTTGGATTACCCAGCACTTCAAATGTTGGGGTTCACTCTTCAAGCACCGTCTCTACTGCATGCACAGCTTTGTGTGGTGCAATCATTTTGCGTGGGAAAGTCTTTCCACTGTCACACCCTTATTCTGCAGCATCTGCCACCAGCAAAGTGAGGTTGAAAAGCATGAGCACATTTTTTCCAAAGTTCTGTAAAGTGTCACGCATGGGGGGAAAACGCCAGGTAATCACATAGAATGTCAGAATTGTACTCAGGTTCAGTTTCTTTGCCATCACTCTGCTATCATTGCTTGTTTTGAGTCTACTATTTAAACACAGGAATATGGGATATGACGGGCTGGAGGTGCAAACTGCACCAAAGTTAGCTTGAACAGGGAGAACCAAAGTGAATGTACTCTGTAAACAAGCAAATACATTTTGCAGAGTTTACATATACCAGGGCAAAATGTCTACCTGGGAATTCTCCAAATAAACTTCCACTTTGAACCTAACATTTATGAAAAGATAAGTGGTACGAATTTGCTCATTTGAACTGTACATATGTATGTGTCTATGTATGTGTGTTTATGTATATATGTATATGTATACTGAATATATAATTATATCTAAAAGCAATGAGAGCAATTGCTCACACGTTTTAAGGGAGGACTGTTTTATCACTGAATTGTTGGCACATGGTGATAATAAAAAGCACCTCAATTTTAGTCTGTTTTACTACTTTTAAATTCTTAAAAACACCACTCACTGCCTGCACCCAGATCAGATAATTCCTACCCTTGGTATGTCACTGATTCAGTGCTTCATATCAGGAAGCAGGTGATTGTCAGTTTGTCCCAATATAGGCTGTGTTAACTTTGATCACTTGATGAAGGTGGAGTCCCCTGTAAAGTTACATGTTTCCCTTTGTCACTAATAAGTAACATGAGGAGATACTCTAAGACCACCCTAATATCCTGTTCCTCATCAGGCTTTCACCCGGGAGTTCTACCACCCTCTGATGATTTTCCAGCTCTCATTTCTATATTTAGTCGTTGGCATTCTACTGTAAGAAAAAGCATTCCCTTCTCCCTACTTTATTTCCTTATTTATGTCAGTATGGATACAGAGATTCATATTTTTTCAATGGGTGATAGTCTGTTACTATCATTATTTTGGTTTTCAAATTATCCCTGATTTGGCCAGTGGGAGCGTTTTCAGGTTGGTTCCTATGTCCTTCTGACATGTTCCCATCTGATAATGATTTTGTTCTGTGTCTCCACCCAAATCTCACCTTGAATTGTAATTCCTGTAATCTCCACGTGTCAAGGGCAGGACAAGGTGGAGGTAATTGGATCATGGGGGCGGTTTCCCCCATGCTGTTCTCGTGATAGTGAGTCTCATGAGATCTGATGGTTTTATGAATCTAGCATTTCCCCTGCTTGCACTTACTCTGTCCTGCCCCTCCGTGAAGCAGGCGCCTGCTTCTCCTTTGCCTTCCGCCATGATTGTAAGTTTCCTGAAGCCTCCCCAGCCATGCAGAGCTGTGAGTCAATTAAACTTCTTTCTTTTATAAATTAGTCAGTCTCGGGTATTTCTTCATAGCAGTGTGAGAACGGACTAATACACTATCATTCTTTTGAGCACTTCCCTACTTTCTGATGTGTACCACTATGTATTATTAAAAACCCATGTGAGTATATGTACCAATAAGTATATGAGTACCAGGAAATGATCTAGGGGACCCCAGAGGGAACATTTGGGGCCCCCATTAGGGCCCACGTGTGGGGTCTTGCCAACAACATTGGAACAGGAGAGAGCAAATCTGAGATCTACCTTTAGCTTTGTCTGCAACTCCCCACCAGAGTGAGTGTGCTGCCACTGTTCTGTCCAGTATAAATACTCTGTCATATAATAATCTATTATTAGTGGTACTTGATAATAGTGCCATAGACACAAACTGGGGGATGCAGTAGGTGTTATCTGGCTCACAGCAGTACTCCCAGAACTAATTCACCGTGTTGGTAGTCTCCACGCCCTCAGCCAGCACCTTCTGGGAAACCACTCCTGCTGGGGCTGCCATAACAAAATGCCATAAGCTGGATGGATTAAACAACAGAAATTCATTTTCTCACAGTTCTGGAGGCTGGAAGTCCAGGATCGAGGCGCCTACATGGTCCAGTTCTGGTGAGGCCTCTCTCCTCAGCTTGCAGAGGGGGCTTTTCATGGTGTCTCCACATGGCTTTTTCTCTGTGTGCATCGAGAGGGAGAGAGGGAGAGAGAACGCTCAGGGGGTGTCTCTTCCTCCTCTTATAAGGACCCCAGTCCTATCGGATTAGGACCCCACCCTTATGACCTCATTTAACCTTAATTACCTCCTTTAAAGGCCCTGTCTCCAAATCCAGTCACACTGGGGGTTAGTGCTTTAACATATGAAGTCTGGGGAGACACAATTCAGTCCGTAGCAACTCCCTTCGCTCTGGCTACATGACCGTTTCTTTCTAGCTGCATTGATTGGCTGAGGTGCAAGCACCTGACCTAGGCTTGGCCAATCACAGCACCTCACTTTCCTCAGCTATTGTGATTGGGTCAGCCAAGGTCACATGACCCAAATGGGCTTTCCAAGGGATTTTATTTTTCAGTTTGAAGCAGAGATCTCAATTTATTTTTTATTTATTTTATTTTATTTTATTTTATTTTATTTTGAGACGCAGCCTCACACTGTCACCCAGGCTGGCGTGCAGTGGGGCACGATCTCAGCTCACTGCAACCTCTGCCTCCCGGGTTCAAGTGATTCTCCTGCCTCAGCCTCCTGAGTAGCTGGGACTACAGGCGCCCGCCACCACGCCTGGCTAATTTTTTTGTATTTTTAGTAGAGACGGGGTTTCACTATGTTGGCCAGGCTGGTCTCCAATGCCTGACCTCTGATCCACCCGCCTTGGCCTCCGAAAGGTGTGGGATTACAGGCGTGAGCCACCGCACCCAGCCATAGTTCTTTTTAAATAAAAGGCTAGATAGTAAATATTTTCAGCTTTGGGAGAGAAGGAGTATATGGTCTCTGTGACAACTATCAATCCTGTGTTAAACTCTGCCCTTGCAGGTAAGAGCTCTATGAAGTGATTCGTAGATTTCATAGATGCTCATTTTTATTAGCATGTGGTTGCAGCGTCTTTAACACAGCCTTCAAGGTTTCTCTGTCCTCAGCAGCTGACGGAGTAAAGAAAGAGAAACCTCTACTCACATACCATTGGCCAGAACTAGTCACATGGCTCCACCTGGCTACAAGGGGCCTGGGAAATGCAGTTTACTTGTGGGCCCAGGAAGAAGAAATGGGTCTGATGTACATCCAGCCATCCTCTGCCAACGACTCCACCACAGACCATCATGAGGACTGAGGGAAAGAATACTGTAAAGACTGAGGACAGCGTCTGGTCCACATAAGCATGCAATAAATGTTAGCTACGATTATTACTGAAGCTTCAAGGGGAAAGAGAAAGCACTCTTTTCCTTTCTGGTGGTAGAGCCATATCGATGTCATCTTGGAGCAGCCTGCAGCTATGGCTGCAACTGTAAGGAGAAGGTCAGTGTAGGGAAGAGATGCTGACACACAGAAAGAGACCAGTGAGATAGTCCTGACTGCACAGGAGTGTTTGTTGCAATCAAGCCTGTCCTTCTGCAGCCTTGGTCAGTCTGCTCTTAACAACAACAGTAACAGTACCCGACATCTATTAAACTGTGTTATGTGCCAGATGCTTCATTAAGCTCTTCACAGATAATATTTTTCTAATTCAAACCGCAACCCATGACAGGGGGAGGAGTCATTAAATCATTTTAAGGAGTTGATACCAGCATTTAACAAAAATTTTTAAATTTTATTTTTAATTGAAAAATAATTGTATATATTTATAAGGTACGATGTGATGTGTGGTTTTGTTCTGTGGAGTTTTTTTGGAGACAGAATCTCGCTCTGTCCCCCAGGCTGGAGTGCAATGGTGTGATCTCAGCTCACTGCAACCTCCACCTCACAGGTTCGAGTGATTCTCCTGCCTCAGCCTCCCAAGTAGCTGGGATTACAGGCATGTACCACCACGCCCAGCTAATTTTTGTATTTTTAGTAGAGATGGGGTTTCATCATGTTGGCCAGGCTGGTCTTGAACTCCTAATCTCAAGGGGTCTGCCCACCTCAGTGCTGGGATTACAGGTGTGAGCCACTGTGCTTGGCCACAATGTGATATTTTGATATATGTTTACATTTAATCGTTTACAACGATTAAATAAAGCGAATTAACAAATCCATCACCTCATCTACTTATCATATTTTTGTGGTGAAAACATTGAGTGCCAGCATTTTTAAGAATAAACAGAATAGACTGCACTAGACTAGACTAAACTAGAACATAAATTATCAGAGTATATCACATATAGTAGTAAGGGCAAATATTGTGTGTGTGTGTGTGTGTGTGTGTGTATATATATATAATTTTTTTTTTTTTTAGAGACAGAGTCTTGTTCTGTCACCCAGGCTGGAGGCCACAGTATCTTGAACTCCTGGGTTCAAGCAAGTCTCCTGCCTCAGCCTCTTGAGTAGCTGGCTAGCTAGGACTGTAGGTGCACACCACCACACCTGGCTAATTTTTTTTCATTTTTTGTAGAGACGGGATCTCACTATGTTGCCCTGGCTGGTCTCAAACTCCTGGCCTCAACTGATCCTCCCAAAACCTCCCAAAGCACTGGGATTGCAGGCATTAGCCACTGCAACCGGCCTATTTTATGAGCGTTTGTCTTCGATTTATGTGTGTGCTGGGTGATGATATAAAGTATGTTTCTCACTGTGGGCTGCAGTCACTGCACTAATTCATTGCACGAATCCAGGCTTCACCTAGTGAAGGAGGTATTACTATGAGCCCATCCTATAGATAGGGAAGGTGAAGCCCTGAGAGGTGACCTCACTTGCTGTGGGCTGCACAGTTAGAAGGGGCAACAGTCAGCACTTGCACCCCCACAGTCTGGCTCCTGAATCTCCCTCTAAGGTCTACCCTAACACCCTTCCAATAAATCAGTAACTTCTCTTTCAGCTTAAGCATCTTTAAGTTGGATTTCTGTGCTGTGCAAACCCAAGAGTCCTGACCAATAGAAGGAGGGAGGAACAGCATTGACAGGACTGACAAAGGTCCGCTGCTTGACCAAACTCTAGTCAGGCTTTTAAACCTTCTCCTAGGTCCACCCATATGCCCACCCTGGCCTGTCTTCAGCAAGAATCCTGTTAGGTCAGTTTAGCCAGAATTCCCCTTATCTCTGATGTTTCCTCTTAGTAATTTTCCATGCACTGACCCTCACCCTGCTTCTGGGCTATAAATTCCCACTTGCCCATTCCATATTCAGCATTGAGCCCAATCTCACTCCTCCACTACAAAATCCTATTGCAGTGGTCCCTATACCTATAGTGACGGTCCTGAGTAAAGTCTGTCTTACTGTGCTTTAGCAACATGGTGCCTCCATCACAGGTGGCTAACAGAGGAGAGTCAAGCATCTCAAACCTATAACCCAGGATGCAGGGGGAGTGAGGAAGCCCGATGTTCGACCTCAGCTGAGGCCTCAGCCATTCCCAGGGCTGAACAGCAGGCTCCATACAGAGCAGGAAGCCAGGAGCTGCTCAGAGGGCAGGCAGCTGTGAGGCCTCCTCTGGGAAGCCACTCTTTGATCTCCCTGGCAGCAGAGGGGTCCCACTTCCTGCAGCATAGAATGCCTGCTCTGGAAGGGACCTCAGAGTTCGTGGACCCAACCCCATTGGACAGATGGGGGCAATGCTGCCCTGAAAGGTGCAGGCTTTGGTCAAGGCTGCACAGGGAGCCAGTGGACAAGTCGGGACCAGCATCCCGGCCGCCGTGCTGGTCCTGGACCTCCCTGTTCCTCCTGCTTCCTCTCGCTCAACGGGAAGGCAGCGGGGAGGGCCTGCTCCTTCCGATCTCTCTGATGCGGAGGGTCCATTTCCTGCCAAAGCTGGATGAGTTCAAAGGCCCCTGGATGGTCGGGGGATCTGGACAGTACAAGATGGGGCGGGGGGGTCTTTAAATCACAAAGACTACTTTCTCCTTTGAGATTTTTTTAAGTGGAAAGAAGCCAATTTCCTAGCATTCCTTCTTCTGATGTAGCCCCTTGGCAAAAATGGTGACACGGCGTGGGCGGGGAGGGAAGGAAACTTAAGGCATTTGAGCTCCTACTGTATGCTGGGCTCTGTGCCATGTGAATATAACAATCTTTCATGGCAGGTGTTAGTTTACTCATTTCAAAGTTGAGGAAATGGAGATGGAGGGAGGTGAAGTAACTTGTGTAGGGTCACACAGCTAGGATTGGAGCCCAAGTTTCTCTGACTGAGGAGCAGTATTTGACTTTAGGCCACATCAGTACCCTAGGGGTTGTATTCTGGGTAATCCGAGTTCCACTGCCCCATTCATTCTTTCAACAAACACTTGGTGAATGTCTGGTAGGCAGCAAGTGCTTCAAGTATAGGAATAATCATAAAAATAGATGAGATTTATTGAGTACTTCCTATGTGTCAGGCCCCATTCATCCTAAGTGTTTACATGCAGAAACTCATTTAATTCCTGCAACAGTCATGTAAGGTGGAAACTATTAAATATCCCCATCTTAAGAGTGAAAGTGAGGCACACAGAGTTGAGAGGAGGCATCCCAGTTCCATATTTAAGAAGTGATGGAGCTGGAAGTCAAACTCTTGTGTGCCAGAGTTCACTCTCTGGACCACGGCACTGCACTACCCTGCCAGAGCTCCAGAGGCACAAAGTCTCGGGGGAAGACAGACATGACTCCAGGTAACTATAAGAAAGTGTAAAAAGGGGCTGGGCTCGGTGGCTCATGCCTGTAATCCCAACACTTTGGGAGGCCGAGGCAGGCTGATAATTTCAGGTCAGGAGTTCAAGACCAGCCTGGCCAACATGGTGAAACCCCATCTCTACTAAAAATACAAAAATTAGCTGGGCGTGGTGGCATGGACATGTAATCCTAGCTACTCAGGAGGCTGAGGCAGGAGGATTGCTTGAACCCGGGAGGCGGAGGTTGCAGTGAGCCGAGATTGCACCACTGCACTCCAGCCTGGGCGACAGAGCGAGACTCTGTTTCAAAAACAAAAAAAGTGGGAGAAGGGATGGCTGAGGGAAATGCAGGGCATTGCAGGCATGCAGAGAAAAGGCAGGCTAAAGCCAGAATGGGTGGTCAGGAAAGGCCTCTGAGAGCATGTGACAATGCAATCAATACCTAAAGAGCGAATCGTAGTTGGTCAGGCAGAAAGGAAATAGACTATCTCAGGCAGAAGGAGCAATCAGGGGAACTAAAGGATTTTGGTCCGGCTAGGGCTTAGAGTGAGAATGGGAGTACGGAATGGGGAGATCTGAAGCTGAGGAGGATGGAAAGGAGCAGAGAGCCTGAAGAGTACTGAATGCCACGTTAAGAAGTTTGATTTTTATCCTATGGGCAACTGAGTCTCAGTGCGTGACCCTGGACAAGCCACATAACCTCACTGCATTTCAGTTTTCTTCTTAGTAAATTGGGACTAAGAGAACCTATTTTGCATACTTGTAGTTATTCAATGGAAGAAATGAGATGATGCATTTGTAGTAAGAACCTTACAAATGTTAGTCTCCAGCCTCCACCTCTCCACCACTGAAATGAAGAACACAGAGATGCAGTTGAAGAAGCAGACAAGTGTCACAGGAGTGGTGCCGTGTGCCTATCAGGAGGCTTCAAGCAAGGAACAGAAACCCCAAACCCCAACTAAATACAGCTTAAGCCATAAGGAGGTCATTTTCTCACATAATAACAAGAGTATATAAGTTCTGGGATTTGGAAATTCGGTGGCTTAATGATGTCTTCAAGTGGTGTCAGCTTCCTTCCCACACTGTCAATGCCTTGCCTCATGCTAACTAGATGAATGCAGCAGTGTCAGCCACCATCCACAGACATGACAATGTCCAGTGAAAAATGCATTTCCAGCCGGGCGCGGTGGCTCACGCCTGTAATCCCAGCACTTTGGGAGGCTGAGGCAGGCAGATTACTTGTCAGGAGTTTGAGACCAGCCTTGCCCACATGGTGAAGTCTCATCTCTTGCTAAAAAATGCAAACAAAATTAGCCTGGCATGGTGGCGTGAGCCTGTAGTTACTTGGGTGGCTGAGGCAGGAGAATCGCTTGAACCCAGGAGGTGGAGGTTGCAGTGAACTGAGATCACACCACTGCACTCCAGCCTGGGTAACAGAGTGAGACTCTGTCTCAGAAAAAAAAAAAAAAAAAAAAATACATTTCCACTTATGCATCTTTAAAGGAAGAAAACCTTTCCTGTAGACCTCTTCATCAGACTTCCCCGTAGGTCCCATTGAGCAGTATTGGCTTGCATGCCTTTTGCCAAACCAACGTCTGGCAAGGGGAATATAATCATTATGATTGGCTTAGACCAATCATGACTCATGCCCCAATACTGAGGAGTGCCCTGCCCTCTGGGTGCTTGGCCTCAAGGGAAAAGGACCCAAGCAAAACAGGCCTTTCCAGCCAGGAAGAAGGAGGGATGGATTTACATAGGTCATCAACATCATCTGTGACTCCAAGAACCAAGTCCAGGCTCTGGGCAATAACAGTAATTTCAGTTCCCACCTACTAATGGGCTTAGGCTCTAGCAACCTTCTATAGCCCCTGAGGTCAGGACAGGATGAGAAAACATCCTGAGCCTTAGAAGCTGCCTTAGTAGGGCTGAGGGAGCTGAGGTGTGTCCCCTGTACCCCCTTGGTCCAGCTCAGTGCCTCCGGAGGAATCCATCATTCACTCATTCAGTCCACAAATATTAATTGGACATCTATTTTGTAGTGAGGACACAATGATAATCAAAACCCAGCATGGACCCTGCCCTTACTGACCTCACTCTCTAGTTGGGTAGACAACAAAATAACTACACAGGCTTGTGTAAAATGACAACTGTGGCAGTTGTGGACTGACAGGTAAGTGGTGCTATGGGAGGAAATATCAGGGGACTTGACCCCAGCAGGGAGATCGGGGACTGTGGATTCCACAGGTATCTTTTGGAGCCCAGGGTCAGCCACTTACTGGCTGTGCAACTTTGCAATGATAATTTGTTTGACATCTCCGTGCCTTGGTCTTCATTGGGAAATAGGTAAAGCAGGAGGAACTGCCTCTTAGGATTAGTAGAAAAAACAAATGAGATGATGTGGCCATCGTGCGATAACTGCAGTTCTAAGAAACCTCATGCAATCAACAATCCAGTAGGATAGCACAATGGTTGTGGCTCTGGCTCAAGCTAGACTGTATGTGTGTGAGGCCCAGCTCTGCTTCCTTCTAACTGTTTCACACTGAGCAATCGTCTCATCTCTCTATGCCTTGGTTTCCCTATCTGTAAAGTGGAGCCAATAACAAAGAGCATTGCATGAAAATCAAATAGAACATTATGCAAATCTCTTAGTACGAAGCCATCACACAGTAAGTTCAATAAGCGTTAGTGAAGGTTATTATTATTGTTGTGGTTCTTTTGAAATTAATCATAAAAACGAATGTGAAAATGTGGTTGGGTTAGAGATTTTCAGTCTAGCAACTGCAAAGTCATTTTTCTTGTTGACACCTTAACGATAACAGCGTTTGCCCTGGCAATATGTGTATGGTTATGAAAGTTTTATATCTGTGAGCATCCCTGAGCTTTGATTACATCTAGATTTTCTTTCAGAGTGCTGGCCTTCCTATTTCTAGCACCACCAGCACCATCAGTAACACACCTTAAGAAGCGGCCATTGTTTGGATAAACAAAGCAAAACCCAGCCAGCAGCCTCACGGCAGCCCAGCCGCAGCTTCCAGGCTGCTTCCAGCTTGCGCTGCTGTATAACCAATCACAAGCCGCAGGATGCAAATCATGTTCCCCAATTGATCCATCAAGGTATGCACAGATCAGGTTATGAAAACTGGCACTGTGGGAGGAATGTCTGCACGTGCGAACACTTAGCACTGGGCCCGACACATGTGAAGTGTTCCGTGAACATCAGCTATTGTTATTAGTATTATGTATCCCACAGATGGTGGGAGCATCAGACTCTTACAAGCTGGAGAGAGCCATGACTGGTTTTGCTTTTCCTTTCCTTGGTAAAATGACTGTAGCCTCTTTAGGTTATCATGTTATTACTACACCTGCTTCATAGGGTGGGTATGAGGATTCCGTGAGTTGGTGCATGGATATATTTAGAATGGTTCCTGTACAGCATAAGCACTCAGTAACAACAATAATAGCTAATACTTACTGAGAACTTTTCAGGTTTACCTTCCAGATTTAATCCGCGCCACCCACCAATGAGGTAGGTATTAACACCATTCCCAGTTTACAGGTGAGGAAACTGAGACATTGGAATGTTAAATAACATGCTTAAAGCTACACAGTAAACACAAACATCAGCTGCTACGGTTATAGGTTTTTTTCAAAATACAGCATTAATCTGAAGAGTCAGTAGAAGCACGGCTATATGTTAAAAAACAAACAAAAAAACCCAGCTTTTGCATAGAAGAATGCTTCAAGACGTAAATAGTGCTTATCTCTAAATGGTATGCACGTGGGTAGGGATCCCCCCTTTTTTCATCTATCTGTGTCTTCAAAGTTTTCCATTAGCAACATGTATTACTTTTTTATAGGTGAAAAATAATAATTTTTAAATGTGGCCGGGCGCGGTGGCTCACACTTGTAATCCCAGCACTTTGGGAGGCCGAGGCAGGCGGATCACGAGGTCAGGAGATCGAGACCACGGTGAAACCCCGTCTCTACTAAAAATACAAAAAAATTAGCCGGGCGTGGTGGCGGGCGCCTGTAGTCCCAGCTACTCGGAGAGGCTGAGGCAGGAGAATGGCGTGAACCCGGGAGGCGGAGCTTGCAGTGAGCCGAGATTGCGCCACTGCACTCCAGCCTGGTTGACAGAGCGAGACTCCGTCTCAAAAAAAAAAAAAAAAAAATTTTTAATATATGTGGCAAAAGCCTAGATGGACAGAGAGCAGAGGGAGGGACGCGGGTTACTAGACAATTGTAATCACTAACGGGGAAGAAGGTGGGGTCCGAACCAGCTGTTGACTGGGGGCTGAGGGGAGGAGAGTGTGGATGCAGATGATTTTAAGAAGGCCAAATAGGGTCGGGAGTGGTGGTTCATGCCTGTAATCCCAGTGCTTTGGGAGGCCAAGGCAGGCAGATCACAAGGTCAGGAGTTCGAGACCAGCCTGGCCAACATGGTGAAACTCCATCTACACTAAAAATACAAAAAACTCGCCGGGTGTGGTCGTGGGCACCTGTGATCCCAGCTACTCGGGAGGCTGAGGCAGGAGGATCACTTGAACCCGGGAGGTGGAGGTTACAGTGAGCTGAGATCATGCCACTGCACTCCACTCCAGCCTGGGCAACAAAGCAAGACTCCGAGACTCCATCTCAAAAAAAAAAAAAAAAAGGAAGGCAGAATAGAAATGACTTTTTGACTGATTGGACATAAGTGAAGGAGCTGCCTGGGATCCATTCATTCATTCCACAGATGGCTAATAAGGTCTTTCTAGAATTCTAGGCACTGTTCCAGGAGCCAGGGCTGCATAAGACAGATAAATCCCAGAGCTCATGGAGCTTCCATTTAAAACTGGGAAAAGATGTCAGTGCGTGTTGGGTCAGATGTTAAGGGTTGTGGAGAAAAGGAGAGAGGAGCTAGAGAGTCCGGGGTGGGGTGGAGAGCAGTCAGGGAACCCCACCCCCACCCCCAACCTTCCCGACCTCTACATCACCCTTAGAAACATTTGAACAGAGGCGGAAGGAAATGTGAGAAGAAGCCCTACAGATACTTGGAAGAAAACCACCCCTTGCAGAGGAAACGGCAATCGCAAAGGCTTTGCAGCAAGAGCATCTTCAGGGAAGAGCAAGGAAGGCTGGGGCGGCTGCAGAGAGGGAGGGACCGAACAGGCAGTCGGAGATGAAGTTCGTTAGCCATAGCCAGGACTTAGACTCTTATTCTGAGGGATGTGGGAAATGGCAGAGGTTTCCAGTAGAGGAATGACAGGCTTGACCTGCATTTTAAAATGGTCACTGAGGCTGCTGTGTGGGAAATAGACAAGGCAAAGTTGGAAGCAGGGAGGTCTGTTAGGGGGTCTTTGCAATAATCTTGGAGAGAGATGGTGATGGCTTTCCAGAGTGGCAGAGTCACACTGAGGAGTGATTGGATTCTGAATCTTTGAATAGAGCTGACGGCATTTCCTGACTTCTTGGACTGTGGTGCAGAAGAGGAGTCAAGGGTGAGTCCCAAATTTGTGGCCCATGCAACTGGAGGAATGCAGTAAACATTTCCTAAGAAGGGAAAGACTGCCTGAGAACCAGATCTGTGGAAGGCAAACCAGAGTTTGGTTGTTGGATATGTTGAGTTTGAGATACCTTTTAGATGTCTGTGTGGAGAGGTCAGCTAGACAAGTGGATGGACTGGAAAGAAGTTCAGAGGAAAAGTCAGGACTGGGGACAAAAATTTAGGAGGCCTCAAAGTATAGATGATATTGAAAGCCAGAGTACCAGATAGGAAGGTCTAGGAGTGAGTATAGCAAGGGAAGGATGACTCCCGGGTTTCCGGCTCGGGCAACTGGAAGGATAATTTTCCTTCTTCAGAGATGGAGGGCACAGGAGCAGGAGCAGGTGTGGAGGGGAAGACGATGTGCCTACTTGTGGACACACAGAGTTGGGGTCCTGGAGGACATCACAGAGGGGAAGGGAGTAGCCTGGCTCTAGTCGGATGTAGAGGTCATGAGCTCAGAAGAGAGGGCTGGGCAAAAGCCAGAGCCAGGGGGCAAATGAGGTCCCAACAAATTTATGTAAAAGAAATGCAAATCTCCATAAACCTGAGCCCTTTTCACAATTCCGAGTCAGGGCAAACAGGTGTCAATGCAGGTGTTCTAGGGATTAACGGGAATTTGAACTCACAGGTAAATTTCAACCTTTTCTGAGGAAACACGCTCAGAAAAGAACTGAGTGGAAAAAACAAAAGACCCCTTCCCTCTCCATTTCTGAGCACCATCTGGCTTCTCTAGGGCACCTCAGTGAGGGACTCTTGAGAGACTGGAAAGGGATCCAATGGGATAGAAACAGGAATTGTAGAGCCAGGAGTAGGACTGGTGGCCTCTATAATCTGTTGCTACATAGCAAATACCCCCAGCTTGGCAGTACAAAGCAACATTTTTATTAGGCTCATGGATTTGGCAGTCAGGAATTTGGACAGAGCACTGTAGGAGTGGTTTATCTCTGCCTCTTGATGTCTAAGGCATTAACTGAGAAGGCTCCAGTGGCTGGGGACTGGAGTCATCTGGGGGTTCCTTCACTCACATGTCTGGCTCCTGGCCTTGGATGGCTGAAGGCTGGGCTTAGCTGGGAATGTCTCCTTCATGGCCTATATATGGCTTGGGCTTCTCATAGCATGGCAGTTGGGTTCTGAGCAGGAACATCTAAAGAGTCAGTGTCGAGAGAGAGCCAGGTGGAAGATGCCCAAAGGCCTAGCCTCAGAAGTCACACAGTGTCACTTCCACCATACTCTATTGGTCAAAGCTGACACAAGCCCACTCAATTCAAGGGGATGGGGCATCGACCTCACTTCTTAACAGGAGGAGCTTCAAAGGATTAGTAGCCAATTTTCTTAGTAACAGTTTTATTGAGATATAATTCACGTACCATACAATTCACTCATTTAAAGTATATAGTTCAATGATTTTTAGTATATTTACAGAATTGTGCCATCCATCACCACAACCAATTTTAGAACATTCTTATCACCCCAAAAAAGAAACCTTGTACCCTATAGCTATCACTGTCCCCAATATTCTCATCCCTTCCCTCAGCCCCTGGCAACCAGTAATCTACTTTATATCTTCAGGGATTTGCCGTGTCTGGACATTTCATATAAATGAAACCACATAGTATGTGGTTTTTGTGATTGGCTTATTTCACTTAGCATAATGGGTGTCTTGTTTTGTTTTGTTTTTTGTTTTTGAGACAAAGAGTCTCAGTCTATGGCCCAGGCTGGAGTGCAGTGGCACAACCCAGGCTCACTGCAACCTCTGCCTCCCAGGTTCAAGCAGTTCTCATGTCACAGCCTCCCAAGTAGCTGGGATTACAGGCATGCACCACCATGCCCAGCTAATATTTGTATTTTTAGTAGCAATGGGATTTCACCACGTTGGCCAGGCTGGTCTTAAACTCCTGACCTCAGGTGATCTACCCACCTCAGCCTCCCAAAATGCTGGGACTACAGGCGTGAGCCACTGCGCCCAGCCTCGCTTAGCATAACGTTTTCAAGGTCCATCCATATTGTAGCAGGAATCAACACTTCATTACTTTTTATGGCCAAATGATATTTCATTATATGAATACACCACATTTTGTTTATCCATTCA
The DNA here is from genome assembly GCF_006542625.1 of Nomascus leucogenys. Lineage (NCBI taxonomy): Eukaryota > Metazoa > Chordata > Mammalia > Primates > Hylobatidae > Nomascus > Nomascus leucogenys. The sequence goes on along the minus strand of NC_044392.1, from coordinate 2,395,876 downwards.
TCAGCTGATGGAGATTGGAATTGTTTCTCTTTTTAGGCTATTATGAATAATGCTGCTATGAATATTCATGTGAAAGTTTTGTGGCCAATTTTTAAAAACCATCACTGACTCACAGGCAGGAGCTCCAGGGCTGGTGGACCCCAGACAAGATTTTTACATGTCTTAGCTCTGTGCCCTTCAGAAAAATCATTCAGCATTTCTGAGCTCATCTGCAAAATGGGATAACAAAATATTCCTGGACAGGTGAGGATTAATGAGCTCAAGGCTGTGAAGTGATTTTTTAAATCCTAAACTGAAAAGCTTTGTAAGAGATCTACATGTTGCCATCCCAACAGTACTCCCTTTCTTGGTAAAAGAACCCTGATTTTGGTCAGGTATCTGCCTCCTGGGGGCTTGACACCCACCCTCCCACCACGGTAGACAAATCGCAAACAGTCTAAACCAATCACAATAATCCATTGTCTTTGCCTATTTATGGTTTTGGAATGACCTAGTGATGCATTACTGGTCAATGAGACAGAGGGGGGTCTGCTGGGGAACACTGCAGTAAATGGGTATCTTAGACCTAAAAAACATGCAAAAGAAAAAACCATCCCTTTTTAGCAAGACATCTTCAGGTCTGCTTGTGAAACTGCATAGTAATCAGCTTGCTGAGTGTGATAAAATCTGAAGATTGACAGCAAGTTGATGTCAGCACTGAGCTAACCCTGGAGAAGTCTTGCCTCTGGATGACTTATGTGAGGTAATAAAGGTTTTTATTCTTTAAGTCACTTGTTGTTGGGTTTCCTATAACTTGCAATGGAAAACATCCATACTTAAACACATCTCAGTATCTGTCTGTCTGTCCATCTACCCCATCTACTTTCAGAGAGGATTAGTCCTACCTTACAATAAAAGACACAGGGAGAAATCAATACAAGGGTAAACAAGCAACGATGGGAATTCATGCTTCTGGCATCATGGCATACCAAATACCCTGAATGACCCTTCTGATTAAAAGAGCTGTAGTTATTTTAAATATATATATTTTTTAAATAAATCAGTTACATGAATCAGCTTACATTTAAGTAAAAGGAGAGCAACAATACAAAAAGTATAAGTAAGTAAAATATATAATATGTCAGAAGGTAATAATGCATAAAGAAAATTAATTTCAGGAAGAAGGATGAGGAGTAGCAGGTGGAATAAGTGTGTTACCATTTCAAAGGGGTGGCTAAGGTAGGCCTCATTGGAATGGTGACATTTGAGAAAGGACTTAAAGATGATGAGGGCAATAGTTATATAAATGTCTGAGAGAGAAGAATAATAAAGTAGAGGAAACAGCCAGTGTGAAGAGTCTATAGTGTGAATGTGTCTGGGATGTACAGGGAACAAAAAAGCCAGTATGACTAGAATTAAATGAGTGAAGGGAAGAGTAGAAGATCAGTTCATAGTTGTAATGGATATGGAAATCTAGATGGGCAGTAGTTGTCTTCTGGCTCTTGTGGTTTCTGTGGAGAAGTCCACTGTCAGTCTTATTGTAGATTCCTTGAATATATATCTTTTTCTCTCTGGCCTCTTTTAAGATTTTTCTCTTTGGTTTTCAGAAGTTTGACTATTGTGTGCCTGAATGTGGTTTTCTTTGTATTCATTCTGTCTAGAGTTCATAATTCTTAATGCATCTTATGAGTTGATATCTTTCTTCAGTTTTGGAAATTCTCAACCATCATCTCTTCAAATATTGTATCTGCCCTATTTTCTCTTTCCTTTCACTTTGAGATTCCAATTATACATAATTTAGACATGTCCATGTGTTTCATGTGTCTCTTACATTGTTGTCTCTTAAAGATGTCTTACAATTATAGGTCTCTTCCAATTATACATAATGTAGACATGTCCACTGTGTTTCATGTGTCTCTTACATTGTTATCTCTTTTAAATCTCTTTCAATTATAGATCCTTCCAATTATGTAAGAGACACATAAAACACAGAGGATACATTTAAATTATGTATCTCTTATACATAACAGTGTAAGAGACACAATGTTATTCGTATTTTTGCATCCTTTACACTCTCCTTACTTAGGTCTGGAAATTTTCTCTTGGTCTATTTCCAGTTCACTAATTCTCTCTTCAGTTGTGTCTGATCTGTTGCCAAACCCATCTATTGAGATTTTTTATTTCAATTGCTATACTTTTTAGTTCTAGAGTTCATTTTTAATAATTTCTATAGTTTCCAATTCTCTGCTGAAATTTCCCATCTTTCCATTTAATTTGTTTATCACTGTTACTTTAAAGTCTGATAGTGCCAATATCTGGACTCCTATGGGTCTCTTTCTATGATTTTTTTTCTCTTGATGTTTTGCTAAATTCATGTCTCTTTGCATGTTCAGTAACTTTTGATTAAATTTTAACATCGTGTATGAAAAATGTAGAGATAATTTGAAACTCTGGATCATGTTCTTTTTCTCAAGAGAAGATACACTTTTACTTGTGACAGGTAGTAGAGACAGATCACCTTAATGCAGTCAGGGACTAAGCTGATCCAAAGCTGGTCTTTAGTCTCTCTTTTTTTTTTTTTTTTTTTCCTGAGATGGAGTTTCACTCTTTTTGCCCAGGCTGGAGTGTAGTGACGTGATCTCGGCTCACTGCAGCCTCCACCTCCCAGGTATAAGTGATCCTCCCGCCTCAACCTCTCAAGTAGCTGGAACTACAGATGCATGCCACGACATCCAGCTAATTTTTGTATTTTTAGTAGAGACAGGGTTTCACCATGTTGGCTAGGCTGATCTTGAACTCCTGACCTCAGATGATTCACCCGCCTTGGCCTCCCAAAGTGCTGCGATTACAGGCGTGAGCCACCATGCCCAGCCTGGTCTTCAGTCTTTATGATGGCTATAATTCACCCAAAATTACAAACTGTGAAAACCGCTGTGAAGGAGGAAAATGGTAATAGAACAGAGAGTAATTTGGGATGGGAGAGAGAAGTATATGCAGCTTTAGCTAAGTGTATTAGTCCATTTTCATGCTGCTGATAAAGACATACCTGAGACTGGGCAATTTACAAAAGAAAGAGGTTTATCGGACTTACAGTTCCACATGGGTGGGGAGGCCTTACAATCATGGCAGAAGGTAAAAGGCACATCTCACAGGGCAGCAGACAAGAGAAGAGAGCTTGTGCAGGGAAACTCCTGTGTTTTTTTGTTTTTTGTTTTTTTGAGACAGAGTCTTGCTCTATCACCAGGCTGGAGTGCAGTGGTTCAATCTTGGCTCACTGTAAGCTCTGCTTCCTGGGTTCAAGTGATTCTCCTGCCTCAGCTTCCTGAGTAGCTGGGACTACAGGCACACGCCACAACACTCAGCTAATTTTTGTATTTTTAGTCGAGACAGGGTTTCACCATGTTGTCCAGGATGGTCTCGATCTCCTGACCTCGTGATCCACCCACCTTGGCCTCCCAAAGTGCTAGGATTACAGGTGTGAGCCACCGCGCCCAGCTGGGAAACTCCTGTTTTTAAAACCATCAGATCTCATGAGACTTATTCACTATCAAGAGAACAGCACAGAAAAGACCTGCCCCCATGATTCAATTACCTCCCACCAGGTCCCTCTCACAACACTCGGGAATGAGATTTGGGTGGGGACACAGCCAAACCACATCACTAGGGTACTCAAAGAAGGCCTCTATGAGAGGTAACACTTGACTGCCAAACTGAATGATGAGAAGGAAACAGCCATGTGAAGAAGTAGGTTCTTCCAGACAGATTACACGCAAATGCAAGTGCCCTGAGGCTGAAAAGAGCTTGGCAGCTTTGTGCAATAGAAAGAAGGCAGGATGACACTACAAGGTAGATAAGAGCTAGCTATTAGAAGTCCTGGCAAAGAGTGTGGATTTCAGGCACAGTAAGAAATTACTGGAAAATTTTACACAAGCAGTGGCATGATGGGATTCATGTTTTTAAAAGATCACTCTGGCTGTGAATGTGGAGAAATATTCATAGCAAACAAAACTTGAAGCAAGGAGGTCAGTGATGTGACTATTTGCAGTAATGTAGATGAGAGATGGTGGCAGCCTGGACTAGGGTGCACTGCAAATGAAGAGAAATAGATGGATTTGAGATCTATTTTGGAAGTGGGATTTACAAGGCTTGTTTCTAGGTTAGAAATAGGGTTGGTGGCCGGGCGCAGTGGCTCAAGCCTGTAATCCCAGCACTTTGTGAGGCCGAGGCAGGTGGATCACGAGGTCAGGAGATCAAGACCATCCTGGCTAACACGGTGAAACCCCGTCTCTACTAAAAATACAAAAAATTAGCCGGGCGTGTTGGCGGGCACCTGTAGTCTGAGCTACTCGGAGGCTAAGGCAGGAGAATGGCGTGAACCCAGGAGGCGGAGCTTGCAGTGATCCGAGATCGCGCCACTGCACTCCAGCCTGGGGGACAGAGAAAGACTCCGTCTCAAAAAAAAAAAAAAAAAAGAAATCGGGTTGGTGGGGGGCCAAAAGGACTTGAGCAATTTGACGGATGGAGGTGGGGAAGTATGGGGAAGGTGTAGTTTTGGAGATAAAGGTCAAGCATTCTATTCTGATGCCATTTCCATGGTATACAAACAGCATTAATTTGGCGTCTTTTGGTTGCAAGTGTCAAACTGGCTTAAGCAAACATGAGAAATTGTTGGCTAGTACTCTTGGGAAATACAGGCTCATGGACAGCTCATGAGCCTATACTGGGCACTATAACTGTCCTCAGAACACACATACTACCTCACTCTTTCTTTCTGTCTCCTTGTCCACCTCTTCCTCCTCAACCTGCTTCTCCTTTTTCCCTCTACCTTCTTTGCTGGGATGATTTAATCCTGGAGTGGGTGCAGCCACACCCCACCCATGGAGGAAACTGTCCACAGTAGGAAGAAAGGCAGCCTTCCCACAGCCTATCCACTGCACCCTACTGCCCCATCGTTCATGCTGGGTGAGATTATCCATCTGTTTAACCCTCTAGGAACAGACCAGACACACCTTAAAGTTAAGGACCAGTTGTCGCTTCCTCTGAAACACCAGCTTAGTGAAATGAAAAATGAATTGTCTTTGGAATGAGCCAGTACCTGGCTCTGACATTTAGTAGTTGCTTGGCCTTGGACAACTCACTTAACCTCTCTGAGACTTACTTTCCTCATGTAAAAACTAGTGATTACAAATATATACTTGGGCAAGCTGTGAGGGTTAAATAAGATCTTGATGAGAAATGCCTGGTGTAGTTTGGGCACTCTATGTTTTGGTAGCTATGGATATACAAAGATGGCAGCAACCCTGTGGGTATAATCTTGGCGATGTGGGCGTGGATGAGTGAGGCTGGACTGGTTCCTGGCAGCAGGGAGGAAAAGCCAGTTTGGGACAGGGGTACCTAAAACTCACTGTGCAGTTTCCTTGGGCAGGCCCACCCCAAACCTGGCCTCAGCCCAAGCCTGCCTGGTGGGGGCCCTTCCCAGGATCCCCACCCACAGTCAGGACAGGTCCTGGCCCGTACCTCACTCCTCTGCCTGCAGCTGGGGTTTGCTTAAGCCTCTTACATTCCGGAGGGATTGATAAGATTCCGGAAGCCACACCCACCACCCACTGCCAACCCCAGGGTTAGGAGAGAAACACTGGGTCTTGCCCTCCACGCCACGGGCTGATGGTCGGCACCCCGCCCCCCAGCGCCACCCTTCACATACACACATGGCCCTGTATCTTCTTCACAGAACAGCACAACTGTAAGGAACTCCAAGGAGGCCTGCCACCCTCTTTCTGCTGACACTTGCCCTGTCAATCTGATGGGCCACACCCTTCCACATTCCCTACAGAGCACCAACCAGTTTCATTCCTTTCCTCCTCATGAAACCCACAAATTAAAAGAACTTGCCCAGAATTCGTGGCATGAGGAGAACCATGGCTATAGGGTGACCTAACGGTGGCTGAATGTACCCACATCCGCTGGGTTGCTTCACCCAGATTGTAGCTCCAAAGACTCTGGGTTCCTGGGACCCCATGTTGGAAACCACTGTTGGACAGATGGGGAAACTGAGGACCAGAGAGCAAAAGGAACTCGCCCAAGTCACAGTTGGGCCTGACTGGGCAGTGGGAGAACCCAGGCCTGCAATGCTGCAAGCCAGACAGACTCCTGAGGCCTCTGCCCTCAGGACAAATCGGCCGCAGATGGCGCCTCCACACGCACAGAGGCACCTTCTGGTGGGTGCATGACATAATCCAGCATGACTGTGGGGGGGTGGGTTTGAAGGAACTGGGGGCAAACAGATGGTTCTGCCCTGACTCCCTGACTCCTCAGTGTGGCCTAGGACAAGTGGCTTAACCTCTCTGAGCTTCTGTGTCCACATCTTAAAGTGGAGATCAATCACAAGGTAACTGAGGGTTAGAGGAAGTAACGCTTGTAAAGAGTTTAGCAGGAGGCCCAGCATAAGGTAAGCAATCTACAAACAGCTGTTATTGCCATCATTATTAATAAAAACAATGGAATAAAAGTCTATAATCCTGCCTTAGCCACGGCACCAGATTGGAGATTGCGGGAAACTCAGGACAGGCCCCCAAACCCCCCACTGCAGAATTCTGTGATCTTACAACCCCTTCCCCACCCACCTTTCCTTCCCCACAAAGCCCACAGCCTCCGGGGCCTGGGCCCAGCTCTCACCTTCTCCTGCTCCACTGCCCTCTCCCGCTGCTGGCTCTGATGATTCATCCACCCCCCAGGCCATAGTCATGCCCATCAGAAACCCATTTTTCCAGTTTCCCCTTCTGAGCCAGGGGCCTCTTCGGCCATGCCTTGTTCCCAGTGTAAGGGAGGAGTAGGGGGCCTGAGCTGGCAAAAGAGTATCTAGGGGGAGTTGGGGTAGCAAGGAGGAAGATGGGAAAGGAAGTAAAGACAGAAACAATTGCCTACCTTGACTTGAATTCGTCTAGAGCAGCTCTGATCCCCGGGCAGGGATGGACCCAGGTTTTTCAGGTGTGAGAGGTGGGGAGAGGTCAGGCTAGAGCGTGATTTGCCACTGCTGAAAGGATCCTGGAAGTCCCTCCAGCACCTCAAACTCAGCAGAATTCAAGTAGAACTTACCCCATGTCAAAACTGCCCCTACTCCTTGGCTGTCCACACAGTCCCTCAGGTAGGAAACCTGGGCATGCCCCATCTCACCCCTCCCCTGGCCAGCACATCTCACCCATGGCCATGCGCTGGCCTTTTCTGCCTGGGAACACCACATCGTCCTGTTGGGCCCTGCTGCCCATGCTACCTGGTTAGGTATTCACGAGTCCTCCCCTTCCTCGCTGGGCTCCTCCCCTGCAATCTCCCTCCATACTACCCAGTGAATCTTTCTTAGACACAGAATTAATCAAACATGTGGGCAGGCTTGAGACAGCAGGAGCCAACTTGTCTCTGTTCCACCGATGAATGAATGGCAGGCAGAGGCTGGGGAGTGGGCTGGGCAGGCCCACTGTGGGCTCACACTCACTGAGCACCAACCGTACACTTTACCTTCATCATACCCAGTGAAGGTGGGTACCACTGGACCCATTTCACAGATGGGGAAATTGAGGGTAGGGAGGCCATGAATGTCACACCCAACCCCCAGCCAGGAGATGACAGAGTTGGATTTTGAACTCCAGTCTGACTTCAGAGCCTGATTCTCTTCAATGTTTAGAGGTATCTCTAGAGACTAAGGGGAAATAATTTGTGTCTGGGGCCCTTAAGGGTCAGTGAATCAAGTGGCTTCCTGAGAAAGGAAGGAAGTCTCTGGCGGGGGGTGGGGGGTGGTGTGTGTGTGTGTGTGTGTGTGTGTGTGTGTGTCCAGCTCCTGGGCAGACCTGTGCACCCAGCCTGAAAGTGAATGTTGCTGCCACCGCTGCCCTCCACTGACCAGAGGCAGAACTGTTCCAATCTCCCGGGAATCCGACTTCACAGGGGACTACATTGCCCAACTCCACGGACCCTGAGAAACCAGATGGGTTAAGGTTAAATCCCTAATATACAAAGAGTTCTTCAAAAGCAATAAGAAACAAACAAATGCAATCCAACAAAAAAAATAGACAAAGGACATAAACAGGCCATTTCACAAAAGAAAACATCCAAATAGCCAATAAGCAGATGATCAGTTTCACTAATAACCAAATAAATGATAACAAAAACAATAATGACAAGTTCACCTGTTAGATTACAAATTGGCAATGCCTTCTTTTAGAAACAGTGCAGAGAAACAGGCATTCATGTATTGTCAGTAGCAGTGAGACTGGTACCAGCTTTTTGGAGGGCAATATCAAAAATTTTAATATTCACATTTTTTTTTGAGACAGGGTCCAGGCTGGAGTGCAGTGGTGTGTGTAATCACAGCGCACTGCAGCCTCGACCTCCAGGACTCAAGTCATCCTCCTGCCTGTTTCTCAAGTAGCATGGACCATAGGCATACACCAGCATGCCCAGCTAATTGTTAAATTTTCTGTACAGGCAGTGTCTCCCTATGTTGCCCAGGCTGGTCTTGAACTCCTGAACTCGAGTGATCCTCCCACCTTGGCCTTCCAAAGTGCTGGATTACAGGCGTGAGCCGCCATGCCCAGCTCCTACATTTTTCTACCTAACTGTTCTGCATCTAGAAATTTATCCTAAAAATGCAAAAGAATGTATGTTTAAAGGTGTTTACTGCTACAGTGTTTATGGTCCACCTATGGACTATAGAGAAATAGGGAGCCACTAAAAATAAAGAGGTAACTGGATTCTGCTCATGTTCATGCTGATCACGTTTATATATTTATGTAAATTGTATATTTGTATGTGAGTATGTAATCAAAGTAAAATTTTGACAGTAATAAGATAAATATATATATTTTATTTATTTATTTATTTATTTTTTTTTTTTGAGACGGAGTCTCGCTCTGGCGCCCAGGCTGGAGTGCAGTGGCGCAATCTCGGCTCACTGCAAGCTCCGCCTCCCGGGTTCACGCCATTCTCCTGCCTCAGCCTCTCCGAGTAGCTGGGACTACAGGCGCCCGCCACCACGCCCGGCTAATTTTTTGTATTTTTAGTAGAGACGGGGTTTCACTGTGGTCTCGATCTCCTGACCTCGTGATCCGCCCACCTCGGCCTCCCAAAGTGCTGGGATTACAAGCGTGAGCCACCGCGCCCGGCCGATAAATATATTTTTTACATAGATATCCATGACATATTATGGAGTGAAAAACAGATTGCACCATAGTTAAAATACTATGATCCAGTTTACATAAGGGTGTGTGTGTGTGTTTGTGTGTGTGTGTGTGTGTGTGTGTGAACATAAGGAGTTATCTCGGAAGACTATTACCAAAATCTTAATGGTGGCTACCTTTGTATAATAAGATTTAGCTTGAATTTTACTTTCTCCTGTATACTTCTCTTATGGTTTAAATTTCTTTTTAATGAGCCCATATTATTTTAATAATGAAAACAATAAAGCTGTTTTCATTTTGAAGAAAGAAAACAGTCAGAAGATCTTGCTTCCCCAGGTCGGGGAGCCCAGTGGTAGGATGGGGTGGCCCTGCTAGGAGAGCAAGCTGGTGGTTGGGACATTAAGGTGGGGTGCAGAGATCTGCAGCTGCATCTGACCCAGTGTAAAGTTGCCTGGAGGCCGGGCGCGGTGGCTCACGCTTGTAATCCCAGCACTTTGGGAGGCCGAGGCGGGTGGATCACCAGGTCAGGAGATCGAGACCAGGTGAAACCCCGTCTCTACTAAAAATACAAAAAAATTAGCCGGGCGTGGTGGCGGACGCCTGTAGTCCCAGCTACTCGGAGAGGCTGAGGCAGGAGAATGGCATGAACCCGGGAGGCGGAGCTTGCAGTGAGCCGAGATTGCGCCACTGCACTCCAGCCTGGGCTACAGAGCAAGACTCCGTCTCAAAAAAAAAAAAAAAAAGTTGCCTGGAATGAGTCCTAGATGGTCAGAGAGGAAAAGGCCTGCTGGTCTAACACCCTCTGTGTGAGGCAGGAGTGACAGATTACATGGCTCAGATTGGGCAAGGGAATTGGCCAAGGTTACACAGTGAGCTAGTGCTGAATTGGGCACCAAAACCCAGGCCTTCGGACCCTAGGCCAGGGCTCCTTCCTCACTGCTCTCACTTCATAAGGTGGATCTGAAGGTCAGAAGTTAGATCAGGTTAGACAGCAGGTTTCCACTGAGACAGTGCTGCTACTGATTTGCTGGGAGAACAATTATCTCCAGTTTAGCCTCCTTAGCGATGACCCAGGAAGTCATTGCTCCCTGGGAACATCTTTGTGCCACGTGCCTGTTCCTGATGCTGAGCTGGAAGCTGGGTTGTAAGGGATGGATGGTGGCCTCTCTCCATCCCCAGTCTTCCTGCCTCCAGGACCGCCTCAGCAATTCATTCTCTACACCACCCTAGGGGGATTCCTTGAAAACTCCACTCCCACGCGTCGCCCCTGCTTGGAAAAGCTCTCTGAGGTTCCCCACCGCCCTTATTCAAGGCCTTCAGTGATGTGAACCCACCCTCCACTTGCAGCCCTTGCCCAGCCCCTCAAGCCACCTGCACTGGGGTCCCATCCTATGTGCTGACTCTACCAAGTCTTTTTACCTTCCTGTACCTTGGCTCATGCAACCCCTTCTATTTATTATTATATTCCTGCCTTCTGTAAGTGCGAAGCTTTTGATCCTTCTTTAAAATCATCCTAAATAAATGTTCTTTCCTCCAGGAAGCCTTCTTTGACTCCCAGAGGAATTTTTTTTTTTTTTTTTTTTTTTTTTTTTTTTTTTTGAGATGGAGTCTTGCTCTGTGGCCCACGCTGGAGTGCAATGGCACAATCTCGGCTCACTGCAACCTCTGCCTCCCAGGTTCAAGGGATTCTCCTGTCTCAGCCTCCTGAGTAGCTGGGATTACAGGCGCCCGCCACCACACCCGGCTAATTTTTGTATTTTTAGTAGAGATGGGGTTTCACCATGTTGGTCAGGCTGGTCTCGAGCTCCTGACCTCGTGATCCGCCCGCTTCAGTCTCCCAAAGTGCTGGGATTACAGGCGTGAGCCATCGCGCCCGGCCCTTTTTTCTGTTTCTTAAGAGCATGCTTTATTCATCTTTGTAACATCTGTGGCTAGCCCTGTGCTTAGCATACAGTGAGCAGACAAGAGATGCTGGTCAAATGAAGAGTCAACTGCATTTAATTAAACTGTCTCATTTTCCCCTCCTCTCCCACCCCTTTTACTTTAGAATGCAAGGGATGGAAAAACTTTCTAAACTTTTTCAGAGGAGAAGAATATAGGAGGTCTTACATTTCACTTTCAGTATAAGTACAGCACTGGTCTTAAAGTATTATGGAAACGTTTGTTTTTATAAATATATCACAGGTTGGAGATACTGGTATATAATAAGATAAAATTAGTAGCCCAAGGTTTAGTTGGCAACACCTTGACTGTATTTACTTTTATAATCATGAGAAACATTGCTTCAAACCATGTTTGTTATACATAATAAGCATATATAGGCCCCTGGTTTATGGCAGAAAGCCTCTTTCAAAATATTTATGACATTAAGAAAACATTACAAGCATCAGCATATTCCTATATATGTGTGCTCAATTTCAAAATGTATTTGAGGATTTATTAGAAAATATCACTCTGAATGTGACCGTGAACTTCATTTTTGCAACACTACCAGGGTACAGAATTTTTATATTGATTTTTAAATTTTTAAAAAATGTTAATGACTATGAATACTCCATATTCATGGAGTACACAGGGCAATGTACTGATCCAGGCACTCAATGTGTAATAATCACATCAGGGTAATCAGGGTATCCATTGCCTCAAGCATTTATCATTTCTTTGTGTTAGGAACATTCCAATATCACTTTTAGTTATTTTTAAATATACAATAAATTACTGTGGACCGTAGTCACTCTGTTGTGCTATCAAATGCTAAAATACTAGGATATTATTCATGGTATATAAGTATATTTTTGTGCCCATTAACCATTCTCCCCTACCCCACCCTACCCCCAGCTTCCTTCTCAGCCTTTGGTAACCATCATTCTACTCTCTATCTTCATGAGTTCAATTGTTTTAACTTTTAGCTCCCACACATAAGTGAGAGCACGAGAAATTTGTCTTTCTGTGCCTGGCCTATTTCACTTACGTAATGTCTTCCAGTTCCATCCATGCTGTTGCAAATAACAGAATTGAATTATTTTTATGGATGAATAATATTCCACTGTGTACATGTACAACATTTTCTTTGTTCATCTATTTGGGGACACTTAGATTGATTCCAAATCTTGGCTATTGTGCACAGCGCTGCAATAAACATGGGAGTGCAGCTGTCTAATCAGTATACTAATTTCCTTTATTTGGACGTATACCTACTAGTGGAATTGCTGGATCATATGGTAGTTCTATCTTTAGTTTTTTGAGGAACCTCCGAACTACTCTCCATAGTGACTATACTAATTTACACCCCCAACAGTGTACGAGGGTTCCCCTTTCACCATATCCTCACCAGCATTTGTTACTGCCTGTCTTTTGAGTGAAAGCCATTTTAACTGGGGTGAGATGATACCTCATTGTACTTTTGGTTTGCGTTTCTCTGATGATTAATAATGTCGAGCATTTTTTCAAACACCTGTCAATCATTTGTATGTCTTCTTTGGAGAAATATCTATTTGGATCTTTTGCCCACTTTTTAATCTAATTACTTCATTTTTTCTGATCGAGTTGCCTGAGCTCCTTATATATTCTGGTGATTCACGCCTTTCAGATGGGTAGTTTGCAAATATTGTCTTTCATTGTGTGAGTTGTCTCTTTACTTTGCTGTTTGTTTCCTTTGCTGTGCAGAAGATTTTTAGCTGGATGTGATCTCATTTGTCCGTTTTTGCTCTGGTTGTCTGTGCCTTTGAGGTATTATTCAAGAAATCTTTGCCCAGACCAGTGTCCTAGAGAGTTTCCCCAATGTTTCCTGTTAGTAGTTTCATAGTTTGGGGTCTTAGATTTAAGTCTTTAATCCATTCTTACTTGATTATTGCATATGGCAAGAGGTAGGGGTCTACTTTCATTCTTCTGCATATGGAGATCCTGTTTTCCTAGCACCAAATATTGAAGAGCCTTTCCTTTCCCCAGTGAATGTTCTTGGCACCTTTGTCAAAAATGAGTTCACTGTAGATGTCCCACAGAAATTTTTAGGGGTGTGCCTTCAGCTATTCCTGTATGTTTTCCCATGGCTTCAACTGCTATCTTATTTTGTGTCTTTCAATTTACATGCTTTTTATTTACTTCTTTTTTCTTATTTCACATTTTAATTGGATTGATTTCTTTTTAATTCTATGCTTTTTTCCCCTCAGCTAGCATGAAGTTAAGTACACATCATGCACTCTTAAAATCTAGAACTCAGTAAAATCCCTAGACTTTTCCCAACCAATACAAAATCAGGTGTTTTTGTTCCATCTTGTTTTTTGTTGTTGTTGTTTTGTTTTGTTTGTTTTGTTTTGGTTTGTTTTGGTTTTTTGAGACAGAGTTTCTGTCTGTTGCCAGGCTGGAGTGCAGTGGTGTGATCTCAGTTCACTGCAACCTTTGCCTCCTGGGTTCAAGCGATTCTCCTGCCTCAGCCTCCCGAGTAGCTGGGACTACAGGCGCGTGCCACCACGCCCAGTTAATTTTTGTATTTTTAGTAGAGATGGGGTTTCACTATGTTGACCAGGATGGTCTCGATCTCTTGACATCAGGATCCACACACCTCGGCCTCCCAAAGTACTTGGATTATAGGCGTGAGCCACCACACCTGGCCTCAATCTTGTTTTAAAACCCCCAAAATAGTAATTACTATTATTATTACTATAGTAATCAATACTTATTTAAATTCACCAACACATTTACCAGCTTCTTTGTTCATTTTACTGCTGCCCACCCTTCTTCTGGGATTTTTTTCTAACTGATTTATTGAAATACAATTGACAAACAATAAACTGCCCATACTTAAAGTGAACAATTTTGAGAGGTTGTTATATATGTATGAATCTGTGAAATCATCACCGTGATTAAGAAAATGAACTTCAGGCTGGGCGTAGTGGCTCATGCCTGTAATCTCAGCACTTTAGGAGGCGGAGGTGGGTGGGTCACCTGAGGTCAGAAGCCAAGATCGCACCACTGCACTCCAGCCTGGGCAACAGAGTGAGACTCCATCTAAAACAAAACAAAACAACATTCTAAAAATTTATATGAATAGTATAATACACACGTACTCTTTTTTGTCCATCTTCTTTCAGTCAGCACAATTATTTTGAGATTCGGCCATGCTATTGCACATATAAAATTTATCCTTTTTATTGCCAAGGAGCATTTCCATTGTATGGATGTGCCGCATTTAGTTTATTCGTTCATCCATGGATTTGGGACATTAGGGTTACTTCTAAATAAATTGTGACTATTATAAATAAGGCAGCAATAAACATTTGTATACAAATCTTTGCATGCACATATGCTTTCATTTCTCATATAGTTCGGCTGTCTTCTCCAAATCTCATGTTAAAATGTAATCCCTAGTGTTGGAGGTGAGGCCTGAAGGTCAGAGATGTTTGGATCATGGGGGAGTATCCCTCATGAATGGCTTAGTGCCATTCCCTTGGTGATGAATGAGTTCACACAAGATCTGGTTGTTTAAAAGTGTGTGGCACCTCCCCACTGCACCCCACCACCTCTCTGTCTTACTCCCGCTCTCGCCATGTGATAGGCCAGCTTCTGCCATGATTGTAAGTTTCCTGAGGCCTCACCAGAAGCCAAGCCAATGCCTAGCGCCTTGCTTCCTGTACAGCCTGCAGTACTGTGACTCAATTAAACCACTTTTCTTTATAAATTATCCAGTCTTGGGTACTTCTTTACAGCAATGCACGAATAGCCTAATGGAGGTACCTAGAAGTGGAATGGCTCAATATATGTTAGAGATACCTAGGTAAATTATTAAGAAATTGCCAAACTGTTTTCCAAAATGGCTGTCATACTAGTCATTCTCACACTGCTATGAAGAAATACCTGGGACTGGGTAATTTATAAAGAAAAGAGGTTTAAGTGGCTCACAGTACTGCAAGCTTTATAGGAAGTTTGGCTGGATCTGCTTCTGGGGAGGCCTCAGGGAGCTTTGACTCATAGTGGAAGGTGAAGGGGAAGCAGGCATGTCTTACATGGCTGGAGCAGGAGGAACAGAGAGAAGGGGGCGGTGCTACACACTTTTTAACAACCAGATCTCATGAGAATTCACTATCATAATGACAGCTCCAAGGGAGATGATGTTAACCATGAGAAACAGCCTCTGTGATCCAATCACTTCCCACCAGATCCCACCTCCAACACTAGGGATTACAATTGAATGTGAGATTTGGGTGGGGACACAGAAGCAAACCATCTCAGATGTACGTTTGATATTACCACCAGCAATATAAGAATTATCAAGACCAAATCTACTTTAGATTGGTGTACCTGAAAGTGATGGGGAGAATGGAACCAAGTTAGAAAACATTCTTCAGGATATTATCCAGGAGAACTTCCCCAACCTAGCAAGGCAGGCCAACATTCAAATTCAGGAAATACAGAGAACACCACAAAGACACTCCTTGAGAAGAGCAACCCCAAGACACATAAATGTCAGATTCACCAAGGTTGAAATGAAGGAAAAAATGCTAAGGGCAGCCAGAGGGAAAGGGTGGGTTACCCACAAAGGGAAGCTCATCAGACTAGCAGATCTCTCTGCAGAAACCCTACAAACCAGAAGAGGGTGGGGTTGAAAAAGAATTTTCAACCCAGAATTTCATATCCAGCCAAACTAAGCTTCATAAGTGAAGGAGAAATAAAATCCTTTACAGTCAACCAAATGCTGAGAGATTTTGTCACCACCAGGCCTGCCTTACAAGAGCTCCTGAAGGAAGCACTAAACATGGGAAGGAACAAACTGTACCAGCCACTGCAAAAACATGCCAAATTGTGAAGACCATCAACGCTATGAAGAAACTGCATCAATAAATGGGTGAAATAATCAGCTAGCATCATAATGGCAGGATCAAATTCACACATAACAATATTAACCTTAAATGTAGGCTGGGCACAGTGGCTCACGCCTGTAATCCCAACACTTTGGGAGGCTAGGGTGGGCGGATCACAAGGTCAGGAGATCAAGACCAATCTGGCTAACATGGTGAAACCCCATCTCTACTAAAAATACAAAAATTTAGCCAGGTGTGGTGGCGGGCACCTGTAGTCCCAGCTACTCGGGAGGCTGAGGCAAGAGAATGGCATGAACCTAGGAGGCGGAGCTTGCAGTGAGCCAAAATTGTGCCACTGCACTCCAGCCTGGGTGACAGAGCGAGACTCTGTCTCAAAAAAAAAAAAATTAACCTTAAATGTAAATGGGCTAAATGCCCCAATTAAAAGACACAGACTGGCAAATTGGATAAAGGGTCAAGACCCATCGGTGTGCTGTATTCAGGAGACACATCTCACATGCAAAGACACACATAGGCTCAAAATAAAGGGATGGAGGAAGGTCTACCAAGCAAGTGGAAAGAAAAAAAAGTAGGGGTTGCAATCCTGGGTCTCTGATAAAACAGACTTTAAACCAACAAAGATCAAAAGAGATGAAGAAGGCCATTACATAATGGTAAAGGGATCAATTCACCAAGAAGAGCTAACTATCCTAAATATATATGCACCCAATACAGGAACACCCAGATTCATAAAGCAAGTTCTTAGAGACCCACAAAGAGACTTAGACTCCCAGGCAATAATAATGGGAGACTTTAATACCCCACTGTCAATATTAGACAGATCAATGAGACAGAAAATTAACAAGGATATCCAGGACTTGAACTCGTCTCTGGACCAAGCAGACCTAATAGACATCTACAGAACTCTTCACCCCAAATCAACAGAATATACATTCTTCTCAGCACCACATCGCACTTATTCTAAAATTGACCACATAATTGGAAGTAAAACACTCCTCAGCAAATGTAAAAGAACAGAAATCACAACAAACTGTCTCTCAGACCACAGTACAATCAAATTAGAACTCAAGATTAAGAAACTCACTCAAAACCACACAACTGCATGGAAACTTAACAATCTGTTCCTGAATGACTACTGGGTAAATAATGAAATGAAGGCAGAAATAAAGATGTTCTTTGAAACCAATGAGAAAAAAGACACAACATACCAGAATCTCTGGGGCACATTTAAAGCAGTGTGTAGAGGGAACTTTATAGCACTAAATGCCCACAAGAGAAAGCAGGAAAGATCTAAAATCAACACCCTAACATCACAATTAAAACAACTAGAGAAGGAAGAGCAAACAAATTCAAAAGCTAGCAGAAGGCAAGAAATAACTAAGATCAGAACAGAACTGAAGGAGACAGAGACACAACAAATCCTTCAAAAAAAAAATCAGTGAATCCAGGAGCTGGTTTTTTGAAAAGATCAACAAAATTCATAGACTGCTAGCAAGACTAATAAAGAAGAAAAGAGAGAAGAATCAAATAGACGCAATAAAAAATGATAAAGGGGATATCACCACCGATCCCACAGAAATACAAACTACCATCAGGGAATATTATAAACACCTCTATGCAAATAAACTAGAAAACCTAGAAGAAATGGATAAATTCCTGGACACATACACCCTCTAAAGACTAAACCAGGAAGAAGTTGAATCTCCGAATAGAACAATAACAGGCTCTGAAATTGAGGCAATAATTAATAGCCTACCAACCAAAAAAAGTCCAGGACCAGACGGAGTCAGAGCTGAAGTCTACTGGAGGTACAAAGAGGAGCTGGTACCATTCCTTCTGAAACTATTCCAATCAATAGAAAAAGAGACAATCCTCCCCAACTCATTTTATGAGGCCAGCATCATCCTGATACCAAAGCCTGGCAAAGACACAAGAAAAAAAAAGAGAGAGAATTTTAGGTCAATATCCCTGATGAACATCAATGCAAAAATCCTCAATAAAATACTGGCAAACCGAATCCAGCAGCACATCTAAAAGCTTATCCATCATGATCAAGTCAGCTTCATCCCTGGGATGCAAGTCTGGTTCAACATACACAAATCAATAAGTGTAATCCAGCATATAAACAGAACCAACGACAAAAACCACATGATTATCTCAATAGATGCAGAAAAGGCCTTTGACAAAATTCAACAGCCTTTCATGCTAAAAACTCTCAATAAACTAGGTATTGATGGAACGTATCTCAAAATAATAAGAGCTATTTATGACAAACCCACAGCCAATATACTGAATGGGCAAAAACTGGAAGCATTCCCTTTGAAAACAGGCACAAGGCAGGGATGCCCTCTCACCACTCCTATTCAACGTAGTATTGGAAGTTCTGGCCAGGGCAATCAGGCAAGAGAAAGAAATAAAGGATATTCAATTAGGAAAAAAGGAAATCAAATTGTCTCTGTTTCCAGATGACATGACTGTATATTTAGAAAACCCCATCATCTCAGCCCAAAATCTCCTTAAGCTGATAAGCAAATTCAGCAAAGTCTCAGAATACAAAATCAATCTGCAAAAATCACAAGCATTCCTATACACCAATAACAGACAAACAGAGAGCCAAATCATGAGTGAACTCCTATTCACAATTACTACAAAGAGAATAAAATACCTAGGAATCCAAGTTACAAGGGATGTGAAGAACCTCTTCAAGGAGAACTACAAACCACTGCTCAGCAAAATAAAAGAGGACACAAACAAACGGAAGAACATTCCATGCTCATGGATAGGAATAATCAATATCGTGAAAATGGCCATACTGCCCAAGGTAATTTATAGTTTCAATGCTATCCCCATCAAACTACCACTGACTTTCTTCACAGAATTGGAAAAAAACTACTTTAAATTTCATATGGAACAAAAAAAAGAGCTCACAGAGCCAAGACGATTCTAAGCAAAAAGAACAAAGCTGGAGGCATCATGCTACCTGACTTCAAACTAAACTACAAGGCTACAGTAACCAAAACAGCATAGTACTGGTACCAAAACAGAGATATAGACCAATGGAACAGAACAGAGCCCTCAGAAATAACATGTCTACAACCATCTGAACTTTGACAAAACCCCACAAAAACAAACAATGGGGAAAGGATTCCCTATTTAATAAGTGGTGCTGGGAAAACTGGCCAGCCATATGTATGTAAAAAGCTGAAACTGGATCCCTTCCTTACACCTTATACAAAAATTAACTCAAGATGGATTAAAGACCTAAAACCATAAAAACCCTAGAGAAAACCTAGGCAATACCATTCAAGACATAGGCATGGGCAAAGACTTCATGACTAAAACACCAAAAGCAATGGCAACAAAAGCCAAAATAGACAAATGTGGACTAATTAAACTAAAGAGCTTCTGCACAGCAAAAGAAACTATCATCAGAGTGAACAGGCAATCTACAGAATGGGAGAAAATTTTTGCAATCTATCCATCTGACAAAGGGCTAATATCCAGAATCTACAAAGAACTTAAACAAATTTACAAGAAAAAAACAAACAACCCCATCAAAAAGTGGGCAAAGGATATGAACAGACACTTCTTAAAAGAAGACATTTATGTAGCCAACAGACATGAAAAAATGCTCATCATCACTGGTCATCAGAGAAATGCAAATCAAAACCACAATGAGATACCATCTCACGCCAGTTAGAATGGCGATCATTGAAAAGTCAGGAAACAACAGATGCTGGAGAGGATGTGGAGAAATAGGAAGGTTTTTACACCGTTGATGGGAGTGTAAATTAGTTCAACCATTGCGGAAGACAGTGTGGTGATTCTTCAAGGATCTAGAACTAGAAATACCGTTTGACCCAGCAATCCCGTTACTGGGTATATACCCAAAGGATTATAAAGCATGCTGCTATAAAGACATATGCACACGTATGTTTATTGTGGCACTATTCACAATAGCAAAGACTTGGAACCAACCCAAATGTCCAACAATGATAGACTGGATTAAGAAAATGTGGCACATATACACCATGGAATACTATGCAGCTATAAAAAAGTATGAGTTCATGTCCTTTGCAGGGACATGGATGAAGCTGGAAACCATCAATATCAGCAAAATATCACAAGGACAGAAAACCAAACACCGCATGTTCTCACTCATAAGTGGGAGTTGAACAATGAGAACACATGGACACAGGGAGGGGAGCATCACACACCGGGGCCTGTTGGGGGGTGGGGGGCTGGGGGAGGGATAGTGTTAGGAGAAATACCTAATGTAAATGATGAGTTGATGGGTGCATTAAATCAACATGGCACATGTATATCTATGTAACAAACCTGCACGTTGTACACATGTACCCTAGAACTTAAAGTATAATTTAAAAAAAAGGAATTGTCAAGTTTCTCCATATCCTCCCCAACAGACGGTATGATCTTAGACATTACAACAGGTGCATAGTAGTATCTTATTGTAGTTTTAATTTTTATCTCCTTAATGATTAATGATGTCAAACATATTTTATATGCTAATTTTCCATCTGCATGTATTATTTAAGTGTCTGAAAGTTTTTTGCCCATTTTGGGAGAAATGTGTGTTTTATTATTATTGAGTTTTCAGCATTCTTTATACAGTCTAGTTACAAGTCCTTTATCAGATATGTGATGTGCAATTATTTTTCCCCAGTCTGTGGCTTGTCTTTTCGTTTTTATAATAGTATTTTTTTTTCTTTTTTTAGAGATGGGGTCTCACTGTGTTGGCCAGGCTAGAGTACAGTGGTTATTCACAAGTGTAATCATAGCACACTATAGCCTCAAATTCCTGGGCTCAAGTGATCCTCCCATCTCAGCTTCATGAGTAACTGAGACTACAGGCTCATATCACCATGCTTAGCTATAATAGATTCTTTTGAATTACAAATTTTCTTAACTTTGATGAATCCAGTTTATCAATTTTTTCTTGTTTGTTGTAGTCTTTTTTTTATTTTGGTATTATATCCAATAAATCTTTGCGCAACTCAAGGCCCATAAAATTATCTTATATGTTTTCTTCTAGAAGTTTTACATGTTTATGTTGTACACTTAAGCAGGAAAGATCTAAAATCAACAGGTTCGTAGTAGTATCTTGTTGTAGTTTTAATTTGCATCTCCTTAATGATTAATGATGTCAAATATTTTTTATATGCTAATTTTCTATGATAGATTTGAAGTTATGGCTCAAGTTTTATTTTTGTTTTGTTTTTGCTTTTGCACATGAATATATAATTTTTCCAATACTATTTGTTTTAAAAGATTATCTTTTTTCAAATGAATGGCCTTCACATCTTTGTCAAAAATTGGTTGACTATATAAACATGGGTCTATATTTGGAATCTCTACTCTGTTCTATTGATCTATTTGTCTATCTTTTTTTTTTGAGACAGAGTGTTGCTCGGTCGCCCAGTATGGAGTGCAGTGGTGTGATCTTGGCTCACTGCCTCCTCTGCCTCCCAGGTTCAAGTGATTCTCCTGCTTCAGCTTCCAAAGTACCTGGGATTACAGGCACCCACCACTATGTCTGGCTAATTTTTTGTATTTTTAGTAGAGACAGGGTTTCATGATGTTGGCCAAGCTGGTCTCAAATTCCTGACCTCAGGTGATCCACTGACCTCAGCCTCCCAAAGTGCTGGGATTATAAGTGTGAGATACCACGCCTGGCCCTATTTGTCTATCTTGATACCAATACCAAAATATCTTGATTACTGTAGCTTTATAATGTCATAAAGTCAAATAAGTCCTTCAACTTTCTTCTCTTTTTTCAAAGTTATTTTTGCTATTTTAGATCCTTTGCATTTTTTTATTTTTTTGAGACAGGGTCTTTATTTGTTGCCCAGGCTGAAGTGCAGTGCTGCAATCATAGCTCACTGCAACCTCCATCACCTGGGCTCACGTGATCCTCCCACCTCAGCCTCCCAAGTAGCTGGGACCACAGGTGTGCACCACCATGCCTGGCTAACTTTTTTTATTTTTAGTAGAGATGAGGTCTCACTATGTTGCCCAGGCTGGTCTTGAACTCCTGAGCTCAAGTGATCCTCTTGCCTCAGCCTCCCAAAGTGCTGGGGTTATAGTTGTGAGCCACTGTGCCCAGCCATTCTCTGCATTTTTTACAATTTTAAAATTAGCTCATCCATTTGTAAATACACACACACACAGACACACACACACAAACACAAACACACAGCCTGCTAGGATTTGCATTAGGATTCTCTTAAATATATAGATTAATTTTGAGAGAATTGACATCTTAGCAGTATTGAGTCTTCTAATCTAAGAACATGGTATATCTTCCCATTTATTTGAGTCTTTAATTTCTCTCAGCAATGTTTTGTAGTGTTCAATATATAGGTCTTCCACATATCTTGTAGATTCATCCCTAAGTATTTCCTATATTTTAAGGCTATTATAAAAGATGTTCTTAAATTTTAATTTCTGATTGTTTGTTGCTAATATATAGAAATACAATAGATTCTTACGTATTAATTTTGTATCCTGAAGGCTTACCAAACTCACTACTTATTCCAGTGGGACTGGCAAGAACCTCTAGTATAGTAACGATGAATAAAAGAGATGAGTGCAGACATCCTTGATTTGATTCTGATCTTAGAGGAAAGCATTCAGTCTTTCACCATGAAGTATGCTGTAAACTGTAGGTCTTTCATAAATGCCATTTGAAATTGAAGAAGACACAACTAAATGGAAAGACATCTTATGTTCATGGATTAGAATTAATATTGTTAAAATGTTCATACTACTGAATTCCATATGCAGGTTCAATCCAATCCCTATGAAAGTTTCAACGGCATTCTTTACAGAAATAGGAAAAGCAATTCTAAAATTTGTATGGAACCACAAAAGACCACAAATAGTCAAAGCAATTTAGAGAAAGAAAAACAAAGTTGAAGGCATCACATTTCCTGATTTTTAATTATATTATAAAGGTATGGTAATCAAAACAGTATGGCACTGACATAAAAGACAGACACATAGACAAATGGAACAGAATAGAGAGCCCAGAAATAAACTCAGTCATATATGGTCAACTAATTTTTGACAAGGGTACCAAGAAGACATAATGGGGAAAAGACAGCCTCTTCAATAGATGGTGCTGAAAAAACTAGATTTCCACATGCCAAAAAATGTGGAAACTGGACTCTTATCTTACATTATACAGAAAAAAATCAACTCAAAATGGACAAAGGACCTAAATACAAGAACCAAAACCATAAAATTTCTAAAAGAAAACACAGACGAAAAGCTCCTTGACTTTGGCCTTGGTAATAATTTTGTGGATATCACACAAAAAGCTCAGGCTATAAAAGCAAAAATAAATAAATGGGACTACATCAAACCAAAGAGCTTCTTCACAGCAGAGGAAACAGTCAATAAAAGGAAAAGGCAGCATACAAAATGGGAGAAAATATTTGCAAACCATACATCTGGTATCCAAAATATATAAGAACCTCAAACAATTCAACAGCAAGAAAACAAATAACCCAATTAAAAAATGTGCAAAGGACGGAAAAGACATTTCTTCAAAGAAGACATTAAAATGGTCAACACGTGTATGAAAAGGTGTTCAACATCATTAATCATCAGGGAAATGCAAATCAAAACCACAAGGAGGTATCACCTCACACCTGTTAAGATGGTTATTATCAAAAAGACGAGAGGTAACACATGTTGAGAGTGTGGAGGAAAGGGAACCCTTGTACACTGTTGGTGGGAATGTAGATCAGTACAGCCATTGCGGAAAACAGCATGGAAGTTTCCAAAGAAATTAAAAATAGAAGTACTATATGACCCAGCAATCCTTCTTGTGGGTATATACCCAAATGAAATAAAATCGTCATCTCATAGAAATGTCTGTACCCCCATGTTCATTGCACCATTATTCACAATAGCCATGATATGAAAACAAACTAAAATATCCATCGATCGATGAATGGGTAAAGAAACCATGGTGCACATATATAATGGAATATCATTCATCCTTAAAAAAGGAGATCCTGCCATCTACCACAACATGGATGAACTTGGAAGACATTATGCTAAATGAAATAAGCCAAACACAGAAAGGAAAATATTGCATTATCTCACTTATATGTGGAATCATTAAAAAAGTCAGAAAGATAGAGAATAAAATGGTAGATGGGAAGGAGTAAATAAGGAGATGTACATCCAAGGATACAGTGTTGTAGCTATGTAGCATGAACAAATCTGGAGATCTAATGTAACACATAAGGACTATCACTAATAATATTGTATTATATTTGAGATTTTTGTTAAAAGAATGGATTTTAGGTGCTATTCCCACAAAAGGAAAGGAGTAACTATTTGAGATGATGGATACGTTAATTTGCTTGACTACAGTAACAATTTCACCAAATATGTTTATACCAAACATATTATATACCTTAAATATATACAATAAAAAATCTTAAATAAAAAAATGATCTTCATTGGGCTGAGGAACTCCACTATTGTTCCCAGCACACTGAGTGTTTTAATCAAGATTGAGTGTCGGCTTTTATAAATGTTTTTTTCTGCATCAATTAAGATAATTATAAAGCTTTTCTTTCTCAGCCTGTTAACATGATAAATTATGGTGATTGATTTGGGATGCTTAAACCAATCTTATATTCCTGAGGCATAGTATCCTTTTGGTCATGATATAGTGTCTTTTTTTTTTTTTTTTTTTTTTAGATGGAGTCTCTCTCTGTCACCCAGGCTGGAGTGCAGCGGCGCAATCTCGGCTCACTGCAAGCTCCGCCTCCCGGGTTCACGCCATTCTCCTGCCTCAGCCTCCTGAGTAGCTGGGACTACAGGTGCCCACTACCACGCCGGGCTAATTTTTTTTGTATTTTTAGTAGAGACAGGGTTTCACCGTGTTAGCCAGGATGGTCTCTATCTCCTGACCTTCTGATCCGCCCGCCCTAGCCTCCCAAGGTGCTGGGATTACAGGTGTGAGTCACCACGCCCGGCCTGACATAGTGTTTTCTTTATATATTTTTAAATTCAATCTGCTGGTCTTATAGAATGAATTGGAAAATATTCCCTCCTCTTCAATTTTATGGAAGATTTTATTTAGAATTTGTATTATTTCCTTCTTATGTGTTTGGAAGAATTCCTCAGTGAAGCTGTCTGGACCTGGAGTTTTATTTGTGGAAAGGCTTTAAATACGAATTCAATTTATGTAATATTTGAGGGCTATTCAGGTTATTTATTTCTTCTTGAGTGAACTTTGGTTGTTTTTGTCTTTTGAGGAATTTGTCCATTTCATCTAAGTTATCCAACTTATTGGCACAAAGGTGCTCATAGTACTCCCTTATTATCCTTTTGACATATTTAGAATCTGTGGTGATGTCACCCTTTCATTTTTGGTATTGAAATAATTTATATTTTCTTTATCTTTTTTCCCAAATCTGTCCGGATAGAGATTCGTCAATTTTATTGGTCTGCTCTATGAACCAGCTTTTGTTGTCATTGATTTTCTGTATCACTTTTGTTTTCTGTTTCATTGAATTTTGCTTTCATCTTTATTATTTATTTCTTCTGCTTACTTTACATTTAATTTTCTCTTTTTGTTGTTTCTTAAGGTGAAAGTTAAGGCCCTTGATTAATATAGAGCATTTAGTGCTACAACTTTCCTTCTATATACTATGTAGCAGCATCCTACAAATTTTAATATGTGTATTACCATTTTAATTCCATTCAAAGTATTTTAATTTGTCTTTTGATTTCTTCTTTAGCCCATGGATTGTTTAGAAGTATGTTATTTAGTTTCTAAATATTTGCAGATTTTCCAGAGATCTTTCCATTATTGACTTTTAATTTTATTTCATTGTTGTCAGGAAATATACTTTATATGACTCGAGTCCATTTAAATTTATGAATCCTTGTTTCATGCCCCAGAATATGGTCTGTCTTAGTAAATATTCCGTGTTAGCTGAAATTAATGTGTACTCCGCTGATGTTGGATAAAGTGTTCTACAAATGTCTATTAGATCAAGTTAGCTGACAGTATTGTTCAACTCTTAGATCTTTACTGATTTATGCCTACTCTTTCTATCAACTTCTAATAGAAGGGTGTTGGGATCTCCTACTATCATTGTGGATCTGTCTCTTTTTCCTTGCAGTTCGTTCTATCAGTTTTTGCTTCATGCATGTGTTAGTTTGCTAGGGCTGCCATAATACAGTACTATAGACAATGCGGCTTAAACAAAAAAAAAATGATTTCCTCACAGATATGGCGGCCAGAAATCCAAGATCAAGGTTTCAGCAGGGTTGATGCCTTCTGAGGCTTCTCTCCTTGTCTTGTAGATGGCTGTCTTCTCCCTGTGTCTTCACATGATATTCCCTCTGTACCTTGTCTGTGTCCAAATTCTCTCTTCTTACAACAACACCAGTCATAGTAGATTAGGGCCCACACTAATTTAACATAATTATCTCTTTAAATATCCTATCTCCAAATATAGTCACATTGGAGGTTAGGACTTTATAATATGATTTTGGAAAGGGTACACAATTTAACTCATAACAATGTACTTCAAAGCTCTCTTATTAGTTGTTTAGGATTTCTATGTTCTCCTGATTAACTGACCCCATTTTCATTGTGAAATAACTCACTTTATCTCTAATAATAACCTTTACTCTGAAATCTACTTTATTTTGATTGGCTATGATGTGATATATATTTTTCCATCCTTTTAACCTGTTTGTATCTTACATTTAAAGTGGATTTCTTATAAGCAGCATATAGCTGTTCCCTGCTTTTTTATTCAGTCTGAAAATCTATACTTTTTAATTGGAGTATTTAAATCTTTTATACATTAATGTAATTCTTGATATGATTGAGTTTGAATCCTGGCTATTTGATTTCTACTTGTCCCATTTGGTTTTTTTCTTCCATTTTTTTCTCTTTTTCTGCCTTTTTTGGATTGAGTATTTTCTTTTCTTCTTTTTTAAGAGACAGGGTTTCACTCTGTCACCTGGGCTGGAGTGCAGTGGCACAATCATAGCTCATTATAATGTAACCGCTAACTCATTATAATGTAACATTACCATGTATCCTTCCACCTTAGCTTCTTGTCTAAGGTATTTTGTCACAGCAGCAGGAATAGACTAAGACAACAGCCTACCTTCAAGTGATAGTACACCACCTCACATAGAGAATATGACCCTTATAACAGTACAAACAGTACACTTCCACTTAGCCCCTCCTGGACTTTGTGCTATTGTTCTCGGATATTTTACTGTTTTTTGTTTGTTTGTTTGTTTTTGAGACGGAGTTTTGCTCTGTTGCCCAGGCTGGAGTGCAATGGCACCATCTTATCTCACCGCAACGTCTGCCTCCTGGGTTCAAGCAATTCTCCTGCCTCAGCCTCCCGAGTAGCTGGAATTACAGGCACCTGCTATCACACCTGGCTAATTTTTGTATTTTTAGTAGAGACAGGGTTTCACCATGTTGGCCAGGATGGTCTCAAACTCCCAACCTCATATGATCCACCCACCTCAGCCTCCCAGAGTGCTGGGATTACAGGCGTGAGCCATCATGTCTGGCCTAGATATTTTACTTATGACCCCACAGTAACAATGCATTGTTATTGCTGTTGCTCTAAATGGTTGATTATCTTTAAAGGGATTTAAATAATTTTAAAAAGGCATTATTTTTCACCCACATAATTGCCATTTCCAGTACTTTTCATTGCTTTACGTAGATCCAGATTTCCATCTTGTAACATTTTCTTTCTGCTTGAATAACTTCCTTTAACATTTCTTGTAAGTACAGGTCTGCTGGTGATAAATTCTTTCAGTTTTTGTATTTCCCAGAAAGTATTTATTTCACCTTCATTTTTGAAATATATTTTCAATGGGTGTAGAATTCTAGCTTGACAGATTTTTTCTTTCAGTACTTTAAAGATGTTGTTCCACAATCTCTTAGCTCACATTGTTTATAATTTAAAAAATCTACTGTCATTCCTTGTTCCTCTGTGTAATGTTTCTTCTTCAGCGGTTTTTAAGATTTTCTCATTATCACTTGTTTTGAGCAATTTGACTGTGATGTGCCTTGGTGTATTTTTTCTTTATGTTTCTTGTGTTTGGGTTTGTTGAGTTTCATGGTTATGTGAGTTCATAGTTTTCATCAAATTTGGAAATTTTTCAGATGTTTCTTCAATTTTTTTTCTTTTCTTCCCTTCTCTCCTTAAGGGACTCCAAATATACATACGTTAGGCTGCTTTAAATTATCCCATGACTCACTGATGCTCTTTTTATTTGTTTCTGTCTTTCTTCTTTCTGTGTTTTATTTTGGATAGCTTCTATTGCTACATCTTCAAGTTTACAAATCTGTTCTTCTGCAGTGTCAAAACTGCCATTAATCTCGTGCAGTATATTTTTCACTTCAAACATTATGATTTTCATGTTTGGATGTTTGATTTGAGTATTTTTTAAATATCTTCTATTATTCTGTTTAACATGTTTAATCTTTCTTCTGGCTTTTTGAACATATGGAATTCAGTTACAATTGGTGTTTTAAAGTTTTTGCCTCCTAATTCTGTCATGTGTCACTTCCGGGTCAGTTTTGATTGATTGACTGATTGACTTTTCTCTTTTTAAATTTTTGATACAGGATCTTGCTCTGTTGCCCAGGCTGGAGTATAGTGGCATGATCATGGTTCACATCAGCCTCAACCTCCCAGGCTCAAGTGATCCTCCCACCTCAGCCTCCGAAGTAGCTGAAACTAGAGGCGTGCACCACCATACCCAGCTAATTTTTGTATTTTTTGCAGAGGTGGGGTTTTGCCATGTTGTCCAAGCTGGTCTCAAACTCCTGAGCTCAAAAAATCTGCCCACCTTGGCCTTACAAAGTGCTGGGATTACAGGCATGAGCCACCATGCCCGGCCTTGAATTTTCTCTTCTTTTTTATTTTTATTTTTTAAATTTAATAGAGATAGCATCTCGCTATGTTGCCCAGGTTGGTCTTGAACTACTGGGCTCAAACACCTTGGTCTCCCAAAGTGCTAGGATTTATAGGCATGAGCCACCACACTTGGCCGACTTTTCTCTTCTTTATACATAGGATTTTTCTGCACTTTCACTTGCCTGGTAATTTTTTATTGGATGCTAGACATTGTAAATTTTACCTTTTGGGGGGCCCTGGATAATTTTTATATTCCTATAAATATTCTTTAGCTTTGTTCTTAATGTAGTTAAGTTACTGTGACATAATTTGATCCTTTCAGTTCTTACTTTTAACATTCTTGGCAGAACCCCAGTAGCATTTAGTCAAGAGTTAAATTCCCTTGTTACTGAGGCAAAACCCTTCTGAGTGCTCTACCCAATGCCTCAAGAGTTACAAGATTTTTCTACTGTGGCCGGTGGGGAGATCACTATTCCTGACTATATGTGAACTCTGAGAATGTTTTTCTCTACTCTTTTTGTGACGTTCTTTCCCCAGGCTTGGGTCATTTCCTCACATGCACATGATCAGGACTCAGTACTATGAAGTGCTCTGCTCTCTGGGACTCTGCCCTGCAAACTCTAGCTTCCTTGGCTTCCTTGGCCTCTCAGCTCTGTCTCCTCCTCTCAGAAAGACCTCCAGGGTTAGCCTGGGTTACCCCCCCACCCCCATACTGTGGCCTGGAAACTCTAGGCAGTAAGGCTGGAAACTGTTTAGCTCACCTTGCTTGTTTCCCAGAGATTGCTCCCCTTTTTGCCTAA
Source organism: Nomascus leucogenys (assembly GCF_006542625.1). Taxonomy (NCBI): domain Eukaryota; kingdom Metazoa; phylum Chordata; class Mammalia; order Primates; family Hylobatidae; genus Nomascus; species Nomascus leucogenys. Next base: position 2,366,153 of record NC_044392.1, on the reverse strand, counting down.
TGTCCAATGCCTTGAGAACCATCATTTCATATATAGTTATGCACTGCGTAACGACTTTTGGTCAATGATGGATGCATATGTGACACTGGTCCCAAAAGATTACAATGGAGCTGAAAAATTCCTATCCCCTAGTGATGCCATAGCCATCTGTATTAGTCAGGGTTCTCCAGAGAGACAGAACTAACAGGATATAGGTATATACGAAAGGGAGTTTATTAGGGAGGATTGGCTCACACGATTACAAGGCAAAGTCCCACAGTAGGCTGTCTGCAAGCTGGGGAAGAGAGAAACCAGTAGTGGCTCAGTCTGAGTCTGACAGCCTCAAAACCAGTGCCGCCTTCAGTCAATGTCTGAAGGCCCAAGATCCCCAGCAAGCCACTGGTGCAAGACCCAGAGTCCAAAGGCCAAAGAACCTGGATTCTGATGTCCAATGGCAGGAGGAGCAGAAGAAAGCATCCAGCACAGAAAAAAGAAGGAAGCCAGAAGACTCAGCAAGCAAGGTTATCCCACCTTCTTTCACCTGCTTTGTTCTAGCCGCGCTGGCAGCCCATTGGATGGTGCCCACCCACATTGAGGCTGGGTCTTCCTCTCCCAGTCCACCAACTCAAATGTAAATCTCTGGCAACATCCTCACAGGCACACCCAGAAACAGCGCTTTGCCAGCCATCTAGGCATCCTTCAATCCAATCAAATTGACACCTAATATTAACCATCAAAATGTCATAGTGCAATACATTACTCACATGTTTGTAGTGATGCTGGTGTAAACAGCCTACTGCACTGCCAGTCACATAATAGTCTAGCACATACAATTATGTGCAGTACATAATACTTGATAATTATAATAAACAGCTGTTACTGGTTTATGTCTGCTATGCCATACTTTTTATCATTATTTTAAAGTGTACTCCTTCTACTTATTAAAAAAAAAAGTTAACTGCAAAACAACCTCTGACAGGTCGTTCAGGAGGTATTCCAGAAGAAGACATCGTTAGCATAGGACATGACAGCTCCGTGCATGTTATTACCCCGATAACCTCCCAGTGGGGCGACATGTGGAGATGGAAGACAGTGATATCAATGATCGTGACCCTGTGTGGGCCTAGGCTAATGTATATGTTTGTGTCTTTTTTTTTATTTGTTTGTTTTTGAGATGGAGCCTTGCTCTGTCACCCAGGCTGGAGTGCAATGGAGCGATCTTGGCTCACTGCAACCTGTCTCCCGGGTTCAAGCAATTCTCCTGTCTCAGCCTCCCAAGTAGCTGGGATTACAGATGCCCGCCACCATGCCCAGCTAATTTTTGTATTTTTAGTGGAGACAGGGTTTCACCATGTTGGCCAGGCTGGTCTCAAACTCCTGACCTCAAGCAATCCACCTGACTCGGCCTCCCAAAGTGTTGGGATTACAGGCGTGAGCCACTGCGCCCAGCCCGTGTCTTTGGTTTTAACAAAGAAGTTTAAAAAGTAAAACCTAAGAATAATAATTTAAAAAATACCAAAAGGCTTATAGAATAAGGATATGTGTTTTAAGCTAAGTGTTATTACAGAAGAGCCCAAAAGTTTTTAAAAGTTTAAAAGTTTATAAAGTAAAAAAGTTACAGAAAGCTAAGGTTAATTTATTATTGAAAAAAGAACTTTTTTAATAAATTTAGTGTTGCCTTAGTGTACAGTGTTTATGACGTCTACAGAAGTATACATAATGTCCTACAACTTCACATTCACTCACCACCCACTCAGTGACTCACCCAGAGCAACTTCCAGTCCTGCAAGCTTCACTCGTGGTGAGTGCCCTATAGAAGTAGACCATATTTTAATCTTTTATGCCATATTTTTAGTCTGCCTTTTCTATGTTTAGATATGTTTAAACACAAATACTTACCATTGTGTTACAATTGCCAACAGCATTCAATACAGTAACATTCTGTACAGGAGCCTAGGAGCAACAGGCTGTACCATGTAGCCCAGGTGTGTAGTAAGCTTCGACATCTAGGTCGGTGTAAGTATCCTCTATGATGTTTCTGTAAGGACAAAAAACACCTAAATGTGCATTTCTCAGAATACATCCTCATCATTAAATAATTATCAATAATAACTGTTTTGTCCAGTTTTATTTGTTGTTCCAGGTGAAAGGGTAAATCTGGTTCTTCTCCGTTTTGATTGGAAGATTCTTTCCCTCTGAGCTTAATTTTTTTCTTGCTAAAGTCCACCCTTCATAAATTCTTTGAGCAAAAGTCTGAGATTAGTAAAACCTCAGTCTGTATACATCTGAAAATGTCTTTATTTTGCATTCATCCTTAAATGCTGGTTAATTGAATGTAGAATTTAATTGTTTTTCTGATCACTTTGAAGGTATTGGTCCACTGGCATCTATTGTTGCTGATGAGAAATTGACTTCAGGCAGAACATCATTCATTTATGGATGTTTCATTTCTGATGGCTTTTCAGGTTTTTTTCTTTATTTTTATTGTTTTTCAGTCTCTTCAATATATCTAGAAATGAAATTTTTTATTCTACTCAGAACTCACTGTGCCTTTTCATTCTAGAGGCTCATTTTTCTTCACTTGTAGAAAATCCTTGGCCGGGCGCGGTGGCTCACGCTTGTAATCCCAGCACTTTGGGAGGCCGAGGCGGGCGGATCACGAGGTCAGGAGATCGAGACCATGGTGAAACCCCGTCTCTACTAAAAAATACAAAAAATTAGCTGGGCGTGGTGGCGGGCGCCTGTAGTCCCAGCTACTCGGAGAGGCTGAGGCAGGAGAATGGCGTGAACCCGGGAGGCGGAGCTTGCAGTGAGCCGAGATTGAGCCACTGCACTCCAGCCTGGGCGACAGAGCGATACTCCGTCTCAAAAAAAAAAAAAAAAAAAAAAAAAAATCCTTCATCATTATTTCTTCAAATGGTGCTTCTTCTCCCCTATTTTCTCCTTGTAGAACTACTAATCTAATATAAATTTTGGAACTTCTAATTTTCTCCTCTATGATTTTTATCTTTCATATTTCCCATTACTCTATAATACTGAGCACTCACTATGTGCCAAAAACTATAAACTCATTTAATCCTCATAGCAACACCATGAGGTAGGTAGTATAACATTATAGTATATCTCCATTTTATAGATGAGAAAATTGATACACAAAAAGGTTTAAAAACATACCTGAATCTCTATTGCTATTAATAGTAAGTATCAGAGATTTAATACCAGTTGTGTGGCTTCAGAGCCCATGTTTTTTTTTTTTGTTTGTTTTTTTTTTTTTGAGACAGGCTCACACACTCATCACCCAGGCTGGAGTGCAGTGGTGCAATCTCTTTGCAGCCACGACTTCCCAAGCTCAGGTGATCCTCCCACCTCAACCTCCCAAGTAGCTGGAACTACAGGTATGTGCCACTATGCCCGGCTAATTTTTTGTATTTTTAGTAGAGATGGGGTTTTGCCATTTTGCCCAGGCTGGTCTCCAACTCCTGGGCTCAAGCAATCCACCCGCCTCAGCCTCCCAAATTGCTGGGATTACAGGTGTGAGCCACCATGCCCAGCCCACTGCACTAATATTCTACACTATTATAATTTCATCTCTTTGTGCTGCTTTCTGTGCTGCCTTCTGGGTAATTTCTTCAGATCAATTTGAGTGTACTAATTCTCTCTCTCCGTCTGTGTCTAATCTACTCTTCAAAACATCTATTGCATTTTTAATAGTTCATTTTTGCTGTTTCTATTTGCTTCTTTTTTCATAAGCTCTTCTTCTTGCCTTATATCTTCGATTCCTAATTTTATCTCGTTTAAACATACTTACATTAAATTCTCTCAGGTTGTTCTATAATCCTTATTTTTGGCGTATGCACCACTAAGATCTCCCTTCAAGAAAGAACTTGCTCTTCAGCCACACAAGTGCAGTTGGCTGACTACCTCAAGCTGTTAGTACCATTAGTGCCTTCAAGATCTGCCTCCATTTTTTAGTTAAGGCTATGCTCTTCTTCGGCAGTCCCTAAGCAATAACTTTATGAATATGGCAGGTGCACTATAGTCTCGCTATTTCTGCTCAACAAGGGACTTTCTCTAACAGGGTTATTTGTTCTATAGTCCCCCTTTGTGTTAGCCAACACTTTATCACATTTGCGTCCCATCTAAGGCTCTCTCTGCCCAATCTTGATTCACCCCATTTTGTCTTTTACAGGCATTACCCCTCAATAAACCCCTTGCACTCCTAATCCCGTCTCTGCATTTACTTTCTGGAGGACCCAACTAAAACAGCATGTGAATTTTCCAGGTTATTTCATCTTCTGACTTTCTTTCCTAGCAATCCTTTTCCTCTCATACTTTGTAATGTTTTTTACCATGAGATTATCTTCAGTGGGACTTGTTTCCTATAGAAGTCCTGTGTGCTCTGCATTGTGGAGGAGAACCATAGGTAGTTTCACAAGAAGATCCATTAGTTTAACCAGTTCCAAGACAAACTTCATGTCAATTTCTTAGCTAGGGTTCCCCCAAACATCACTGCCACCATCACACAGTTAATGCAAACTTGTGAACTTAATTCTCACACCCATACTAATGCAGATTGTGATTACAATTGCTTCCAGCTGACTCTTTCCTAGCGCTTTTCTACCTTTTCTAGCTCCACCTGAGCTTTTGAGCACAGCTATATATTTTTAATGTATTTTTTATATTTTACCTAGCATTTCTATTTATTTAGCATAAGAGATAAAAGGAACTACTTTTCCTTCTACAGTACCCCATAGTCAATGAAAGTAAACCCTGGAACCTGTATATATATATATATATATATATATATATATATAGAGAGAGAGAGAGAGAGAGAGAGAGAGGGAAAGAGAGAGAGAGAGAGACATATATATACATATATATTTCTATATAATTTATATTCTTGGTCACTTGGTCATACTATCTATTTTTTAACCTTTTATTTTGAAATAATTATACATTCATAGGAAGCTGCAGAAGACTCCTGAGTACCCTTCACTCAGTTCCCTTCATTCAGGGAATGTACTCAGGAATCTGCATTTAGCAGGTAATCAGAGGACTCAGATGTAGGTGCAGGTTGTTGAGATGCTATCAGTTCCCCATGCATATCCCTTGGACCTTTCCTACCAACTGTTAGCATCCACTCTTAACCAATGACTCTCAGCATTGGTATATAAACACCCTAGTTCCCTTACCCTTCATATGCGTTATTTCTGAGGCATGTTTTGCACCATTTCCCAGAGTGTCCTTGCTAAATTAATGCTTAATAACCCACTGTGGTAGCACTCTTACTGTCTGCCTTCCTTTGCTTCATCACTTCCCAATTCTCTACCCAAATAGTCACTTTCCAAATAAGCTAATTTAACTCCAATCTTTGTGTGGCGGTCTGTATCTGGTCTTCTAAGCTGAGACCAGAAGTGGTCTTAGATCCCAAGGATGGAATCTAGGATTGTAAAATTTGTTGGCCAATGGCAATAAGATCCCATTATTGATGGTCTTTAACATGTTGTAGAGGCCTAGGATGAATTGGGGGACAAGATACAGATACAAGGGGATACGACCATTTATGAAGTCTCTCTAGAATCTAAGAGATGTGGAGGCAATGGTAGTTAAAGAACTGGTGGAGTTTGTTGGTTGTTGTTAAGTACCATTGAAGTACTAAAGGAGGAAAATGACAGGGTCAAATTGGTCAATTACCAGCCTAGGGGATGGTATGAAACCTAGAAAGCCACTATAATAGCATTTTAAAAATCCCCTAATTTCCTACAGCTGGAGGGCAGATAGGTCTGAAAATCATGTCCAGAACCTAATGATGAAAGTAGTAGAAGTGTCCCACTCCCATTTGCTACAGGATAATAGGCTTCCTCCTCTAGCCTGGAAACTATGCAGAGGCCTCCCCTAAGGCAGATGCCTTGCAAAGATGATACTTGCCCTCTTAAAGATCTGCTTCTACATTCTCTTGCATCTTCTAGGTCAATCACTAGGGTTAAATCTCATCACTCAACCATTGAGGAAGTACTATCTCTGCTTAAAGAAACAGGATTTGGGCCAGGCACAATGGCTTATGCCTGTAATCCCAGCACTTTGGGAGGTTGAGGCGGGTGAATCAGGAGTTCAGGACCAGCCTGGCCAATATGGTGAAACCTCATCTCTTCTAAAAATACAAAAATTAGCCGGGTGTGGTGGTGCACACCTGTAGTCCCAGCTACTTGGGAGGCTGAGACAGGAGACTCACTTGAAGCTGGGAGGCAGTGCTTGCAGTGAACCAAGATCGTGCCATTGCACTCCAGCCTGCCTGGGGGACAGAGCGAGACTCCGTCTCAAAAAAAAAAACAGGATTTTTACTAAAAGAACTTCAGGACCTGCCTAATAGGTACCAATAAAAAGCTGGAAGATGTGCCTGGGAATGGATGTTGAGGCTGCTGAGTCAAGAAGGGGAATGGAACACAGGGATGGCGAAGAGAAGAGTTGCTCATATGGAGGAAGTCTCCGAGCCTCTGCATTTACCACCCTGGCAAGAACACTTGGAGCTGGGATGGTTCCGAGGACAAAAGGATCAGCGTCCAATCAGGAGATAGAAACTACACCACTACTTTAAATAGAGATCTAATGTAATGTATTGTTAAGTAGGTATAAAATTATTAAGTAGGTAACTGCAAAGGTAAAAAGAGAATGCTAAGCTGTCACAAAGGTAGCAATGACAAAAGCAGATACCATGCCTACGGCTGGTGAAACAACATAAGAAGTGGAATTATCAAAATTTAGAAGCTTACAAGAGAAGTTCCAAGAAACCAAAACGCAGATCTCTGAGGAGGAACACCAAAGTGTTGGAAACTGGTGCTAGGAAGTGTTGGGAAACTCAAACTGGATTCAGCTGCTGCTAAGGAAAGATGCTGCTGATGCCAGGGTGAAGAAGCGTTGCTAGGGTGATGCTCACAGGAACAGGAAGCTGACAGGAAGTCAATAGGAAGAAGCAAGTCCCTCCTTCCTGCAGCTGCAGCATCAATTCCCTCCTGCCCTCCTCACTGGCAGGCATAACAGGCAGCAACTTGCAATGCTGGAATGTGAATTCCTGAACCCCAGCCCCAGCACTACACAAGTTGATACAGAAGGGTGGCTGTGGCGCTAAGAGGCGACAGCTTAACAACTGACAAGAGTTACAATAAACAATGTAGAAATGCATGAAATGACATAACTGGAGAAATCAGTCAAAAGTTCAGAGGAGAAATGTATTGTCTGAAACCGAAAGACCACCAGCTTAGTAGCTTAGTATGTTTCCAGTACACCTTCACTGGAGCAATAAAGAATGAGCTCCTGAAGGGGCACTGACATCATTGAGCAACTCAGTGGTAGCTGTCCCTTCTATGTTATGTTGTAGCTACTAGGGAACTGGAGTTCCTACTGTCTGTTAACGGTGACAATAGGATTCCAGAACAGCAGAGACCAGGTAGCAGCACTTAACCATCAGACACATAGTGTATGGAATTACCATAATGGGCAGCAAAGTCAGAAAGTCAACCAAGGGGCCCTTACCCACAGAGATCTGTGGAATTGCTAATCTACCCTGAAGTTCCTAAGGGCAAGATCACTGGGTGACTAACAAGGGTATTGCTGCCCAATATAATAAAAACAAGTGCATGTAATGTGAAGACTGAGGTGAGCCATCACAGTGGAAAATCACTATCCCTCGCCCATTTTTCATGCTTAAGCTAGTCCTCAGACGCAGTACCACAGTAACTGTACACAGGAGAACAAAAATATCCAGATATTTCTATAGTTGTGGAATTCAGGGTCCGGACTGACACTGATTCCAGAGGATCCAAATTGCCACTATAGCCCTCCTGTTGAAGTAAGGAGATATGGAGGCAAGATGATAGAGTCTTTGCCAAAGCCCATTTTACAGTGAGTCCAGTGGGTCTTCGCACCCCCCTGTGACCATTTTCCCCATCCTTGAATACTTAATTGGGATTAGTAAACTCAGCAGGCAGTAGAAACCTCACATCAGTTTCTTAATCTGTAAAGAAACTGGTGAGGGTCACCCAATGCAGAGGTGACAACAGTATATACATATAGAATATTTGTTCTATAGTCCCCCTTTGTGTTAGCCAAGACTTTATCACAACTAAGCAGTGGGGTCTGGAGCTTGTCCCTCCTCTTATCTGTTATCCTTTCTACCTCTTCCTCCTCCTTCTTCTCCTCTCTTCTTGTAACAAATCGTGACTTTCCACCACCCAAAGAAGCAGTGACAGAACATGAAACTTAAGTTTATCTGAGCAGGTGCAAGGGTGAACTGTGACACATACTGTCAATGCCCTGCCATTGTCCCTCAAACCTGCCAATGTATTTGCAAGACTTCCGACCACCAGCATCCGCATGGTAGCTAAGGGATCATTTTCCCAGAACTATAGAGAGCTGACTGCACGCATCACAGTTCACAAGGGCCAAGGAATTAAACACTACCAAGGAGCAGCCTCAACACTCAAACATGGTGTATAAATACCCCAGCTCCCTCACCCTTTGGGTGGGATGCTTCTGAGGCATTGATCATTCTGAGGTTTTGTACCATTTCCCAGAGTTTCCCTGCAGGATAAATCTTCAGTTCCCCTTTGTGATAATAGTGCACCCTTATGGGGCTGCCTTCCCTTCCCTGTATCACCTTCCCACTTCCCTATTAGTGTTACTTGTGCTCCCCAAATAAACTATTTTCACTTTAGTCCTTATCTTAAGGTCAGTTCTTGGAAGAACCCATGCTAAGACACATGTGGCTCAAGGACTATGCATTGAGAAGCACTGATTTAAAGAGTGAACTCATTTCTATTTTTTTAAAATATCTCTCTTTCTCCCTCTCTCCCCTGACTCCCCTTCTCCTTCCTCCTACACCCGAGTGTGTGTGTGCACACATGTGCACACATATATAGAATATGTGAAAAAGATCTGAGGATATGATCCAAGTATTAACAATAGTTCTTTCTGAATGGTGGCTTCTTAGTTTTCCTCTCTTTTGTTTTCCTACAGCAGCAACTATGTCTCCAAAAGTATTTTTAATTGGCAATTAGGAGATGATGAGTGGAGTGGTTGGGAGCAGAGCCAGGCTGCAGGGGGCTGATGCTGGCCCAAGAGGATGCACAGGCCACAGGGGGCTGATGGTGGCACAGGAGGATGTGCAGGCTGCAGTGGGCTGGTCCTGGCCCAGGAGGATGTGCAGGCTGCAGTGGGCTGATGCTGGTCTGGGAGGATGTGCAGGCTGCAGTGGGCTGGTGCTAGCACAGGAGGATGTGCAGGCTGCAGTGGGCTGGTCCTGGCCCAGGAGGATGTGCAGGCTGCAGTGGGCTGGTGCTGGCCCAGGAGGATGCACAGGCTGCAATGGGCTGATGGTGGTGCAGGAGGATGTACAGACAATTCTCTCAAGGTGCTGGGCTAGAGACAGGCAAGAAATGAGGTGGTAGCTCAAGGTGGGGCAACTGTAGAGAGTATCATTGTAAGAGGAACTTGAGCCTGTTTCTAGGCTGAGGAAAAGCAGCCGATGACAAGGAAGAAGACAAAAATACAGAGTCAAAAGTGGACTCATTGAAGGAGTCAGGTCCCAGAAGAGGCCTGAGGGCATTCGAGGGGCCCTAGGGGAGGAATCTGTTCTCAACAGAAGGTGAGCTTCATCCTTTGGGACCAGGGAAAGGGGGTGAAGATGAATAACGTTAGAAATGCATTTATTTCAGTCACTTTTTTGTTCAGCCCTCTCCTTCATTTCACAGAGGACTTGAGGTGTTTCTATAGATAAGTTGATAGGTTGGAGGGACTGGAAGTTGAGACATCCCCACGGAGGGGGCTCCACTTCCTCCATGGAGCAGGAGGCAAGGTCCCCCACTGAGAGGAAGCAGGGGTGTCTCTGTGGGGTTACAGGAGCCAGGCAAAGGTTTGGAATAGGGAGGAGGCACTGAGCAACAGAGCCCAGCTTGCCCATTTATAAAGCCTGCTGGGTGGAGCTGACCACTCCAGCCAGGCTGCACAAAGTGGAGTCATCTCCAGCTGCTTGGGCCTCAGGCAAGAATCACAGGAGGAGCCCGGGCCGCTTACTTGTTCTGGTTTTAGATAAGTCGCTTCCCCACTACGAGCCACAGTTTCCTCATCTGCCAATGGGGAGAAACAAGTCAAATCTGGAGATTTGATCCTATTGCGAGGATCAAATCAAATAACACATACGAAGCACCTAGCACAGTGCCTGGCACTCGGAAGTTGTTCAATGTTCCTTCTTTTGCTCCTCTGCCTTCAAGTGGGCTTGAGCAAATGTAACCTGGATAGAAAGGGATGCGGATGTTGTATCTTGTATTGGTGGATGCTGTTACATGCAACAATTTTAAATACAGCCGACTCTCATTATGCTCTGTAGCCCTTAAAGGAGCTACAGCATCAGGCTTCTGTGAGTCTCTGGCCATATTTTCAGCAACCAGTCAATATACAACTTTGTTTAATTTATTTATTTATTTAGAGATAGAGTTTCACTCTATCACCCAGGCTGCAGTGCAGTGGTGCAATCTCAGCTCACTGCAACCTCCGCCTCCTGGGTTCAGGTGATTCTCATGCCTCAACCTCCCAAGTAGCTGGAATTACAGGCACCCACCACCATGCCCAGCTAATTTTTGTTTTTTAGTAGAGATGGGGTTTCACCATGTTGGCCAGGCTGGTCTCAAACTCCTGACCTCAGGTGATCCACCTGCCTCAGCTTCCCAAAGTGCTAGGATTACAGGAGTGAGCCACCGGGCCCAGCCACAACTTTGTTTTATGTGTGTTTCTGCTTAAAGACACCTTACTTAATATATAAATTGTTGATTCATTAGCATTGAACTCACAGCCAACACTACTGTAACTCGTGTCTGAACAAAGCTGATCAAGCACACGTATTTTACCCTTAAGGCACATCACAGCCTTCTTGTGCTTGAGAACACCAGAGAGCACTTCAGCACAATGCTTGGGGCCATTTTAAATAGCAAAATCACCAACAAAAAGCACGAAAAATGAGAACAATTCACACCAAATAAGTCACAAAAAGAGTATTTGTTTACACTACAACAGCTGAGACAAGAAGGCAGGGTGTCCCTTTGTTCAACTTCAGCTGTGAACATATGTGTGGGTAAGTCAAGATTTTCACCTCTGCACATAAGTATGTCCACAAATAATAACAATTGTGCCTCAAGTATTGATTTGAGGATTACAAATAAATTTTAGAAATAGGTGATTTTGCAAATATGGAATCCATAAACAATGAGGATCAATTTTATCTTTATTTTTTCTGACTACAAAAATATGTAAAATAAACAGAGCTATCTAACGTAAAAGTTAAAGGCCCCTCCATAATCCCAGCCCACAGATGAACACAATTAGAATATAGTTCTATAGAATTTTTGTTATGCAAATAATGCCTGTGATTTTGTCTAAGTCTGTGGGTGTCTATGTGTCTATGTGTATTTGGGTCTTTCTTTTCTTTTTCTCACTCAACAATAACTCTTGGATAGCTTTCCAGAAAAAAAAAAATTCCTGATGTTAATTTTTGGAGTATGAATGGAAGCAGATGGCACACGCTGCAGTCGAGATCTCCAAGTCTTAGTTCAGACCACTCAACCACATCAGATGTGGAGAGAGCAATGACTTGCCAGATGTAAAGATAATCAACAGTTTTAGTGTTCTGCATCTTAATGGAGATGGAAAAAGGTCAAGAGAAGAACTGCTCAGAGGATAAAAGTACTGAACACTGGAAAGTAAAGTGAAAGATAAGAGACTGGGTCGGGCACAGTGGCTCACACCTATAATCCCAGCACTCTGGGAGGCCAAGGCGGGCAGATCACTTGAGGTCAGGAGTTTGAGACCAGCCTGGCCAACACGGTGAAACCCCCTCTCTACTAAAAATACAAAAATTAGCTGGGCGTGGTGGCAGGCACCTGTAATCCCAGCTACTTGGGAGGCTGAAGCACGAGAATTGCTTGAGGCTGGGAGGTGGAGGTTGCAGTGAGCCAAGATTGTACCACTTCACTCCAGCCTGGGCAACAGAGCAAGACTCCATCTAAAAAGTAAAAAAAAAAAAAAAAAAAAAGAGACTGTGGCTTTCAGCCAAAGAAAACCACATTCTGTGTCCTTTGGAAGAGATTAGACCTACATATTAAGACTATCTACTGAAAGGATTTAGACAATAGAGTAAAATAGTACCAGAGTCTCTTCTAAAAACAGCTGCAAAATTGGCTGGGCACAGTGGCTCATGCCTGTAATCTCAGCACTTTGGGAGGCAGAGGCAGTTGGATGACCTGAGGTCAGGAGTTTGAGACCAGCCTGACCAATATGGTGAAACCCTGTCTCTACTAAAAATACAGAAATTAGCCAGGCATGGTGGTGTGCGCCTGTAGTCCCAGCTACTAGGGAGGCTGAGACAGGAGAATCACTTGGACCTGGGAGGCAGAGGTTGCAGTGAGCCAAGATCACGCCACTGTGCTCCAGCCAGGGTGACAGAGTGAGACTCTATCTCAAATAAATAAATAATAAAAACAGCTGCAAAATAGTATGGAGAAAGCTGGGCTGCTGCAACAAAAGACCCAAAATACAATGGCTCTTAGAAAATAAGTTTACTTCTCACTCTCTAGTCCATGTCAGGGTGGCTGTACTTCAAGCAGTCATTCAGGAACCCAGGATCCTCCCATATCTTTGCTCCATCAGCCCTTTTGAAGCATTATTGAAGCTGTGTCTCTGGTACATCTGTGTCCCCACTCAAGAGAAGAGAAAATGGAGCATGGAAGGGCAAAAGCCTCATGCCTTAAGGTCTATTTCTATTAATGTTCTATTAGAAAGATCTTAGTCACCAAGTCTCACTCGGCTGCAAGAACAGCTGGGATGTATGATCTCTAGTGGACCAGCCATTCCTCTGACTGCTACTCTATTACATAGAAGAACAGGAGGATGAAGTGTAGTGGACAGCTAGCAATTTCCATCACATCTCCTTTATTTGAGCCTTGGTATCTTCCTCTATAAAACGGGGATAATAATATAAACTAGTTAAGGCTGCTTTGGGACTCAAATCCAATAATATATGTGAGAACGCTTAGCAAGCCCTACTGTGCCTGATAAGAATTTCTCATTGATTTTGCCCTCTGGACTGCCAGCTCCTTGGGAGCAAGGAGCATAGTTTATTCCACCTCCTCACAAAGACCTGCTTGGAGTCAGCATCAGTAAATACATGTTGAATAATGAAGTCACTGTTTCATCCATCATCAAGCCTTTTTTTTTTCATTTCATTTCAAATGCTTCAATAATTTAGACTCTGCCCTGTTCACCTTCCCCACCCCCTCATTAGGGGTGCACGTCAGTATATCAGTTGGGATTCTCTGGGTTGCAAAGTGACAATGCACTACTATTAAACTGGCTTATGCAATAAGATGGACCATCTCACATATCCTGAAGTCCAGACTCTGCATCAGAATAAAAGCTTATCTTCGCTAGGACTCTCTTGGCCTTGCCCTCCCTTCTGTATTTGCTGCATCCTCAGACTGGGAGCAAGATGGCTGCTGCAATTCCAAGCATTGCCACCAAACATATCCCAGCAAAGGGGGCAGACTGTTTTGCAAAGTAAAGAGACCATTTCCTGAATTCGCCTGTCTGCCATAGGCTTCCCTTTTAGTTTTTCAGGCTGGACCTGCCCAAACCATCACGGGCAAGAGGAATGAGACCACCATAACGGACTTGGACCAAACAAGACTCACTCCTGGAAATGGGCTGGGGTCAGCCTTCTTTGGGTCACTTGGAGAAGGGGGCCACCTGAACAAAATCAGGGCTCTGCCCATAAGAAAAAGTCAAGAAATTGCTGTTGCATGAGCAACGAACTATTTTTCTGCCAATGATGGAGATTCTGGGCCAGATGAGGGTGTGATAGAGAAAGTGTTAACAATAGAGAAGTAAACTGAGAGCTTTTTCATAAACTGTACCTCAATGAAGTTTAACACCAATGAACATATTTCTGGAGGAGGCAGAAACTGGTAGCCACCCTCTATGGCTCATTTCTCACACCCCCGTATCCAACCATCACCAAATGTCACCGTGTCTGTACTTGCAATACCCTAGTCTTCTCTCCTTACCCACTGCTGGGGCCCCAGTTTGGGTCTCGCCTCCTGCAGGCACTATGACAACAGCACCTTAGAGGTGCCCAGTCTTTCCTTCCTCCTGCAACCCATGGCGTTGATGCGGTTATTCAGCTACACACCTTTACTGTGTGCTGAGTGCTCTGCATGCGCAGACACATTGGAAAAGTTCCCTGTCTTCTTCACCTTGCAGATGATATAATTATTATCTCCGAGACTTCCTGAAACCCAATCGGACCAGGTCATTCCCTTGCCTGAAAGCCCCATGCCTTCAAGAAATTCTTTACCATGACCCACAATGCCCTCCAGCCCACCCAGGCTCCTTCTCCACCCCACCCCCCAACAGTACAGAATTACTCGAACTTCCTTCACTGCGCCCTCCCCTTTCACGCCTCTATGCTTTTGGACAGGCTGTCTCCTTTGCCTAGAAATCCCTTATCCCTCTCCATCTGGCACACAAGACAAGTTCTCCCATTACTTTTTCTCCCTCTCTCCTGCTCCACCCCTCACCCCCTTACACACACACCACACACACACACACACACACACAAATACAACACTCCAGAACTGTTTGCCAATGGAGGCAGCCTCCCGGGCCAGATGTTAGCCAGGGCTTTCCAAACTTCTCCCCAAGCACTCCTTAAGAAAGTGAAGAGGAAATGGGACCCCAGGGCTTAGGAGTGTGAGGGCCTCGAACTTGCTCTAAGCAAGCAGGGCATTTCAAGAGTTTTATCTTTATATTTTATGCAGAAGTTGTATTCCAAACATACTCTTGTTCGTTTTAATACAAAATATGATTTTTTTCTACATCTTCAAATCGATGATCCAGAAGGATGCTCCTTGTTTATCTGTTGTGCTCTCAAATTAGCAGCTCCGCCTCGCCGCGGGGACCCTAAGCGAGACCTGGATGCAGTTCCAAGTACACCCCCCGAAGGAACAGCGGGGCTTCGCTTCCCCGGGAGCTGGAGGATGGTGGGGGCGGGGCGGGGCGGGGCGGGGGGGGGGTGTCAACCGGCTGGTGGCCCCGCCCCGCCCCCGCCCGCTGCGGGGGCGGAGTTGCTTGGGTCCCGCCCACGGGGGCGGGGAGGCAGCCGCGGCCACCGGCAGCTCCGATTCGGCTGGTTCCGGGTTGAGAGGCTGCGCTGGACCGAAGCGGTGGCTGCTAAGCCCGCGGGGGTAAGGGGTCGCGCTGGGCCAGGGTTTGGGGCCGGGATCCGGCAGCGGAGCGGGCCGGCACCCCTCCTCTTCTCTGCCGGTCACAGCCAATGTACGGCTCGGCCTGGCTGCCCCCTCCCTCAGGATTCCCCATCCCCAGCTTCTCGCCCTCCCCGCACCGCCCCCACCCCGGGATTTCGACCCCCTCAAGGGCTCCACCCCGCTCCGGGATCCCCTTCTCCCAGCTCCTATCCCTTAGGACTGCCCCGCCCCCTAGAACCTCCCCGCCAGGATCTCCGTCCCTCAGCCGCTCACAGCCTCCTCCCAGCGCCCATCGCCTTGAGCTTCCCACTACCTCTAGACCGCCCTCCCGGGCTGGCGTCCCAGGGAGTCTCAGCCGCGCACCCCTTCCTCGCGTTACCCTCCTTCCGGACACCACCCCCTCCCTTCTCCGGTAGCTCCTACCCCTGCCTGTGCGGGCCTCGTCCCCGCGCCCAGCCCTCGGTGCTGCCTCCGACAGCGCCGCGCTCTCTCAGCCGCCCCCCTGCCCCTCGGGCCCCCCTCTCTGCTGCCCCCGGCGCCATGGCGTGCAGCCTCAAGGACGAGCTGCTGTGCTCCATCTGCCTGAGCATCTACCAGGACCCGGTGAGCCTGGGCTGCGAGCACTACTTCTGCCGCCGCTGCATCACCGAGCACTGGGTGCGGCAGGAGGCGCAGGGCGCCCGCGACTGCCCGGAGTGCCGGCGCACGTTCGCCGAGCCCGCGCTGGCGCCCAGCCTCAAGCTGGCCAACATCGTGGAGCGCTACAGCGCCTTCCCGCTGGACGCCATCCTCAACGCGCGCCGCGCCGCGCGACCCTGCCAGGCGCACGACAAGGTCAAGCTCTTCTGCCTCACGGACCGCGCGCTGCTCTGCTTCTTCTGCGACGAGCCTGCGCTGCACGAGCAGCATCAGGTCACTGGCATCGACGACGCCTTCGAGGAGCTGCAGGTGCGCTGCCGGGCCGGCCTGGGGCAGGGGCGGGGCCGGGCTGGAGGTGGGGCCGGGCCGGGGGTGGGGTCAGGGCTGGACCGCGGGCCGGACCCAGTCAGAATGGTCCCGGGGCGGGGCCGCCGGCAGGGTCAGGGCCCTATCAGGAGTAACGCGGGGCAGGGAGGGGCGGGGCCGTGGGGGCGGGACCTTGGGCAGTCCGGACCCGGCGGGATCTCAGACAGACCTGGAGTACGGGCTGGTCCGCGGTTAGGGAGAAGCCGGGGATGCGGTTGGGACGGCGGAAACAAGTGAGATCAGAACTGGACCAGATACTGGGCTGGGGCAGGGTTGCGGACGAAGCGGAATCAGAGTTGGGCAAAGGCAGGGCCACTGTCAGACTGAGGGCGAGGCCGCCAGGATGGGTCTGTATTAAACCGGGTAGCTGAGCTCTGGCAGGCTGGGGGTTCTGTGGGGGCGGAGACTGGATCAGATGTGCATCAGGACTAAGGGGAGTACGGGGGCTAGAATGTGCTGGACAGGTAAGGGTGAAACCTAATAGAGGGGTATAAGTTAGGGTGCCAAACTGCTGAGAGGGCAGGTTTGAGTGCCGAGGGTTAGGCCAAGGTGTATGAGGGGTTAAGACTGAGATCAGGTCCAGATATTCTACAACAAGTTTAGGTTTAAGCCAGAGTAGAGGCCAGGTTGAGTGGGGCCAGGACTTAAAGGTAAAGATTTGGAGAATAAGGCCCAGATGTAAGGTGATTCAAGAAGGGAGGGGCTAGACCTCTAGGAGTCTCTAGGGGTTTTTGATGACCTCTTCGGCTCTGTCCCCCACAACAGGACTTTTGAAGACTAAGTGAAAAGGTACATGCAGAGTGACCTGAAGTATAGTTGGCACAGAACTCTAATCGGTCTCCCTTAAGACTTCCTGTCTTCACTGACAAACTCCTACTCAACTTTTAAGGCCTTGCTCAAATGTCCTCTCTATGAAGCCTTCTCCAAGCTCCACTGGTCAAAAAAAAAAGCACTAGAACTGCATTTCCCCAAATGCTGTCTATTAATAAGTATGGGACATGTAGTATATTTTTTATACCCACCCCCTTGGAGAATTTTCAGTGTGCATTTGCATATTAAAAGCTTAGAGAAATCTTGTTGCAAATAAATCTATTTTACTGTGTTTAATAAAATGGTTCCCAAGCTTATTTGGGCCTGGAATCCTTTTTTCAAGCTAAGTCACTTAAATCCAGCAGTCCCATGTTCCTGGCTTTGGGATACTAGTCAAGCACGTAGTTCTCTAAGGCCATAGACAGAATCTTATTTCTCCTATCTATGGCCCCAAGGCCTGGTGCAAGGCCTGGCCCACAGTACACACCAGTATAAGGCTGAATGAATGAATGAAAGAATGACCAACCCTGGCCTAAGCTGGACCAGACTGTGGAGTGTTTGGAAGCAGAAGGTCTTTGCCTCAAACATTTTATGAAAATGGAGTGGGCTAACTTGGGAGGTAATGAGCTCTCTGGCCTCGAGATACTCAAACAGAAACTAAATAACTACTTTCCCCTGTATTGTAGGGGCTCCCAACCCCTCCACACACTAGTCTTTGAGTAGGCCTGCACCCAGCAGATGCCCATGGGCCTCAGGAGAAATGGCCCCTGTTCACCATCGCCCCTTCCCTGTCCCTTTTATCTCGAAACTACAACTGACTCCCTTCCAGTCTAGCTGTCTGAGGATGAAGGCCCCATCAGAGGGTGAGCAAGGGCCTGGGCCTCTGCAAGCCTGCACAAGGCTTGGCCCTCCACCCCCAGAGCCGTCGTGCTAGGTGCTGCTGCTGTCCCTCTCCCCATCTATGGAGTCACATAAGCAGGAAGGGTTTGAAGGGACTCTGTCTGAAACCATCTGTCCAACCTCTTCATCATGTAGGGGTGGAAAGTGAGGCCTGGAGAAGTGATGTGACTTGCCCAAGGCCACACTTCCAGACAGTGAGAGAGCCAGGGCTATAGGGCACAGCCTGACCCAGATCCCTCTTCTCTGATCTCTCCCCTCCTTGTCTGACCTTCTAGCCTCTGCGTCAGAGCCTTGGTTCTCCTGTCTGCAAACCAGGAAATCCAAATTACTGTATGTTGGGCTTCTGTACTCTATCCCATGACCTGGGGGACACAGGAGAAATTGAACATGTATTACCTACAAATATTATTGAAATGCTTCATTATTGGGTGAAAAGTAAAACAGGATTGCCACTTGCTTACTCTCTAGCGCACTGTCCTGGGGTTGGACACACTTGGGTTCCCAACCTGCTGTGGGCACTGTGTGCACCTTGGTGAGTCACTTCATGTAAACGTTGATGCCCTGTCTGTACAATGGGGTGGGGATGCTTCCTTCCTACCAGGACTTTTGTGAGACTGACCTGGGATTAACCTGCTATTTGAGGTTCGAAGGCACACAGTACGGGCTGGAATAACATACAGCCCACCTTTTCTGTTTCTGCCTGTGAGAGCTCATGTGCCCAGCTGAGTGAATGCCCAGACTCTCCTCTCTGGCCCGAGAAGGAGGCCTTGCTTTATAGTATGTCCTCTGGGCCTGGCAATTTGGTGGCAGAGAAATCTGCCTCCCATCCAGAGAGGATGCGCTGCTGGGCGAGATTCAAGGCACCCTCCACCCCACCTGCCTCTCCCTCCACATGGGGAAGGCAAGGCTTATTGGCTATTTATGCAGCAGAAATAAGGCTGAACCCACCCTCACATCCCCTTCTCTCCCAGCAGCTGATGGAGCTGGGGCCCTTCTCCTGCAGAATTACAGACACAGAGCCATGCAGATCATCTGGTGCCACATCCACTTGACAGATGGGGAAACAGGAGAGGGAGAAGGAGGAAGGGGATGTGCCCAAGGCCTGGAAGCCAGAGGACGCTGGGCCTATACTCACCTGGAGTCTCCCAACACCCTACCTAGCAGTTGGCCTGGAGCTTTTACACTTATTATAAATCCTTGAGGCATCAGAGCAGAGAAATTAAGAGCCCTGCTTTGTACTCAGGTAATCTCAATCCTGGCTCTACCATTTACTGTGTGACTTCGGGAAGATTAGTTACCATCTCTGAGCCTCGGGTCCTTCATGGACAGCATGGAAGTAATTATATTAGGATTAAACAAGATGATGTTTATAAAAACTTAGTACTGCACTCGGCACCTAACTGCACTCAATAAATGACAGCTATAGTAGGTTACATCGTGCTCGGCACTACCGACATTTGGGGCTAGATAACTGTTGTGCAGGGCCATCTTGTGTGTTATAGGAAGTCTGGCAGCATCCCTGGCCTCTACCCACTAGATGCCAGTAGCAAACTCCACCCACCCCCCAAGTTGTGACAATCAAAACCATCTCCAAGCATTAACACATGTCTCCTAGAGTCAAAATCACCTCTAGTTGAGAAACCTGACCTAAAGAAGTCCTACTCAACTTTAAAACTTCAGGTCAAATATCACCTCCTCTGTGAAGCCTTCCCTGACCTATTAAGCACAATTGCTTTGTACTCCAGATTCCATCACAGGGGTCAGATCCTGACATGCTGTGTGTCCTTGGTCACATCACTTTTCTTCTCTAAGGCTCCTTCTCTAAGGTTCATCTATAACACGAGGATATGACATTCCAGGGAAGGGTGTTGTGAGGGTTAGGGATCCTTTATCAGAAGTGCCTAGTACTGTGCCTGGCACAGTGGGCACCCAAAACTCTTTTTAAATATCTTTATTCTGATTATAAAATTAACATAAGAAGCAGAGCTGTATAATGTAAAATTTAAAGTCTCCCCCCATAATCATACCCCATGAAACATGGCAGAAGCTACTATATAGTTCTAAGGATTTTTATGTAACTGTGGGTGTGCATGTGCATGTGTGTGCATGTGTGTGTGTGCGTGTGTGCTGTGTGTGTGCATGTGTGTGCATGTGTGTGTGCGTACGTGTGTGCATGTGTGTGTGTGCGTACATGTGTGCGTGTGTGTGTGTGCGTGTGTGTGTGTGCATGTGTATGTGTGTTGGTGTCTTCCTCCCCACCTCCCCTGCTGAGCACCTGGACCACTGAGCAAAGTGGAGGGACGGAGCCCATTCCCAGAGCTCAGGGCTTCTCAGCCAATACTCACTGAGCCCGGTCTGAATGCCTGGGACTGCACTGAGAGCTTTTCTTGCATTACCTCATTTAATCTTCATAGCACCCTGTGGGATGGTACTGTTATCTATTTCTTTTACTGATGAAGAAACAGACTCAGAGGAATTAAGTGACTCATTTGGTCACCCAGCTGGTAAATGGCAGGCCTAGCATTTGAAGCCAGTCTGACTAGGCCACATATCGTCCCTTAGCTACCTCTGAGGGCTGGGTAATTGTCTCCCAGCCACCCTGCCTGTCCTGTATTGACAGGGCTAGGCCATCTGTGCCAGCTGATGCCCCAAGGGCAGGTGGTTGGGACGTCATCTTGGTCAGAGCAGGCGTGGCATCCGGCTCTCTGGCCATCTCAGGTTCCTAACCCCCAGAGAAGGGATCCGATTCAGTCTCAGCCGCCCCCTCCAGGCCTCATGTGACCATTGGAGCCCTTCCCAAGGCTTCCTTCATGCCAGAGAAGACAGCAGTGGATCAGCCTCGGACACAAGCCCTGGCAGCCGGGGTATGGTGATCCAGTGACACCAAGGCAGCCACCCAAGGAGGGAGCGGGGCTGGGGGCCAGGTTCAAATCCCAGCTCTGGTTTCTTCCAGGAGAGGGGGTGACACCCTCTTACCCAATCTGAGAAATGGAAGTAAAAACTAGCCCTCCTGCTTTATGTATAAAGAGAGAGAATGAGTTGCTAAATATCCAAAGAAATGAGAGATTCAGAGGCACTTTATTTTGTAGCATAGACAGGAAGGCAGCTGGGTTGTCTGTGTTGTGGGGAAGTGGCTCTGCTGTTACTTTTCCAAGGAGAGGGCAGGATTTCTATGCCAACAGCAGCCTCTGTGAGGGCAAAGCTGGCTGTGGGTCAAACTCAGAGCTGGCCGCTGGCATCTCCACATCCCTCCGCACAGGTGTCTGGGCAGCCAGGATACCTTGGCTGAGCACGGGCCACAGTGTAGAAACTTAGGGCCGACATTGGGGACCCCAAGATGTTTATTTTATAGAAAGAAAAGAGACCTGGTAGGGACTAACAATGATGAAACAACGACTCTAAAAAGTTATAGCCCAAGTTTTGGGGACACTAAGTTATGGGGGACTTACTGTGTGCCAGCTGCTGTGTTATGGGCATTTGATCCTCACAAGGATTTTTTCGTTCCCTACTCCCTGAGTGGGACTGAGATCAGTACCATGTCACAGATGAAGAAAACGAGGCTGAGAGACTCAGTAACCTTCCCAAGATCACACTTCAAGTAGGAGGAAGAGCTGAGATTCAAACTGGTCTTTCTGACTCAGAATTCACCCTCCTTCCCAACACGCCAACTGTCCCAGGGAGCACCCAGATGGGGAGGAACCTGAGAAACCATCTAGTTGACAGGCTCCCCACTTCGCAGATGGGGAGACCCCCTTGCCCAGGGTGAGATCAGAGCTCAGTTCTCCCGACTCTCAGTCCAGTGTTGTTTTCCCAGTGCCATTTACCTTCCTGATCCCCATCTCTGCTTGAACACTCAGAGTGGATGATGAGGATTTGGAGGTGAGTTCTGTCTTGGATTCAGGGATTCATTTAATAATTTCTGGGCCGGGCACAGTGGCCCACGCCTGTAATCCCAGCACTTCAGGAGGCCAAGGCAGGCGGATCACCTGAGTTTGAGATCAGCCTGGCCAACATGATGAAACCCCCGTCTCTACTAAAAATACAAAAAAAAAAATTAGCTGGCCATTCGTGGCACGCGCCTGTAATCCCAGCTACTCGGGAGGCTGAGGCATGAGAATCGCTTGAACCCGGGAGGCAGAGGTTGCAGTGAGCCGAGATCATTCCACTACACTCCAGCCTGGGTGACAGAGCAAGACTCCATCTTAAAAAAAATACATATACATACACATATACATATACATCATATGCATATACATATACGTGTGTGTGTACATATATATATAGTGTGTGTACATATATATGTACACAAACACGTAATTCCTTTAGTCAGTATCTGTGCCATGGCTACAGAGGGCCAGCCCTGTGTTGGGCCCAGGAGAGAACTATACAAGACCGGGCCCTCTGTGGTCCTGAGAGATAGGCCCATAAACTGGTAGGTTGCTGTAACTGAAGCTTGCTCTGTTGAGCTGAATCCTAAAAGATATGCTGAGTGCTTCAGGCCAGGGAGCAGAAAGAAAGATGTTATGGAGAGAGGGAATAAAAACATGCACAGCCTGGTGCAGATTGTTCCAAGGACCGGGTTCAAGGCTTTGACAGGCAGGCACGCTCTCCTTCTCTCTCTCTCCCCCAGCCTGCCTCTCATTTAATTCTAACAGTAACCCTATGAGATGGATCTCATTGCCCCATTTTATAAGTGGAGAAACTGAGGCTCAGAAACTATGCCTGGCTGGGCACAGTAGCTCACACCTGTAATTCCAGTACTTTGAGAGGTCAAGGCAGGAGGATTGCTTGAGCCCAGAAGTTCGAGACCAGTCTGGGCAACATGGCAAAACCCTATCTCTACAAAAAATACAAAAAAATTAGCCAGGCATGGTTTCATGCACCTGTAGTCCCAGCTATTTGGGAGGCTGAGGTGGAAGGATCACTTGAGCCCAGGAGGTTGAAACTGCAGTGGGCTGTGATGGTGCCACTGCACTCCAGCCAGCCTGGGCAACAGAGTGAGACCCTGTCTCAAAAAACCAAAAAGGAAAAACAGAAACTGTGCCTAAGGGCCTGGAAAGGGAGAAGGGAGAAGCAGGGGGAGGAAGAAAGGGGGAAAAAGAATATAAATGTATTTACTACCTCTGAATTGTACACTTAAAAATGGTAAAGATGATAAGTTATATACGTATATTTTACCTCAATAAATTTTTTTTAAAAAAGAGGCTGAGCACAGCGGCTTATGCTTCTAATCCCAGCTCTTGGGAGGCCAAGGCGGGAGGATCATTTGAGGCCAGAAGCTAGGAGTTCGAGACCATCCTGGGCAACACAGAGAGACCCCATCTCTACAATAAATTTTTAAAAATTATCCAGGCATGGTGCATGCCTGTGGTGCTAGATACTTGGGAGGTTGAGGCAGGAGGATTACTTGAGCCCCAGGAGTTTGAGGCTATAGTGAGCTATGATTGCACCACTGCACTTCAGCCTAGGTGACAGAGTGAGCCCTTGTCTCTAAAAAAATTTTTTTTTAATTAGGGGAAAAAAGAAAAGAAAGAAACTGTGCTTAAGGTCAGAAAACCACTATGTGTCTCTGAAGCTGAAACTTGAACTCAGGCTATCTGAGTGTGACCAGGGACAGGCATGGAGGTGAGCACACATTCAGGTGGTTCGTTGTGGCTGGAGGGGAGGGTGTGGCAGGAGGAGGTAAGAATGGAAGAGCAAGGCTTGACCAGCTCAGGAAGGGCTTTGAATGCTTGAATGTGCACACACATGCACACACACATGTACACACATACACATGCATGCACATACAAACTCACACACACACATGCATGCACCCACTGAGCTTGATCCTTAACATGCTAGGAAGCCAGAAACAGATGTGAGCAGGCAAGTGTAGCCCGGCCAGGTCTGCATGATGGACCAAGCACTCTGGAGCAGTGTGCCAGGGGAGCTGGTGGGAGACCCTAGAAGCAGGGAGTGGCCAGATGTTGCCAGAGATTGTGTGGTTCGGAAGTGCGCAAGGAGGGTTGGGGCTCGAAGATATAGAAGAACTCCGGTCTGTTGGGAGGACCAGGAGCATCCGGTTCTAGGTGTAGATGAGGGATTGGGGCTGGGGGAGGAAAGGGAGAGGCGAGTTCAAGTTTGTCACGGTCAGGTTTCTGGCATCCTCGGGTCAGAGAGGGAAAGAGACAGCAGTATCCAGGCATGGAGAAGAGGAGAGGCTTGAGCACCTACTGTGTGCAGCACCGTGCTGGGCCATGTCATCGGTGCCATCTCACTTGGCCTTCATCACAACACTGTGAAAGCTTGTGGAGGTCAGCCCTGAGCGCAAGTCATACGGTCAGGATTTGAACACAGGCTTATCTGATGAAGAGTCCCTGAAGCCAGAGCTGAGATGGCTTTCCACAGCTGCTTCGTCCCCCGGGCCAGAAGGAGGGATGGCCTCACAGCAGGAGAGATCTGGCCTTGGGAACATTTGAGCCCTGCCTCTCTGTGCCCCTCAACTCCTCTGCTGCCCTAGTCCTGGCTTCTTCATACCAATAAAGAACCCCAGAGCCTCAAAGCTGGCCTATTTGTATAACTGTGTGCTCAGGGCTGCGCAGACTCCACAGCCCCACCCTCTGAGGTGTGTCCTCCCCACTCACCTCATCCTGCCCTGCCCACCCCCGCTCCGATGGGGCCCTGTGGAATCCAACTCTCCCAAGCTGACATTCAAGGCCTCCTCCAGTGCCCACCCCTACCCTAGCTAGCTCCAACTGGCCTTTCCAGCTTGGGACTCCACCCACCTGTCACATGCCTGGCTGCAGCCATCCTCAACCACCCCCACTTCCTGCACACGTGAGGGTGGGCCCCTACCCAACCTGTTCTCCCCACCTGCAATGCCCTGGCCCATCCTGGAGACTTGAAGGAACCCTGGCCATCTATCTT
The DNA here is from genome assembly GCF_006542625.1 of Nomascus leucogenys. Lineage (NCBI taxonomy): Eukaryota > Metazoa > Chordata > Mammalia > Primates > Hylobatidae > Nomascus > Nomascus leucogenys. The sequence continues at coordinate 2,341,245 of NC_044392.1, read as the reverse complement.
CCTTTGTCCTTCCATCAGAAACAAACTCCTTCCTTGAAGCTCCCCCAGTTCTGAGTCCCAACTTTACATATAGTTACTATGATGATAATGACAACTCAGATTGATCGAGCTCACCCTGTACGTCATGTCAGGTCATGAATTAAGTCATTTCATTCCCAGAGCAAGCCTATGGAGCAGGTGCTGTTAGGCCTTAGTTAGTAGATTAGAGGCCCGGCGCCATGGCTGATGCCTGTAATCCCAGCACTTTGGGAGGCCAAGGTAGGCGGATCACTTGAGGTCAGGAGTTCAAGACCAGCCTGGCCAACATGGTGAAACCCCATCTCTACTAAAAATACAAAAATTAGCCAGGCGTGGTGGCGGGCGCCTATAATCCCAGCTACTCAGGATGCTGAGGCAGGAGTATCACTTGAACCTGGGAGGCAGAGGTTGTAGTGAGCCAAGATCGCACCACTACACCCCAGCCTGGGTTACAGAGCGAGATTCTGTCTCAAAAAAAATAAAAATAAAAATAAGACCTTACTTTACAGATTTGGAAACCAAGGTTTCCAAAGGGAGGGCGCTGTGAGCACAGCCAGGTGTTGTCAGCTGTACTGGATCCTAGCAGGCCCTCCATGTTTATCCTGTTCTTCTTTGTATTTTACCTATTCAAGTTTCTTCCTCCTCGACTAACTGCAGATTCTTCAAGGACCATGTATAGGCCCACCCCTGGAGCGGCCAGCACAAAGCCTGACACTCACTGGGTACTCAGAAATTTTTGCTGCATTGATTTGCATGGGAGGTAGGGAGGCCAAGAGATTCTGAACATGGATTTTCGGAGCCACTGAGACCCTCCCCTCTGCCTCTTACTAGCTGTGTGAACTTAGGCAAGCTGCCTAACCTCACTTAGCCTCAGTTTCCCCCTCTGTGAGATGGACGCCATAAAGACACTACTAGCCTTGTGGATTGTTGTGAGAATTAGGTGACAAGATGCCTGTGAAATTCAAACCCAAACCACACCCGCCTCCGGCCCCTCTGGTTCTGGGTCTCTGCCTTTACGTGTCCTTCCTCAGGGTTAAGCTGTATCACTTGGGAGTTTATCAGGCTCCAGTTTCCTGTGTGACCTCTCTGCTGGAGTAAAATTTCCAGTTTGTTCTCCTCTGTCAAGCTGTGTGGCCGTGGGCCAGTCGGTCCCTTCCCTTGGGCCTGTGTTTCCTGTCCTGGCAATCCAAGGGGTTGGACCAGATGGTCCCTGCAGCCTCTTCCTGCTCTGGCCATCTGAGAAGGGAAGGAGGGGCCAACTGGACACAGTGAGGGATGAAGACACAAAGAAGTGACTGGGAAGCCGCATACGGGACACAGTGACTGCTTTGTCTCCTGAGCACCCAGGGTGTGCCCGGCTCTGTGCCCTGTGAGGCCGAACACTTCTTACCATTGTCTCATTTTACCTTCCCAACCCTAGGAGATATGATTATCCCCATTTTTCAGACAAGGCACTGGGGCACAGAGAGGTTAGGTGACATCCTAGGGTCACACAGCCCGATGGGTGGTAGAGCCAGTCTTCTAACCAAGGTAGAGCCAGTCTTCTAACTAATCTCCAACGTGCTGGACAGGGAGGGGTGACACAGCTCAGGCAGCCTTCTAAGTCCTACCTTCTGGACTCTAGGGTTTGGTTTTCCCAAGTTAGCTGTTCCTTTGGGCTCTGCACCAAGCCCACCCAGGGAACTCTGCCTGCTGGGGGCCTTCTCTCCCCTCCCACCCTTTCAGAGGTGAACTCTGACCCAGCCTAGCCTCATCCCTGGGCAGGGACATCCTGAAGACTCAGCAAGGCCAGGGGTGTGTGGCCCTGTCCCAGATACTGAGATTGTGAAAATCTCCCCTTTCCACAGTCCTTGCCCTCAAGAGCCCACAATCTAGTAGGGGAGTTTTTTTTTTTTTTTTAAAGATGGGGTCTCGCTCTGTCACCCAAGCTGGAATGTACAATCTAGTAGGGAAGATTTTTTTTTTTAAAGAGACTGGACTGTGTCACCCAGGCTGGAGTGCAGTGACACGATCTTGGCTCACTGCAACCTCCTGGGTTAAAGCAATTCTCGCGCCTCAGCCTCCCAAGTAGCTAGGATTACAGGCACCCGCCACCATGCCCAGCTAATTTTTGTATTTTTAGTAGAGATGGGGTTTTGCCATGTTGGCCAGGCTGGTTTTGAACTTCTGACCTCAGGTGATGCACCTGCCTCAGCCTCCCAAAGGGTTTGGATTACAGGTGTGAGCCACTGCGCCCGGCCTAGTAGGGGAGATTGACAGGTAACCTTGCAATTAAAATGCAGTGTGTGCCATCTGGGTACAAGTGTGGGACACTGTGCATGCAGAGTTTGAGACATGGACTCCCAGGGGAGGTGACATTTGATCTGAGTCTTGAGAGATGTGTAAAGGCCTGGAGAGCTCTGCGAGCGGCTCAGTGTGCCTGGAGCACTACTGTCCACTAGAACTCTCTGGGAGAACAGGCAGTTCTGTGTCTGCACTGTGTGATACAGCAGCCCAGGTGGCTGGCAAGCACTTGAAATGTGGCCAGTGCAACCGAGGAGCTGAGTTTTCCATTTTATTTCATTTTAATTAATTGCAATTTAAATAGCCACGTGTGTCGTATTGAACAGCACACGTCTGGACCAAGAGCTAGGACTGGAGAAAAAAAGGTTGGGGCCAGCAGTGAAGAGCCTTGAATGTCGCCCTAAGGCTTTGTGCCTTTCTTCTCAGACAGTGTGGAACTCTGCGGACTGGCACAATGGGGAGAGTGAGAAGGGGACGCATTTATAGATCTGCCCTTTAGAACAATCACTGCAGCTGCTGTGCAGGGTACTTGGAGCAGCAGGAGCGCTAGAGGCAGGGAGGAGCCTGGGGCCACAGCCCAGAAAAGAAGTGATGAAAACCGAACCAGAGGCAGCACGAAAAGGGAGGAGAGAACAAATTCCAGACCAAACCTGGGACTAGATTGGTTTGGAGGCAGTAGGAATCAAGGATGACTCTCACTCCGAGGTTTCTGGCTGGGATGGAGTTGGGGGAGGGGTGCCCTTCACTGAGATGGGGAATATGGGGAGAGGAGCAAGTTGGGGATCTCCGAACACGATCGCAGCATTCCCTGTAAGTGTCTGTGTCCCTGACTGTCACCCCAACACATGCACACCTCGTGGCATCATGTTGAGGACTCACCCCTCATCTCTCCCCATCCCTGACCAGCACCATGTGAGGCCCAAGGTCTCACCACACGTTTGTGGAATGGGCAAATGAGTGTTCCGATTCTCCCAGGATCCAGGAGGAAGGAGCAACCCGCCGTCCTTATTCCCTGACTCCAGAATCAGGGAGGAAACGTCCAGGTTTCTCGAGCGCCCTGGGCAATGTGAGGAGCGCAGACTCCAAGGCAATTTCTCAGAAATCCCGAAGAGCTGCCTGGGTGCTGGGTCTTCTGTGGACCCATGGGGACCACCAGGGGGAGAACTGTAGCACTCAGCCCATCTCCTCAACATCTGCCTCTCAGCCACTGTGTCCCAGGTCGGATAGCCCAAGGCTGGCAGAGGCACCTGAGGAGCGGTCTTTCTACTCTCTTAGGCAAACGAGATTCCTCTGCCCCGAGGACTGTGTCCGCTCAAGCTGCACACGAATGCTAGGAATGACTTTCAGCTCTTAGTAACAGAGCCCTGGCTGAAGTAGCTGCAGTCAGATGGGGTGCGTTTCTCTCTCATGTGAGACAAGGCTCTAGGAAAGGACTCCGGGTGGGGTGTGCTGCAGCAGGTCGCACTGGCTCCTGAGAGCTGATTGTGCGTATCTCATCCCAGTGCCAAGTCAACTACTACTTCACACGGATAGCTTGAAATCCACTGAGCGGGAACATTTATGCCATGGAAATTGGCACTGTTGGGGCTTTAAAAAAAAAAAAAGTTAGGCCAGGCGCGGTGGCTCACGCTTGTAATCCCAGCACTTTGGGAGGCCGAGGCAGGCGGATCACGAGGTCAGGAGATCGAGACCATGGTGAAACCCCGTCTCTACTAAAAATACAAAAAATTAGCCGGGCGTGGTGGCGGGCGCCTGTAGTCCCAGCTACTCGGAGAGGCTGAGGCAGGAGAATGGCGTGAACCTGGGAGGCGGAGCTTGCAGTGAGCTGAGATCGCGCCATTGCACTCCAGCCTGGGTGACAGAGCAAGACTCCGTCTCAAAAAAAAAAAAAAAAAAAAAAAAAAGTTTTTCTCTGACAGCCAGCTTCCTAGCATGTCACTGAGTAAACCAATGGTGTGGCAGCCCCACAGTCATCAGGAACTCAGGCTCCTTCTTCCTTCTACTCTTCTGGTTTCAGCTTGTGACTTTGGTCTTTACAGTTGCCTCATGGCCTGAGATGGCTGCCAGAGTTCCAACCATTGCATCAGCATGGGCTCTCAAAACAAGCAGCTTGTATTTTTCTATCTTACCTCCATTTTCATGGCTGGCTCCTCCTCATCCTTCTGCTGTCACCTCCTCAGAGAAGCCTTCCCTGGCCACCCTACCTAAAGTCCCCTCCATCTCACACTGCTTTATTTTCTCTGCAGGACACACCATATTGGTAACCTCACTCCTTTATTATTTTCCTTGTTTGTTATCTGTCTTCCCCACCAGACTAGTCCCTATGGTCAGGGACTGTGTCTGTCTTGTCCTTCACCGTAATCCCAGTGCCTCAACCGTGCCTGGTACATAATAGTTGCCCAAGAAATATTTGTTAAATGAATAATTGATAGTAATCAAAGATAATTTTGTTTCCTGCATTCTTCCATCAGCATGTCATCATGAATATTTTCCCATGTTGCTGCCTAGTCTGTAAAATTAATTGAACTAGACATTTACTGAGGCCCTCCCTAGTCTGACAAGCTGAATGAGTGGGAGGGAGGTGGATGTGAACAGGTAAGTCAGCCTTCCTGGCACTGCTCACAGCCCAGGCTGACTGGGGAACTCAGAGGCCATTTCCAGGAACTTCATTCATGCAGCAAGCGTCATTGAGTCCCATCTCAGTGCCAGGCTGTTGCTGGGTGTGAGGTATATGGAGAGGGAGCAGTAGGAGCCGCCCTGGAGGACTCATGGGCCAATACGGGGACAAAAGGAGAGACAGACAGGAGAACAACTGGCAATAATACAATGGGCTAGATTCCCAATGCCTGCAGACAGCTGGACCCTGTGCTAGGGAGTCCTCACCTCCATACCCCATTTATCACTTGACAAATAAGCACTGAGTCCCTGAGCATAAGGCAGGGAACAAGCCAGACAAGATTCCTACTACTCTCGTGAAACGCACATTCTAGTGAGGACACAAGCAATAAACACACAGTCAAATATATTCAGACAGCAGAAGGTGCAAGGAAGACCGTGAATCCAGATGCGTGACAGGGTATGAGGAGGTGCCACTGTGCGTGGGGTGGTCAGGCAAGACTCTTCAAGGAGGTGGCATCTGAGTTAAGTTAATGGTACAAAGGAGTCACCATGAGAAACTCTGAGAGTGGAGGCCACCAGCCAGAGGAAATAGCCAGGGCATAGTCTGAAGGTTGGAACGAGCTCAAGATGGTGGAGGCACAGGAAGAAGGCCACTGGCTGGATGGGAGTGATGGGGGAGGGTGTTGGAGACAGAGGTGGGATCAGAGGGTGCCCCAAACTCAGCAATCAAGATGAATAATATTTAATGCAATATTTCTTAAATCAAAATTAATGCAAAAAACCCATGATGAACAAAATTCAACATTTCAAACAAGGCTAGGATCACTAACAACGCTCTGCTGAGCCACACTGGAACCTGAGACAAAGGAAAAATCAGTGATGCTCATCATGTTTTTATGTAAAATTGTGATATCTTTTGTGTCGTGGATTTATTGTTATTCATCACGGGAGTCATCATGGTAGGAAACGTGTCACCTGGCATCAAGATCATGGTCTCCACAACCAGGCTGTCTGGGTTCCAATTCCTTCTTTACTGTTATATGCTTATCTGTATGCTGTGGGGCCAGTTTCTTGACCTCTCTGTATCTCTTTCTCCATCAGAAGATGGAGATAATAATTGTGCCTCCCTTAGGGTTACTGATAGGCCCAAGTGATTGAATACAAGCAAAGAGCTAAGAACAGTGCCCAGCCCACCATAGCCCTCGGAGAATGTTGGCAGCTAGTCTGTAGCATTGGACTGGTACAGCTTTGGTTCCTTAGAGCAGCGGTCGCCAACCTTTTTAGCACCAGGGACCAGCTTCGTGGAAGACAATTTTTCCACAAACCGTGGGGGGTGGGGGTGGGGTGATGGTTTCAGGATGATTCAAGCGCATTACATTTATTGTGCACTTTATTTCTATTATTATTTCATTGTAATATATAATGAAATAATTACACAACTCAACATGATGTAGAATCAGTGGCAGCCCTGAGCTTGTTTTTCCGCAGCTAGACAGTCCCATCTGGGGGTGAAGGAAGACAGCGAGTGATCATCAGGCATTAGATTCTCATAAGGAGCAGGCAACCTAGAACCCTCCCGTGTGCAGTTCACGCTCCTGTGAGAATCTAATGCCACCACTGATCCAGCAGCAGGTGGAGGTGAGAATCTAATGCCACCACTGATCCAGCAGCAGGTGGAGGTGAGAATCTAATGCCACCACTGATCCAGCAGGAGGTGGAGTCAGGTGGTAACGCCAGCGATGAGGAGTGGCTGTAAATACAGATGGTTTGCCCCTCCCTACCACCGTTCATCTCCTGCTGTGCGGCCAGGTTCCTAACAAGCTAGGGACTAATACCCATCTGTGGCCTGGGGGTTGGAGACCCCTGCCTTAATTCTAAGCGGGGATCCAGCGCCAAGTGTGGGGAGCCGGAGAGTGTGTATGTGGAGGTTGATTGTCACAGAAGCCTCTAGGGTGGCCAAAGAGGAGGAGGCTGTTGCAAAGATGCTGGTGAAAGATACGGACGGATTCTGGAGGTATTTAGGAGACAGACTCTACAGGACTTGCTGGTGGTTGAACTGTGACGGGAGGAAAGTGTTGGAGGTTGGGGACAGAGGCCAGGCTAACCCCCAGCGCCTGGCAGTGGTCAGGGCTGAATGCCTGGGCCAGGCGTGGCCCCCGCCCCCATCCCGGCCCTGTGTGTGTTTCAGAGGGAGCTGAAGGAGCAACTTCAGGCCCTTCAAGACAGCGAGCGGGAGCACAGTGAAGCGCTGCAGCTGCTCAAGCGACAACTGGCGGAGACCAAGGTGAGCCTGGCCGGGGCGCGGGGGTGGGGCCGGCAGAGATGAGGGCGGGGCCTCGAGGGGCGGGGCCAACTGGGGAAGAGGGGCGGGACCTCGGGTGTGCGGTGGAAACCTGGCTTCAAGGAGCCAAACCTGGAGTGAGAAGAGCAAGGTGGGGAAGAGGGTAGGGCGTCCGTGAAGTTAAATGGGGCGGGACCCACCCCATCCTGACTGGCGGCAAGGATGTGGGCTGGTCCCCTGGTTAAGGATGGGGCCATTTCTCCCTCCCCACTTTGGGTGGAAGTTGAGGCGGGTCCAGGGACCCTCGAGAAACCCCCTGCCTCCTGAAGGGCCGGGGAATGTGCTCAGTCTCTTTTTCCTCTCCCCTTATTAAAAACGCCCAACCCTGGTGTTGTGACACACACTTGTAATCCCAGTCTCTTCAGAGGCCGAGGCGAGATGACGGCTTGAGCCCAGGAGTTTGAGACCAGCCTGGCCAATAATAGGGAGATGCCTTCTCTACAAAAAAAAAAAATTGAATATGACCAGGCATGGTGGCACATGCCTGTAGTCCCAGCTACTCTGGAGACTGAGACAGATGGGAAGATCGCCTGAGCCCAGAAGTTTGAGGCTGCAGTAGGCCATGATCATGCCACTGCACTCCAGCCTGGGTAGACAGAGTGATACCCTGTCTCTAGAATGAATGAATGAATGAACGAATGAGCCCATTGCCTAGGAGTCAATCCTGAGCATGTCCCCTCGAAGCCCTCCAGAGGTGGCCCAGCCCTGGTATCATCTCCCTGTAAGCTCAGGCCATGGGATACGGACTCTGAAAGGTAGGGCCAAACTCTGCAGTCTTGCTACCGTGGTTTGGGAAACAAACAAACAAACAAACCTTTCCACTGACCTGAGAAGGACATGGGTTCTGATCCCACCACTAACTCACTGTGTGACTTTGGGTAAATGGCATGCTTTTCTGGGCCCCCAGCCTTCCCATCTGTCCAGTGGGGACTGCCAGGCTCAGTCCAGCACTCTGGGACTGGAAGGTGCTGGGTGGAGTCCCCACTGTACAGAGTGACTCTGTGTCGTGAGGCCTGGGGTGATTTCAGGCTGCCCGGCTCTGTCAGCAGGAGCTGCAGCAGAGCCTTAGGAATGCGCTGGGCCTCTGGAGGTCATCCTGGGGCCTAGAGACACCATTGGAAACCCAGATCTATGCCCCAGCTTGGCCACCAACCCACTGTGGGGTCTCAGGAGGGTCATGACAAACAATTCTTCACAGAACATTCCAGAGTGCCTCTGGGCAGGACCCTCAGGGGGCAACAGATGATAAACAGTCACAGGATGCTGGCCTCATTGCTTCTCACAGCCTCAGTTTCCCCATCTGTCTGGTGATTCTGTACCTCTTGGATGATGAGAAGCAAATGGAAGCCTCTCTCTGGATGAGAGCGGAGTATTATGGGCTGTTCCTTCTCCCCAGCAGCACTCTCTTCTCTTCTCTCCTCTCCACGTCCCACACCCTCTTTGTTTTTCTCCACTGACCTCTTCCTCCCCCGCTTTCCTGTCCATCTGTCTGCCTCTGGGGGGTCCTGTGGGGCCACATCCCCCTCGAGTTCCCCCAGCCCCACTTCCTGTCTGGACTGGGGTGTTTATACAAGAAATGCCTATGGATGCTTTGGAGGTCATATTTCACCTGGTGCCTGACTCGGCTTTCCTGCTGCGCCTGCCCCTCCAATGGCCCGGCCTGAGGGCCTGTCTGATCTCCCTCCTCAGGCCCTCTGTTTTCCTTGGTCGGCGCCCTGGCGGGGTGATGCATTCTTGGCAGGGTGTTTTTCTGAAAGGGCCCCAGCGCCTCCAGGCCCCAGGGTGTTCCAAGGGATGTGGTGGGTTGGGGTGGGAGCTGTTTCCCCAGCCACAGAGCTGAAGGGAGGGGGTTGGGGAAAGGGTGACCCTGCCCTAGAAAGAACTAGAATAAATGGGGTGCACCAGTTGAGCAGAACTTTTCTCTGTGCTGAGAATCGTGTTCCCCTTCATTATCCTGCCAACCTCACAGAATGTCACCTCCACGAGAGCAGGATTCCCTAAAACCTAGCACAGTGTCCGGCACACAATAAGTAGTTATAAAAAAAGTGACTGAAAAGAAAAAAAAATCGGCCGGGCACAGTGGCTCACGCCTGTAATCCTAGCACTTTCGGAGGCTGAGGCGGGAGGATCACCTGAGGTCAGGAGTTTAAGACCAGCCTGGCCGATATGGTGAAACCCCGTCTCTACTAAAAATACAAAAACTAGCTGGGCGTGGTGGTGGGTGCCTGTAATCCCAGCTACTCGAGAGGCTGAGGCAGGAGAATTGCTTGAACCCAGGAGGTGGAGGTTGCAGTGAGCCAGTATCGAGCCACTGCACTCCAGCCTGGGCAACAAGAGTGAGACTCCATCTCAAAAAAATAAAAAACAACAAAAACAAAAACCAAAAACAAAAAAACAGGAAAGAAAAAAATCGTCCCAGGCAGGAACTGTTGTTATCTCAATTTTATCAGTGAGGAAACTGAGGCACAGAGAGGTTGAGGGACCACCCTGAAGTCCCACAGCTAGAAAATGGCAGCTTGGGAGCTTACCGTCCAGTCCTGTCAGAGCCCAGTGCATATTCCAGCTGGGATGTCTCCTGGGGTGTCCTGGAAGAGCTATGGCTTTGTAATCAGCAAGCCAGGTAGGTCAGTAGGACTTACCGGGAATGTACTTGGGGCTCCAGGGGTGGCTGTCACTCTGATGTTCCACTGCTGGCTGCCCTGTCCCTGCCTTCCCCCCTTTCTGTCCCATCCTCTCTCATCCTTGTGACATTGAAACCCCAGCCTGGAAAGAAGTTGGAGCCTGCACCCAGCTCTGCAGAGCAATCTCGGACAAGCCTTTTTCCCTTCTTCACTCCTCAAGCAACTCCTGATTGCCAGCCTTGTACCAGGCCCTGGGATGGGCACAGGGGTGCAGAGCCAAGGGAGATGTTATTCCTACCCAGCAGGGGCTCACTTACTAGCCAGGGAGACAGAAAATGTGGGACAATGTATTAAGACTGTTGACAAAAGGCTCTGGGAACATCCATCCGCCTGAAAGAGAGGAAAGTTCTCTCTGAAGAGGTCACTTTCAAGCTAGGTCTCGCAGAATGAGTAGGAGTTTGCCAGTTGAATACAGGGTTTGGGTAGGGTCATTCTAGGCAGGTGGAGTCGCAATGCAGTGGCACTAGGGAGGTAAGCTAGGGTTAAATTGAGAAGGTCCTTGAATGCCAGACTAAAGAGTTCGGCATTTTACTACGTGTCAAGAAGCTAAAGAAGGTTCATAAACTCAGGATCGTCTGTGATTCAGTTGGCACTTTAGAAGGATCACTCTGACAGTGAGTTTGCTGGCAAAGACAAGAGTTGACTTGTAGACCAAGTGAGTTGGAAAGACCTGTGGGACCCCAGGGGGATGTGTTGGGGAGACTGTTGGAAAAATGGGTGTGGCACTCAGGAGACAGGCAAGGCCATCCATACGGACTTGGGAACCATCCTTAAAGCAGTTCGAGTTGAAAATGGGGGCAGGTGTAGAGGGTGAGGATGGAAGGCGCTGACCTGGATGAGCCCCGAGGAACATGGGAGGCAGAGCGGCAGCAGTCACAGAGATGGGAGGCAAAGCAGGACTCTCAACTAGGAGAGGGTGGCCAGTGGGCTAAGTGCTGCAGAGTGGTCTAGGAGGAGCCAGAGGAGCAGCTGTGGCGTGTGGGCACCTGTGGAGGGCAGCTCCAGGTGGTGCAGGGATGATGGACCCCATCTTCCCCATCAGCAACATGCCGCTGCAGAGGCCTCCACCCTCCCCGGGTGAGGGGGCTCAGGAAGGCCACGGCAGCCTGGCCTTGCATCCCCAGCCTCTCGTCCGCCCCCTTTTGTCTGCCTGGCGTTCTGGGTGGGCATGCGCAGCGAGGCTGGCCCGCCGCCAGCAGTTCTTCCTGCAGGCCAGCAGCCGCGCATCGGGGAGGGAACAGGCCCTAATTGAGCCTTTGTAGAGCCTCCCACAGAGCCCTGAGCGCTGAACACAGTGGGGTTTCTGACTCCATGAACTCCCAGCCAGAATCCCACAAAGTAAAATTGCAGAGGCAGGCCCCACATGCTGCTGCAGCCTGGCCCCACTTCTGTAGCCTGTGTCGTCCTGACGTTAAGCCCTTCCTCATGCGGCTCCCTCTGCCTGTTCCCCTCCCCACCACCAGCTGACATCCTGCCCATCCCTCAGGCCCCGGCTCGGAACCTGTCGATGAAGACTTCCAGGAAACGCTTATTAGAATTGCAGTCTTCAATAAGCAGGCTTTTTCTCTGCGCCTTGCAGTGCGCACAACACCACCCCCTCATTTCATCTTCACCACAATCCTACAATGCAGTTTTTGTTACCCCTTTCACAGATAAGAAAACTAAGGTCCACAGCTCTTAGGCAACTGACGTTGCCATAGCTAGAGACCCAGAGCTAGAATCCTTACGCAGGCTGTCGGGTACCAAACCTGTGCCCTTCACTACTTCACCCTTCCTGAGCTTCACAGTGCCCTTGGGGGCAGAGAAAACCATGAAAGTTCATGCTTACCTCCCTGATCCTGTCCATAAACACCAGTTCTTGTTCCTTAGCCAGAGGGTCCTCGAGGTAACAGGACACAGCGAGTAACCACCAAGGTTTTCCCAGCACGTTGCAATTTACAAAGCTCTTTGATGTCTGTGACCTTGTCGTCTTTCCTTGAGCCCCCTGAATGAGCCCCATGAATGATTTTTTTTAAATAAAGACTTCAGCCGGGCACGATGGCTCATGCCCGTAATCCCAGCACTTTGGGAGGCCAAGGTGGGCAGATCACCTAAGGTCAGGTGTTTGAGACCAGCCTGGCCAACATGGTGAAACCCCATCTCTACTAAAAATACAAAAATTATCCGGGCATAGTGGCAGGCTCCTGTAATCCCAGCTACTAGGGAGGCTGAGGCTGGAGAATCGCCTGAACCCAGGAGGCGGAGGTTGCAGTGAGCCGAGATCATGCCATTACACTCTAGCCTGGGTGACAGGAGCAAAACTCCATCTCAAAAAAATAATAATAATAAAAGTAAAAAAAATAAATAAAGACTCACTCTGTCCCTGAGAGAACATCTTCACCCTGTCCCCTAGCCCTCACTCCAGCTCCCTCATCCCTCCTACCCCCAAGCCAGAAACCTGGGCATTATCCCCAGCTCCTTTCTCTTCTGTACCCCTCTAGCCAACACAGCAGGGTCAAAGAGGCTGCCCTCTAGATGTTTCTCAAACTGTGTTCCTCACCATTGCTGCTGCTCCTCTAGTTCAGGCCTCATTTTCTCACCTGGGCCATTTCATTAGCTATCTAATGGACCACATAGAACAAACCCATCCTTTCCTACCCCTCCATGCCTTTGCATGTGACATCCCCCCACCAAGCATGCCCTTTCCCACCCTTTCCTCTCTGTGTGTCAAGGCTCTCGATTTCCTCCTCTCACCCAGAGATCACCCCATCTGCTCCCCCAGCCATAACCCCTGACGACTGTCCCCCACAGTCTTCCACCAAGAGCCTGCGGACCACTATCGGCGAGGCCTTCGAGCGGCTGCACCGGCTGCTGCGCGAGCGCCAGAAGGCCATGCTAGAGGAGCTGGAGGCGGACACCGCCCGCACGCTGACCGACATCGAGCAGAAAGTCCAGCGCTACAGCCAGCAGCTGCGTAAGGTGCAGGAGGGAACCCAGATCCTGCAGGAGCGCCTGGCCGAAACCGACCGGCACACCTTCCTGGCTGGGGTGGCCTCGCTGTCCGAGCGGTAAGTGCCACCTGCCAGGGGCCCTCCCCAGCTGACCATCCCCTCCTCGACCCATGCTGGGCAGTGGGAGTGGAGGCAGATGGGATCCTTAGCAGAGAATTCTTTCATTCAAATCTTCATCAAACGTTTATGGGACACGTGCTATGGATAGGACCGTGAAGCCTTGAGTATGAAGCCAACGAGGCTTGAACTAGAGAAGCAGCAGAAGTGGTGAGGAACACAGTTTGAGAACCATCTAGAAGGCAGCCACTTCGGCCCTGCTGTGTTGGCTCTAGGGGTGCAGGAGAGAAAGGATCTGGGAGTAAAGACTTCATGTATTTACCTCATTATATATGTAATATATTCTGTATACATTATAGATAGTAGGTAACATTTAATAGTGTTTATAATCATATATTATAAATATATTACATATTATTTTATTTATGATAGTGTTGGCATTACGTGTTATTATATAAAGGCCTTATATTACTGTAACCCTCTCAGTCCCTTTGAAAGTAGTTACCACTGTCATCATCATTTCATGCATGTAGAAACTGAGGCTCCTGCTGGGCCTGGTGGCTCACGCCTGTAATTCCAGCACTTTGGGAGGCCGAGGCGGGTGGATTACCTGAGGTCAGGAGTTCAGGACCAGCCTGACCAACATGATGAAACCCCATCTCTACTAAAAAAAAAAAAATACAAAAATTAGCTGGCGTGGTGGCAGGCGCCTTTAGTCCCAGCTACTTGGGAGGCTGAGGCAAGAGAATTGCTTGAACCCAGGAGGCAGAGGTTGCAGTGAGCCAAGATCGCGCCATTGCACTTCAGCCTGGGCAACAAGAGTGAAACTCCATCTCAAAAAAAAAAAAAGAAAAAAACTGAGGCTCCGAAAAGCTACATCAGTTGGCCAAGGCTCCCCATCTGGTAACTGGTAAGCCAGGATCCAAGCCTAGTTCTCTGTGACCCCAAATCTTCCCTTAGTAGTAATAACACTTAGTCATTGGTTTGTTGGTGATCAATACTGATTGCTAAGATCATGAATTTGGCGTTGACCATGAGCCGAGCACTGTGCTGAGCATCTGTATATGTTATGCCATGTAACTCTCACAAAAAGCCTAGAAGGCTGATGCTAGCATAACACCCATTTTAAAGATGAGAAGACTGAGGGAATGGTTAGAGAGGCCAGAAGCAGCACAAGCAGGCACTTGAATCTGAGTCCCACAGACTTCTCACTCATGACCGCGTCCTATGCCAGCTGCCCTGAAGGTGGCTGTGGGGCCCCTGGCATTGGGGCAGGAATCCAGTCCCTGCTGCAGCCCCCTTTCCTGCTCTCCTTCCAGGCTCAAGGGAAAAATCCACGAGACCAACCTCACATATGAAGACTTCCCGACTTCCAAGTACACAGGCCCCCTTCAGTACACCATCTGGAAGTCCCTGTTCCAGGACATCCACCCAGGTAAGGCGTGGGTTATCATGGTCCAGAGCTAGGTGGGGCATGTCCCAGCACAGCCCAGCCCCCTGTCCTAAACACAGCATGGGGCAGTTGGGGTGAATGAGCAGAGTGCCTTGCTGAGCACCTAGTGTGTTCCAGGACCTGTCCTGGGCAGCTACACAATCACTCAGCTCAGTGAACCTTCATAAAACCCCATGAGATGGCTGGGCATGGTGGCTCATACCTGTAATCCCAGCACTTTGGGAGGCTGAAGTGGGTAGATCATGAGGTCAGGAGTTCGAGACCAGCCTGGTTAACATGGTGAAACCCTGTCTCTATTAAAAATACAAAAATTAGTTGGGCACAGTGGCACGCACCTGTAATCCCAGCTACTCGAGAGGCTGAGGCAGGAGAATTGCTTGAACCCAGGAGGCAGAGGTTGCAGCGAGCCGAGACGGAGCCACTGCACTCCAGCCTGGGCAACAGAGCAAGACTCCATCTCGGAAAAAAGAAAAAAAAAAAAAAAAACATGAGATAGGTTCCATTAGCAAACCCATTCTCCAGAAGAAATGACTGAGGCCTGGATGCTTCATAGACTCCTTCTCTACAACGGGGTATATAACAGTTCACATCAGGAACTGTTCTAGGTGCTAGAGATACCACAGTGAGCAAAACAGACAAAAATCCCTGCCCTCACGCATCTTACATCCTAGGGTGTGAGAGAGAAAGTAGACAAAAGTAAATCAGAAAAATACACAGCATATTAGATACTGACAAAGAATAAGGAAGGGGGCTGGGAAAGGTGAGACAGGATGGAGATTTTAGACAGGTGGTCCAGGAACCAGCCCGCACTGAGAAGGAAGCATTAGAGTCAAGGGCTGAAGGAGAGTGAGCCATGTAGGTATCTGGAGGAAGAGTGTTCCTAGCATGGGAACAGCAAGTGCAAAGGCCCTGAGGCAGGAGCACATCTCACTCTCACCAGTCTCCCTCTGGTTCCCAGGCAGGAAGAGCAAGGAGGTTAACGTGGCTGGGGAGATGAGTGAGAAGGAGGGTCAAGGTGAAGAGATTGAGAAGGTAGCAGTGGCCAGACCATGAGGGTCTGTAGGCCATTGTGAGGACTTTGGATTTTATGCTGAGTGAGGTGAGAGGCAGTGGAGGGCTTGGAGCCATGAAGTGACGTGAGCTGGTTTAAGTTTTTTAAGGATCCTTCTGGCTACTGGGTTGAGAATAGACTGAAGGGGGTGAAGGATGGGGGCTGGGAAATGGGTTAGGAAACCATTGCATAATCCAGGCAAGAGGTGATGTGGGTGTGAAGCAGGGTGGTGGTAGTGGAGGGGGTGGGAAGGGGTGGGATTTAGGACATATTTTGTAAGGGCAGCCAATAGGATTTGCTAGTGGATTAGCAAATCCAGGCGTGAAAGAAAGACGACGAGGGAGATAGCAATTATTTCGGCCAAAGTGACTAAAAGGATGAAGTTGTAAGCCTGTAAAGTTTGTGATGCCAGTTAGATATCTCAGCACTGATGTCGAAAAGGCAGTAGGGATGACAAGCCAGCAATACAAGAGGAAGGTCAGCACCGGCATCATTAGCATATGGACAGCATTTAATGAGCCCGGACAAGATCACCTAGGAAGTGGGGGTGAATAGAAAAGACAGAGAGCTGCCCTAACATCAGGAGCCCCGGGACACTCCGAGAAGTCAGGGACAAGAGGGAGACCCAGCCAAGGAGACCGAGAAGGAGCAGTCAGAGGGATAGGAGGGCAAGCCAGGTATGTCCTGGAAGCCTGGAGGAAGCGTTTCCAGGAGAGAGTGGCGAACGGTGACAAAGGCTGCTGAGCCAAGCATGGGAGAACCCAGAAGAGACTATTCTCCAGATTTAGCAACAGGGAAGTCATTGGTGGCCTTGATGAGAGCTGATTGGATGGAGCAGTAGGGGCCAAAGCCTGGTTGGAGCTGGTCCAAGAGAGGTGGAGGCAATGCTTTAAAGTTTTACTCAAGCGAAGGAGAGAGAGTGAAGAAATACAGCATATCTGTGAGATGATTGGAAAGATCCAGTAGAGGGGACAGAATTAAGGATGTAGGAGAGGAAGTTGCAGGAGTGACAGCCTTGACTGCCGCCCAGCCTTGACTGCGATCTGCTGCATGGCTGAGAGCCAGCTTCTGCTGGGAGCCCAGACAGTTCATCTCCAGGAGCCCAGAGAAAGTGGAGTAAGTAGGCACCAAAGCCAGTGGGGCACTGGTGGGCACTTGGGGGATTCTCTTCTGATGGCTTCACCTTTCTCAGTGAAGCAGGAAGCAAGATCATCAGCGGAGATGGGAGCAGGGGATGAGAGGTTTGCGGAGAGAGGAGAAGGTCTGAAACAGGTTTCTAGTAGACTTATCAGGTGTTGGGACTGGGAAATCAGTGCCTTCCCAAAATCACAGATCCCCCCCAAGGGCAGATTCAAACTGACTGGCAGCAGAGAACCCTGTGTGTCCCTGAGTCAGGCATGATGTCCTTTAGAGAAGAGACCTGGATAGAGAAGTGAATTCTCCCTAAGAAGTGGGAACTGTTATTATCCTCATTTTTTCAGAATAAGAAATGGAGGCACAGAGCTGTTAGGAACTTGTCCATGGTCACGATTTGGAAATGCTACAGCCAGGACTTAAACCCCAACATCGGGCCCCAGAGCCTGTGCCCTTCCTTACCTACTAAGCTCACTGGCTGTTCTCCAACCTCACACACACCAGGAAGGAGGCTGGGGAGACCAAGGCTCAGGGAGGCTCACTGACTCCCTCAGGTCACACAGGGGTCAGAGTTCCTTCCATCTGGCTGGATTCGTTCTTCTGTTCCACAAACATCAAAAGTCCCTCCAGGCACGTTCAAGAGTCATGGGAGGCCAGGCGTGGTGGCGCATGCCTGTAATCCCAGCACTTTGGGAGGCCAAGGCAGGTGGATCACTTGAGGTCAGGAGTTCAAGACCAGCCTGGCCAACATGGTGAAACCCTGTCTCTACTAAAAATACAAAAATTAGCCAGGCATGGTGGTATGTGCCTGTAATCCCAATTACTCGGGAGGCTGAGGTGGGAGAATGGCGTGAACCCAGGCGGTGGAGGCTGCAGTGAGCCGAGATCACGCCACTGCACTCCAGCCTGGGCGACAGAGTGAGACCTTTGCCTGGCTAATTTTTTGTATTTTTAGTAGAGACGAGGTTTCACCGTGTTAGCCAGGATGGTCTCGATCTCCTGACCTTGTGTTCTGCCCGTCTTGGCCTCCCAAAGTGCTGGCATTACAGGCGTGAGCCACCACACCCGGCCCATCTTTAGATCTTAAATGAGCCATATTCTCCCTCATCTACACGTTTTGTATTCTCCCTCATCTACACGTTTGCACATGCCGTTCCCTTTGGCTGGAGCCCTCTACACAATCCTTAGTCTTTGATGGCCAACTGTTAACTCTCCTTGGCATCTTAGTTTATAAACCCTTCCTCTGAGAAGCCTTCCTGGATTTCTCAAGGCAACCTGGGCTTACATGGTCTCACTGTTTTGTCATTTTCTGTGTGGCTGTCTCACTCACTAGACTGTGAACTCTGAGGGTCAGGGGCCAGGTCTGATTCAATCCCAGCAGCCAGCACAGCAAATGTTTGTCGATGAATGCATAAAAAAAGAATGGATCCTAGTCTCAGTTCTGTTTCTAGAATAGTGCCTCATATAAAATAGGTGCTTAGTAAGTCTTTGTTGACTGAAGAAACTTGCTGCACAGCCTTGAACAAGTCACTGCCTCCTCTGAACTTCAGTTTCTTCCTCTGAAATAGGGATGCTAGTGTTCCCTTCTCAACTCCCTCACAAGTGAGCAAAGGGATGTGGAACTTGCCATCACCCCAGTGCAGGGTTTCTCAACCGCAGCCCCATTGACACTGGAGGCTGGACCATTCCTTGTTGCAGGGCCCCGCTCTGTGCTCTGCGGGATGTTTAGTGGCATCCCTGGCCTCTATCCACTAGATGCCAGTAGCCAGTAGCCACCCCACTCAGTTGTAACAACCAAAAATGTCTCCGGACTTTGCCAGATGTCCCTGGGAAGCAAAATTGGCCCAGTTGAGAACCACTGCTCCAGAGAAAGCTGCCTGCCAGAGAGGGGCTGAGGGAGGAACAGCCTGTGCTCCAACATCCTGCCCAGAGCAGAGGCCCCTGGGGAGTTCAGAGAGCAGCAGCCTGGTTGGCTGGGCCCCTTCCTTTGTCTGTGGGGCCTGTGAAGTCACTCTGGCTCCTCTGCCAGCACCAAAGCCCTTTATGTCCAGATGGGAGGGGTGCCCCCAGGGACCTAGCCCATGGATTCTAGCAGCTTCCTGCCTGCCCTCCCCTCCGGCTCAGGCTTCCTATTGGGTCACCTGAGAACCCCATCCAGCACCTGTCACTCCCCTGCTCTGGCACTTTCACTCTCCCCTACCTGCCACCCCTCTGTCCCACCCCCAGCCTAACATTAGGAAGCTCTCCTCCAACTGTGACCTTCCTACCTACCTGGTCTAAGTCCTCCAACTCCCAGGCACAAACTGCCTCCCAGCCAGGCCAGGCAGCCCATTGGCCCAAGGACACCAGGAGCAGCCTGCCTGGCTCCTGCCTCCTCCCCATCCTGGGCTGCTCTCTCCCCGCCCCCTGCTAATCTGAATCCAGTCATTTTGAGTCCCAGCACATTCCCTGCCTAGCTGTGTGACCCAGAGCAATGCACTCGCCTCTGAGCCCCAGCTTCCTCATCTGTAAAACAAGGATAGTTGCATTTCTCTCCCGGAGTAGCTATGCAGATTAAATTAAATTATTTGTTTGTAATAATGATCCTGTAACACTTGGTAAGTACTTTATTCCTGTCTGTTTATTGTTACTATCATCATGAATCGACAGATGGTTCCCCAGTCTTTTTTTTTTTTCTTTTTCTTTTTGAGATGGAGTTTCACTCTTGTTGCCCAGGCTGGAGTGCAATGGCAGGATCTCGGCTCACTGCAACCTCCGCCTCCCGGATTCAAGCGATTCTCTTGCCTCAGCCTCCCGAGTAGCTGGGATTACAGGCATGTGCCACCATGCCCCGCTAATTTTTTGTATTTTTAGTAGAGACGGGGTTTCTACATGTTGGTCAGGCTGATCTCGAACTCCCGACCTCAGGTGATCCGCCTGCCTCGGCCTCCCAAAGTGCTGGGATTACAGGTGTGAGCGACTGAGCCCGGCCTCCCCAGTCTTGCTGAACAGGCTTTCTGGGGCCACATGCTGGGAGGAACATGATGTGAAAAGACCTCAGCTGAAGTTCCAACTCTGCTTCCTCCCCAAGTGGCAGCCTGAGCAAGCCACTTACCTCAGAGTCGTCTCCTTGTAGCCTCGGCCTCCTCTTCTGAAAAATGGCTAGAACAATTTGTGCCCCTGGGTCTGTCATGGTGCTCCCATGAGCTAGTGAGTGTGAGAATGTTTTTGCACATGCCTGCCCTGTACATCTGAGGGATTGAGGAACCAGGTTTTTTAAAGGCCTGGCCAGAGGAAAACGCTGACAGCCAGCCTTTCATGTTCTGTCAGGCCCCTGCATGCTCGAAGCCTCTGTTCTTGAGAACAAAGAAACACAATCCACTCACTGCCAAGCAGCTGTGCTGGGCTATGCCCCGGGAGGGCTTTCTCCGCTGCTTGGGCAGAATGTGATTGCTCAGTGGTGGCCAGGAAACATCTCCTGGGACCTCCAGAGTCCATGATCCTTCCTGAATGCCTTTGACCTCAAGGTCTCAGAGAGGCTTAAATGAATGGAGAACACACCTGGAGACCAGACGGGCTGCCTCAGTGTCTGGCTTTTTGTTTTTATAAATCTTGGGTCCCGGGACTTAGAAATGAGCTCTGACCTGTATAATAGTGAGCCCCCGGGGACTGCGCTTGTTTTGCTGGGCCTGTCACCTCCTGGAGATGAGGGACAGATGGAGGGACTGACTTCTCAGAGGGGGAAGGGGTGTTGCCACGCCCCTTCCAGGTCCCTCTCTGGTCTAAAGGTTGTTACTTCTGTTAGCCCTGGCCTCAGGGAGGGAGCCCCAGGAGCCAAGACCCTGTGTTAATGATGCGTGCAAGGCCTTGGAGGTGGCTCCAGCCAGGGTGCCAGGCCCTGCCCCAGCCTCACCCCTTGGGGTATAGAAGCCTCCTAAGAGTCAGACCACACCCCCTGCCTAAGAGAGTGGCAGGCCCTGCCCCTAGGCCGGCCCAGTGAGTGGCAGGCCCTGTACCCATCCTGTCCCCTGAGCTTCAAGCAGTGCAGGTCCACTCGCCAGGGCTGGCATTCGGCGGGTCAGGATTTCCTCCCATCTGCAGGCTTATCTTTGTCTACTGGTCTCAGACCCACTGAGAGCCCCCTTGTCTCCCTCCTAGGGTGCCCTCCCACTCATCAGTGGCACCACAAGTGGCTCACATTGTCCTACATAAGCTACAAGTCTGAGGCTGAGCCCTCATGCCTGCTCAAGGGTACCCCCACCCCGCACCGGTCCTTCTGCCCTGAGCCTCTGTTGCTGCCTGTTGCTGGTCTCAAATCACCCAGGCGCCTTAGCTACCATGCCTAAGTTCCCCCAGCACTCTGAACTGCTGCTGTTCATGCCTGGGCACTGTGCATCGCTCTTCTGCCCCTCCACTGTCACACCTGAGTGTGATCCACATGCCACTGTCATAGGGGTGGCCCACCTATGTCTGATTAGTTTCCTCTTCTCAATCTAGCTCTTCCCCCTACCACACACTCCTCCTACAGCTCCCTCCCACTCCCACCTCCCGACCCCACTGTGGGAATTCCCCACATTCCACCAGGCAGGGGCCCCCTGGTTCTGACAAGCTGCCTGTGGCCAGTCAGACCACAGGGTGAAACATCCAGCCACCAACTCAGTGTCCGTCTTCTCTTGGCTCCCCGTCTTCTATGTCCCTGGACAGAGGACTGTGTTTCCATTGACCCTTCTATTCACAGGGCTAATTACTTCCATACAGCCCTCTAAGTCCAAAGGACAGAAACAAAGAGGGTAAAATGCAAAACTAAACTTACTCCTGGCAAAGATCATGAAAGGAACTTGACATAGGTCAGCGGTCCAGTGGGTATATGAACAGAGGCACAGTTCAGGGACTGGCTGTGGCTCCCTGTTGGGGACAGTCCCCATCATTGAGGCATCTTATTTCTGTGCATGAATGCAGCCAACAGAGGCAACTGAAGTAGGGGGAATGTTCCAGCCAAGCATAACCATGTCCCCACTTCGCCAGTAAAGGAAAGAGCCAGAGAGCTGGATGTCCAGGACCCCAAGGAACGGAGGCGATTCCTTCTCCCCACTTTTCCTCACCTCTGTCTTGCTGTTGCCTGGAAATGGTCATTCAGGCTAAGGAAAGCCAATCCCAGTTTCCTCCTTCTCCTCTGGCCGGTTATCAGCTCCCTCAGGGAGCAGAGAGTAAACAGAGGTCTTAACAAGGTTTCATGAAATTTTTAGTCAGACCTGCTAAGCCGGTGTGGCCAGCCCATGCCACCTGCTCAACACAAACATGGCCAGTTTAATTTGGTGAGTCTTTCGGGAAACGTGCCACATGCCAGGCCCTGGGCTGGGCTCTGGACACACAAGGGAGAGCCCCATTAGAAAGTGCACGGTCCTTGCCCTCTTGGTGCAAATGGGGAAATAGGGCAAAATGTGGTCACAGAAGATAATACCCCACGCCGGTAGCAGGGCACAAATAAAGCTAAAGAATTTCAGGCCAGGTGTGGTGGCTCACACCTATAATCCCAGCACTGCGAGAGGCTGAGGCAGCAGGATCACTTGAGGCCAGGAGTTCGAGACCAGCCTGGCCAACATAGCGAAACCTCATCTCTACGAAAAATTTAAAAATTAGCTGCGCATAGTGATGCATGCCTATAGTCTCAGCTACTCAAGAGGCTGAAGCAAGAGGATCACTTAAGCCTAGGAGTTGGAGGCTCCAGTGAGCTATGATGACACTACTGCACTCCAGCCTGGGTGGCAGAGGGAGACCCTGTCTCTATTTTTTTTAAAAAAAAGAAGCAGCCAGCTCAGTGGCTCATGCCTGTAATCCCAGAACTTTGGGAGGCTGAGGTGGGCAGATCACCTGAGGTCAGGAGTTCAAGACCAGCCTGGCCAACATGACGAAACCCTGTCTCTACAAAAAATACAAAACATTAGCCAGGTGTGGTGGCGTGTGCCTGTAATCCCAACTACTCGAGAGGCTGAGGCATGAGAATCACTTGAACCTGGGAGGTGGAGGTTGCAGTGGGCCAAGATCATGCCACTGCATTCCTGCCTGGGGGATAGAGCAAGACTCTGTCTCCAATAAATAAATAAATAAATAAATAAATAAATAAGAAAAAGAAGAAGCAAAAGGAATTTCAGAGGACAGAATGAGCACATCTGCTGGGCAACCAGGAAGGCTTCCCAGAGGGAGGACCTTCTGAATTGAGCCTCTGGGGGTGGTTGCAACAAGCAGAGAGGAGGAGGTGGAGGGAACCGTGTAAGCAGAGGCTTTGGACCTGAGTGGGGTAGGGGGCAGAAGTGAGAGGTTGGCTGGGAGAAAGGACTGGAGCTAGATTGCAGACAGCCTTGGTTAGTCCTGGCTCTGCCAATATTTGCAGGATGACCTAAGTTTGTCATGTCTCCCCTCTGGGTCTCAGTTTCCTCATCTGTCAAATGGAAGAGTTGGCCTAGAATTCATGGTTTTCAATCTTTTCAGACCCATTGTCTACTTTTCATAACAAATCATGTGTAATATCTCAAAGATAATATAACCTTTTTATAATTTCAAGTGTAACCTTTTCATAATTTCAAGTGTTGTGTGTGTATATGTAAATAGATACATACTCTGACTATTCATATAAAGGAAAATAGAAGGAAACTATTAATAATAAAATATTTCGTATGTCAACATGTAGATGCTCACCCACAATCACAACAGAAAACCTGGCAAAGCGGCCAGGTCCTCTTGTCATAGGTAAAACACCATCCTGCCTCAAGTGCCTATACAGGTAGGTTGTCTCATCAGTGGTGTTGCCCTTAGGGATGTATTTTCCAACAAAACAAACAGTTCTTAGGGAAGTTCCAAACAAAACAAATGCAGCCTTCCCTTCGTTTACACGGTGGTTGCATTCTGAAATATTCAGCGTATATTAAAACTGCAAAAAATTATTTCATGTTTATATGTGAAATGGAGTGAGGTTATCGTTTCTGATCCGTATACAAAAGATTTTTCATCCACGTGAATGTCGGCCGGGACACGTGAAACTCACTGGGAGTGGGGGAGGGTGTGGGGCAGAACTTCCCTTTGCAGAACTGTCCTGTCCGGTTCGTGGTCTTTAGCATTCCTGGATCCCAGCTGTCGTTAAGACAACCCGAACACACTCACCAATTTCCCCCTTCCCCCTAGGGGGCAGTAGCAACTGGATCATCTGGAAGCTCCCTTCCAGCTCTAAAATTCCCCAATTCTAGGCCTCATTCTGGTTAATTCAACAAACATTTGCCAGTGCCCACTACGTGCTTCGCCCTGGGCATCAGGCAGTGAACAAGCAGCTGTAGCCTCTGCTCCCCTGCAGGCAATATCCGGAAGGACCTTAACCACCGCCCTTCCATTTTACAGAGGAGGAAGATGAGGCCCAGAGAGGGCAGACTTGTATTCAAGGTCACACAGCAGGTCAGAGGCCTCCTGCATACAAACCAGAACTCTGCCCTCAGAAAAGCACTGCATGGTGGGTCCACAGCCTTCTCCCCACTCATCTTCTCTCCCTCCTCCAACCCCCACAGTGCCAGCCGCCCTAACCCTGGACCCGGGCACAGCCCACCAGCGCCTGATCCTATCGGACGACTGCACCATTGTGGCTTACGGCAACTTGCACCCACAGCCGCTGCAGGACTCGCCAAAGCGCTTCGATGTGGAGGTGTCGGTGCTGGGTTCTGAAGCCTTCAGTAGCGGCGTCCACTACTGGGAGGTGGTGGTGGCGGAGAAGACCCAGTGGGTGATCGGGCTGGCGCACGAAGCCGCAAGCCGCAAGGGCAGCATCCAGATCCAGCCCAGCCGCGGCTTCTACTGCATCGTGATGCATGATGGCAACCAGTACAGCGCCTGCACGGAGCCCTGGACACGGCTCAACGTCCGGGACAAGCTTGACAAGGTGGGCGTCTTCCTGGACTACGACCAAGGCTTGCTCATCTTCTACAATGCTGATGACATGTCCTGGCTTTACACCTTCCGCGAGAAGTTCCCTGGCAAGCTCTGCTCTTACTTCAGCCCTGGCCAGAGCCACGCCAATGGCAAGAACGTTCAGCCGCTGCGGATCAACACCGTCCGCATCTAGTCCAGGCCGAAGGAGACCACAGCCTCCTGGAACCACTGCCACCTGCAAGAGCCCTGCCCAGGAGATAGAAGACCTGGACTCCGGCCCACCGTGGCCACTGGAGACCTCAGGCCAGTTGTTTACCCTCCAGCCTCCAGTCTGTAAAATGGAGGTTGCATTCCCTACTTCCTAAACCCTCTTCCAGCATCGATGTTCTGTAGCTCTGACCTTGATGGGGATACAGCTTTGATCCAAGGATGTGACATGGCTTCTCCTCAGGGCAACCCCTGCCCAACCCTCATCCCCATTCTCTCAGGGGCAGGGGACTACCTACCAGTGTCTCCCTCCAGCCCAGCCCTGGCCTCAGGAAGTGTCAGAGCATGGCCAGTAGTTGGCAGCCCAAAAGACACACAGCACCCTCTTATGTCCCATGGCCTAAGACTTGCCCCTGACCAAGCTAGTGATGGGCCATTTACCCTTCACCCCAGTCCACAGTGGACACAGGTAGTACCTGGTCCTAGGGTTGCCTGAGAGCCAACCTCTCCTGCCACCCCCACACCAAGAACTATATGGTTCCTACTTTTCCCACTGATCTGCTGGTCAGTGATGATGCTGTGGCCTGTGGAAGGCACCTGGTAGTTGAGTCCACACATTATAGTCATGTGCCACCACCTTCCTGCCCACAGGCCCAGGGACAGGGTCAGGGTATAGCCAAAGCTGATGCAGAGCCCATTAGCCTAAAAGCAACTGCAGGACAAGCCTCCCTGGATGATCGAGGTCCCCAGTAGCTCTGAACAAGAGTCCAGCCAACCCTCTTCAGCCAGGCCTCTGTGACCTGCTAGGGTGCAGGAGGCTTCCAGAAGCAGGTGTTGTAATTAGGACCCAAGCACTGGGAGGGGCTGTTGGCTGGACCTCTTGTCAGACTTGGCATCTATCTCAGTTAGGATCGTGCTGCAGAAAACAAGAGCCACTTGTAGCTGGTTTAATTAGACAAGGATTTACTACCTGGCCCCTGGTGGTTTGCAAAATTGTTGGAAGAGCTGGAGAAGCAGACTCTGCTGAATTTCCAGGAACAACTCCCAGCGCTAGATTCATCATGTCTGTTGTGACCAGGAAAGCTGCCCCCATCTGCAGGAAGCCACTGCGCCAGAAAGCTGCTGACTGCAGAACTAGGCTCCCTCTGCCACGGTCCGTGCCAGCCAATAGATGTCCTGAGGCCTGCCCCTCTCCCACTTCACTCAGTTCCCAAATCTAAATTTTTACAAGAGATTCTGTTTGGGGGAACTTAAGTCAGATCCAGAACTTTGGGTGCTAGGGAGTCTGGGAAATGTCGTTTTCCTCTTTCCAACTTTAGTCATACAAAAAGGCTCACTAGAAGGAAGTTAGGGTGAGTGGAGCAAGCCCCACCTGCGTTTTTTTGCCACAGCATCCAATCGTGAAGAACTCGGGAGAGGGTGGAGTCCACATCTAGGGTTGTCCTGCCCCTTGGCTCTATCCCTGCCCAGAGGTGGGAACTGGAGGAGTGGGCTGCAAGACTGAGCCTAAATATCTCCCCAGCCTTGACTTTTCTTTCTAGTCCTGGGGCCTAGATTCTGCACCTGGGGTCTCTGACACAACACACCATCCCAAAGTAGCCAGAAAAGCTAAATATAGGGGGATTCTTACAATGGCTGCCCCCCGACCCGGGCCTCCCTTGGGCAAAAGGAATTGTCAGCCCTACCCCAACCCTCCAACTACCAGAATCTGGGCCACCCCAGCAGTATTTTTATTTAAAATGTTGCCCATTTTATGAGTTATGATCAATTTGTATTAAATTAAAGTTACAGATGTCAGTAGCCAGTTCCATTCATTTTGATAAACACACAGGCCCCCCCAGCTCTGTCCCAGGCAGTGCACACACATGAGCATAGCTAATCCACAAAGCAGCCCGGCTGGGTAAATGGTATTATGCTCATTTTACGGAGGAGGAAAAATGAGGTTCAGAGAGAAGCCAAGACTTATCTGGAGTCTCATATTCCACGCTGGCAAGTGCCACACCACAAACCTGTCCAAAAACTTACCAGCCAGGGAAGGCTGTCAGTCCTTACCTGGAGGAGAGGTGCTGGTAGTCTTGGGAGCGGGCAGCGGGCAGCCCATGGGGCAGTGGCAAGAGCCTGGTCTCGAGAACCACACAGACCTCAGCTCAAATCCAGGCTCCATCACTGTGTGACTTTAGAAAAATGACCACCCTCTCTGGGACTCAGTTTTCCCACATGGAAGATGAGGATAATAACACCGATTTCACATGATTTATTGGTAAGCTGTAAAGTGCAGTGCACTTAAGGAAGCCCTACCCTATCCCCCCAGCTGCCTCCCAGAGTCAGTGCCTGGAGCTGTATGGGTTTCCTGAACCTCTGGGCTGGCTCTGACCCAAGAAGTCTCTCTTCCTCCTTATGGCCTGTGACGGGTATGCAACCACCTAGACCAGGACCATCCTGAGGTCCATCCCACCTCTGACTGACGAGGAAGCATCCTGGCTGGGAGTTAGGACCGGCTCTGCATGTGGACACACAGGCTGTGCACACTTAAGTGGAAAAGACTGCCGACTAAAGAAGAAATATCAAGCTTTTAAAGAATTAAAGTTCACTTTACTTGGAAGTCTTACTGAGTACTATAGACAGGCCTAGAGCCCAGCAGTGGCCCTTTAGAGAGGTTCTATCAGTCAGGCCCAGGACAGTATTTTAGCCCACTGCTTAGATACAGGTGGCGGAGGGTTAGTACACACAAAATCACATCACACTTGCTCAGGAGTAACATGAAAGCGGCCGCGCGCGGTGGCTTACGCCTGTAATCCCAACACTTTGGGAGGCCAAGGCGGGCGGATCACCTGAGGTTGGGAGTTTGAGACCACCCTGACCAACATGGAGAAACCCCCATCTCTACTAAAAATACAAAATTAGCCGGGTGTGGTGGCACATGCCTGTAATCCCAGCTGCTCGGGAGGCTGAGGTAGGAGAATTGCTTGAACCTGGGAGGCAGAGGTTGCAGTGAGCCGGAGATCGTGCCATTGCACTCCAGCCTGGGCAACAAGAGCAAAACTCTGTCTCAAAAAAAAAAAAAAAAGAAGTTAACATTAAAGCGGAATCATATCAACATTTGCATGTAAGAATGTGTCTGGGCTATAGATTACAGAGGCATAATCATGAACGCCATCAGATGCTATCTTCTGTACAGGAAAAGGCAAGGACTAGGTTTATCTATCTTTTAAGGAATATAGTGACTCAGGCAAGAGACATGGGGGGCCATGCCCACTATTCTGTCTTGTCTCCAAAGTATCCCTCCAGAGAGCCGCACATGGTCACAGAGTCAGAGGCTTGTGAAATTATGCTGGCAAGCAGAAATGAGGGAAGCAGCTTCTTCCATTTGCTACTGTGTCTCCCAGGCCACTGGGTGCTCTCTGCAGTGTGCAGGGAGTACAGCACCCCTGGGAGCCCTGGACTGGTGTTGGCTTTCTGTTAAGTCATTTTCACCTAAGCCATCCTCGGCCTCCTCACCCGCAGAATGAGAGAGGTTAGGCTGCAGGCCACAGGTGGATCTTCATCTACAGCCTGGAGCTGGGGAGAGGGAACCACCCCAGTCACTGACTTGCCTGGGTTTCTAGGAAGAAGAATGAGAACGAGGATGGGGGAGGGGCTGTTGGCAGAGGTGGGTGGAGGGGTCTCTGATTGGCTGATGGAGAGCAGCCCAGTTCACAGGGAAGTGACTGGGGTGATTCTTAGACTGGAGTATCCCAAGCCCTCCCCCATCCTCTCAGATCCCTGTGACTGCTCTAAAACCACGCCCTCTCATTTTGGCTCAGTGGATCTGTCTTTGCTCAGCCTTCTCCCTCTGGGGTCGGCGCACCCCCTCCATGCCGCGTTCCACCTTCTCCCCACTCAGCCTCAGCAGCAGCTCCTAGAAATGCTGGCCACTTCCCAGGCTTTACTCACAGTTTCCAAGTGTGTGGAAGTAACTATAGAGGCCGAATTTGCATTATCAACTGGGGACTCCTGGAAATGGGGGTGTCTCCAAGAGATATATTTGATACACATCCAGAGAATTCCTGAAGGAAAGAATCTGGGGTTGTCAGGCTGATATCATGAACCCCACATTTAACACATTAAGTGAAGAGAGGGGACAAAGGCCAGGCTTGGGAAGGAAGGAGGGATCAACAAAGGCCTTACCCAGGACAGATAAAAACGATAGAATGGCAGTAACCCCATTTGGAGCCCCCATTTGTAGTCAGCGAGCAAAGTACTGGTCCTTTTTACATCTTATCTAACCATCGAGACACGCCCCTGAGGCTGGTATCATTATCTCAGTGTCTGAGCAGGGAAATGTCACTTCCCAGAGGACCCACAGCCAGTACTCGGCAGAGCTGGAAATCAAACCAGGTCCATCCAAAGCTAAAGCCAGAGGTCTCTTTACTGGACCTCTCTGGAAATGCTTCTCAACTTTGATGATGGCTGCAGTGACGGGCAGCAGCCACCAGGACTGTGATCCCCCTGGGATTTAAAGTGGGAGGTTAAACCAGGCTCCACGCCACTGCGGAATTGTGCAATTGTTAAGTCTCAATTGTGAGCCAAGCTTCCCCCAGGGTCGGAGGTGGAGTTAGAAAGGCCTCGTGTGACCCTGAGCAAGTCTCTCTCCTTCCCTGGTCCTCAGTTTCTCCATCTCTATTGGGGAAGGGTTGGGTATCTATTCTAGTTGATTAATTGCCAGGGCCTGAGCTCTGATGGTCCAGGATTCTGTAAGTCTGATGTTAGGTCCCACGGCTTGCCCTGCTCGGCACCTAATAAGGCCATTAGCTCTGGCTCCTTCTCTCTGGGGTGGCAGCAGGGACAGAAAACAACACAGATAAGTTCTCTTGGCAGCACAGAACTTGGCTCAAGGGCTCTGGGGATAGGGCCTTCCCTCCTGCCAGGGAGGCCATCTCGAGAGGCTGACTGCTCACACCTGGGCAGCACTCTTTGTCTCCTCCCCTCCTGCCTGGGTCCCAGCTCTGTTCACCACCCCCAAAGCACAGCACCACAAGGTCAGTTGCAAAGGCCCCGGTATCACAGTCTTAAATATAGAGGGCTAGGAGGGAGGTGGGAGGTGGGAGAGGAGGGTGGAGTACTAACCAAGGTGCTGAATTATCACTGCCCATCAGGACATGGTTATTTCCCCTTACTCTGGGACACCAAAGATTCTACACAATCTTCCTATAATCCTGAACCACAAAAGGGAGGCACAGCCTCCAAAAAAATGTAGGAGAGGGGAGGGGGGAAGTACTTTTATTTTGAAATGTGTTCATTTTCCTTTGTTTTATTTTCTATCTTGTTGAAAAGAATGTATTTTTAACCCTAAATACAAAATAGCACAGTTTTCTATTTTTTTTAAGTTCCAGGATACACGTGCAGGACGTGCAGGTTTGTTACATAGGTAAATGTGTGCTACGGTGGTTTGCTGCACCTACCAACCTATCAGAAGAGTTTTCTATCTGCTTTCAAAATTTCGACAGTTCTATCACATTTCTATCACAAAATGCTCCCCCCTCCCTTGAAATTAGATGAAGAGGGGGAAGGGTTGACACTGTGGACCAGAGACCCAGGGACTTCCTACCCTGATGTCATGACAAGGGCTGGGGAAGGGCTTTCAGGAAGCTGGCATCAGAGGCACAAAGCTTCAGGTCCTGGTGAGCTTCCCAAAACTGTGGGACTAGATGTGATCGAATCTGAACGCTGGAAGGGTCTGAGTGATCCTCCAGTCTAACCTGAAGCCCAGAGAGGGTTAGTTTCTAGCTCCACATCACACAGCATATGGTAGAGCTGAGATCAGAACTCAAGTGTCCTGGTTCCCAGTCAGCACATAGGAGAAGGAGACTGACCAACTGAGAGGGCCCCAGCCCAGGCAAAGAAAGGGAACAGAGGCCAGGCTGGAAGGGCCAGAGCTTAGGAGGGAGGTGCTCAGAGGAGAAGGGTCCCACTTCTAAGAAGGTCTGTGAGGGTACAAGAGTGCCTATCAGAGTTGGGGGCTGCAGCTCCTCCGAGAGGAGAAGGAGGAGGCAAAAGGGTGATCAAATCAGGAAGTCGTCCCTGGGGTGAGCAGCCAGTCAGCATCACGGGCCCCAACATGGCCGATGAGAGACCCCTGATCTCAGCCCTGCCATTTACACAGAAGAAAACTGAGACATAGATGTAAAGACAGCAGCCTGCAGGGCACAGTCAGGGCCAGATCCAAGTCTCCTGACTCCCTGCCATCAGGCTCTTTTTATGCAAACTTCAGTCTCCCTCTTGTGGATTCTGGTGCCTCCTCCTACCCCCTGGGAACCTGGAGCCTGAGCAGAAGGAGAAGGGGAGAGAGGAGGGTTCCAATAACCCCAGGCACCAGGAGCAGGGTGCCTTCCTCTGTCGTCCTCCCCGAGGAGAAGAGAGAGCTGGCCTGGACCTCCAGGGCAGAGCCACTTCATACCTGCCCACACCTGGTCCTCCGTTGCTGGCAACAGAGTTCAGAGCTAGCACCAGCCACAGCAAGGACAAAGCCCAGCCCAGGCAGCTGCTGCAGCTGCAGGGAGTCCCAGGTAAGTGAAAGCACTGGGACTGATGGCCCAAGGGGGCTCCCTGATTTCATGGCACTAGAGAAAGCCCTGGGATATCAGGTGGTTTGAATGTTTTGAAGTCTTTTTCCCCAGAAAAGGGGCTCTTGCCCCCTCACTCCCTGCAGGCTGAGCCCCTGTGCCTGCTTCCTCTGCTCACCGCATACCCCAGGCCAAAGGCCCTCCCTGACCAAGCTGCCAGATCTACCAATCAGAAGCGAGGTCCTGAGGCCCAGCAGCACTGTTCTTGCCACTGGGAGAAGGGAGAAGCAGATATGGGACCCGAGAGGTCACCAAAAAAAAGCAGACAGGCTGGAGGTTTGTGCCTCTCACCAGGGTGGGGCCGTGGGTCGAGACCTGGGTAAACCCCAGCTCCGTCTCTGACTCACCAATGACCCTGGACAGCTCCTTCATCGCCACCGTAAGCATCCCTGTTCCTCATCGGCTGAACAAGAGGGACAGGCAAAGGTTCTAGCCTGAGGCAGCTTCCTGGAGTTTGTCCAATGGTACCCCTCTCACCTCCCTTTCCTCTTAGGGACCCCTCTCTGCCACACTCCTGGAAAGTCCTTCCCCACTTCTTTCATTCCTCCATCAAAATGTACCCTCCTGTGTTCCTTAGGGTAACTGGCTTACGGTTTAAGATGTCTCCCTGTCCACAACCTATGCGCATTTATAATAGGAATCACTCCCAGAAGAGGAGCTGATGGTGGGATATCAGAAACCCTGACAGGCAGCAGGGGAAAGATTATGGGGAGGATAGAAAGAGATAGGGGACTTCTTGTGACACCATATGGCAGCACTACAGCAGCTGCTGGTGACTCCTGTCTTT
Source organism: Nomascus leucogenys (assembly GCF_006542625.1). NCBI lineage: Eukaryota > Metazoa > Chordata > Mammalia > Primates > Hylobatidae > Nomascus > Nomascus leucogenys. Next base: position 2,309,132 of record NC_044392.1, on the reverse strand, counting down.
CCAGCTGATCTGTCCCACTCTTGCCCCCATCCTCAGCACTCAGCCCTCCCCACCAGCAGCCCAGTACAGGCTAATGGCCACGCACCACAGCCTTTCTGTTTGCAGGGGCTTCCTCTGCAGGAGGAAAACAACCTATGCATATAATGTTAGAATCAGACATGTGGACCTTTATGATCCCAAGTGGAGAATGATAAGCATATTTTTGGCTTTAATGAATCTGCTTTTGGAATACTCTTCCCCCCACCTGATGCCCTCCTTTTCCTTACTGTTGAAATCTTACTCATCCTTCATGTCCCACTCAAGGTAGGCTGTGTCAGTCATCCAGGTCCAGGAGATTCACTGATCCTGGGCTTTCCAAGAAGGACTCTGGGTGTCCCACTGCCACTAGGCATGAGCATCTCAAGTTGGGGATCCTGTCCTATGGTTTTGCATGCTGGGTGCAGAGAGAATGTCGGAAAATGTTTTCTGGCTGAAACTGGCTAATGTCAAGCTGTAATTGTGAAACTACCCCATCTCCAAGATGGGAGGGAACTTACAGACCAGAGATAACCCCTCCCTGATGATGCTGAGCCCCCAGAGCGACCCTCACTGACCACCCCCCAACACCTAGATTTTGTGCAGGGAGGGCCAGGGAAAAGAGGCAGAGACTAGGAAAGTCATTTGTTTGCTTTTTCAACGAATTATAACATAACTTGTGCTCATTTTAAAAAATTAAAATAAACAGAGTAGAAAGTAGAAATTTTCATTCTCCTTCTTCCTCAGTCCCAGAAGTCAGCAGCTATTAACAGTCAGTGCGAGTCCTGCAGGCATTTTTGCTTACACATAAACAAATGTCATTTTCTTTTACAAAAATATGATCATCCTTCACATACTGTTCATCTTTCTATGTGTTCTGTGGTGTAAGGAGAAGCCCACCCCTTTCCCCTGCCACCTCCCTGGATCCTGGGCTCCTCAGGCTCCTCCAAACGAAATGGTCGGTCAAAAGATTTTCTCATTTAAAATGTGTTGCTTTCCTGGGTCATTTTATTTTCTTGTAACATGCTCATTATAGAAAATTTGGAAAATACAGTCAAGACACAAAGTAAAAAATCATCCATCAGCCACTGTCCACAGATAACTGCTGCTAGCATTTTGATGATTTTGATGATAAGGTTTACAGTCTTTCTTTCCTTTTCTTTTTTTTTTTTTTTTTGAGACAGGATCTTGCTCTGTCACCCAGACTGGAGGAGTGCAGTGGCACGATCACAGTGCCTCAGCCTCCCAAGTAGCTAGGACTATTATTGGACGTGCTAATTTAAAAAGAAATTTTGCAGAGACAGGGTCTTGCTATGTTGCCTAGGCTCATCTTGAACTCCCGGTCTCAAGCGACCTCCCCACTCGGCTTCTTAAAGTGTTGGGATCACAGGCATGAACCACTGCACTTAGCCCAGCCTTTTTTCTATGTGATTGTATTCTACATAAATCAAAACACTTTACCTATTGTTCCATAACCTGTTCTTTTCCACCTAATAAAAGATTGTTATTCCATATTAGTCTACAGCATGAGTTTAGTATGCTGTGTGACCTCAGGGCCCCCTTAGAAGCCTACTTTTCCTGACCCCCATTCTGAGTAGGGAACCCACCGCAGCAGATGCCCAGAACGCTCTTGCTCCAGGGTGTAACCTCTGCATACTGGCTCCCTTTCAGGAATAAAATGCCCTGAGAAGTCCCTGAGCACCTGCCTCCTCCACCTCCCCTGAGCTGAAATCCCAGCACCCCACTGATGGTTATGCAGTCCCCCTGCAACTTCTCCAGCGCCGCCTACCGGTGCAGTAAGTAGAAGCCCGCCCCTTTCCCCTGTCACCTCCCTGGACCCTCCGCTCCTCAGCTCTGCTGCCAACCCAAGACCCAGAGTGGGGAGGATGGAGGTGGGGGCCTCGGTGGTCCTGACTGTGAGGCAAGGGAAGGACTCTGGACTCAAGCTGGGCAAGGGACAGTGCCACTTGCCCTTGTACCATGGCCAGCTTTCCCTCAGAATGATGAGACTGAGGAAGGGCAGGGGCAGGTGGATATCAGAGGTGGGCCAAGGAGGGTGCTGAGCCACTTGAAAGTTTTCTGGTTCCCAAAGCAAATACCCAGCTTCCCAGCCCAAGCCCATACTCTGCCCAAGGAATTTACTAGCCAAATAGTGTGGTTAAGTGTGATGTTGGGCAAGATCCCCCCTCTGGGGATCTCAGTCTTCCTACCAATTATACAAGGGGAAATATAGCCAGGTGGTTTCTAAGCCACTTTCCCAGCTCTGAAACTCTAAAACCCAACTGGAATCCATGTTTTCAAATGCTCTGTTTTCTCTCAAAGTCCCTGTACGCCTCATGATTAGTTGAATCCAATTATAGACCAGGTCTGGTTTGAAATACCATTAACATAATAATTATTATGGGCTGTCCTCTCATTTAATCCTCACAACAATCGTAAGAGGAGATACCATTTTTATCCTCTTTTTACTGATAAGAACACAAGGTCCAGAGAGTTAAGATGACTTTCCGCTTATGTGGCAGAGCTCGGATTTGAACCCAGGGCTGCGTGACTCCCAAACCTGTGCTCCTTATTAGCCTCCAGTCCCCATACTACCCTGTGATGGGTGTAAGGATCATTCTTCCCTTGCTACAGTTAAGGAAACTGAGGCCAGACAGAGGAGATGTTTTCCTCAGGGTCACATAGCAAGCTCATGGCACAGCTGGGTGAATCCAGGCTCTGTGTCTCCCGGCCAACCGTCACTCCCCCACTCCCAGTGAGCACTGGCTGATTTTCTTTCTTCTTTTTTTTTTTTTTTTTTTTTTTTTGGAGACTGAGTCTTGCTCTGTCACCCAGGCTGGAGTGCAGTGATGCGATTTCGGCTCACTGCAACCTCTGCCTCCTGGGTTCAAGCAATTATCCTGCCTCAGCCTCCCAAGCAGCTGGGACTACAAGCACACACAACCACGCCCAGCTAATTTTTGTATTTTTAGTAGAGACAGGGTTTCACCATATTGGTCAGGCTGGTTCGGACTCCTGATCTCTGATCCACCTGCCTCGGCCTCCCAAAGTGCTGGGATTACAGGCGTGAGCCACTGTGCCCAGCCTGGCTGATTTTCATAGACAGTTGTTGGGGAACCAGAAACAGCCCCTGGGGCCAGGCGCAGTGGCTCAGGCCTGTAATCCCAGCACTTTGGGAGGCCAAAGCAGGAGGATCACTTGAGGCCAGGAGTTCAAGACCAGCCTGCCCAACATGGCGAAACCCTGTCTCTACTAAAAATACAAAAAATTAGCTAGATGTGGTTGCGTGCACCTATAGTCCCAGCTACTCGGTAGGCTGAGGCATGAGAATTGCTTGAGCCTGGGAGGCAGAGATTGCAGTGAGCCAAGATTGTGCCACTGCACTCCAGCCTGGGTGATGGAGCAAGGCACTAACAAGAAAGAAAGGAAGAAAGAAAGAAAGACAGACAGAGAGAGAGAGAGAGAAAGAAGGAAGGAAGGAAGGAAGGAAGGAAGAAGAAAGAAAGAAAGAAAAGAAAGAAAGAAGGAAAGAAAGAAAGAAAGAGGAGGAAAGACAGGAAAGGAAGAGAGAGAAAGAAAGAGAGAAAGGAAAAGAAAGAGAAAGGAGGGAAGGAAGGGAGAAAGGGAGGATGGAGGGAGGGAGAGAGGGAAGGAAGGAAGGAAGGAAGGAAGGAAGGAAGGAAGGAAGGAAGGGCTGGCCCCTGGGCTGGAGTCAAATACCCAGAACTGAACAGGGATGGGGGTAGTCAGGAAGAGAAGGCCGTGTTTGTTCAGCCAAGCTTGGGTTCACCTTCCCCAGCTCAGTCTAGACAAGTATTGGCTTTGGGCAAGTCCCAAAGAAAGAAATACATTACCTGCAGGGTGGGGAGGGAGGTCTGGGCCTGGGGACCCCTCACTGTGCTCTTCACTCCCTCACTCCCTCATTCAATCGCTTACCCAACAATTCCTACAGCTTGCTAGGCACTGAGATAGGCAACAACAGCCGCATCCCAGGTCTATATCAAAGAGCAGATGGTGACCAGGCAAACACAGCACATAGGTTGAGGACTCAGGAGAACAAGAGGGGCTCTCAGGAACTCAGAGAAGAGGTTCCTCCTGGAGGAGGTTCTGCTGAAGCTGAGCCCTGCATGCTGAGTAAGCGCTGGGCAAAGTGGTCCAGGAAGGAGGAACAGCATGTGTGAGGGACAGGAGGCTGGCAATGAGGCTGTGTGGCTGAGGATCCAATGTCAGACCAAGGGCAGAGCAATGGGGAGGAAAACAGGACCAAGTCCTGCCATGCCGTGGGCCATCCTGAGGGCAACAGAGAAGCCTTGCTGGGTTGCTGGGAGAATGAAATGAGTCGAAATAATAGTAATGCCTAAGGACAGCTAGTATTTCTTGAGGGACTGCCACGTGCCCGGTGGTCTCTTACTGGGGTGGGCCACATGTCTGGCTCATGGTAAGTGTTCAGAGCCTGCTTGTGGGGAAGACCGTGGATAGCGTGAAGGCCTGGCAGCATGCGGACGGACCTCGGTTGTTTTGGTTTGGCTTTTTTGTTGTTGTTTGTTTGTTTTTGAGACAGAGTCTCACTCTGTCACCCAGGCAGGAGTGCAGTGGCACCATCTCAGCTCACTGCAACCTCGCTTCAAGGTTCAAGTGATTCTCCTGTCTCAGCCTCCCAGGTAGCTGGGATTACAGTCACGTGCCACCATGCCTGGCTAAATTTTTTTTGTATTTTTAGTAGAGATGGGGTTTCACCACATTGGCCAGGCTGGTCTTAAACTCCTGACTCAGGTGATCCACCCACACTGGCTCCCAAAGTGCTGGGATTACAGGCATAAGCCACGGCGCCCAGACCCATGAAGAGTTTTAAGCAGGGAAGGAGGGTGGTCATATTTATGTAGAGTGAACACAGCTGGAGGCATGCAGGGAGCCCAGCGAGAAAGCAGCAAGGCTGGGGAGGCTGAGGCCGGGGGTGGGATGGAAGAGGAAGTAGATGGAAGAAATGAGGAGCCAGGGATTTCTCCTGGGAGCACACGGCTGTTTCAGAGCTGACAACTCATCCTCACTCCCCTATTTCGCGGAGCCCCAGAGAGGGCAGGTGCAGCAAGCTGGCAGCTGCTGTAGGCCAAGAACCCAGAGACCCACATGTACTCCTAGCACCAAGAGAAACTAGAGTTTGATTCCTGCAGTCTCCCATGCCACAGCTTCCCTGGGTAAGCATGTCTGGTGCCAGGGAGATCACTCTCTGTGCAGCAGCCCATCCTACTACTGGATTAGGAGGTCTTTCTTTCCATGGGTCCCCTTGTGTCTATGGTGGTCCTAGCTCTATCTTCTGACCCCCTCCTTTCCACAGGATAGTCCTTTAAAGGCCCTCCATTTACTCGTTTTCCAAAGACTCCTTCCCATTCTTCAACTAAATAAACAGAGGCAGTAGTATTGGATTCTTCTGCTACCTAAGCGCCTTAGCTGACATGGGAAAAGAGGAGTCCACCTGCACTTAATTCTTGGCCCTGCCACTTAACCAGCTGTGTGACCTTAGGCCAGACACTTCACCACAATAGCCTCAGATTTCCCATCTGGAAAATAGGAACAAAAATACCTACCCTTGCTGGGTTGCTGTGAGGACCAAATGAGTCGAAATAATAGTAATGCCTAATGACAGCTAGAATTTATTGAGGGACTGCCACGTGCCAGGTGGTGTCTTACGGGGCTGGGCCACATGCCCGGCCCATGGTAAGTGTTCAGAGCATGCTTGTGGGGAAGCACATGGATAGCATGAAGGCCTGGCAACATGCGGACCTGGGTTCAAATCCTGCCTCTGCCCCTTATAAATGTTTCGGCCTCAGAGAAGCCAGCCTCTGCATGACAGCTTCACCAGCTGGTAAGTGGTAACAGCAGAGGCAGCTCGCCAAGTTGAGTAAGATCAGGCATGTAAAGCATCTGGTGGCATTAGGATCACATCTCTCTCTTTGGGTCCACAAGCAGGTACCCAGCACCGTCTAAGTGCCAAACACTAGGGGAAGAATCATTGGCCACTTGCCCAAGGTCACTCAATCTTTGCCTCCCAGCCTGCTTTTGCTCTGCACCATGCCTCCTCCATGTCATGGGAGCCCAATGTTGTGTGGGCCAAGGCTGCTGAGGGCCAGGAACACAGCCTGCCCTGGGGGAGCAGTCCACTGCCCCTGCCCTGACACCCCATCTCTTTGGCCAGACGTGGGTGGCTTACAAGCTGCAGTGCCCTGATGCCCCATCCCTTCGGCCAGGCATGGGTGGCTTGCAAGCTGCCGTGATCATCATCCCGGCCCTGCTCTCCTCATCCACTCTGCTGGTCATCAGCTGTATCATATGGAAAACGTGCCGCCGGTGGTCCCGGGTCACCTGCCCCAGCCCACCATCCCCATGAGGGGCCCAGGTAAGCCATTCAAGGTCCACGATGACACGGAAGATCCACTGCTCTTTTACTCTTGGTCTTGTTGTGCAAAACACCCAGGTAAGGCCCTATCAGGTCTGCATTGCCCCAAGGTGTGACATCTAAGAGTGACATTAAAAGGAGAAACTCTCCTTCCTCTCTTGAGGCAACAGGGACAATGTGCTTAGCTGGATAAAGCCTCGGAGACACCATGAGCGCTGTCTTTGGCCTCACAGCCTCCCTTGCTCTTGTCTAGGATCTGTCGGATGTTACTCACCAAGCCTTTGGGTCAAGGAAGGTCCATTCTGCTGCCCTGTAACTGTAACTGTAAGTGACTATGGGCCAAGGCTGCCCTCGACCCCACAGTGTCTCTCTCTTGACCCACTGGGCCTGATGGGGCCTCCACAGGGAACCTTACCAAGAAGCACAAAGCCTCCTCCAAGGAGTGCACTCCTGGTTTCACCCCAGCTGAGGTGTGGCTTATCACATTATCCAGGGCTTGCAGCCCTTAGAATTTTCCAATTCTCCTATCTTAAAACATTTCCCCATGCTTTCCTGAAGTATTGGAGTTACAGGAGCTGCCTCTCATGCCGCTAATTTTAAAAGCCCAGAATTTTCACCACTACCCAAGATCTCAGGACATCTAGTCTGACTATGTGTCAACCACGACGTTCATGGTTTCTTCCACTCCTCCAATGACACTCAAGTGCGTGCCATGTGCCAGGAGTGCCAGGTGGTGAGTTTATAACAAATGAGACCCAGAACTAGTAAGCCAGTGGTTAGAAAAGAACAGTGACAACAAAGTATGAGAAGTGCCTGGAGGGGATACAGGGGTCTGTGGGAGCATAGAGAAGGAGCAACTAACCAGTCAGGAGAGGAAGGTTAGGGGGAGCCTCCAAGAAGTGGCATCTGAACTGAGACCAGAAGGATGACTAGGCACTTGCTGGAAGGAGTGAAAGGATAGTCCAGGCAGAGGGAACAGCAAGTACAGTTTAGGGGTTGACAAACTATGGCCCACCTCTTGGTTTTGGAAATGAAGTTTCACTGAAACACAGCCATGTCCAATCACTTATGTATTGTCTCTGGCAGCTTTTGCTCTGCAGGGCAGAATGAAGTAGTTGCAAAAGAAACACTAAGAATTACAAAGCAAAAGAAGTATTGACTATCTGGCCCTTGACAGAAAAGGTTTGCTGACCCCTAGAGATTGGAGAGCTCATGCTGCCTTTTAGGGAACATAGTGGCTTGGAGGGTAAGGGTGGGAAAAAAGTAGTAGGCAGCTCACAGTGCGTTCTTCCCGTAGCCATAGTAGCTGGATCCAGGGTAGATACACCTGATTTAAACCGAGCTGATCAGAGTCTGTCTTCTCAGAAATTGGAATCTGGGATGTCAAATTCAAAAATGGAGCCCAGTCACATTAACACCTGTGAAGCTCTGCTGCGGGGCCCCCTCGAGCCTGCTCCTTGCCCAGACTGCTCAGTCAACCATGCCTTTGACTCAGAAGGCCCTTGCAATCAATTCCTCTAACATTTAATTTTCATTTCCCCTCAAAGTTTCTGTTACTTTCAATGAAAAAAAAAAAACCTTTCATTAACTAAAAGTCACTGAGAGAGATAAAGCTGGTAGGGAATACAGATTTAGTCAGTGAGGTCCAACATAAATATAATGTGAGGTATATTTAATATATAATTTTAAATTTTCTAATAGCCATATTTTGGCTGTTAAATTTTCTGATAGCCAAAATAAGTAAAATATATTATTTAAATTAATTTCACTAATTTAAAAAGAAATGTGTGAAATTAATTTAATTATTTTATTTATTTTAAACATACAAAATGTTATCCAGTGATAATACTAAAATCAATATCCAATATTTAAAAATTATTGAAAAGGTTTACAATCTTTTCTTTTGAACTACATCTTTGAAATCTAGGGTGTATTTTACACTTATAACACATTCAGTTTGGACTAGCCACATTTCAAGTGTCTCATAGCCACAGGAGGCCGGTGGCTAACACAGCAGACAGCACAGATTTAGACCCTCAGAGCCCTGCAGGAGTGGCTAAAAAGTCCTAGCCTCAATCTTACTGTTTCTCTGCAACCAAGTTATGAACACTATGAAGGCAGGGACTTGTGTGTTTACTTGTTTGTCCCCAGTGCCTAGCACAGAGAAAGCACTTAGTAAACATTTGTGGAGAGAATGGCTAGATGAAGAGGAGAATGGTATACCATACACTTTGACAAGTAAATCAAACTCAGGAAAGAGAATTCCCTCCAGCTCTTCCTTGATTCTATTTTTCTGCATTATTTCTTCCCCAGCCCACAGTGGCTGTTTTCTTTGACCAACCTTGAGTCTGCTTTGTTGATCTATCTTGTTGTTGCCAGAAATCTCAAGGAGCCACTTTTAAAACTCATCCCCAGTGACCTGCATGCTGGCAGCTCTAGCAAATACCATCCCCCACATTACCAAACACTGGCACTGCTCTCTCCTCTGCCTTCTCCCTCCTTCCCACATTCAACGCCATTGCCAAATGTCTTCTATTCTTTTTCCAGACATATCTCAAATTCATCTTCTGCTCTTCACCCGCACAGCCACTGCACAATTCAGGTTCTCATTATTACAGAGATGGCCTACAACCACCACCCTCTCCTACTTTCTCTACTTCTGTCTTTGCTTCTAATCCCTCTGTATTCGTTATCTATTGCTGCATAACAAATTACCTTAAAATTAGGTAAAACTTAAAACCACAAATATTACTTATCTCCCTTTCTGAGGGTCAAGAATCTGGGTATGGCTTAACTGGGTCCTCTGGCTTAGGGCCACTCACAGGGCTGCAATCAGGTGTTGGCTGGGGCTGCAGTCATTCTAAGGCTTGCTTGGGGGAGGATCTACTTTCAAGCTCACTCACAGCTGTTAAAAGGCCTCAAGTCCTTGCTGGCCATTGATTAGTCATCTGTTCTTTGACACATAGACCTATCCACAGGGCAGTTCACAAGATGGCTGCTGTGTTCCCTAAGAGCGAGTGAGCACGAGAGCAAGAGAAGATGTTCAAAACAGAAGCCACGGTGAGTTTTTCTAATCAAATCTCAGAAATGACAACCCATCACTTCTAACATATTCTATTCATTAGAATGGAATCAATAAATTCCATCCATACGCAAGAGGAGGAAATCACACCAGGGTGTGAATACTGGGATGTGAAATCATTAAGGACAACTCAGAGACTGCCTACCACATCCTCTTCCTTGCCTCCTAGCGCACCATCTAAAGTGCAAAGCTACGGCCAGGTGCAGTGGTTCATACCTATAATCCCAGCACTTTGGGAGGCCAAGGCGGGTGGATCATCTGAGGTCAGGAGTTTGAGACCAGCCTGACCAACATGGTGAAACCCCATCTCTATTAAAAATACAAAATTAGCCAGGCATGGTGGCTCATGCCTGTAATCCCAACTACTCGGGAGGCTGAGACAGGAGAATCGCTTGAACCCGGGAGGCAGAGGCTGCAGTAAGCCGAGATCGCCCCACTGCACTCCAGCCTGGGCAACAAAAGCAAAGCTCCATCTCAAAATAAATAAATAAATAATGTGCAAAGCTGACCTCCTCTCTCCCCTGATCAGAAATTCTGATGACTTGCTGATACTTCGGAACATCACCCTTTATTGTCCAAAAGATCGCCAGAATGGGTAAATAGTAGAAAAGCAGAGCTTTATCGGTGATATTAGTTTGCAAACCAGGAAGAGAGAATCTCCAGTGTGGACCAAATGTGTTTTCTCTTCGAGGAGGGAAGGAACAGGTTGGGTTTTATGCCTCACAAGGTCCATATTTACACAACAGAGTCATACATATTTAGCAGATGGTGGGGGAAAACTATACATATTTATGAGGGGAGCTGAGTGCATGCACAATGCGTAAACATATATGTAACACTCATCCCATGCTCACTTTGGGGCAGAATTTTAGCATTAAAATGAGGTAGAATTTGACTCTTTATATCAAAAGATGAACCACAGGACCCAAAGACAGTTTGTGTACCGCCTCTATCGGCTAGTGAAACTGGCTTAGGGTCTGCAGTTGCTTATCAGAAGAGAATGTTTGTAAGGCCGGTCCTCTGTCCAATCAGAGTTGTAGTGGTCTTGGGTTGTAAATCAGAGTTAGGAGGGATATGATGAACCCCCAACCCATAGGTAACTTTAACTTTTGTTTCCTTAATCTTAGGGTCTGTCTTAGTTGATAAGGGGGCTTTTTAGATCACTTCTTCGTAATATGCCCCCAATCTCCATTCCATTCTTACCTTCCATCCTATACTCCAGTTCCCAGAAAGAGCTCTGAATCATCAAACTACCATTCCCTTGTACACGCCAGTGCCCTGGTCTGGAATGCTCCCCCTCAACTTCCCCAGACTTTTCTACCTGGCCAACTCCTACTCATTGACCAAGACTTTTGCTTTTGCCACGCCTGTCCTAATCCCGGCCGGCAGCTTTATCTATCCCTAATCAGACCTCCCTTGGTGCCCTGTGCTTTCCACTAACACAGCACTTAACCACACCAAATCACGATTATCTCCACTTGGATATCTGAAAAGATCTCAAATTTAACATGTTCAGGAGTTCATTTCTACTGATTTTTCCATAAGTAGGATTTAGTAGGAGGTGGATCTTGAAGCCATCCTTTCTGACTTCTCCCAGGAGCCTTGCCCCTGGTCTGAGAGACAAGTTATAGAACCTCACCAACTTCATTAAAATTACAAAAATGCCCAGAGAGCAGCCACTTGGTAATAGGATGCTACCAAATAAATACATCTGATGCTTTAAAGGCAATTAGGATCATCACAGGCTTCCTGTAGACACAGGAAGAGGGTGGGGCAGGTATAGTGATTGAGATTCAGATTAGGCAGAGACTTTCCCAACCTGCCTCCACTAGTCGCTATCTGTTCTAGACAAGTTACTTCATGTGTAAGCCTCATATCTCAATTTGTAAATGAAAATAACTTACCTGGTTACTGTGGTTACCATGTGTCAGGTGCTGTTCTGAGTGCTTTAAATATGTTAAATTTTTTGTTCTTTTGGAGACGAGGTCTCACTCTGTTGCCCAAACTGGAGTGCAGTGCCGCAGTCACGGCTCACTGAAGCCTCGACCTCCCAGGCTCAAGCAATCCTCCTCCCACCTCAGCCTCCGGAGTAGCTGGGACCGCAGGTGCTTGCCACCACGCCTGGCTCATTTTTTTTTTTTTTTTTTTTTTTTGGAGAGGCGGGGAGTTTCACTATTTTACCCAGGCTGGTCTTGAACTCCTGGGCTCAAACAATCCTTCCACCCTCGGTTTCTCAAAGTGCTGGGATTACAGGTGTGAGCTACCGTGCCCAGCCTAAATATGTTAAATTTATTTATCTTTAGAATAACGGTATAAGGTAGATACTATTATCCTATTTTACAGAGTCAGAAACTGTGGCAGAGAGTAACTTAGGCCAGGATACCCAGCTAATAACTGGCAGAACCAGGATTCCAACACAGGCAGTGAAGGGTAGGAGTCCTTGTCATAAGACGCACTGCACAGGCCTGGGTCGATTAGTTGAATAATGCGAGTGAAGGCGAGAGCAGAGCCTGGCAAGCAGTAGGCACGCCTGATTATTTTAAAATGTAAAACTCCTTGGCCTAGAGATCAAGAATTATTTCAAAGTCCTTTATATTCTGCGTGAACCCAACAGGTCTTTTCCCTCGCATATGAAATGGATGGTTGAGAAGGACATCAGAGACAAGTCTTAGGTTCGTACAGCCTATCGGTTCTTTTACCCAGATCCTCCTTTTTAAGTAGAAGCGGAAGTAGCTGATGAGCAAATGAGCCCACTTCCGGTGTTACCCCGGGCCTTTTTCCAGCTGAGCAGAGACAAGGTCGCCCTCTTCCCACGCCGCCTCAGTCCCGCGTTGACCCCTTTCCCGTGAGAGCCCCGCCCTCGGCGAAGGTTCGGTTTAACACTGGTGGAGGTTGGAAGACGGAGCTGCACCTCTCCGTCTTTCAACCAATGGACTTCCCTGTTCCTTCTCACTGTTTGGTAAAGTCGGTCCCTCCTCCCAGCCGCCAGAGGGCGCGACATCGCGTGGCTCGAAGCCGAGAGGGCTCTTGAATACGGAAGTGACTTTACGCAACCGGAAGACCGTGGCCTCAAGGGACGGGGGCCGTGAGCCGGGGGTTCCGGTGGCTGGAAGCTGAGCAGTCATGGTTCCGCCAGGCAATCGTTTCCACTTCTGAGAGTCTCATATGCTCAGATGAGAAAACGGAGGCTTTTGGAGGAAGGAGCTTGTCGTATTTACACAGCGAAAAACTCCTCAGACAAGCGCGCTTGCCATACGACTCACCAGGACAAAGGGACGATCCTTGAGGGTGTTTGCTCTCGGCCTGAGGAATCCCTGAGGCAAGTCTCACAGAACTGTGCCCATTCCACAGATGGAGAAAGCGAAACCCGGAGAGGGAAATGCAGCGTACAGGGACTTGCCAGAGTAGGGTTACTAGATTTAGCAAATAAAATGCAGGATGCTCGGTCGAAGTTGAATTTCAGGTACACAACGAGTAATGCTTTAGTATAAGACTGTCCCAAATATTGCAATGAGACACGTATGCTAAAAAATTACTTATTGTTTTTCTGAATTCAAATTTGTCTGGATGTCCTGTATTTTATCTGGCGATCCTACCCCAAGGTCACCTAACTGAGTGGAGAAGCAGAAAGCGCTACTGGGGGGTCCTACATGCCTCCCTGCCTGGGGCTCACCAGTGTATGGAGCTGGCTTATTCCCAAGTGTTATTCTGAGGTTATTTTAAAGGCCCCCAGCTCGTTCCAGTCGATGGTCTTCCTACTGCAGGATCTAGACCCATTCAGGAGCTGACAAAGAGCCACATCCTCCACTCCCATTCAGGGGTACCACACCACCACCACCCAGACTAGTTTATTCAAAAGACACTAAGTATCTGTGGTAAGCACAGTCTTAGGTTCCAGATGAACTAGCAAGTAGGAGAAACACTCCCTGTCTTTGTGGAATCGACAGGATTAGATACTCAGGAAGACAAGTATGTAGAGAGGAAAACTACAGTACGTTGTGATCAGTAGTTCTTTAATAGGGATAAATACAGGATGCATGAAAGCCCAGAGATGGAACCCCTGATCAAGGGATAGAAAGTAAGAGAAAGGAGACACCCAAGCTGAGGCCTGAAAGATTCATTCCTTCATTCAGCAATTATTTCTTGAACATCTACATGAAGGGCAGTATTCTAGGCACTGTGGACCCAGCAATGAACAAAATAAACAAATATTTGCCCTCAGAACTTAATTCTAAGTGAAATGTATATGTTAGAGGGTGATCTGCGGAGGAAAAAGTAAGGCTCTGAAGGGGATTATAGAATGCTGGGGCAGGAATGGAAATGTTACAGTTTTTTTTGTTTGTTTGATTTACAGATGGGGTCTCACAATGTTGCCCAGGCTGGCCTCAAACTCCTGGGCTCAAGTGATCCTCCTGCCTCCGACTCCCAAAGTGCTGGGATTACAGGAATGAGCCGTCACTCCCAGCCTGAAGTGGGTAGTCAGTAAGGCCTCACTTAGAACATTACATTTGAGCAAAGACCTGAAGGGATGCGGGAGAGAGATCTATGCAGAGATTTGGGGTTATAAGTGTGTCTGGCATGTTACAGGAAAAGAAAGGAAAGGGGATGTGATGAACAAGATTCCAATATGATAGCTTTCTAAGGGATTTTCAATGATAATTTTGACCATATGTTTCTCACCTTAAATATGGTCTTTAGAACCTAATCCCTGTAAAATATGACCACTTAAGTTGGTGGGGGCTACTTTGAACAGGATGTTTGGAAAAGGCCTTCTTGAGATGGCAACATTCAAGCTGAGGCCTTTAAGATGAGAATGAGCCAATGCTGGAGTAGCTAAGGCAACAGCAAAGGCGAAGACTTGGAGACAAGAAAGAAGTCAGTAAATGTGAGAAACTGAAATGTGAGAAAAGAGTGGCATGAGATGAGGTGGGAGAGGTGGGCAGGCGTCTCGGGCAATTTAGCTTTTATTGGCATTGCAGTGGGAATCAACTGAAGGGCTTTCAGCAGAGGACTGACAATCAGATCATTTTACTGGTTGAATTTACACAGGCTTAGCTCTTTATCCCAAAGGTGCCAGGAAGAGGGTTTAAAATGGAGCAAAGGGATAAGTGGAACCCCCATCCTCTTGCCTCCCCTTTGTTCCCCTTACAGCTGGAATGAGATGGCTTGGGCAGGTGGGTTTCCTGGGTGAGGGATGACTCCCATCCAGAGAGCCACCATCTCCCTCTGAGCCAGGGTGAACAGAGTTGACAACTTGTGTCTCTGACCTCCTCAAAGTTTCCTGGTTGGATCCCATTACTGGGTATATACCCAAAGGACTATAAATCATGCTGTTATAAAGATACCTGCACACGTATGTTTATTGTGGCACTATTCACAATAGCAAGACTTGGAACCAACCCAAATGTCCATCAGTGATAGACTGGATTAAGAAAATGTGGCACATATACACCATGGAATACTATGCGGCCGTAAAAAAGGATGAGTTCATGTCCTTTGTAGGAACATGGATGAAGCTGGAAACCATCATTCTGAGCAAACTATCGCAAGAACAGAAAACCAACACCTCGTGTTCTCACTCATAGGTGGGAATTGAACAATGATAACACTTGGACACAGGGTGGGGAACATCACACACCAGGGCCTGTCGTGGGGTGGGGGGAAGAGGGAGGGACAGCATTAGGAGATATACCTAATGTAAATGATGAGTTAACGAGTGCAGCACACCAACATGGCACATGTATACATATGTAACAAACCTGCACGTTGTGCACATGTACCCTAGAACTTAAATAAAATAAAAAAAAAGTTTCCCGGCTGGGTCTGCCTTTCCGACTGTGGGCAGAGGTGAAGGAAGCACACGCCACTACCAGCCCTGAAGGTCTCCTCCCTCCACCCCTTTTGAATATACTTTTTTTCTTTTGTTTTTTATTTTGAATACACTTTCAATTAATCTTCCCAAAGATCCTGACGTGCTTCTGCTCCAGGAGCATAGAGGGCTCCCTGCTGCCTCCAGAATTAAGTTCGGACTCCTGGCTTTGTAATTCAAGGTCCTCTGTGACCACGCTGCACTGTGAGCTCCCTGAGAATCAGAGGGACTCACCTCTGCATCACCAACATCTACCACGGGCTCTAGCCACAGTAAGTGCTCACTAAATGCTCAGGAAGTACCTTTCAATCTCACTTACTGAGCACCTAATGACATGGTAAGTCCTGGACTAAGTACTTTATACCCATTTTCTTTTTTTTTTTTTTTTTTTGAGATGGAGACTTGCCTTGTTGCCTAGGCCGGAGTGCAGTGGCAGGATCTCGGCTCAATGCAACCTCCGCCTCCCAGGTTCAAGCAAGTCTCCTGTCTCAGCCTCACAAGTAGCTGAGATTACAGGTGTGTGCCAACATGCCCGGCTAATTTTTTGTATCTTTTTTTTTTTTTTGAGACGGAGTCTCGCACTGTCATCCGGGCTGGAGTGCAGTGGTGTGATCTCAGCTCACTACAACCTCCACCTCCCAGTTCAAGCGATTCTCCTGCTTCAGCCTCCCAAGTAGCCAGGATTACAGGTGCCCACCACCACACTCAGCTAATTTTTTGTATTTTTAGTAGAGACAGGGTTTCACTGTTTTGGCCAGGCTGGTCTCAAATTCCTGACCTCGTGATCCACCCGACTTGGCCTCCCAAAGTGCTAGAATTACAGGCGTGAGCCACTGCTCCTGGCCAATTTTTTATATCTTTAGTAGAGATGGGGTTTCACCATGTTGGCCAGGGTGGTCTCAAACTCATGACCTTGTGATCCACCAGCCTCGGCCTCCCAAAGTGCTAGGATTACAGGCATGAGCCACCACACCCGGCCTTATACTCATTTTCTTATTTAATCTTCACAATAACCCTCTGAGGGAAATATAGTTATCAGCCACATTGTACAAATGAGTAAACAGGCTCAGACAGGTTAAGGGCATGTTTATTCAGACAGATTCAGACATGTTTATTCATTTGCCAATCCAGCATATACTTTTTGAACACCTACTCCATTCTAGGTGATAAGGACACAGCAGTGAAAATAAATCAGGTTTATTCCAAGAGCCTGGAGCTCACATTCTCGAAGGGCTGACAGTTGCCCTTGTGTTATGGAACACATTATGGAGTTACGTTATAGAGTATGTTGAGTGGTGGTAGGTGCTTATGAAGAAAAAGAAAACTAGTTAGGAGAAAAGAGAGAGACTGGGACATGCTATTTTCTAAAGGGTGATCCAGAAGGCTTCACCTAAAGAAAACATTTGCACAGAACCTGAATGAAGTGAGTGGGGCCCACAGATAACCCAGGAAGATCATTCTAGAGAGGGGACAGTAAATGCATGCCCAGTAGTGGAGTGTTTGAAGAACAGAGAGGAGGCCAGTGTGGCCAGGACCCAGTGTGTGAGAGGGAAGTGTGGGAGTCAGAGGGCCAGCTGGCCAAGGACTTTAAATTTCGTTCTTGGTGAAGTGGAATCCCAGGAGGTACGGCATCTGGCTGCTGAGTGGAGGATGGACTGGGGAGGGAAAAGGGTAAGAAGGGGCCAGACCTGAATATGAGAAGACGGAAGCTCAGATCTGTTAACTCCTTGAGGGAGAGAATGAGAGAGAGTGTGCGCGCGCATAGGAGGGGCTTCAGGAGGCACAGGTGGGTTGTAGGGAGGCATTGGGAAGAGGATGTTCCTCAGGTGATGCCCCAGGGAAGGATGGGTCTGTGAGTGGCCAAGAGGAACATCTGGCTTCCAAGGCAGCCAGGAGGCATGAGGAGCCACTGCCGGTGGGTTACTCAGCAGGGAGCTTGGAGGAGGCAGTGCCCATGCAGCCAGGGGTCCGGGAGACCCCTGCTTAGATTCGCCTGCACAAGCCTGAAGCCCCTTACCATTCTCCACATTTCAGGCTTTTTTCTTCTCTTTAGAAAAAGATTGAAATAAGAAACAAAAACAAATAACTGGGAAAAAATGACTATTAACTATTATCCTCAGGTAAGCCACATCAAGTTCTGTGTATGTCTTTCTTGGAAAAGTAAATTTCACATCCTTGCTGCAAATGGAACATGAAGCACTAGAAAGGCTCCAGTGAGAAATCTGTTCAAACTTCATGACGGCCACTGTCATTTCCAAAGCCACAGAATGCCCCCTCAGTGGACCTGCTCAGAAGAGGGAATCAGCTCCACCTGGGTCTCACTGCAGCCAGCCATGAGCTCTCCCCAGGATTCCTGTGCTTTTCACAGCAGATGCCTGGTTCCAGCAGAAAACCTATGTCCCTCCCCCCAAAAGAAGTATGAGTGCTTGGAGATCTGGGATGGAAGCAGTCTCAGAGTCTGATAGATGATTACAGGCATGTTAATACCTGTAAATCGTGGCTTTGGTAGATCACGGGATAGTAGAGTAACCCTTTCTGATTGCCCTGAGTCTCTTGATATCCCAAGCTTTCAGCCTATTTATTGTCAAGATGCCAAAAACTAGATCCCACCTGGAAAAGGGAGACACCCCTTGAGAACACCTGGTTCACTCCAAACCCATGCCACATTGGCTCATGAGATGACCTCAAAGCCACGTGCAGGTCTCAGGACAGGCTGAGATACTGAAGCAGGATGGCCCGGCTTACCCAGAGAGAAGCTCAAGTGAAGACAGAAAACCCATCACAATACAATGTCCAGAATAAGCAAATCCATAGAGATGGAAGGTAGATTTGTGTCATCAGGGACTGGGGACTGGGGAAAATGGAGAGTGACTGCTAATGGGTATGGGATTTCTTTCTAGGGTGATAAATATGTTCTAGAATTAACCGTGGTGATGGTTACACAACTCTGAACACATCAGAAACCACTAACTTCTCCACTTTATTTATTTCTTTCTTTATTTGAGATGGGGTCTCGCTCAGTCGCCCAGGCTGGAGTGCAGTGGTGTGATCTCAGCTCACTGCAACCTCGGCTCACTGCAACCTCCACCTCCCTGTTCAAGCGATTCTCCTGCCTCAGCCTCCTGAGTAGCTGGAATTACAGACACATACCACCACACCCGGCTAATTTTTAGTATTTTTAGTACAGACGGGGTTTTGCCATGTTGGCCAGGCTGGTCTCGAACTCCTGACCTCAGGTGATCACCTGCCTCAGCCTCCCAAAGTGCTGGAATTACAGGTGTGAGCCACCGCACCCAGGCTTCTGCATTTAAAAGGGTGAATTTGATGATTGCCTATGAATTATATCTCAAATCTTTTAACTGCAGCAGAAATATATTTAGAGTCCCCCTTGCAGCCACTGAGGGGGACTCTAAAATCTGAACTCCTTTGCTCAACAGCTCACACACCACAGGGGCATAATTTGGGAACCCGGCAGTGTGAAGGAGCCTTTGTCCTGATA
This sequence comes from Nomascus leucogenys, assembly GCF_006542625.1. Classification (NCBI taxonomy): domain Eukaryota; kingdom Metazoa; phylum Chordata; class Mammalia; order Primates; family Hylobatidae; genus Nomascus; species Nomascus leucogenys. The sequence continues at coordinate 2,290,273 of NC_044392.1, read as the reverse complement.
AGCACTGCCAGTCTCGGGGGATGCCAGGGCTGTCAGCACTGGACACAGCAATACTCCGTGGCCAGCCCTGTTCTAACAGGCACTGCCCAAAGAAGCGAAAGCGACCACCAGGTGTTTGCTTTACTCTGACTGCCTTGCCAACCTGCAGGGAGAGCAAGGGGGCAGGGTCCACTCAAAACCTCCGGCACACCCATTTCTTGGCTCTGTATCTTCGGTATGAATTTCCACAGCTGTGTTAAATACTCCATTACCCCTACTCTGGGCCAGGCCTTAGGCTGGGTGTTGGGCTGACACAAAGGCCCTTCACCAGTTATGAGCTACATAACTGCCCATCTCAGTCCCTGACAGCAGCCCCTTCCTTATGGCACCAGGCCTGGAGGCCCGTGAGGAGGCAAGACAGGAGTCAGAGAAGGTGAATGCTAGTGGAGGAGGCACACGCTGCAGCCAGGGCTCAGGACCCAGGCAGAGGGTGTGGGCTCATCAGCGCACGGTGGGGAAATCCTGCCCCAGGCCTAGCCCAGGCTGCTTTGTGAATCGAACTGCCAGATTCCGCTGCAGTTTTTAAAAACCTAAATATTTATTTATTTGCATTATATTTACAAAGGTGGAAAGGAGACCAAAGGAGACCCCAAGAACGCCCCCACACCTGGCTGACCAGGCCCCTTGCACTGCAGAGGAGGCAGACACAGCTGGAAGGGACAGGATTTATGTTGCATACTTGAACTACAGCGAGTGTAAGACTGGTCCTATTTACAGGGCAGAAACATTACAGGTGGAGCGCGGGGATGGCAGGGTGGGCACCAGAGTCCTGGCCAAGGGTACCCTTGCCTGCCATCTTCCCCACCTCTCCCAGACGCATCTCTGAGGCCCCGCTGGGGTTCTCCAGGGGGAACGAGGCCTGCTCACATGATGCTCGCCGGGGTGAAGACAGGGCCCACACACAGGGTGTCTGTGATCTCCCAGCCGCAGGACAGAGGCTTGCACACACCCTCCACGTCATCCTCCTGTTCTGCAGCCATCAGCTGCCTTCGCAGCGCTTCCCTAGGGGTGAGAGAGGGGTGCTGCAAGTAGCCAGCATGGGGCTGGCAGGCCCCTGTACCTGGAGACGCAGCCCCATTGGGCAGAGGGCTCTCACCTCAGCCTAAGCTCAGCTGAGGGCAGGGGCAGGGACAGGTGCTGACCCCTCCCCAACTGCTTCCTACTCCCGTGTGGTCCCCACCCCTCAACAAGGGAAAGAAAGCCACATGTATCGAGCATTTACTACGGGTCAGACATGCCAGGCACTTATCTATTTGTCTTCCCAAAAACCCCATGAGGGAGGCATTACCATCCCTAGTGCATTGATGATGTAATCAATCAGTTCCCCAGAGAGAGAAGTGACCTACCTAAGCTCACATCCCTAGTAGGAAGTAGAACTAGGACTGAACCCAGCTCTCACTCCAGAGCCCACATTCATCCACCCCAGGCTTGGGACTTCAAACAAAATCACATCCCATTTTCTCAAACAATCCCACAAACTGCTTCTCCTCCTACATACCCATGTTGATCAATGGCTCCACCATCAGAGTTGGAAACAGTTGGCAATCTTGTTCCCACACCCAATCGAGCCCTGCTGAGCCCAGCTTCTGAACATCCTCATGTGCCCCGTGGTCTCCATCCCCACGGGTAACACCATTTCAGTCTCCCTGATCTGCTCGTGCCCTCTCCAGACAGTTCTCAGCCAGGGCCCAGGTTCATCTTTCCAAAAAGCAAATCCCTGCCCTTGAGCTGCCAGCCGTTTCCCTTTGCTCTCAGGCCCTGCAAGATCCGGCCCTACCCGCCTCTTCCGCCACACTCCTGGCCACACCAGCCCACACACCTGGGCCATCCACTATGGCCATCTTCTCCGCTCTTACACATGTCCTCTCCCCAGCCTGGACCCATCCTTGTCTCTCTGCCTGCATCATCAACCCTCACCTAATTCCTCCTTAGCCTTCAGGTCTCAGCTTTGGTGACAGTCCTGAGACTGGACACAGCAGAGGAATTGAATGTGCCTGGGCAAACTGCTCCTGCTTTCTGTAGCCCTCTCCCTACCCCCAAAGAGGGACCCTTCACCACTGACTAGCTGTGTGACCTCAGAAGAATGACCTCTCTGTGATAATGCTGACCCCACAGAGTTTTGTGTGGGTGAAATAGTCATACAACGCCCAACATAAGGCCTGATGTCAGGGTTCACTGGATGTGACTCCCCCATCTTGCATGCCTCCTGCCTCACTGGATCCCAGCACTAGGCTGGTGGGGCAGGCAGGGCTACTGTCACGCCTGTTTTCTAGATGGAAAGACCAAGGCTTAGCAAGCAGGCAGACCAAGTCTTTCCTGTGTCACACAGCAGCCACCCAACTGGTCAGCTCTTTCTGCATCTGCCCTTGTCCTCGGTCTACACAGGAACTAGGGTGGTCTTTCCAAAGTGCAAATCAGACCGTGTTATGCCCCTGCTTCAAACTGGCCCGTGCCTCCCACTGCTGTCAAAGCGTGTCACTCGGCCTTCAAGCCCTTCCCAGATCTAGCCCTGCCTCCCTCTCCAGTCACAGCCACTCTCCATGAAAGCCTTGAGTGCACCACACTTGCTCTCCGTTCCTTTCTTCTGGGGAGTCCTACCATCCCCTCCTGTAGTTGCCTCCCACTTCCTCAGGGAGGCCCAGAACTCATGGAGGGCTCTGCACTTCCACCAGGCACAGTATTATCACAAGGGCCTGTCTGCTTCTCTGTGCCTCCCTCAGGGCTGTGAGCTCCTCTAGGAAAGCCCAGCCTCACTTACGGCCACAGCCAGGTGCCAAGCACAGGCCTCACGTGGGACCAGCAGCCAACAGCTACTTGTCAAGTTGGATTACACAGAAGCAGAATCTCAGATCTCAGGTTTCCCTCGTTTCTGCCCAGTTCCTCCCCATACCCCCATTTTCCAGCAGGGCCCTCTTACCAGGCCACCCGGGACATGGCATAGGTGATGTGGCGGGCCTGGGTCCCCCCAAAGGGGGAACCCATGCCCACAGTGTAGGCGCCCATGTTGTCAAAGACCAGCCAGTCCCCTACGTGTAGTTGCGGCAGCCACAGGCCCTCAGCCACGCAGTCACAGCCATCGACCGCCGGGCCCCACAGGCTGCTGCTGTACACGGGCTGCTCCGTGGATGGTTTCTGTAGGAAGAGGGGATGGCCATGCCAGCTCTCCTGGGCATACAACAGCCTTGCCACTCCCTCCCTCCAAAGCCTTCTATGGCTCCCATAGCCAACAGGATCAAGTCTAGATGGGCCTCCTAGCTTAGTATTTAAGGCTATTCCCACTTCTCTGCATTCGTTGCCTCTTACACTCTGAAGTCACGAATGCCTGGTCTTAAATCCAGGTTCCAGCAGTTGTTAGCTGTGTGACCTTGGGCCAAATGCTTAATCTCTCCATGTCTCAGTTCGCTCATTTGTAAAATGGGGATAACAACAGTACCTACCTCGTAAGGTTACTGCAGGGATAAATGAGTTAGTGTATGGAGAGCATGTAGAACAGTGGCCGGCACACGGCGAGGGTGCACGGAAAGTCAGCACAATTGTAACTGTTATTGTTGTGATTGTTGTTGTTACCACCTCTGCACTTTGGTCTTCACTGGCCTCTTTCCAGACTTCGGTATGTCCACACCTCCACACCCTTCCCCGACCCTCAAATCTAGCCACACCTCCACAGCCTTCCCCGGCCCTCAAATCTAGCCTGTCTTCTGAGCCCAGCCCTGGGGCTCCCTCGTCTATGAAGCCCTCCCAGATGTCTTCACTCCATGCCAGGCCCAGCAACAGGAGCCAGCAGTATACAAGGCTAGACTCACCCTCCCTCAGGCCCTCAGTCCAATGATGGACTTCCAACAACAGTCACAGGGGGACCTGGCAGAGGTCACAGAGGACCCCACGAAGTAGACACAATTACTCCCATTTCAGAAAAATTGAGGCTCTGACAGCTTAAATGACTTGCCCAAAGACACAACTACCAATGACATAAAATTTCAGATTTTTTCTTAAATGATTTCCAAATCCAGAAATTTGTAACAGACTCTGGACAACCAAGTTATCGATGCCATTTGCCACAGTGTAGGCAGGGATCCTGCCAGGCAGGTCCTAGAGTCACTGCTGAAATGTGGATGATGACTGTGCCCTCTGAGAGGTCTCTTCTCCCATCACTGCACTTGTTGTGCTCCAGTTACTCCAGTTGCTCTGGGCTCCCCCGGTAAACCCTACTTCCCTTCCCCCACCTCCTATCTTCCCCCACCTCCTACCTTCCCGCACCTCCTACCTTCCCCCACCCCCTACCTTCCCCCACCTCCTACCTTCCCGCACCTCCTACCTTCCCCCACCTCCTACCTTCCCCCACCTCCTACCTTCCCCCGTGCTATTCCCTGAGGCCCCAGATTTGCAAATTCCTATTTCTCCTTTAGATCTCAGCTAAAATGGCTTCAGGGAAGCCTTTCCTAAAGCTCCATGCTCCCTCAAGCTTTGCTTTCATAGTATTTACCATAACTCATAAATATTTGTGAAATACCTGCTCAGGCCTGTCTTCCCTGAAGACCATAAATTCCATGAGCCCAAGGGACGTGTAGATCTTGTCATCCCCATCTCCTCAATGCCTAGCAGGCTGGTATCCATTAGATGCTTATTCGAATAATATTTTTTAAATAAATGAATTAAAGATTGGGGAATATATGAGTGATGAGAAAGAGAAAGAATGACAAAGGGGAGAAAAAGGATATGAATAGAAGCCACCCAAAGGGCATAGACAGAAGCAACAGAGAAGACCAGCAAGAAAAAAGGAAAGGCATTTCAATACCTTAGCCAGAGCAGGAATGAGTAAAATTGAGAAAGAAAAGTCGCAGTTTCCATAAGCAGAAATAATGCTCATATATTTGATAAAAAGTTAATTAATAAGCCATTAATCCCATTAATAAAGAAAAATATGTACATTATGTAAGTTAAGAATGATAGCTATCCAATCTTCAGGAATTCATTCATTCAACAAGTACTTATTGAGCACCTACTAATCGCCAGGCTGTAATCTAGGAGCTGGAGATGCAGCAGTAAACACGCACACAAAATAAAATTCCTGTGGTCATGAAGCTCGCATTCTAAGAAGGGGAGACAAAGGAATACTGTATATCCTTGTTCCTATAACTGAACATTCTTGTTTATAAACTTTTTGTTGATGAATAAAATTAACCTCAAGTGCTCTGAATTATTTCCCTTAGCCCCACTCATTGAAAAACATTAAGGTAATGTTTAAAGATGAGTGGAGGGGATGCTCCATAAATGAATCTACAAGGATCTTTGAGAAAATAAATTTTAAAGATTCTTCCGTGGTAAAGAGAAAAGGCATCCTTGGATTATAAGAAGTTAGCATTCCCTCACTTGTTATTAGTGGTGTAAATTTAAAAAAAAATAGGTGAAAAAAAGATTTTAAAACTTTACATGACATAATGCAAAGCTACGCTTTTACTATTTATGTATCTATTTAACTTTTTTTTGAGACAGAGTCTCACTCTGTCATCCAGGCTGGAGTGCAGTGGTATGATCTCAGCCCACTGCAACCTCTGCCTCCTGGGTTCAAGCGATGCTCTTGTCTCAGCCTCCCGAGTAGCTGAGATTACAGGTGCCCGCCACCAAGCCCAGCTAATTTTTATATTTTTAGTAGATACAGGAGTTTGCCATGTTGGCCAGGCTGGTCTCAAACTCCTGACCTCAGGTGATCTGCCACCTTGGCCTCCCGAAGTACTGAGACTGCAGGTGTGAGCCATCGTGCCCAGCCTTTTTTTTTTTTTAAGGCACCTGTGAAATAAATATTCTAAAAGCCACGGCAACAAGCTTGTAAATCTCAGCTATTTTTACAAGTCTGATAATTGAGTGGAAATGGACAAGCATCTGCAAAAATCCAAGATGCCCAGTCTGCCAGCCACTAGGCCCCTCTGTGAGAGAGGGCAGGAGGTTCCTCATTTACAAAGCATACCGTCACCACTTCATACCTTATCTGGGAGGCAGGTGGCATAATTGCATTCCCATTTTACAGATGAGAAAACTCAGAGAGGGCAGATGACCTGCCCCAGGCTCTAGGGGGAGTTAGTAGAACTCTGGGCAGTCCCAGACAAGGAGCCTCCTGGCTGCACCTAGCTGCCTTCTTCAAAGGCACAAATCTGACAGAGCCACAGAAAAAACAAGGTCAGACATTGAAAAAGGTGCATGGCCTTGATGGAATCCCTAAATAATTCTTCAACTTCTAAAGAATAAATCAATAGGCTGGGCGCGGTGGCTCACGCCTGTAATCCCAGCACTTTAGGAAGCGGATGCGGGCGCATCACTTGAGGTCAGGAGTTCAAGACCAGCCTGGCCAACATGGCGAAACTCTGTCTCTACTAAAAATACAAAAATTAGCTGGGTGTGGTGGTGGGCACCTGTAGTCCCAGCTACTCGGGAGGCTGAGGCAGGAGAATGGCGTGAACCCGGGAGGCAGAGCTTGTGGTGAGCCGAGATCACGCCACTGCACTCCGGCCTGGGCGACAGAGAGAGACTCCTTCTCAAATAAAAAAAAAGAAAAAGAAAAGAAAAAAATAATCATCCAGCCTGGCCAACATGGTGAAGCCCTGCCTCTACTAAAAATACAAAAAACCTAGCTGGGCATGGCGGCAGGTGCCTGTAATCTCAGCTACTCGGGAGGCTGAGACAGGCGAATCATTTGAACCTGGAGGCGGAGGTTGCAGTGAGCTGAGATCGCACCACTGCACTCCAGCCTGGGTGACAGAGCAGGACTCCATCTCAAAAAAAAAAAAAAAAAAAAAAAGAATAAAGCAATTAATTCGTACAAAAATATTTTGAAAGACAAAAATTAGATATAAACAAGGGCAACACATAAAAAGAAAAAAAAACTCTATGGCCAAAATCTCACTTATGAATATACAGGCAAAAACCTGACACGAAATCTTAGCTAACCAAATTCACAGTCATATTCAAAGAATCATCTTCAACAGTTAAATAATTTATCTCTAAAATGAAAGGTGCAGACAACAGGAGAGAAGTCAATCACTGGCCTCATAACACGGAAAATATAGATCTACGGTTCAAGTTTAATTTTCCCAATACATGTCAACATACCATTCAGTAGCCTGTAACATCTATTCTTTATTAAAACTACAGACAAAACAAAACCCCACAATGAAGAGAGACTATTTTAAATAAGGATCTAACTCTGACTTCATTGAGATACACTAAAGTTCAGCCCCATCATTTTCCAAATGGAGAAACTAGAGAAGTAAGGTTCAGAGAGATTAAGTAGCTTGCTTTGCCTAAGGTTACTCAGCTGGTCTATGGCAGAGCCAGGTCTCTAACCCATGTCTTCTGATTCTAAGTCTGAAGCTTTCTGTCATCATTCCTATTTTATATATCATGAGAAATGCTAGCAATAGCTATCAAAAAAAAAAGAAACAAAAACTCATAATACATAGAAGATGAATAAATAAAATATTACACTGCAGATAATGTATTTGCCCACCTGGAAAATCTTAAGGGGGTGGGTGTGGTTACTAGAGGAAATCAATGAATTTTAGAATGCAAGCCAGCATCTCAGCTCAAAAACACAGGGGAAAGTTTTTGCTCACAATAGTAGTGAAAGCATTAAGCTATTACATTCTTGGATGTACTTGGGCCACAGTAATACTTATTCAAATAAAATAATAAAACCAGCTGGGCACGGTGGCTCATGCCTTTAATCCCAACACTTTGGGAGGCCGAGGCAGGTGGATCACGAGGTCAGGAGATCGAGACCATCCTGGCTAACACGGTGAAACCCCATCTCTACTAAAAATACAAAAAATTAGCCAGGCATGGTGGCATGCACCTGCAGTCCCAGCTACTTGGGAGGCTGAGGCCTCCCAAGAGAATTGATTGAGCCCGGGAAGTGGAGATTGCAGTGAGCCAATATTGCACCACTGCACTCCAGCCTAGGCGACAGAGCGAGACTCCGTCTCAAAAAAGTAAATAAATAAAATCTTCATGGAAGAAATAAAAGACACGAAGTTTACATTGGCCTAGCTGGAAAAACTTAGTAAAGCAAAAAAAAAAGAATTCTCCCTAATTTAATAACTAGATTAAATAAACTATTACTGGCCAGGCACCATGGCTCACGCCTGTAATCCCAGCACTTTGAGAGGCCGAGGAGGGTGGATCACGAGGTCAGGAGATTGAGACCAACCTGGCTAACACAGTGAAACTCCGTCTTTACTAAATATACAAAAAATTAGCCAGGCGTAGTGGCCGGCGCCTGTATTCCCAGCTACTCGGGAGGCTGAGGTAGGAGAATGGCGTGAACCCGGGAGGCGGAGCTTGCAATGAGCCGAGATCGTGCCACTGCACTCCAGCCTGGGCAACAGAGTGAGACTCCATCTCAAAAATAAAAAATAAAAATAAAAATAAATAAATAAATAAACTATTACTAATTGAAATCCCCAGGATGTTTTTCTAAACATTACAATGTGATAAAAGAATAAATGTGAGCCTATCAAAGAATAATAATAAAGCAAATGACAAACTCAGTTTTTGCTAAATAATTTATACAGAACATTTATATCATGTCTAAGACATAACAAATGACAATAAAATGAATATCTGTGTACTTACCACCCAGCTGAAGAAAGATAAAATTTCCAATATCTTTGAAACTCCGTATGTGCCCACTCCAATGACGTCCCCTCTTTCCTAACCTCTTCAGAGGTAACCACCATCCTCACTTTCGTGTTCATCATTTTCTTACTTTGTTTTCCTAACCCTAAACAATGTATTGTTTAGTTCTGCACACTTTTGAAATTTATATAAATGAAATTATAGAGTATGTAATCTCTACAAGTTCACAATACACTGCATAGAATTCACTGTACAGAATACACCATAATTTCTGTATCTGCTACCCTGCCAACAAACATTAAGGTCATTTCCAGCGGTTTATATTATAAAGATATATACATTCTGATATATCTCCTCGAACACACATGCCAAGAGTTTCTTTACAATACGGGCCTAGGAACTTGCTGTAAGGTAGGACATACGTATGTTTAAATTTATCTGAATAATGCCTACTTGTTTCCCAAAGTAGTGATACACCACTCCCACCTAGCAGTGCCTAAGGACCCAGCTACGCCATATCCTCACCAACAGTTGGCATTATCATGCTTTTAATGTTTTTCTAATCTACTTGGTATGAAATGGTATCTCATTTTCACTTTTATTTGCATTTCCTTGATACCACTGAGCACCTTTTCATTTTCTCTTCTGTGAATTGCCTGGTAAAGTCTCTTGCCTGTATTTCTGTTGGGTTGCTTTTTTCCTTATTTTCTTGAGATTCTTGTTTGTCTCTATTTCTTACTTAAGAATTCTTCAGGCCGGGCGCAGTGGTTCACGCCTGTAATCCCAGCACTTTGGGAGGCCGAGGCGGGAGGATCACAAGATCAGGAGTTCGAGACCAGCCTGGCCAACATGGTGAAACCCCATCTCTACTAAAAATATATATATAAAAATTAGCCGGGCACAGTGGCTTGTGCCTGTAATCCCAGCTACTCGGGAGGCTGAGGTGGGAGAACTGCTTGGACCTGGGAGGCGGAGGTTGCAGTGAGCCGAGCCACTGCACTCTAGCCTGGGCGACAGGAAAAGACTCCGTCTCAGGAAAAAAAAAAAAAAAAAAGAATTCTTCATATATTTTGTCTACTAATCTCTTATCAATTATATATGTGTTTCAATATTCTTCCCAGTTTGCCTCAGCTGGTCTATTTCTTATGCTGGGATCAAAACTAAACTATTTTAATTACCCTCTGTGTTAGAAGTTATATTATTTCTATTCTTATAGTGGTTACTCTAGATATTTACATTTTAACATCTCAACATGGCATTCAATAGCTGTACCATCTATTCTTGATCAAAACTACAGAAAAATCAAAACAAAACTCCACAATGAAGACAGACCATTTCAATAAGGAACCAACTCTAACTTCGTGGAAATACACTGGAATGGCCTCACTTCAAAACAAGAAGCAACATTAGTAATTAAAGTTCAGCCCCCTCATTTTCCAACTGGAGAAGCTAGAGAAATAAGACTCAGAGAGATTAAGTAACTTGCCTAAGGTTACCCAGCAAGTACATGGTAGCATTCACCTTAGTGGCCTTCACAGCTTAGCCCTGGCCTGCACCTTCCAGCAAGATTCTCCCCCACTCAGCAGCAGGCTGCTTCTGTGCTGCATGGATTGTTGCAGTAGTCACCCTCTGACAATTTTGCCACTGGTAGACTGCTGTTTCTGTGACACTGCAGCCTCTCCTCAAAGGTTGCAATATCAGCCTTGGAGGGAGGAGCCCTCCTCCTCTGTGTTTCTAAGTTCCTCCCTTGTTCACTCTCCCTCAGGACCAGGGGTGGTAGCTGGTTTTACCCCTTTTAGTAATTGTAATTAACCACCTTTAGAGTTAACCATTCTTTATGTTAAAATTTCCCTGTTCAAATTACTAGTGTGGCATCTGTATCCTGATACCGTCTCTTCCTGAAATTATGATTGGACATTACACCTTCTCACTCTATGCACCATTTCCTTAGCCTTTCCTGTTTTATATCTTTTTGTCTCTGTGCTACATTTGGATACTTTGTTCAACTCTATCTTCTCATTCTCTCATTCTCTCTTCTGTTGTCTCTAATATGCTGCTTACCTTGGCCATAATTTCAATTTTCATATTTTTCATTTCTAGTTCTGTTTAATCCTTTTCAAAATCTGCTAAAACATATTTTTATATTCACTTATTCTTTGGTCATATTTTCAATTTCTTATTTCTTCAAACATTGTAAAAGAATGTTAGCACCTGATAATTCCAATATATGAAGTAAATGCTGGTCTGATCTGCTATCTATTGCTTTCGTGGTTCTTCCTCACAATGACTTGTTTCTTTGTATGTTGTGATTTTTGACTGTGAGCTCATGTACTTTGAAACCTTATCTGTGAGAAGCCTAAACTGAAGATTCCTCCTCCAGAGAGAATTTGTTTGCTTCCGCCAGATGAAATTGTTTTGAGACTTAAGGCTTTTCAGACCATAGTTAATATGAATTTGGGCCACAAGCTCAAAAGAAGGCTGGCTTGTGGTTACAAAATCTCAATTTTTTGCTCTCTTCCAATCACTACCAAGATCAAAACAGGGAAGTTTTCTTGCTGCCCTTCTCTGTAGAATGGGCTTTTTTCTCTAGCTGACTCTTACACTAAGGATATACTTCTTTTGGGTTCTCAGCTCTATGTAAGGGCATCCTATTGGATTCTCCATCTTGACTAGGCCCTAGGAACCCACACAGATATCAAAACTGAAGGTCAATGCTACCATGATTCAGCATACACTCCAAAACAAAAATCCAGTTTCAGAATTAGGTTGCCATTTAATACATATTTGGATAATCATTGTTTTGTATGCTTGGGACACACTAATAAACAAAATACACAAAGGTCCTTGTCCTCATGGGGTTTACAGTCTAGCAGGGCGAAGGCAAACAAGTAAATTATATAGTATGTTAGAAAGTAATAAGAACTACAGAAAAAAAAAAAGAACACACAACACCAAAGGCACAATCCATAAAAGAAAGAATTGATAAACTGGACTTTATTAAAATTAAAAATTTCTGCACTGCAAAAGACAATATTCACCAGGCCTGGTGGCTCACACCTGTAATCCCCAGCACTTTGGGAGGTCGAGGCAGGCGGATCACTTGAGGCCAGGAGTTCGAGACCAGCCTGGACAACATGGTGAAACCCCGTCTCTACTAAAAATACAAAAATCAGCCAGGCTTGGTAGTGCATACCTGTAATCCCAGCCACTCAGGAGGCTGCGGCGGGAGAATCGCTTGAGCCTGGGAGGCGAAGGTTGCAGTGAGCCAAGATCTCACCACTGCACTCCAGCCTGGGTGACAGAGCAAGACTCTATCAAAAAAAAAAAAAAAAAAAGAGAAAGGAAGGAAGGAAAGAAAGAAAGAAAGAAAGAAAGAAAGAAAGAAAGAAAGAAAGAAAGAAAGAAAATGTTAAGAGAAGACAAGCCACAGACTGGGAGAAAATAGTTGCAAAAGACACATCTGATAAAGGACTGTTATCTAAAATATATGAAGAACTCTTAAAACTCAAAAATGAGAAAACAAACAACTAAAACTCTGTTTATAATGGTCAAAGGACTTTAACAGATACTTCGCCAAAGAGTATATACAAATGGCAAATAAACATATGTCATCAGGGAAATATAAATTAAAACAACAAATACTACTGCACACTTGCTCAAATGGCCAAAATTTAGAACACTGGTAACACCAAATGCTGGTGTGGATGTGGAGCAACAAGAACTCCCTTTCATTGCTGGTGGGAATGCAAAATGGTACAGCCGCTTTGAAATATCGTTTGGCAATTTTCTACAAAACTAAACACATTCTTCGTATTTTTAGTAGAGACGGGGTTTCACCGTGGTCTCGATTTCCTGACCTCGTGATCCGCCCGCCTCGGCCTCCCAAAGTGCTGGGATTACAAGCATGAGCCACCACGCGGGCGCCTGTAGTCCGAGCTACTCGGGAGGCTGAGGCAGGAGAATGGCGTGAACCCGGGAGGCGGAGCTTGCAGCGAGCCGAGATCGCGCCACTGCACTCCAGCCTGGGTGAGAGCGCGAGACTCCGTCTCAAAAAAAAAAAAACAAAAAAAAAACACACTAAACATATTCTTACCATATGATCCAGCAGTTGTACTCCTTAGTATTTACCCAAAGGAGTTAAAAATGTTTGTCACACAAAAACTTACACATAGATGTTTATAATAGCTTTATTCATAATTGCCAAAACTTGGAAGCAACCAAGATGTCCTTCAGTAGGTGAATGGATAAACTGCTGTACACCCAGATAACGGAATATTATTCAGTGCTAAAAAGAAATGAGCTATCAAGCCATGAAAGGACATGAAGGAAACTTAAGTGCATATTACCAAGTGAAAGAAGTCAGTCTGGGCCATGGTGGTTCACGCCTGTAATCCCAGCACTTTGGGAGGCCAAGGTGGGCGAATCACTTGAGTTCAGGTGTTCGAGACCAGCTTGGCCAACATGGTGAAACCCCATCTCTACTAAAAATACAAAAAGTAGCTGGGCATGGTGGCACATGTCTGTAATCCCAGCTACTCGGGAGGCTGAGGCAGCAGAATCACTTGAACCCAGGAGGCAGAGGCTGCAGTGAGCCAAGATCACACCACTGCACTCCAGCCTGGGCAACAGAGTGAGACCCTGTCTCAAAAAAAAAAAAAAAAAAGTCAATCTGAAAGTCTTTAATCCATTTTGTACATGGTGTGAGATAGCGTCCAATTTTATTCTTCTATATGTGGATATCTAGTTTTCCTAACACCATTTATTGAAGAGACTGTCCTTTCCCATTGTGTGTCCTTGGCACGTTTGTTGAAGATCAATGGACCGTAAATGCATGGATTTATTTCTGGGCTCTCCATTCTATTCCACTGGTCTATATGTTCGTTTTTATGCCAGTACCATGCTGTTTTGCTTACTTTATAGCTTTCTAGTGTATATTTTGAAATCAGATAATGTGATGCCTCCAGCTTTCTTCTTTTTGCCCAAGATACTTTGGCTATTTAGTATCTTTTGTGGTTTTATACAAATCTGAGGTTTTTTTATACTTCTGGGAAAAAGATCATTGGAATTTTGATAGGGACTGCATTGAATCTATGGATCACTTTGGGTAGTATGGACCTTTTAACAGTATTAATTCTTCCAATTCACAAACATGGGATATCTTTCCATTTATTTATGTCCTTTTTTATTTCCTTCATCAGTGTTTTCTAGTTTTCAGTGTACAGATCTCTTACCTCCTTACATTTCCTAAGTAATTTTTTGATGCAATTGCAAATGGGATAGTTTTCTTGATTTCTTTTTCAGATAGTTAGCATATAGAAACATTGTATGTTAATTTTGTGTCTTCTAACTTTTCTGAACTTATTAAGTCTAATAGTTTTTTGGTGAAATCTTTAGAGTTTTTTGTTTTTTTTTTTTTGAGATGGAGTCTGGCTCTGTCACCAGGCTGGAGTGCAGTGGCGCCATCTCAGTTCACTGCAGCCTCCACCTCCCAGGCTCAAATGATTCTTGTGCCTCAGCCTCCTGAGTAGCTGGGATTACAAGCACCCACCACCATGCCCGGCTAATTTTTACATTTTTAGTAGAGACAGGGTTTCACCATGTTGTCCAGGCTGGTCTCGAACTCCTGACCTCAAGTGATCTGCCTGCCTCGGCTCCCAAAGTGCTGGGATTACAGGCGTGAGCCACTGTGCCAGTCTTTTTGTGTGTGTGTGAGATGGAGTCTCACTCTGTTGCCCAGGCTGGAGTGTAGTGGCATGATCTCAGCTCACTGCAACCTCCACCTCCCAGGTTCAAGCAATTCTCATGCCTCAGCCTCCTGAGTAGCTAGGATTACAGGCACACACCTTTACGCCTGGCTAATTTTGTATTTTTAATAGAGACAGGGGTTCACCACATTGGCCAGGGTGGTCTTGAACTCCTGACCTCAAGTGATCCACCAGCCTTGGCCTCCCAAAGTGCTGGGATTACAGGCGTGAGCCACCACACCCAGCCTTAGAGTTTTCTATATATAAGATAATGTCATCTGCAAACAGAGAAAATTTTACATCTCCCTTTCCCATCTGGATGTCTTTTATTTCTTCCTGTTCTCTAATTGCTCTGGCTAGGACTTCTAGTACTACACTAAATAGAAATGGTGAGAGTGAGCATCTTAGTCTTGCTCCTGACCTTAGGATCCTTGTTGAATATAACATTAGCTGTGAGCTTGTCATATATGGCCCTTATCATGTTGAGGTACATTCCTTCCACACCCAATTTGTTGCAAGTTTTTATCATGAAACGATGCTGAATTTTGTCAAATGCTTGTTCCCCGTCTACTGAGATGATCATATGATTTTTACCCTTCATTGTGGTAATATTATAGTATATCACATTGATAAATTCAGATATGTTAAAATATCTTTGCATCCCAGGGATAAATTCCACTTGATCATGGTGTATGATCCTTTTAATGTGCTATTTAATGTGCTATTTAATTTGGATTGCTAGTATTTGCATCGATGTGAACATGGCCTGTAATTTTCTTTTCTTATGGTGTATTTGGCTTTGGTGTTAAGGTAATTGTGGTCTTGTAAAATGAGTTTGGAAGTGTTCCCTCTGCTTCAGTTTTGTGGAAGAGTTTGAGAAGTATTGGTATTAATTCTTTTTTACATGTTTGGTAGAATTCACCAGTAAAGCCATCAGGTCCTGGGCTTTGCTTTATTGGGAGGTTTTTGATTACTGATTCAATCTCCTAACTCACTCTTGGTCTATTCAGATTTTCTGTTTCTTCATGATTGAGGCTTTGTAGGTAGTATGTGTCTAGGAATTTATCCATTTGCCTACGTTATCCAATTTGTTGGTGTATAATTATTCATGCTAGTAGTGGTCTCTTATGATCCTTTGAATTTCTGTGGTATTTTGTAATGTCTCCTCTTTCATTTATAATTTTATTTGAGTCTTCTCTCTTCTTAGTCTAGGGACACACTTGGTAAGTGCTATTGCAATACATTCCAGACAGATTCACACTTTTGAAAGCATAACAAACTAGAATAAAATGGAACAGCAAGTAAGAAAGCCCCATCTTGGCAATAAAAGGAGGATCTCTCTGCATGGACTGGGGTAACTGTCCTGAATTTTGTCCACCAAGATTCTCATAAAACTCGCACGATACTTGCCTCCTCTCAGATCCACCCTATACCAGATTGTATCTTGCAATTGTGAAGTGCTCATACACATTTGTTGAATTGCATCTTTACACACTGATATGGTTTGGCTTTGTGTCCCCACCCAAATCTCATCTTGAATTGTAATCCCCAGATATTGAGGGAGGGGTCTGTTGGGAGGTGATTGGATTATGGGGGGCAGTTCCGCCCATGCTGTTCTTATGACAGTGAGGGAGTTCTCACAAGAGCTGATGGTTTTAAAAGTGTTTGGAAGTTCCCCCTTCACACTTTTCTCTCCTGCGGCCATGTAAGATGTGCTGCTTCCCCTTCTGCTATGATTGTAGGTCTCCTGAGGCCTCCCTAGCCATGCAGAACTGTGTCAATTAAACCTCTTTCCTTTATAAATTACCCACTCTCGGGTATTCCTTTTTGGCAGTGTGAGAACAAACTAATACACACACTAAATATGTATCATTTTAGAGCACTCAATGAACATTTAAAATGTTTCTATATTTAAAAGTCCACCTAACACATCAGTATTTAAAGAAAACCATATGCTCACGATATATAAAATTTTAAAGTGAAAAACAAAGTGCACTATGACACTTTTTTAAAAGTAGAAATCAAAAACAAGATTGGTCTTTCAAAATGTTACAGCATTGTAAATTAGAGCTTTTGGGCTTAGTTCTCTCCCCCGCACCCAGCTCTGATTATTTCCAATATTTTAGAAGTATATTAACGAAAACACCTTTTAATATCAGAGCAGCTAAAATTGGTTAAATCGTGACATTAGTAAACAAAAAGTCTTGCTTATTCTTAGCAAGACTAGACAACCTTTAGGCCGGGCGTGGTGGCTCACGCCTGTAATCCCAGCACTTTGGGAGGCCGAGGCAGGCGGATCACAAGGTCAGGAGATCAAGACCATCCCGTCTAACACAGTGAAACCCCGTCTCTACTAAAAATACAAAAAATTAGCCAGGCGAGGTGGTGGGTGCCTGTAGTCCCAGCTACTCAGGAGGCTGAGGCAGGAGAATGGTGTGAACCCCGGGGGGCGGAGCCTGTAGTGAGCCGAGATCGCGCCACTGCACTCCAGCCTGGGTGACAGTGAGACTCTGTCTCAAAAAAAAAAAAAAAAAAAAAAGACTAGACAACCTTTTAAAACAAAATTATCAGGTCAGGCGTGGGTCTGTAATCTCAAGGTGGGAGGATTGCTTGAACAAAACAAGGAGCTCGAGACCAGCCTGGGCAACATGGCAAAACCCCATCCCTACAAGAAATACAAAAATTAGCCAGGCATAGTGGCATGTGCCAGTAGTCCCAGCTATTCAGAAGCTGGAGTGGGAAGGATGGCTCGAGCCTCGGAGGTGGAGGCTACAGTGAGCATGATTGTGCCACTGCACTCTGGCCAGGGTGACAGAGTGTGACCCTGTCTTAAATAAAATAAAACAAAATAAAATAGTCATTAAACCCAAAAAAAGTAGAAATCAAAGTATGTTTAACAATAGTCACCTCTGAATGGTGGGATTAGTGAATCATTTTATTTTACTATTTGTGTTAAATTTTTTCTAATAAACATTCTATTTCTATAAGACTATATATATATAATAAAGATAATCTATAACAACAGAGCACAAAAGAAAGTAACAGATTTCCTTCCTATTAATTACAACAAACTTAGTTAAAACACAATAGTGTGTCAAAACGTCTATGAAAGAATAACAAAGAATTACAAAACAAAAATAATAAACGACTAGAGTGAAAAAAATATTTGTATCAAACATCATATTAAATACATGCACACATGCATATGCAAGCTCATTTCTATGCACAAGAAAAAACTTCAAGACCTCCCAAATTAAGTGAACAGAGGATATAAAAAGACATTGACATCAAAAGAAATAAAACAATAAACAAAAACGCAATGCTTTCTCCTTGTCAGAGACATAGAAATGAAAGAAACAATGGCCGGGTACAGTGGCTCATGCCTGTAATCAAAGCACTTTGGGAGGCCGAGGCGGGCGGATCACTTGAGGTCAGGAGTTCAAGACCAACCTGACCAACATGGTGAAATGCTGTCTCTACTAAAAATACAGAAATTAGCCAGGTGTAGTGGCGGGCGCCTGTAATCCCAGCTACTTGGGAAGCTGAGGCAGCAGAATCACTTGAACCTGGGAGGCAGAGGTTGCAGTGAGCCAAGACTGCAGCACTGCACTCCAGCCTGGGTGACAGAGTGAGACTCCATCTCAAAAAAAAAAAAAATCTATTTAATTCCAACAGATACTGAACTTACTGTATGCCAAGTTCTGTGCTAGGGAAACAGATATGAACAGATGTGAGACCCTCAAGGGTCTCACAGTTTATTGAATGATTGATTTATCCATTCACATTTCATTCAACAGATATTTAGTGAGCACCTACTATGTGCCAGGCAATGTGTCTGGTGCTGGGAACTCAGAGGAAACTAATTGGACAACGTGGCTGCCCTCATAGAGCCTACCTGCTAATGGAAAAGACAGACTATAGGCAAGTAAACAAAAACAAGATAATTAACAGATTATGACGGGTTGTGAAGAAAATAAGCAGGGTATCAAAATTATCTGACTAGGGTAGGTGAGCCTACTTTAGAGAGGGCAGTCAGGAAAGGCCTCCCTGACGAGGTGACATCTGAGCTGAGACATAAGAAAGAGAATGCAGCAGCTGTCTCAGGGGTGAGTGGAACAGCATTCTGGGCGAGCGAATGCAAAGGCCCTGAGAGCAGAAACAACTTAGGTGTTACAAAAACAGAAAGGAGGGGAATGGGGCTGGAGCAGGTAAGTGGAGCTGAAAACAGGGACAGGAGTGAGGGCAGAGGTGGCTGGGAAGATGGCAAGAGCCTTGCTGCTTGTGGTAAAGAGTCTAGGTTTTATTCTGAGAGCAATGGGAAGCCACAGATGGTGTTAAGCAGAGGAGGGGCATAATCTTTGGGATTTTAAAAGATCATTCTGTCTGCAGCGTGGAAAATGGGTGGTAAGCAGGTAGTAGTATGGGGTGGAAAACCAGTTAACAGTTACTGCAGTAGCTCAAGCAGGAGGCAATGGTGGCTTGCATTAGGGTGGCGACAGAGAAAGAATTAACTGAAACCAAAATGTATTTTGGAACTACACTCAAGAATTGCAGGTGGACTGCATGTGGAAGGAGAGGGAAAGCAAGAATCAAGAATAATGCCAACTTTTTTAGCTTCAGCAGTTGGCTAGTGGCAGTGCTATTTACCAAGAGAAGTTTGGGGTTGGAAATCAAGAGTTCAGTTCTGAACAAGTTAAATTTGAGATGTCTGTGAAATCCCAGTAGGAATGTCAAGCGGGTAGTTGGATGTGCAAGTGTGGAGCTCAGGGGTGTGATCCAGGATGGAGATAGAAATTTGGGAGTGATGATAGTATGGAAGATACAAAGAGCCTCAGTCCGGAAGCATGTACCTAGGAAGTGCATATAGACAGAGAAGATCAAGGACTGAGGCCCAAGACAGTCAACACTTAAAGGGTGAGCAGGAGAAGTGCTAAGGAGACAAGGTGAGAACAGCAGAAGAGTAGCCAAGGCCCAGGATGTTGCCACAGAAGCCAGGAGAGGGGAGCCTGAAAACAGAGGAGGACCAGCTGCTGGGACGGAAGAGCCACATGGAAGAGCCAGCAGCGTGGAAGGGACTTTCAAGAGCATCTTCCGTGGCATCGTGGAACAGGTACCCAACTGGAGAGGCTGGAAGGGCTAAGGGAGCTGAGTGAGCAGGGGCAGTGGGTACAGATCACTCGGTGGAGAAATTCAGACATGAAGGGCAACGCCAACTTACAAAGTCTCCAGAAGAAGTTCCTGGAAACAACGTTTGGCCAGTAAATATACAAAGAGACGTCCGGCTTTGCTAGTGATGAGGGAAATGCAAATCAAGACCCAATGAGATACCATTTTACATCCACTCCACTGGAAAAATGTTTTCAGTCTGGCAATACCCTGTGCTGGGGAAAATGCAGAGCCACCGAGTCCTTACACACTGCTGGTGGGATTGTCAGTACAACACTTCAGAAAATTGTTTGGCATTGTCGCATGAAGCCAAACATTCACATGCCCTATACCCAGCCATTCCACTCCTTGCTCACTCATCAGAGAGAGGGGAACAAGAATTCACAGCGGCAGTATTCACAGTAGCAAAAACCCAAAGACAGTCCAAATGCCTTGAGAGGAGAATGGACAAATAAACTGCAGCATACTCACCAAAAGAGCGCTACACAGCAATGAAATGAATGGACTCTAGAAACATGCAGCAGGGTGAGTGGTTCTTAGACTGTGATATGAAGGGAGAAAAAGCCCAAACAGGTTACATGCATCAAAATACCTTTTTATAAAGCAAAAAAAAAAATACAATAAATTATAAATACACTTGAGGAATAGATTCAGATGTGATAAACCTATACTGAAAAAGAAAGCCAGAGGATGATAACGCATGAGTCAAGATAGTGACGATTTTGCATGGAAGGCAACGTGGGTTAAATGATAAGGATGCTTATTACTCTAAAGGGAGAACAAAGACAAGTTCCCCCATGGAGCATTTTTATTCCAAAGCTGATTCAGACACTATTCAAACCACTAAATCTACCTAATTGCAAAAAAAAATACCAGGCAGAGAAACATGTTCAAAAGCACCAAAGGGAAATTCAGGAAATTCACCAATCAGTAAAATCAAGAATGCAGGAAACTCCACAGGAAAAACAACTCAGTTTAAAATTACCAAAAAAAAAAAACAAAAACAGATTTAAAAAGAGGGTGGGAGCCAGGTACAGCGGTTCGCGCCTGTAATCCCAGCACTTTGGGAGGCCGAGGCAGGTGGATCACTTGAGGTCAGGAGTTCGAGACCAGCCTGGCCAACATGGCGAAACCCCATCTCTACTAAAAATACAAAAATTAGCCAGGCATGGTGGCATGCACCTGTAATCCCAGCTACTCGGGAGGCTGAGGCAGGAGAAAAGCTTGAACCTAGGAGGCAGAGGTTGTAGTGAGCTGAGATCGCACCACTGAACTCCAGCCTAGGTGACAGAGCGAGACTCTGTCTCCAAAAAAAAAAGGGGGAGAGAGAGACATGGCAACCAAATGCACCAAGCAGAACTTCTTTGCCTCCTGATTTCAGCAAATCAATATAAAAACCATTACGAGACAGTTGGGGATAGTCAACACTGATGATGGGGGATACTATGGAATTATTCATTTTTTAATTTAATAATGGAATTGTGATTTTTTAAGTTCCTTATCTTTTAGAAACATACAGTACTAAAATATTTTTTAAAAGCTCCAACAATATTTGCTCTGTACTTTTCTCATACATGGTTGTAGCTTGTATACTAACCACACACACACACACACACACACACACACACACACAACACACACAACACACACACACGTTTCTATCCAACAGGGCTATACTTCCAAAGCACAGACAATTCCTCTGCAGACCTCAGCACAGTGCTTTGAATATTGAGAGTACTGCTTTGAGAGTACTGCATTATTTGCTGAATGTATAAAAATAAAAAACAAAAAGAAACACACAAAAAAGGGCCAAGCAGGCCGGGCACAGTGGCTCACGCTTGTAATCCCAGCACTTTGGGAGGCCGAGGCGGGCGGATCACGAGGTCAGGAGATCGAGACCACGGTGAAACCCCGTCTCTACTAAAAATACAAAAAATTAGCCGGGCTGGTGGCGGGCGCCTGTAGTCCCAGCTACTCGGAGAGGCTGAGGCAAGAGAATGGCGTGAACCCGGGAGGCGGAGCTTGCAGTGAGCCAGATTGCGCCACTGCACTCCAGCCTGGGCGACAGAGAGAGACTCCGTCTCAAAAAAAAAAAGGGCCAAGCACGGTGCAATGATAAGAAGTATAGGATTACGTTTCATACAACTTTTTTTTTTTTTTTTGAGACAGAGTCTTACTCTGTCGCCCAGGCTGGAGTGCAGTGGTGCAATCTCGGCTCACTGCAACCTCCGCCTCCCGGGCTCAGATTACTCTCCTACCTCAGCCCCCCAAGTAGCTGGGATCACAGGTATGTGCCATCATGCCCAGCTAATTTTTGTATTTTTAGTAGAGGCAGGGTTTCACCGTGTTGGCTAGACTGGTCTCATAACTCCTGACCTCAGGTCATCCAACCGCCTCTGCCTCCCAAAGTGCTGAGATTACAGGCTTGAGCCACCACGCCCGGCCTCATACAACTTTGTATACTGAGGTCTAAACACAAAGTCCCTGGGAAGGAAGGGCAGGTATGCAAAGAAAGGTGCCAAAACTATTATACTTGTAAGGGGGAAAGAAGGTGCAGATACCCCCAGCCAGGGTGAATCCCTCTGACACACACTCCCAGCACCACAGGAGTTAACTTATGTATATTGTCATTTATGCAATGTCTGATTCCACCACCAGGCTGTGGGCCCCACTCTGGAGGCGCTCATGTGGCCAGACTGGGAAAGCAGTTAAGAGCCTAAAGGAAGAAACCGCAGCATCGTCCAGAGGAGAAACAGCACAGACCGCAAAGAGAGTCAAACATCCCAGTGCCCAAGTCAGGAATGCCAACTAGAGATCAGCCGAAGCAGAGATCCCGGCGGGGGACGTGGCCGTGGGCTGGCACCGTCATCTCCTCTTCTGAGGAGCCGACGAAGGGAGTGGAGTGGGTGAGAGCCAGCATGCAACAGGAGGACGAGGACTGGAGAGGCAGAGTAACGGGGACTCAGCAGCTGTCCGCTCTGTAACCTGGCTGGCCTGGTCCCTTCTCAGTGCAGTAGGATGTGGGCTACCACAGGAATGCAGGCAATGCTAGTGCATCAGAGTAGAGAGCTCGGCATTCCTCAGCACCTTGGGGAGGCCTACTCCGACCAGCAGATGTAACCACATTTAACCATGCAGTGAGGCTCCATCAAGCACATCCAGGGTGCCTGGGCACCTGGAGGAGGGAGGGAGGGAGAGAGGGGTTCCCTAGGCGGGCACAGGGATAAGGGGCAGGAAGAGCCACAAAGTGGAGTTGATTTTCAAGACCCCTCTGACTGACTTTTGAAAAACTGGATAGGACGGGAGGGGAAAGAAAAACACAATGAGTGCTAGTTAGACACTTCAAGGCATGTAAGGAAAGTTTCTTTCCAGGAAGAGGGGCTGCACAAAGGTCAAGAGATGGCAAGAGGCCAGGCGTGGTGGTTCACGCCTGTAATCCCAGCACTTTGGGAGGCCAAGGTGGGTGGATGATTTGAGGTCAAGAGTTAGAGACCAGCCTGGACAACATGGTTGAAACCCCGCCTCTACTAAAAATACAAAAATTAGCCAGGCATGGTGGCGGGTGCCTATAGTCCCACCTACTTGGGAGGCTGAGGCAGGAGAATCACTTGAACCCAGGAGGTGGAGGTTGCAGTGAGCCGAGATCACGCCACTGCACTCCAGCCTGGGTGACGGAGTAAGACTCCATCTCAAAAAAAAAAAAAAAAAAAAGAGAGAGAGAGAGAGATGGGAACACACAATGGAGAGGGGAAGATACAGTAATGTCCAGTTTTCTTTATCCTCTCAAAGATGCCCATTAAAAGTGCTGGAGGCCCTGGGCTGGGTTCCACAGGCTAGGAGGAACGTTTTATGTATCCCTGTTCCCCTGTTATTACAGAAAAACCCACTGTGTATGAACTGTTTCTACTTCCAGGAACTTACCACAGAGCTGTAACCTCAACATACATTCACAATGCTCAAAAAGAGGAAACCAAATAGCCAACCACTAGAGTTAGATTAGTTAAAATACAAAAGCATGTTGTCAAAGATCAGTTAATGGCATGGAAAGAGCTACACCCCATGTAAATGGAAAAAGCAGGTTACAAAACAATATGATTCCAATGTCATGAAAAAAGTATAGGCATTTTTTAAAATGTGTAATGCTCAGAGTCTTTCTCTGTGTGGTGGGATTGTGGGTGATAACCTTCGTCATCCTTGTTGGCTATTATCGACAATAAATATGTTTGACTTTTTAAAAAGTAGATAAAAACATAACAAATGTTATTGAAATACACACACACAATTGAAAACAGGCCCACGTGGGGTAAGCTCACCTTCTGCAGGATGGGGGTAGGGCAGATGCTGTCAAACAGGACTGAGTTGAAGATCCCGTACACGCCCTCATCAAGGTGGTACACGATGGTCTTGGGGGTGGCACCATTTTCCTCTGCAGAAGGGGAGGGGTCAGGGGCAGCACAAGTAGCAATGTGAGGGGGTGGTAGTGGGGCTGACACAACAGTGGGCTCAGCAAGGAAGCAAAACGGCTGCCCATTCCTCAACCATGAGGCGAGGCCTACAACAAAAGCCATCAGCAGCCATCCTTCCAATGACGTGGGTTCACTGCCGTGTTGGGAACACTCACCCTTGCAGCCAAGCAACCTGCCCAGGACGCACTCCCCTGCTTGCATCTGAGCCCCTAGGTGCCCCAGCAAAGGCAGAAGAGCAGCCCACCCAAACTCAAGACCCCAAAAGGTTAAACCACTTGCTCAGAGGCACATGATAGGGCAGTGGATGAGCCAGAATGAGAAGCCAGGTCTCTTGATTGGATCAGATGGGACAATTCTCCCGGTCTATAAAGGAAGCCAGAAGAATGCCACACACGAACATAGGACATTCTACCTGGAGCCCACCACCCTTCACATGAATTCTCTCCGGGGAAGAGCACACAGTCCTGAGGTTCCCCTGCATGAGGGTCCCAGAGCAGAGGGCAAAGCCTCAAGATCAGAGTCCCTGACACCTGTCACTCACAGGCTGCTATCCCTGACCTATCTGGAAGGGCAGGGAAGAGCACTGATGTCGGTGATGTGGGCCCAGAAGCTCTGAGTCAGCCTAACCTGAACTTGAATCCCTGCACTGCCCCTTATCAGCCATGTGACCTTGGGCTAATGACTCAGCCTCCCCCTGCCTATGTTGTCATCTGTAAAGTGGACTCAAACAAATGTAAGCTGTCATTAATTATTTTCATTATATTATGAGAAGCAGTAGGGTGAGTAGGAGCCTGCATTTTGGAGAGGAGACAGACATGGGATCAAATGCAGGCTCTTACTAGCTACTAAGCAGTTCACTTGTATTCTCTTTGGCTCTCGGTTTCCTCATCTGTAAAATGGGGTCAACAGAGTATCTATTCTCTCTAAGGTTGTTTTGCTCTCAATTCACAAAATATGAACACGCCTAGGAAAAAAGATGCTAAATAAATGTCTTGGGGTGGGGCGACTTGACTGAAAGTTTTCCTAAAGCAAGAACCCATTCATTCTCCAGATTCCCCCATCCTCTGCCACTAGGTCTAAAACTAGATCCTGCTCAGCCAACCACTATCTCCAGCTTCAGGGGAGAACAGGGCTCTGCTGCCCACCTGGCACCTACCCTCCCTGCCAGGCTGGTCCAGCAGAACCTCCTTCTTGGCAATGATGCTGATTGCCACAGTGAAGGCCGAGGTCACGTAGTAGCGCCCCAGCTCAGCAAAGACGTCCACGCCACAGCCCTCTGGGAAGTACAGGTCCAAGGCTGAGTTGATCACGGAAGCAATCTGGTAGGAGGAGAATGGGGAGACAATTATGTGTTTGAAATGTGGGCTTGATGCTGAAGACTTGCTACAGCTCCAAGTCTATTTCTTGAAAGCTGCTTTGATTTCCGGAAGAAGGATTTGGCAGCTGCTAAGGCCCCAGCTGGTAACTGTGGACAGCTGGCCAAGAAGGTAGGAGGGGACAGAGCTGGGTAGAGAGCCTTGTGCTTGTGTAAATCACCCTCCTCCATGGCCCCACAATGGGAAGGAAGTCCTCTTCATATCACACTTGGTACTCAGATTCCAGAAGCCCTGATGTGGATCTTTCTTTCATAAATAACCAGTTTGTTAAATACAGTCGACCCTTGAACAACACAGGTTTGAACTGTGTGGGTCCACTTACGCATGGATTTTCTTCTGCCTCTGCCACCCTGAGACAGCAAGACCAAGCCCTCCTCTTCCTCCTCCTCCTCCACAGCTTTCTCAACTTGAAGACAATGAGGACAAAGACCTTTATGATGATCTACTTCCACTTAATGAATAGTGAATACATTTTCCCTTCCTTGTAATTTTCTTAATAATATTTTATTTCTGGCCAGGCATGGTGGCTCATGCCTGTAATCCCAGAACTTTGGGAGGCTGAGGTGGGCAGATCACTTGAGGTCAGGAGTTCGAGACCAGCCTGGCCAACATGGTGAAACCCCATCTCTACTAAAAATACAAAAAACAGCTGAGCATGGTGGCTTGCACCTGTAATCCTAGCTACTTGGGAGGCTGAGACGTGAGAATCACTTGAACCCAGGAGGCGGAGGTTGCAGTGAGCCAAGATCGTGCCACTGCACTCCCACCTGGGTGATAGAGTGAGACTCTGTCTCAAAAAAAAAAAAATTATTTCCTCTAGCTTACTTTATTGTAAGAATACAGTATATAATACATATCACACATAAAATACCTGTTAATCGGCTGTTTATGTTATCAGTAAGGCTTCTTGTCAACCATAGGCTATAGTAGCTACGTTTTGGGGGAATCAAAAGTTATATGCAGATTTTTGAGTGTGTAGGGGGTCGGTACTCCTGAGCCCTGCGTTGTTCAAGGGTCAACTCTAATACATTTGATTACAGAAAATTCAGAAAATACAGAAAAGGAAAAAGAAGATAAAAGTCACTCCTAATTCTATCACCTAGATGAATCTAATTATTGTTAATCTTTTGGAGTAGTGTCTTTAATTATTTTTTATACAAACGCTATTTTTTATTATAACCATGATAGGTCTCTGTATATGTTTTTGGAACCTGTTTTACTTAATAGACTGTGAATGACCTCCCCACATTAAGTAAGTGTTTTCATCAAAAGAATGTACCATAATTTAACCAAACCTGAGTATTAGATGGACCAGGGAAGTCCACTGGACTTCTGTTATGAACAAAGCTAGAACAGTCATCTTTGAGGCAAATTCTTTGAGACTATCCCAAATTATTTCCGTAAGGTCAATTCCTAGACAGCGGTATTCCCGAAGGAGGCGCCTTCCAAGAAGAGGCGACCTCTAGTGGTTGGAGTGGGAACTGCTAGGACACATTTTTCTTGACTTCACCTCACAGTGTTACAAGGAAAAGGGAATGGAGGAGGAGAATGGACAGGGAGCAGACCAAAGGTTGGTTTTCCTTTCCCTGCCTTCCCACCCATTTCTCATCAGCCCACCTGAGGGTGAAAAGGCCTATCCCGCCCCTTAAAGAGCCTTATGACTTATGTAAATGTGTCCTGGTTATGCCTCCAATTGGCTGGTGAAGTGCAGAACAAGGTTCTGCTTTGGGCTCAGGAAGTGATGTAACCTCTGTGGGCCTTGGTTTGCTCAGCTGTAGCACAGGGTTAATAAGCAGTGAGATCACCCAGGTAAGCACCAAGCGCTGCATGCAGTGCATAGGACCCACGCAGAGTGGTCTCCCTCCGATCATCTAATCCCTCCCTATCCTCCCCCCGGCAGAGCCCAGCACGACACTCCCAGCTCCAGGGTTACCTCTTCAAATCTCACTTTGGCCCCTTTTGTGCCAGGGAAGCCGCCACCAAGGTCCAGAACGTGCATCTTGTGACCCAGCTCAGTGCCCATTTCAAACACGAGCCGGGCATCTGCGATGGACTGAGCATAGACCTGAGGGTCCGGACAGCCACTGCCAATGTGAAAACTGGGAAGAGAGGAAGAGCCTCGGCTGACATGCAGGGCTCCGAGTGCCACCACCTGAGCCCCAGCCAAGTGTGACGTTGGGTGGGCACATGAGACACTGTGCCCATTTTACAGATGCAGTGACTGAGGGCCTGAAATGTTAAATGGGTTGCCAAGGGCCATATGGCAAAGGAGGAGTGGACAGGAGGCGTGATCCAAGGTCTCCTGGCACTTGGTGCTCCTCCCATCCTTCCTTCTGGGATGAGAACCAGGACCCCCAAGTCAACCAGATCTGGCTGTGCCTCCCAGTCAGCAGGGTGGCCTTGGCAGCTTACTCAGCTTTGTTTTAGTTTCCCCACCTATAATGCGGGGACAAGACCCACACCACACAAGGCTGAGAGAATGTGCATGAAGCACTTAGCACAGCACCTGGCACATCCTAAGTACAGAATAAACGAAGCCCTATATTAGGCAGTTCATTGTTCATTAAGTCGTTCATTATTACTCCTTCCATATCCCTGTAAGGAAAGAGGCACACAGCTGGGTGCAGTGGCTCACACCTGTAATCCTAGCACTTTGGGAGGCCAAGGCAAAAGGATTGCTTGAGCCCAAGAGTTTGAGACCAGCCTGAGAAATAAAGTGAGACCCCATCTCCACAACAAATAAAAATTAGTCAGGTGTGGTAACACACGCCTGTGGTTACAGCTACTTGGGAGGCTGAGGCGGGAGAGAGAATTGCTTGAGCCTGGGAGCTCAAGGCTGCAGAAAGCCATGATCATGCCACTGCACTCCAGCCTAGGTGACAGAGTGAGAGCCTATCTCAAAAAAAAAAAAAAGAAAGAAAGAGAGAGAGAGAGAGAGAGAGAGAGAGAGAAAGAAAGAAAGAAAGAAAGAAAGAAAGAAAGAAAGAAAGAAAGAAAGAAAAGAAAAGAGGCCCCTCAAGAGTGTAGCTGCAAAACCTTTGTCCTACAGGCTGGTAAAACTCCCTCAAAGCCCGGTCCCTGGATGGAACTTCCTGGGACAAGACCTTCTGGGGACCCTGGGGTTGGGGAAGGGGCCCTTCCAAACTTGCTTTTCAAGCAGAGGAAATTCTCAAATGGCAGAATTCCAGGCCCAGGGACAGGCCCTACTGGGAGGCCCTGGGGAAGGTCTCATATAGAATTAATTCCTGGGAAAGAGGCAGGGAGCCTGGTGTGGGAGGGGATGGCAGGGGTTCCCAGTGCTCACCTCACACCCACCACCTCCACATGGCTCTTCTTCGCATTTTCAAGCAGGTGTCTGCAGGATTTCAGTGACACTCCAAACTTTAGACTTAGGCGGCTCAGGGAGTGGGAGTCATCGGTAGCAATGCACAGAACCATCCTGATGAGACACGCAGTGCCCCTCTGTTGGACAAACCCTGTCGCCCCACCCCAGCCACATCTCTCAATCAAGGGCTGTGAGCTACATGGCTTAGAGCCACCCAACCCCACAGGCTCCCTGACCCCTCCCTCTCCCTACACAGCCAATCAACCTTCAAGTCCTGTCCAATCCATTCCCTAAATGGACCCATTCCTGCAGCCCCTGCCCTGGTCCAGACCTCACCGACTCTCCTGGGGCAGCTCCAGTCCCTCCAGATCAGTCTCCACAGCAGTCAGAGCTTTCAAACTTGTCATGTATGAGAGGAACCATTTTTAAACAAAGCCTTAAAGAGAGCCCATTAATACTATGGAAGCTGCTTTGGATGGAGTAGAGAGGCCCATCACCTGGCGCCCCCTTCACCCCAAGGCCCCTCCTGGGAAGTCCAAGGTGTCCAGTAATCATGTAAAAGGCACAGACAGAGCAAAACGTCCAGCCCTGACCCCTTCGAAAGTCCATTTGCACCGGGTCCCCGCCCCCGACCAGGATCTCCTTCACCCCCTGCACATAGCACGCGGCAGCCACACTAAGTTTCTGCTTACGCTTGAATGCCCCATGCTGTTTCCAACCTCAGTGCATTTGCTTACGCAGTTCACTATTTATGCCCTCTCCAAATCCTATTCATTCCTCAAGGCCTGCTTCAAATGCCACTTCCTCCGTGGAGCCTTCCTGACCACTCTCTCGACTCTCTCAAGCCTGTGACTTTGGCCTCCATAACACATGGGCCTCACTCTGTCTAGGGTTTTAACCAGTTATTTCTGCCTTTGTTCTAGCTAGACCCTAGCATCCTGGGTTCAGTCTAGGAGTACCTGCCCCAGCCTCCTGCAACTGTGGCTGGGTCCAGGACAGGGTGACCTGCCCCAGCTCCACCCCCTCACCCCACCCCCACCTTCACTCTGAAGGCCAGGCTTCCCACAACCCAGCCTCCCCTCAGCCCAGCCTCCCCACAGCCCAGCCTCCCCACAGCCCAGCCTCCCCTCAGCCCAGCCTCCCCTCAGCCCAGCCTCCCCTCAGCCCAGCCTCCCCACAGCCCAGCCTCCCCTCAGCCCAGCCTCCCCACAGCCCAGCCTCCCCAGCCCAGCCTCCCCTCAGCCCAGCCTCCCCACAGCCCAGCCTCCCCTCAGCCCAGCCTCCCCACAGCCCAGCCTCCCCATGAGTGGTTCTCAGCTTACTTGGCACTGGGGTGGCTCTTTACCACCTTTGCCAGCTCCATCTCATTGTCAAAGCTCAGCAGCCGGATCCCGTGCTTGGCAGCATATTTGATCTGTGCAATTTGCTTACAGGGGTTGGCGCAGATGATCTTACTGGCAGGGACTCCAATTTGCTGGACCAACTCCATCTCTGCCTATAGGGCCCCAAAGGTGGTGGTAAGGAGGCACCAGGGCCTGCTGGCCCATGGAGCCCAAGGAAGCACAGATGAGGGCAAAGTCATAGCTATGCATAGGGAGGCCCATAACAGTGGGCCTTGCTCTAAGACAACAGATACATAGAAACCAGGACTTACATGGATTCACCATTTTTGATAAGCAGGGCTGCCATGTACAGCCATGCAGGTGGTGCACTGAACAATCCTGGGGGGTGGGGAGTTCCCATTCAGAATGAATACAGAGTAGATTTGTATATTTATTACAACTTCCTGGCAGTAAAGCATCTCATTCTAAGAAAATCAGTATACTTATTATAACAATTAAGTGTCTTAAGGAAAGGGTACATTTTCTAATTTACACAAAGGCATTATATGGACTCATGGTAGCCCTGACAACAGGCTTCTGACACATTTTCCTGGCAAATTCAAATGTTTAAATATTACTTGGAAAACAGTAAGGAGGTTCCTCAAAAAAAAACCTAAAAATAGGACAGGGCGCAGTGGCTCACGCCTGTAACCCCAACACTTTGGGAGGCTGAGGTGGGCAGATCACTTGAGGCCAGGAGCTTGAGATCAGCCTGGGAAACATGGCAAAACCCCATCTCTACTAAAAATACAAAAATTAGCCAGGCTTGGTAGTGCATGCCTGTAGTTCCAGCTACTCAGGAGGCTGAGGCAGGAGAATCACTTGAACCCAGGAGGCGGAGGCTGGAGTGAGCCGAGATCGCACCACTGCACTCTAGCCTAGGTGACAGAGCCAGACTCCATCTCAAAAAAATAGAACTACCAACTACCATATGATCCAGCAATCCATACTGGGTATACATCCCAAGGAAAGGAAATCAATATGTAGAAGAGATATCTGCACTCCCATGTTCAGTGCATTATCCACAATCGCCAAGATATGCAAGCCACCTAAGTGTCCATCACAGATGAACAGATAAAGAAAATGTGGTCCACATACACAATGGAATATTATTCAACCTTAAAAATGCAAGAAATCCTGTCATTTACAGCAACATGGATGAGCCTGGAGGTTAAGTGAAATAAGCCAGGCACAGAAAGACAAACATGCATGATCTCACTTATATGTGGAATCTAAAAATGTCAAACTCAGAGAAGCAGCATAGAATGGTGGTTGCCAAGGGCTGGGGTCAATGGCGAGGGGGCAGTGGAAAGAAGTTGGTCAAAGGATACAAAATTTTAGTCAGGAGAATTAAGTTCAAGAGATCTAATATAAATTATGGTGACTATAGTTAATAACAATATATGGTACACTTGGAAATTGCTAAGAGAATAGACCTTAGGGGTTCTCACCACAAAAAAAAGGTAAGTATGTGAGTTAATGGCTAATTAGCTTGTTAACCATTCTACAACGTATACCTATATCAAAACATCATGTTGTACAACATAAATATATACAATTTTTGTCAACTTAATAAATAACAAAAATACTGCTGGTGTATTAGAAAGTCCACCAGACCAAGGGTCTTTTGGACAGAGATCACCCCACTCCAAAGGCCTACCCTGTGCACGGCCCTGTGCAGGGCGTGCTGGCTGTGCTGGCTGTGCTGGCTTAGCCCTGCTCCTCTTGGGGCCTCCTCCTCATCCCCTTTACTCTAGAACATGTGGGCACCTGATTGCTGCATTAATGATACGAACAAATGATGATGATGATGATGATGATGATGATGATGATGATGACAAAGATCATGATGATGATGATGACAGCAACTGTGTTCATTCGGCACCTGCCACAGGCAGGCCCGGAATTAGATGGTTTACATAGAGTGTTAGCATACTTTCTTCTATAAAGAACCAGAGTAAATATTTTAGGCTTTGCGAGCCACACAGTCTCTGTCACAACTTCTCAACTGCCTTTGTAGCACCAGAACAGCCACAGCCAAAGCATAATTGAATGAATGTGGCTGTGGGTCAATAAAACTTCATAAAATTAGGTGGTGGGCTGGATTTGGCCTTCCGTCCGTAGTTTGCCAACCCCTACTTTGGATTCACCCTTTTATTCAGTCCTTGCCAATAACCCATTCAGATGGGTATTAGCTCCATTCTACAGAGAAGGAAACTGATGCTCAGAAGGGCTACGCAGCAAATAGGTGGCAGAACGAACTTTCGAACTCAAGTCTGACTCTCCACAAATAAACAAGAGAAGAGAGAGCCAGTTTTGAAACATGGTGAGAAGCATAAGAGTCATTTTTAGCCTTCCTGATTTTGTAATGAGTCTAATTTTAATTTAGCAACTTTTCAGCACTAGATATTTATAAGCATTATTTCATTTAATCCCAATGACTGTGCTATGAAATATTTACTGGCTACATTTTATGGAGGACAAAATTGAGTTCAGTGAGGTCCACTTGTCTGTGGTGACACAGCCAACCGGTAGCAGAATGGGACACAAAGGTCAAGCTCCAGAGCTGGGCTTGCTGCCACCACAGCTTGCTTCCCAGGGGCAGATGTGGCCTACCCCGAATCTGAGTGGATGTGGACCTGTGTTTTTGTTCCCTGCCTCACCACATGAGGTGAGAGGAAGAAGCAGTGTTAGCACTTTGGGGACCTGTGATTGAGTTTTGATTATAATTTTTTTATTTTTTTAAATAGAGACAGGGTCTCACTACATTGCCCAGGCTGGTTTCGAACTCCTGGGCTCAAGCAGTCCTCCTGCCTTGGCCTCCCAGAGTGCTGGGATTACAGCTGTGAGCCATGGCACTCAGCCTAATTATAAATATTTAAATAAGTGTTGTCATTCATTGAAGGCATATCCTATGCCAGTGACTGCATTAAGTATTTTATATACATTCTCATTTAACCTTACTAATAATCTTATAAGGTAGGGAACAGAGGCTCAGGGAGGCTAAGTGATTTGTCCAAAGTCACACAGCTTCTAAGTGGCACAGATGGGATTCTAACTGTCAAACCTTAGCACACCAGCTCTTAACCTCATTGCTGTAACGGGGAATGCAACCTCAATGCTGCACTGCCGGGTATTTTTGAGCATCTATTGAGTTGCCAGGCTCTGTGATAGGTGTTAATAAAACAAGTGGTGACTAAAGCACATAGGGTCTCTGAGACCATGGAGCTTTCGGGTTGGTGGGGAAGACAGGCAGGGCAGTCCCAAATGAGCGCTGAATAATGACGGAATTACAAGTGGTTAAGAGCTGGGAAGAAAAGGTACATGCCGCAGGAGACCTGGGTGTGAGGGGCAAAGGACAGCCTCAGGGTCAGATATTTAAACTGAGCCCTGCAGGAGGCCTCAGCCAGGCCAAGAGGGAAGGAAAGAATCGAAGAATGTTTCCAGTAGAGGAAGTGGTCTGTGCAGAGGTTCCGAGGCAAGCAGTGCTGAGCACTTCAGCCCGATCAAGGAACAGAGAATGCTGGAGTGGCTCAAGAAGAGCAAGTGAGGACAGTGAGGACAGTGAGGAGAGTGAGGACAGTGAGGACAGTGAGGTCAGTGAGGACAGTGAGGACAGTGAGGACAGTGAGGTCAGAGGGAGGGGGGCAGAGCTGCCAAGGAAACATGTTTTACCCTGCATGTGATGGGAAAGAGTCTAAACGGTTAGGAAGGGAAATGACATGGTCAGATTTGCATTTTAAATACAAGGTCTACATGCCTATCTGGCTACCTGAGGGAGGGCCCAAGGGGATTCTGGGGGAATAGACTGTGGTAGTCAGTGGCTATCACCATCGCCCTGGGGGGATATGACAGAGCCAGCTCCAGAAAAGTGGGGAGATGTGTTCTGGAGGCGGGACTGGCAAGTTGGGTGATAGATTGCGTGTGGTGATGAGGAGGAGGACGTCAGAGGGAACTCCCACACCCAGCAGACTGAGGGGGCCCTTCATGAGGCGGAAGGGGGACATCAGGAGCGCATTTGAACATGCCGGGTTCCAGGCATCTCCTCGTATCAAGTCAACTGGATATATAGGTCTGAGCTGGAGATTCAAATGTAGGAAGCAGTGGCATATTGATGGTATTTAAAGCCATGGGAGGAGATAACCCTTCTGAGAAGGAGGGTTTACAAGACAGGGAGGCCTAGGAATTCAGAAGAATGCTACCGTTTGGAGAGTGGCAGAAGATGGAGAGAGACGGCACCCGGGACCTGCAGAGGTGAGGATGGAGAACGTTTCCAGGGGATGGAGAACAATATGCAGATTAGAAAGCTATTCCTGTAAAGGCAAATCTCGTCTCACAGCGAGACATGTGTCTGGACGGGAAGGAGCTGTCTCAGCTGTAAGAAGAGCCTGATGAGGTGGGGTCGAAGCGATGTTCTCTTTCATCTTATACGCTTCTGAAGCCTTTAAAAATAGGGCCATATGTTACTGTTGAGTCTTTTTTTTTTTTTTTTTTTTTTTTTTTAAAGAATGCACTGCCGGCGGGCGCAGTGGCTCATGCCTGTAGTCCCAGCACTTTGGGAGGCCGAGGCAGGTGGATCATGAGGCCAGGAGTTCAAGACCAGCCTGGCCAACATGGTAAAATCTTGTCTCTACTAAAGAAACAAAAAATTAGCCAGGCATGGTGGTAGGCACCTGTAATCCCAGCTGCTCAGGAGGCTGAGGCAGGAGAATCGCTTGAACCTGGGAGGCAGAGGTTGCAGTGAACTGAGATCACGCCACTGCACTCCAGCCTGGGCAACAGAGCAAGACTCCGTCTCAAAAAATATACATATATATGGCTGGGCACAGTGGCTCATGCCTATAATCCCAGCATTTTGGGAGGCCGAGGCAGGTGGATCACCTGAGGTCGAGAGTTCGAGATCATCCTGACCGACATGGAGAAACCCCATCTCTACTAAAAATACAAAATTAGCCGGGCATTGTGGCGCACGCCTGTAATCCCAGCTACTCGGAAGGCTGAGGCAGAAGAATCACTTGAACCCGGGAGGCAGAGGTTGCGGTGAGCCGAGATTGTGCCACTGCACTCCAGCCTGGGGCAACAAGAGCAAAACTCCGTCTCAAAAAAAAAAAAAAAATGCTATATATCCACCAAAACCATCCTGGTGATCATCTATGGAGACATAAAGCTGATGTCCTAGTTTCTTTTGGGGTGAATGAATCAATGTGTTATTTGCATGTATTGTTAGTTCACAATCCATATTGAATGTAAAGTGCCCACTGGACCCTGCAGATCACTGGGGATGTTGGTAAGAGAAAATTCTTTGGAATAGTGAAAGTGGAGGCTGGGAAGCAATGGCTTAAGGAAGGAGTGCTGCAGGAAAGAAAAAATGGGGGCGGACAGGCGAATGCAGACAACTAAGTTGAGTTTGGTCACGAAAAGAGAGCAAGGGATTGGGCTGGAAGAGGATGTGGTGCCCAGCAAAGGCTTTTTAAGATGGCAGGATGCTGAGGGAGACAGAGAGAGCAAGCGATTGGGACAGGAGAGATGACACAGTGGTCCTCGGGCAGGTGGCTGGGTAGACCAGAGTCCCCGAGCAAGCCATGGCCCTGGCCCCTGTCCAATGCGTGTCTGTCTGCACATCCAGCCCTAGCTCACACCAGGCCCTTGGTCAGTGTCCACCCACTAAGGCACAATGCCGTTAAGCATGGCCACCCACTACAGACGACCAGAAGAGGGCAGCCTTGGCCTTCCAAGAAAAGCTGTAAGTCCGGCAGCCACCTCTCCAGAAGTGCACCAAAGGGTCTGCGTGATACCATCACAGGGAGGGGGCTTAAGTCTCTCCTCGCGCCTGCAGTTGGCTGAGGGCATCCATCACTGGCTGAATCCCAGGTCAGCTATCCTCTCCCCAGCAACCTTGGAAAAAACAGAGTCCAAGGCAACTCAGCAGGACTCAAGCTGCCACCACCCTGGTGCGGAACCTCCATCTCTCATTTCCTTATATGTTAAATGTGTCCTCACCAGGCTACGGTCAGAATCCCCATAAAAAAAAAAAAAAATTACCTCACAGGGCTGTTGCGAGAATAAAATGAGATCATGTACAGAAAACACTTGGCAAAGTGCCTGACACAACAGAAGCACTCGTCAAAGGGCAGATGCTTCTCCAGTCCCCGCTGTCATCAAGGTCTCCGTCAGCCTTAACACCCCACTCTGCCCTTTCTTCTAGAGAACGAAGAGCCTCCCCTTGGGGTTCCTGAAGCAGAAAACTCTAGGCAGTGGGGTTTGGTCCTGTTCTTCACCCTAGACCTCGGGGACTGAAAGG